>NC_135236.1:472116387-472716387 GCF_051348905.1 Ranitomeya variabilis
TGCTGACTAAACATGGAGAGGACCGATTCAGGGGAGACCCCCACATTGTTCTTCCAAATGTCTTCTGTATAAAACTCGACAGTGTGAGCCCCAGAAATGTGAGCACTCATCTGTAAGAATTGCAGCAAGCTTTCTATGGACTCTTTCACCTTGTCCGTACTCGGAGCTGTCCAGGAAGCATACATTTCCCTATAATGAAGAGATTCCATAATGTAAGATTGATAAAATACCATATGCATATTATTTGGGAACTGCGATGGATCACAAGAACACAGCAACATGAAAGACGATTTCTCCAACAGTTACACTAAATCCTTACTTAGCCTCGATAAGTGTTTCAAACTATTATTAGTTTCAGTGATTCATTAAAAGACGATCAAGAATCAAAAGGAGTTTTTTTTATTTGACAGTTTTTGTTATTTCAGAAAAAAAAAAGCTTTCGTATTAGAGAAATACATAGTCTTCCTGCAATTTCTTTACCAACAATGCAGCAGTATTTATAGTAGCAACAGTGAGACAATTATTACAGAAATCTCGATGGACTATTAGATGGGTTTCCAACTTTCAGAAAAGTGGACCCAGTAGGAGATGCTGGCTCAGTGATTGACTGCAGCAGTGATGAGAGTCGTCAAAGTTTGACACATTTGTCTCCTGCTGGAGGTCATTTTGCAGGGCTCTGGCAGTGCTCCTCCTGTTCCTCCTTCCACAAAGATGGAAGTAGCGGTCCTGCTGCTGGGTTGTTGCCCTCCTACGGCCCCCTCCATGTCTCCTGGTGTACTGGCCTGTCTCCTGGTAGTGCCTCCAGCCTCTGGACACTACGCTGACAGACACAGCAAACCTTCTTGCCACAGCTCACATTGATGTACCATCCTGGATGAGCTGCACTACCTGAGACACTTGTGTGGGTTGTAGAGTTGGCCTCATGCTACCACGAGTGTGAAAGCACAACCACATTCAAAAGTGACCAAATCATCAGCCAGAAAGCATTGGTACTGAGATGTGGTCTGTGGTCCCCGCCTGCAGAACCACTCCTTTATTGAGTGTATCTTGATAATTGCCAATAATTTCCATCTGTTGTCTATTCCATTTGCTCTCTCTCGACCAGCTGGTGCCCGAATATCAGCTAGTCGGATCCGGCAAAAAAAAAAACAGATCCGTTGCATCAGTTTTCACAATTTACAACGGATCCGTTTTTTTTCAAAAGTAGCCAGATTCAGCCTGACGGCAAAAACCTGATGTGTGAAAGTAGCCTCAGCTGTTTTGGCCGCTATTAAATACGGCCACCGCCTTTCAGGACTGATATACAGTATTCTACAATGCTGTAGATAAGCCCCCAGTCCGACCTGAAAAATAAGTTATATTATATTCACCTGGGGGGGCGGTCCGGTCCGATGGGCGTCACAGGTCCTGGTCCAGCACCTCCTATCTTCTTGCGACGCCGCAATCCTTCGTTTCACAGGCTCCCCGGAATCGCGCTGAAGTACTGCAGTGCGCAGGGAAAAGTCAGAGAGGCCTGGCACCTGCGCGCTGCAGGACTTTACTCTGCTCTCAACAGGGAAAATCAGTACGCATGCGCAGGAGCGCGATGCTGGGGAGCGATGAAGAAACAGGAGGGAGGTGTCGCAAGAAGATGGGAGGTGCTGGACCCGGATCTGTGACAACCATCAGACCCCCCCCCAGGTGACTATAACAAAACTTATTTTTCAGGTCGCATTATAGAATGCTGTAGATAAGCCCTGAAAGGCGATGGCTGTATTTTTATCAGCCGAAACTGCTGACAGGTGCCGTCAAGTGCCTCCAATAGCCGCAAGTGGATTCGAGAGCCACCCACAGCTGTTAACCACTGACAGCAGCATTTAACAGGTGCAGACAGAAAGCACGTCATTGATCCCACCCATAGGAATGCCTGACATGTGATTGCGGGGCAGCGATAGGTTATCATGACAGCCGGTGATCTGCGAAGACCCCTTGCCTGTCATCACCATTCTCCTGTGAACGCCAGCCCCTGGCCGTCCTTCATAGGATATTGAGATTTTTGCAATACATAGGTAAAGCTGAAGCACTGCTATACACAGCACAGGCGATCAGACAATCGCAGCTTCAAGTCTCATAAGGGAGCTATTAAATGAAGTAAAAAAATAATAAATAAGTTTTAATATTACAAAAAAAAAAAAAAATTAAAATCACCCCTCTTTTGTCCCATTAAAAATAAAACAATTGAAAAAAAACCACACATATTTGGTATCGCTGTGATCAGAAATGTCCGATCTGTCAAAATATAAACTAAATTAATCCAGAAAAAAACAGAAGAATGAGGAAAAAAAATTAAAAAAAAATTACTATTTTTGGTCACCGCAACATCTACCCCCCCCCCCCCCAAAATGGTATCAATAAAAACCATCAGCTCATGGCGCAAAACATAAGCCCTCACCTCTGAATAATGAAAACGTTGCAGGTCTCAGAAAATAGCGACAAAAGCAACTTTTTTTTTAAACAAACTTCTACATTTTTGTAGATCAACTAAATAGTAAAAAAAAAACATACACACATTTGGTATCTGTGTGCTCATAATGACTTGGAGAATCATATTGCCAGGAGGTCAGATTTACCATAGTGAACACTGGACAAAACAAAAATAAATGTGGAATTGCAATTTTTTTTGCAAAGTCCCTGCACATGGAATTTTTTCTGCCCGTTTTCCAGTACACTAGATCATAAAATCAATGGTGTTGTTCAAAAGTTCAACTTGTCCCAGGAAAAAAAAAACAAATCCTCAGTTATATGGCTGGAAAAAAGTGATGGCACTGGGAAGAAAAAAACGGAAATAAGGAGGTGAAAGCGGTAGTGTGGAGCCACTCAGCCAGCCAGTCTGCAGAGCCACCCAGCTTTCCCCGACTCCCGGACACCACCAGTGTGTGGCACAGGGGGCAGTCAGGCAGGCACTTCCCCTACCCATGGCTGATAACAGGGAACAGCAGCCTGCACACACACACCATGCCCTGCCATAGACACAGGCGCACCTGGCATACTCACACGTCTGTGCAGCCACTGACTGCCTATGGTCCTAGAGAGTGCCGCCCTCTACACACGTGACTCAGATCACGTGGCTAAAAGAAAACACCGTCACAACCGAAGCCGGCAGATTATTGGAGGCGAGCACCGGCTTATTACTGCTACACGCTGCTCTCTAGCCACAGATGCATGCTGGGAGTGAGGCTGATAACGAGGGGGTGTGGCTGCGTCATCTCATTACGCAATAACGTCAGTGGACGCTGAAAAGACGGGAGGCGTAATAACATGGCGAGTCTGTCGTCTGGATCTTTACAGCACAAGAAGAGAGGTCGAAATGTTCCCACCGAAGGCGGGTTTATGGCAAAACGTAGCCGTGAGACTGCGGTGGATAAGAGAGAAGGCAGCAGGAGCCGTGGGACGAGACCCGTGTCCGGAGGGAAAGGCAGCGGGAAAGTGAGGCGGAAATGGAGACCGAATCCCGAGCAGAAGGTGTTTCAGGGCAGCGCTAACGAAGGTGAGAAGAGCCCACGTTGGCAAAAGCTGTTTATAGTGCGCATGCTGTGTTTCCTAGTTACCATAGCAACCAATCGTCTTTAGTAAGAAGCCGCTATTTACATAATACATGGCAGCTCTACCACAGAGCACACGGGTATGTGGCCCCTCAGCTCTACCACAGGGGACACGGGTATGTGGCCCCTCAGCTCTACCACAGGGGACACGGGTATGTGGCCCCTCAGCTCTACCACAGGGGACACGGGTATGTGGCCCCTCAGCTCTACCACAGGGGACACGGGTATGTGGCCCCTCAGCTCTACCACAGGGGACACGGGTATGTGGCCCCTCAGCTCTACCACAGGGGACACGGGTATGTGGCCCCTCAGCTCTGCCACAGGGGACACGGGTATGTGGCCCCTCAGCTCTACCACAGGGGACACGGGTATGTGGCCCCTCAGCTCTGCCACAGGGGACACGGGTATGTGGCCCCTCAGCTCTACCACAGGGGACACGGGTATGTGGCCCCTCAGCTCTACCACAGGGGACACGGGTATGTGGCCCCTCAGCTCTACCACAGGGGACACGGGTATGTGGCCCCTCAGCTCTACCACAGGGGACACGGGTATGTGGCCCCTCAGCTCTACCACAGGGGACACGGGTATGTGGCCCCTCAGCTCTGCCACAGGGGACACGGGTATGTGGCCCCTCAGCTCTGCCACAGGGGACACGGGTATGTGGCCCCTCAGCTCTACCACAGGGGACACGGGTATGTGGCCCCTCAGCTCTGCCACAGGGGACACGGGTATGTGGCCCCTCAGCTCTACCACAGGGGACACGGGTATGTGGCCCCTCAGCTCTACCACAGGGGACACGGGTATGTGGCCCCTCAGCTCTACCACAGGGGACACGGGTATGTGGCCCCTCAGCTCTACCACAGGGGACACGGGTATGTGGCCCCTCAGCTCTACCACAGGGGACACGGGTATGTGGCCCCTCAGCTCTACCACAGGGGACACGGGTATGTGGCCCCTCAGCTCTACCACAGGGGACACGGGTATGTGGCCCCTCAGCTCTACCACAGGGGACACGGGTATGTGGCCCCTCAGCTCTACCACAGGGGACACGGGTATGTGGCCCCTCAGCTCTACCACAGGGGACACGGGTATGTGGCCCCTCAGCTCTACCACAGGGGACACGGGTATGTGGCCCCTCAGCTCTACCACAGGGGACACGGGTATGTGGCCCCTCAGCTCTACCACAGGGGACACGGGTATGTGGCCCCTCAGCTCTACCACAGGGGACACGGGTATGTGGCCCCTCAGCTCTACCACAGGGGACACGGGTATGTGGCCCCTCAGCTCTACCACAGGGGACACGGGTATGTGGCCCCTCAGCTCTACCACAGGGGACACGGGTATGTGGCCCCTCAGCTCTACCACAGGGGACACGGGTATGTGGCCCCTCAGCTCTACCACAGGGGACACGGGTATGTGGCCCCTCAGCTCTACCACAGGGGACACGGGTATGTGGCCCCTCAGCTCTACCACAGGGGACACGGGTATGTGGCCCCTCAGCTCTACCACAGGGGACACGGGTATGTGGCCCCTCAGCTCCACCACAGGGGACACGGGTATGTGGCCCCTCAGCTCCACCACAGGGGACACGGGTATGTGGCCCCTCAGCTCCACCACAGGGGACACGGGTATGTGGCCCCTCAGCTCTACCACAGGGGACACGGGTATGTGGCCCCTCAGCTCTACCACAGGGGACACGGGTATGTGGCCCCTCAGCTCTACCACAGGGGACACGGGTATGTGGCCCCTCAGCTCTACCACAGGGGACACGGGTATGTGGCCCCTCAGCTCTACCACAGGGGACACGGGTATGTGGCCCCTCAGCTCTACCACAGGGGACACGGGGTTACTTGTGGCCTTATGTGTGTCCTGTGTAGAATTGCTATGGGCTCATACCACAATTGTATGGTGTCCTACAGAGCTTCTCCCACAAAGTCAGTGGGATGTGGGGGTGTAATATGCCGTAGGTGCATTCTTAGTCTGATATTTGGTCTCCTTGGGTTAATATTTCTTTGTAATGTCTCATTGTGTGTTAAGTTATGAAACATTCTAATATTTTGTGCATTAGATGCAAGAATTCTGCTTACTTTTAATATTAGCAGGGCGTCCCCTGTTCTGTTCCCCCAGGAAACGTTTCATAGTATTGGAGTCCATACTCACTCTAGGAAAAAAAAAATCTGTGCCTCCGCTTGTGAAGTAATTAATATAGCTTATGTGAAGAATGTGTTTCCATTCACTGTTGGTTATAAGAGGTCTGGAGTTATTTATCTGCATATTTAAGAGGTAGATTATTGAAGACCTGCTGTCCACTGTTACTGGTGGCTTATTACTGGTATTTACATCACCTCGTGTCCTTTCTTCCTTAGGGCTTGGCTTTGCTTTGTGGAGAAAGAAGAAAGTTCAGTTAGAATATCAAAAGCTGCTGAGAAAACGAAAGAAGGTGGAAACTAAAGAAGTATCCTATAGTGATCACTATCCGGAACATCTAAAGCATCTCTATGAGGCTGAAGAAGAGAGGCTGAAAAGTGAAGAAAAGCAGAGAAAACCTCAAAGTGAGACATCTGAGACAGTAGACGAACAGAGAGAAGTAGAAGAAAAGCAAGAAGTAAAGTAAGATCAGACTAGTGGCATGCAATAATTGCTCATCATTGCTGGGATTGTATATTTCCCTTCTTTCAAATTTGGACAGTGAGTAGAATCTGTTCTGGTCTGATTGGGGCAAGTTATCAATGCCGGCATGATTCTTTACAAGGGAATCCTATCATTGCACTGAGCCAGTGTCAATAGATGAGGAGTGCTAAACCTTGAAAAGAAAAATGGAAGGTTTAGATTACATATAGATTTAAAGAGGTGGTCTGAAGTCCAAAGTAATTTTCCTCCTAAATTCTTATCTATTTAGTGCCTAAATCTAAACTATTTTCTAATAAGCTTAAAAAAATAAATACATAAATAACTATTCCATATATATAAAAAAAAAAAAAAAATCCCTATCCTTCCCTAAGTACACTAACTGATCTTGTTTGGTTTGTCTTTGTTTTTTTTTTTTTTCTCCACATTTCCTTTATAATGCTGCTTCATTTTAGAATCCCAGTGCATTCTGGGATGCTCAAACAAAGTGTCATCAGGCAATCTGCCCCATCCCTGAAATGAAGTGTCATCACTGACGCTTGAGTCAGGGGCACAATGACAGTGCGCTCTCTATTGCCAGCTCAGATCAGTAGTAATGAGCCTGCACCACAGGGCTTTGTCAGAATTCTTGGCATGTAGAAACCAGCGCTGCCCTCACAAGTGATGTTGCTGGTCCCTGCATGCCGGGTATTCTGTCAACACGCGCTGGCCGGCATCAGAGAGCGCGCTGTCATTGTGCACATCGCACAGTGATTAGCTCAGCCACTGAAACAGAGGTAACTGATGACTCTTCAGTTCGATGAGGAGGCATGTGCTGCGGCAGTGGCCACAATCTCTGCCTCCTGATGGTGCTTTGTTTGAGTATCTCATGTACTGGGATTTGCAAACAGTGTCATCAAAAGAGAAATAGGAGGTCGAAATATAGCTGTTAGTGTAGATGGGGAATTTTTAATTTAAGTATATTAGAAAATTATTTTAGATTATGACAATAAATAGGGGTTTAGGATGAAAATAATTAAGATTTTGTACCACTCCTTTTAAGCATAATAATAATAATTTTATTGCAATTAGCAGAAATGCAATCATATAAATCTAAAGTCATAGAAATAACTGTTATCCTATCTTCAACTTAGTATGACTGTACGTGCACCAGCAGCCCCTCACAGTATCAGAAATGGGCACGAAAGAGGAACACTTGATGGCTTTTTAGAATATATCTCTCCCCCCCCCCCCCCCGTATATTATAGTTCCGAGGTAGCCTGTGTTACTGAGCTTCTCCCAGGTGCCTGCATGTCAAGTCTGCCCATTTTAAGGCCGGTTTCACACGTCAGTGGCTCCGGTACGTGTGGTGACAGTTTTCTCACGTACCGGAGACACTGACTCACGTAGACACATTAAAATCAATGTGTCTCTGCACATGTCAGCGTGTTTTCACGGACCGTGTGTGAAAAACACGGAGACATATCAGTGTTCGTGGGAGCGCACGGATCACACGGACCCATTAAAGTCAATGGGTCCGTGTAAACACGTACCGCACACGGATGCCGTGCAGGAGACGGCGCTACAGTAAGCGCTGTCCCCCCAGCGGGTGGTGCTGAAGCCGCCATTCATTTCTTCTCCCCAGCAGCGTTCGCTGGAGAAGGAATGAAAAATCAATGTTTTTTTTTATTATTTTTGTGTTTAAAATAAAGTTCCCGGTCAGCTCCCGCCCGCTGGCATTAAAATACTCACCCAGCTCTGTCGATGCTTCCTCTCAGCGTCACGTGATGCCGCTCATTACAGGGATGAATATGCGGCTCCACCTCCTATAGGGGTGAGTATTTTATTTCCAGCGGGCGGGCGCACAGGGGGTGGGAGGGGGAGGTTACCTGAAACTTTATTTTAACCACAAAAACAAACAAAAACAATGATTTTTCATTCCTTCTCCAGCGAACGCTGCTGGGAAGAAGGAATGAATTCCGGCTTCAGCACCCAAAGCAGGGGACAGCGCTTACTGTAGCGCTGTCTCCTGCACGGTCCATGTGGTACTCACATGTGCCACGTGAGCACACGGACATGGATAACTCCGGTACCGGAATTATCTGGTCGTGTGAGACTGGCCTAAAGCAGCAGGAATTAATCTCTGTCCAGGCATGCATTATTGTGGAGAATCTGAATTACGACCATTGTGAGCCATATAATGTAGTCTATGGAAATGGTGCTAATCTGCCTCACTATGGCAACCAGCAGGATGACTTATTCAGGTAGATTTAGTATTCCACAATCTTTATTACAGCTTCACTTTTAACCCAGTTTTACCAGGACCAGAGGCAGATTTCCCTAGCTATGGAAACGTACAGTTGGCCATACTTGCAGTAGATGAAAATGACAGTCTATAGCGTCCTTCTAAATTTCCTGGCTGTCATGCACTTTAAGGAGTACGTTCAGATGAATGTATTTTCTGTCTGTATTCTTTTTACATGTGGAATATGAACTGCGCACAGACCTGATGTAAACCATTTTGTTAGTCCACATGGGCAGTTTTTTGCATGGACTTCAGGTCCTATTTACGGACTAGTGCAAATACACTATGTTCCAAATTATTATGCAAATGACATTTTTATCAGATTTTCCTAAATGGTCGGTGCAAATGACAGTCAGTCTAATAAAAGTCATCACCCATTAGAGTATACATCACATTTTATTGAAGAAACCTCCCAATGATAACAGTATAATCTCCAAAATGAATAAAAACTCAAAATGCACTGTTCCAAATTATTAGGCACAGTACAATTTCTAGACATTTGATTTGTTTTAAAGAACTGAAAATGCTCATTTGTGGAATTTGCAGCATTAGGAGGTCACATTCACTGAGCAAAAAAGCTATTTAACGCCAAAACATCCCAACAGGCCAAGTTACATGTTAACATAGGACCCTTCTTTGATGTCACCTTCACAATTCTTGCATTCATTGAACTTTGTGAGTTTTTGGAGAGTTTCTGCTTGTATTTCTTTGCATGAAGTTGGAATAGCCTCCCAGAGCTGCTGTTTGGATGTGAACTGCCTCCCACCCGCATAGATCTTTTGCTTGATGATCCTCTAAAGGTTCTCTATAGGGTTGAGGTCGGGAAGACGGTGGCCACACCATGACTTTATCTCCTTTTATGCCCATAGCAGCCAATGACTCAGAGGTATTCTTTGCAGCATGAGATGGGGCATTGTCAGCATGAAGATGATTTTGCTCCTGAAGGCACGTTTCTGCTTTTTAGACCATAGAAGAAAGTTGTCAGTCAGAAACTCTATATACTTTGCAGAGGTAATTTTCACACCTTCAGGAACCTTAAAGGGCCCTACCAGCTGTTTCTCCATGATTCCGGCCCAAAACATGACTCCTCCTCCTCCTTGCTGATGTCGCAGCCTTGTTGGGACATGATGGCCATCCACCAACCATCCACTACTCCATCCATTTGGACCATCCAGGGTTGCTCAACACTTATCAGTAAACAAGACTGTTTGGAAATTAGTCTTCATGTATGTGTGGGCCCAATACAACCATTTCTGCTTGTGAACACTGTTTAAGGGTGGCCGAATAGTAGGTTTATGCACCACAGCAAGCCTTTGAAGGAGCCTACACCTTGAGGGTCTCCAGAGGCACCAGCAGCTTCAAATATCTGTTTGCTGCTTTGTAATGGCTTTTTAGCAGCTGCTCTCTTAATCCGATGAACTTGCCTGGCAGAAATCTTCCTCATTATGCCTTTATCAGCACAAACACATTTGTGCTCAGATACAGCCACAAATCTCTTAACAGTACGATGATCACGCTTATGTTTTTGGAAAATTTCTAATGTTTTCATCCCTTCACCAAGGCATTGCACTATTTGATGCTTTTCAGCTACAGAGAGATCCTTTTTCTTTCCCATGTTACTTGAAAACCGTGACCTGCTTAATAATGTGGAACATCATTTTTAAGTAGTTTTCCTTTAATTAGAATCACCTGGAAAACCAATTATCATATGTGTTTTAGATTGATTTCAGTGATCCATTGAGCCCTGAGACACAATACCATCCACAGGTTTATTTGAAAAACAAAACAATTAAATCTTTATGACACTTAAATCTAATTTGCATAATAATTTGGAACACCGTGTAAATGTCAGGCCAAATTAGTTATTTTCTTCTGGGAAGAGGAGCACATGGAGTCTGTCACCTTTGCAATTTGGTGATGTGACTGGCCCAAGCTTCACAAAAGGTATCTTAAAGTAGCCTCATAGAGTAAGAGGGAGAAGTAGTGGGGACACAACTGCTTGTTAAGGGAAGTATAATCAGAGCTACCGTATTTTTCGTACTATAAGACGCACCGTACTATAAGACGCACCGTACTATAAGACGCACCGTACTATAAGACGCACCGTACTATAAGACGCACCGTACTATAAGACGCACCGTACTATAAGACGCACCGTACTATAAGACGCACCGTACTATAAGACGCACCGTACTATAAGACGCACCGTACTATAAGACGCACCCCAAATTTGGGGTGAAAAATGCAGAAAAAAAGATTTTTTTATAAGATGGGGGTCCGTCTTATTGTCCGAATTTAAGATCTCTTACCTGAGGGCAGGCAGTGGCAGAGCAGGGTCACAGGAGGCATGGTGGTGGCAGAGGTGAGGTGATGCTGAGGTGCGGTGGGCGGAACGGCGTGCACCTGAGCAGGGTCCCATCCTGCTTAGGTGGGCGACGCCATGGCCTGGTGTCCATGGGGAGGTTGCTGTGGCGGTGGCAGACGTGCGGTCACTTCCTCAGGTGGCAGCGGCCAGGGTCCCTTCCACATTTAAGGTGACGCCACAGCAGTAGTGAAGGAGAGCAGCAGAGCTGGATGGTTTTCCTGGTGGCGGCGGGCTTACCGGCATTGTGGCGGCGACAGGTGCGGGCATGATGTGGCACGGTGAGCTGTATGGCGTGAGCCATACCGTAACTGATAGGATTTTTAAGTTATTACGTTTTGGCCCTTCTTGGCCACAGCACCATAATCCGAAAGCCCATGTCAACATTATCTAGAATGTATATTCTGTAGTAATGCACATTAAATTATAATATTAGTAAGTTACCACAGTTTGCATTATACTGCATTGACTCCTGCGTTAAAGGGGTGGTACAAACTCCCGATTACGTTTCCTCCTAAATCCCTATCTATTTAATGGCATAATATAAACTACCGTATGGAGAGCAGCAGCGCTGGTGAGTTACTGTATTTTCCGGTGGCGGCGGCCATCTTGCTGAGGCCGCGCGTGCGCAGATTCACTACTCTGCGTCCCAGGGCTTCAGGAAAATGGCCGCCGCGATCTCCATCTGCGCAGGCGCGGCCTCCCGCGGCCATTTTCCTGAGGCCCTGGGACGCAGAGTAGTGAATCTGCGCATGCGCGGCCTCAGCAAGATGGCCGCCGCCACCGGAAAATACCGTAACTCACCAGCGCTGCTGCTCTCCATCAATACCGGGCCGCGGATTCACCTCAAATATGGATGGGACCTGCTCACGCCATACAGCTCACCGTGCCACATCATGCCCGCACCTCTGTCGCCGCCACAATGCCGGTAAGCCTGCGTTCCGAATATAAGACGCACCCCCCATTTTCCTCACAATTTTTTTTGGGAAAAAGTGCGTCTTTTATATTCCGAAAAATACGGTACTTCATACTTCGTGTTTTGCAGTAGTGATATCAGAAATACAGGAGCAGCAAAAATAAGATTGAGGGTATGTGCACATGATCCATAAACGCTGCGGGTTGGACGCAGCGTACCTCTGCATTGTCCAACCCGCAGTGCTCACTATGCGTCCACAGACGCCCGCGGAGACCGACATGTGGCTCATCTTTCCAGACCGCAGCCTGTCAATTTGGGAAATTTCACCCATAGAATGTATAGCAAACATCCAAAGCGTTGCTAGTTCCGGATCTTGTGCACTGCCCTAATACATTTGATATGTTTTTTTTGTTTGTTTTTTTGGTGTTCTATTCTTGTCAGTCATATAAAACATGGCCTTTCCATGTCCTTCATTTACACCGTGTAATCTGTAAAAATGTTGTTTTTAATGCAGAGCAAGGAAAAAGTCCAGGAAAAAAACTTCAATTGAAAAAGCAAACGAAGAATATGAACGGGTGCAACGTGAGCGTGAAAAGAAAAGAGAAGTAAGGGCTCCCTATATTACATATAATTATTTTATTTTAAACATCTGTCTCCATACAGCTAGTTTGTGAATAAATGACCAGTAAGCGGGGTATGAGTTGCGTTAATATAACCAATACTCCTAATTGCTTGCATTACAGTGCCACTGATGTGGTGGTCCTGCTGCTCACGGTTTGCAGTGCTGACAGTCCAACTGCAGCCAATCCATCTTCTCCACGGTGACGGTAACATGGTCAGCACATGACCAGAATGGCCAGTGATTGACTGCTGCTGTCACCTGTGTGTAGTGAAGAGAGCAGCTAGGCCACCAGGGGGCTGCAGAGATCACAATGGAAACATTCATTCATTCTTCCTAAAATTCTCTCTGGCCTTTTAACCCCTTCATGACCTTGGGATTTTCCGTGTTCTTTTTTGGCCCCCCCTTCTTCCCAGAGCCATATCGTTTTGTTTTTTTTGTTGTTTTTGTTTTTTCCATCAATATGGCCATGTGAGGGCTTATTTTTTGCGAAACGAGTTTTACTTTTGAATGACATCATTGGTTTTACCATGTTGTGTACTAGAAAACGGGGGGGAAAAATTCCAAGTGCGGTGAAATTGCAAAAAAAGTGCAATCCCACACTTGTTTTTTGTTTGGCTTTTTTGCTAGGTTCACTAGATGGTAAAACTGACCTGCCATTATGATTCTCCAGGTCATTACGAGTTCATAGACACCAAACATGTCTAGGTTCTCTTTTATCTAAGTAACGAAAACAAATTCCAAACTTTGCTAAAAAAAAAATTGCGCCATTTTCCGATACCCGTAGCGTTTTCGTGATCTGGGGTCGGTTGAGGGCTTATTTTTTGCGTGCCGAGCTGGCTTTTTTTACACCATTTTGGTGCAGATATGATCTTTTGATCACCCGTTATTGCATTTTAATGCAATGTCGCGGCTACGAAAAAAAACGTAATTCTGGCGTTTCGATTTTTATTTATATTTTATTTTTATTTTTTTCTCGCTACGCCATTTAGCGATCAGGCTAATCCTTTTTTTTTTTTTTTTTTTTTTTTTTTTCATTGATCGGGCGATTCTGAACACGGCGATACCAAATATGTGTAGGTTTGACTTTTTTTATTATTTTATTTTGAATGGGGCGTGATTTAACCCCTTCATGACCCAGCCTATTTTGACCTTAATGACCTTGCCGTTTTTTGCAATTCTGACCAGTGTCTCTTTATGAGGTAATAACTCAGGAACGCTTCAACGGATCCTAGCGGTTCTGAGATTGTTTTTTCGTGACATATTGGGCTTCACGTTAGTGGTAAATTTAGGTCGATAATTTTTGCGTTTATTTGTGAAAAAAATGGAAATTTGGCAAAAATGTTGAAAATTTAGCAATTTTCAAATTTTGAATTTTTATTCTGTTAAACGAGAGAGTTATGTGACACAAAATAGTTAATAAATAACATTACCCACGTCTACTTTACATCAGCACAATTTTGGAAACAAATTTTTTTTTTTTTTTTTTGCTAGGAAGTTATAGGGGTTAAAATTTTACCAGCGATTCTCATTTTTACAACGAAATTTACGAAACCATTTTTTTTAGGGACCACCTCACATTTGAAGTCAGTTTGAGGGGTCTATATGGCTGAAAATACCCAAAAGTGACACCATTCTAAAAACTGCACCCCTCAAGGTGCTCAAAACCACATTCAAGAAGTTTATTAACCCATTAGGTGCTTCACAGCAGCAGCAACATGGAAGGAAAAAATGAACATTTAACTTTTTAGTCACAAAAATGATCTTTTAGCAAGTTTTTTATTTTCCCAAGGGTAAAGGGAGAAACTGGACCCCAAAAGTTATTGTACAATTTGTCCCGAGTACGCCGATACCCCATATGTGGGGGGGGGGAACCACTGTTTGGGCGCACGACAGGGCTCGGAAGGGAAGGAGCGCCATTTGACTTTTTCAATGAAAAATTGGCTCCAATCTTTAGCGGACACCATGTCGCGTTTGGTGAGCCCCTGTGTGCCTAAACATTGCTCCCCCACAAGTGACCCCATTTTGGAAACTAGACCCCCCCCCCCCCCCAAGGAGCTTATCTAGATGCATAGTGAGCACTTTGAACCCCCAGGTGCTTCACAAATTGATCCGTAAAAATGAAAAAGTACCTTTTTTTGTGAAAAAAATAAAAAAATTCTTTTGGCCTCAATTTGTTCATTTCCACATGGGCAAAAGGATAAAATGGATCCTAAAATGTGTTAGGCACCTTCTTCTGAGTACACCGATACCTCACATGTGGGGGTAAACCACTATTTGGGCACTGCAGGGCTCGGAAGGGAAGGAGTGCCATTTGAGTTTTGAATGAAAAATTAGCTCCAATTGTTAGCGGACACCATATCGCTTTTGGAGGGACCCTGTGCCTAAACATTGGAGCTCCCCCACATGTGACCCCATTTTGGAAACTAGACCTCCCGTGGAACTAATCTAGATGTGCGGTGACCACTTTAAACCCCCAAGTGCTTCACAGAAGTTTATAACGCAGAGCCGTGAAAATACAAAATCATTTTTCTTTCCTTTAAAAATGATTTTTTTAGTCTATTTTCATTTTCACAAGGGTAACTGGAGAAATTGGACCCCAAAAGTTGTTGTCCAGTTTGTCCTGAGTACGCTGATACCCCATATGTGGGGGGGAACCACTGTTTGGGTACACGTCGGGGCTCGGAAGGGAAGTAGTGACATTTTGGAATGCAGACTTTGATGGAATGGTCTGCGGGCATCATGTTACGTTTGCAGAGCCCCGGATGTGCCTAAACAGTAGAAACCCCCCCACAAGTGACCCCATTTTGGAAACTAGACCCCCCCCCCAAGGAACTTATCTAGATATGTGGTGAGCACTTTGAACCCCCAAGTGCTTCACAGAAGTTTACAACTCAGAGCCGTGAAAATAAAAAATTGTTTTTCTTTCCTCAAAAATGATGTTTTGCAAGCAATTTTTTATTTTCGCAAGGGTAACAGGAGAAATTGGACCCCAATAGTTGTTGCCCAGTTTGTCCTGAGTATGCTGGTACCCCATATGTGGGGGTAAACCACTGTTTGGGCGCACGTCGGGGCTCGGAAGGGAGGGAGCACCATTTGACTTTTTGAACGCAAGATTGGCTGGAATCAATGGTGGTGCCATGTTGCGTTTGGAAACCCCCTGATGTGCCTAAACAGTGGAAACCCCTCAATTCTAGCTCCAACCCTAACCACAACCCTAACCACAACACAACCATAACCCTAACCACAAGCATAATCTTAACCCTAAATCCAACCCTAACCCTAAGGCTATGTGCCCACGTTGCAGATTTGTGTGAGATTTTTCCGCAGCATTTTTGAAAAATCCGCAGGTAAAAGGCACTGCGTTTTACCTGTGGATTTACCGTGGGTTTCCAGTGTTTTTTGTGCGGATTTCACCTGCGGATTCCTATTGAGGAACTGGTGTAAAATGCTGCGGAATCCGCACAAAGAATTGACATGCTGTGCAAAATACAACCAGCGTTTCGGCGCAGTATTGTCTGCACCATGGGCACAGCGAATTTGGTTTTCCAAAGGCTTACATGGTACTGTAAACCTGATGGAAAACTGCTACGAATCCGCAGCGGCAAATCCGCTGCGGATCCGCAGCCAAATCCGCACCGTGTGCACATAGCCTAATTCTAAGGGTATGTGCACATGCTGCGTAAAACGCTGCGGATCCGCAGCGTTTGCACAGCTGCGGGTCCGCAGCAGTTTCCCATGAGTTTACATTTCAATGTAAACCTATTGGAAACAAACGCTGTGCACATGCTGCGGAAATGCAGCGGTTTACATTCCGCAGCATGTCACTTCTTTCTGCGGATTCCGCAGCGGTTTTACAGCTGCTCCTATAGAAAACCGCAGTTGTAAAACCGCAGTGAAATCCGCAGAAAAACGGCTATAAATCCGCAGCGGTTTTGCACTGCGGATTTATTAAATCCGCTGCGGAAAAATCCGCAGAGGACCAGAATACGTGTGCACATAGCCTTAGCCTAACCTGTTGTGAACTATACTTTTTGGCTCCCTCTTGTGGTCACTAGTGATTTGGCACTTGGATTGTCTTTTACCAGGTTTGTGCTCACCTGCTTCGTTAGGCCTGGGGTGTTGCTATTTAAACTTCCTGGATTCTCAGTCCAGTGCCTGGCTTCGTTGTAATCAGTTCACTTCTGTTTGCTCCTGTCTTCAGGTCCTGGTTCTTTGCAAGATAAGCTAAGCTAAGTCCTGCTTTCGTACTCTTGATCATTTGCATTGTTCATATTTTTTGTCCAGCTTGTACAATATGTGATTCCTGTATTGCTGGAAGCTCTAGGGGGGCTGATATTCTCCCCCCACACCGTCAGTCGGTTTGGGGGTTCTTGGATATTCAGCGTGGATATTTTGCAGGGTTTTTTGCTGACCATATAAGTCTTCTTACTATATTCTGCTATTAGTCAGTGGGCCTCTCTTTGCTAAATCTAGTTCATTCTTACGTTTGTCCTTTCTTCTTACCTCACCGTTATTATTTGTTGGGGGCTTGTATTACTTTGGGGTCTTTTCTCTGGAGGCAAGAGGTCTTATTTTCCCTGATAGGGGTAGTTAGTTCTCCGGCTGGCGCGAGACGTCTAGAATCAACGTAGGCACGTTCCCCGGCTGCTGTTAGTGTTTGCGCTAGGATCAGGTATATGGTCAGCCTAGTTACCACTTCCCTATGAGCTGGTATTTATGTTTTGCAGACTTTGCTGTAATCTTGAGGTCCCCTGCCATTGGGATCATAACACTAACCCTAATTCTAACCCTAGCCCTAACCCTAGTTCTAACCCTAGTTCTAACCCGAACCCTAGTGGAAAAATAAAAGTAAATATATTTTCTTCACTTCATTATTGTCCCTACCTATGGGGGTGAAAAGGGGGGGGGGGGGGTTCATTTACACTTTTTTTTTTTTTTTGATCACTGTGATAGGTTTTATCACAGTGATCAAAATGTACATGGAACGAATCTGCTGGCCGCATGCGCCCGCCGTTTTGGAAGATGGCGGCGCCCATGGAACAGACGGACGGACACCGGGAGGCTCGGTAAGTATGAGGGGGGGATCACAGCACGGGGGGGGGAATCGGTGCACGGGGGGAGCAGACAGGAGGACGGAGGGGAGCGGAGCACAGGATGGAGGACTGGGGAGGAGATCCGGGGGGGGGGGGGGGGGCAGATCGGGGTTTCCAGCCATGGCCGATGATATTGCAGCATCGGCCACGACTGGATTGTAATATTTCACCACTTTTCATAGGTGAAATATTACAACTTGCTCTGATTGGCTGTTGCACTTTCAACAGCCAATCAGAGCGATCGTAGCCACGTGGCGGCAAAGCCACCCCCCCCTGGGCTAAAGTACCGCTCCCCCTGTCCCTGCAGATTGGGTGAAATTGGAGTTAACCCTTTCACCCAATCTGCAGGGACGCCATCTCTCCATGACGCCACATAGGCGTCACAGGTCGGATTGGCACCGACTTTCATGACGCCTACGTGGCGTCACAGGTCGGGAAGGGGTTAAACTTTTTATATTTTAAGATAGAAAGATATAGGAGCGATCATCAGATTGCTCCTATGTAGCTGAAATCCTGCATTGCTATGAGTGCCGACCACAGGGTGGCGCTCACAGCAATCCGGCATCAGCAACCATAGAGGTCTCAAGGACCCCTATGGTTACTATGCAGACGCATCGCTGACCCCCGATCATGTGACGGGGGTCGGCGATGCACTCATTTCCGGCCGGAAGCGCCGGTTAAATGCCGCTGTCAGCGTTTGACAGCGGCATTTAACTAGTTAATAGCGGCGGGTGGATCACAATTCCACTCGTCGCTATTGCGTGCACATGTCAGCTGTTCAAAACAGCTGACATGTCCTGGCCTTGATGCAGGCTCACCTAACCCTTCTGAGGAAGCCTCTGGAAGTGACAATTACTATTGTGTATACATACATCTTCAATGTAAACTGAGGTGGTACCATATATGGTACAACATTATGCATTTAATAACAGCGATATATAGCTCCTATGGTGCTCACCAGAGGAAAAAGTCCACTTGAATATAGAATATAGAAGGTAGTAAGTTTGACACTCGCCACTTTGTATAAAAATGTCTTTATTGTGATTTCACGAAGTGGTGAGTGCCCCATTTACCCCTATCTAAAAATTTTCTTATAAATGTGAGCAGTAGCGGTTATTTAGGGTTTTTTGTTTGTTTTTTTTTGTGCTGTGGTGGCACTTCAAAAATTAATAAAGTTTTCGCTCTTCACAACTGTTCTTAAAAATGCCATAAGAGACAATCAAAAGGTTATATTTTCTTTTATAATAGTATGAATAAAAAACGTCAGCTTGCCACACAGAAAGCGCACCTTCACACAGCTCCATAATTGAAAAAGTTATGCCTCTCAGAAAATGGCAACATAAAACAAATTTTTGTTTTTAGTTTTTTGATTTTTCCACTATTTAAATATATAAAATAAAAGAAAATATTCGGCCAGACCTGTAAAATCGTTTTTCTAGGTCATTTTAACCATACAATGAAACCCATTAAATAATTTTCCATACACCCGGACTACCGTAAATGGCAAATCTCCAGAATAAGGCGTAACCTCTCTGTATGCCTCATTGTGGATTCCTGTTCCTGAAGGAGACCTACATCCCTGTGCTGGAAGGTGAAGTCAGTGTGTAATTTTCTTTTTTTTTTTTTTTTCTTACCTGGGGAAATCCCACTATTCACAAAGCGGCCGTTTTTTGTCTTTATTTGGGCAGATGGCACTAGACTTTCCGCCTGCTTTGGCACATTGAGGGAGGGGAAGACAAAGCAACCAAGGCACAAGTACACAATAGTGGTCGGTCAGGTCCTAGTTATTCTTCCAGATCTAGGATGGATTGTAAACAAGGGCAAATACAGTACAGACCAAAAGTTTGGACACACCTTCTCATTTAAAGATTTTTCTGTATTTTCATGACTATGAAAATTGTACATTCACACTGAAGGCATCAAAACTATGAATTAACACATGTGGAATTATATACTTAACAAAAAAGTGTGAAACAACTGAAATTGTCTTATATTCTAGGTTCTTCAAAGTAGCCACCTTTTGCTTTGATGACTGCTTTGCACACTCTTGGCATTCTCTTGATGAGCTTCAAGAGGTAGTCTCCGGGAATGGTCTTCCAACAATCTTGAAGGAGTTCCCAGAGATGCTTAGCACTTGTTGGCCCTTTTGCCTTCACTCGGCAGTCCAGCTCACCCCAAACCATCTTGATTGGGTTCAGGTCTGGTGACTGTGGAGGCCAGGTCACCTGGCGTAGCACCCCATCACTCTCCTTCTTGGTCAAATAGCCCTTACACAGCCTGGAGGTGTGTTTGGGGGTCATTGTCCTGTTGAAAAATAAATGATGGTCCAACTAAACGCAAACCGGATGGAATAGTATGCCGCTGCAAGATGCTGTGGTAGCCATGCTGGTTCAGTATGCCTTCAATTTTGAATACATCCCCAACCATGTCACCAGAAAAGCACCATCACACCACCTCCATGCTTCACAGTGGGAACCAGGCATGTAGAGTCCATCCGTTCTTTTCTGCGTCTCACAAAGACACGGTGGTTGGAACCAAAGATCTCAAATTTGGACTCATCAGACCAAAGCACGAATTTCAGTCTATTCAGTAGGAATATCAGCTGTGTATCCACCAGACTTCTGCACAACACAACTGATGGTCCCAACCCCATTTATAAGGCAAGAAATCCCACTTATTAAACCGGACAGGGTACACCTGTGAAGTGGAAACCATTCCCGGTGACTACCTCTTGAAGCTCATCAAGAGAATGCCAAGAGTGTGCAAAGCAGTCATCAAAGCAAAAGGTGGCTACTTTGAAATTATGTCTTATATTCTAGGTTCTTCAGTTGTTTCACACTTTTTTAAGTATATAATTCCACATGTGTTAATTCATAGTTTTGATGCCGTCAGTGTGAATTTACAATTTTCATAGTCATGAAAATACAGAAAAATCTTTAAATGAGAAGGTGTGTCCAAACTTTTGGTCTGTACTGTATATCCTCTCAAATTCAGGTTTTATTCCAGATCTGTAATAATCTCAACTCTTTCAATGTTTCCTCACATAAGAAAGAATGGGAATCAGATTTTAAAGGGCCACTGTCACCCCCCTCCAGCCGTTATAAACTAAAAGAGCCACCTTGTGCAGCAGTAATGCTGCATTCTAACAAGGTGGCTCTTTTAGTTTTAGGTTCAAGCATACCCCAAATAAAACGTTTTTATACTTAGCCACAATTCCTGTCTCTAGCCAGGTAGGCGGGTCCTCACTCCCCAGCTTGGCCAGCTCCTCTGCCGTCACTCACATCTTCCTACGCTTTCGGCGCCGCCCCCTCAGCGCTGTTATCGTTTCAAATCCGGCGCCTGCGCTGTGTACTGGTGTCCTGCGCAGACCTCTGGCCGTCTGATGTAATGGCTGATACCAGAGAACAAAAGACATCCACAGAACACCAGGATGGATTGCTGCACAGCAAATAGCTGTAGGACCTGCGATGATGTCACTGCCATGTGATTAGGGCAATCACATGGCAGTGACGTCATCGCAGGTCCTACAGCTATTTGCTGTGCAGCAATCCATCCTGGTGTTCTGTGGATGTCTTTTGTTCTCTGGTATCAGCCATTACATCAGACGGCCAGAGCTTACTGCGTCTGCGCAGGACACCAGTACACAGCGCAGGCGCCGGATTTGAAACGATAACAGCGCTGAGGGGGCGGCGCAGGAAGATGTGAGTGACGGCAGAGGAGCTGGCCAAGCTGGGGAGTGAGGACCCGCCTACCTGGCTAGAGACAGGAATTGTGGCTAAGTATAAAAACGTTTTATTTGGGGTATGCTTGAACCTAAAACTAAAAGAGCCACCTTGTTAGAATGCAGCATTACTGCTGCACAAGGTGGCTCTTTTAGTTTATAACGGCTGGAGGGGGGTGATAGTGGCCCTTTAAAGATGCCGATCATCATGGAGTCTCCATAAGGAGAGCAATGTGTCTATTAGGTTCTTTGATAGCCATAATTTCAGCAGTCCAGTTGGCCCAGATTCATACCAGATGTCATGAGTGGGAGATCATTTCGGTCCAGAGTAGAGTTGAGCGAAATTGATTGGGGCGGGGCTTATTCAGCAAGCTATAGCGCTTACCAAATAAGCTGCAGAGGAAACAGCTGATCAGCTGGAGCGATCCTGGAAGCCGGGTCCCCTCTGCAGCTTATTCGGTAAGCGCTATAGCTAGTCCAGAGCAATGGATCCAGACATCTAGACGAAAAATCCAAATGTTGGCAGAACTCTTGGAATCCATTCAAATATTTCATCTACCACCCCTAGAGTACTTAGAGGCTGTTTCAATCAGTCCCCTTTTTAACAACCTTCCTGGAGGAAAGATTAGGTCAGGATTTATGACAAACATTTCTTCCTAAAATGGTTTCTAGGGTCCTTTTTGGATCTCAAAAAAAAAAAAAAAAAAAAAAGGTTCTCTTATCTGAGAATCAAAGCTCTCAGGGTGAGGTAACCCTTCCTTCATTCATTGGATGTCAGAATATGCCTGCTTAAATACCTTTTAAAAGTCATGGCTCCCTGAGGAAAATCTTTTCACTTTTGGCTTATTCCAGGGCGCCATGAAGCCTCTCTGCTCACTCCGGTATGGCTGACAGCCGTCAGCTCCCTGAAAGAATAAGGTTTATTTTCTCCTAGTACCCACACGCTCATTAGAGTGGACGTATAGCATTTTAACACGATTTACCTGCAGATTTCTCTTACATCTTCATAATAGTGTTTGGGAACAGCTTTTCACCACCTCATAGGACTGTAGAGTAAATGGTGTAAAGGCTAAACATCCTGTAAGAGTAAGCCTGAGGACACACTTCATTTGTGAACTTGAATAAACGGAAGTAGAAGAGCATGCAATGTATATTTCATTTCCCATAGGTCCTATTCCCCAGGAGGTGGCTGAGTGTTCTTTTGGACTTCGTCTTATTGTTATGCATCTATTTATCTGTTTATATAACTGTATGAGAGTGCAGCAGACTGTACATTCCTATGGAGGTTAACCCCAAAACATCATCAGTGGTGGATGGATGGCTAGGTATCATCACGACTGTGTCTAACACCATGTGAGATTATCCAGTCAACACGCAATCTGATGACAACACTTCAGGATCAGTATGCACCTTGTTTGTAACTTTTACTCAATACTTCTCTCTTTAAATAATAAGTATTTAATGCAAAACATGAGATAGATAGTTTTATATATAATTTTGTTTTGTGGGGATTTTAACATATAACAGGGGAAATGGAAAACACATTAAACATTTATAATAAGCAATACAAATGAACATTAATAACAATGCAAATTGTCACTAACTATCTAAAGGAGAAGGGAAATGCAAGGAAAAAGTCAGGACTAAGTAGGGAGGAAAAAAGGGGAGAGACCAGAAATGGGAAAGGAAAAGGGAGGAATAAAAATAATTTTTAATTATTTTAAGCTTTCTTGTTTACGGTTACAACGTTGGTATTACCATGTGTGTGTTCTTTACATTTGCCAGAGGTATACTTTTTAACCTGCTAATGAGATTTATTTTTTTGTTTCAGGAGGCAGAGAACAACAGGAAGAAAAAAGAAGCAGCTATCAAACTTTACAAACAAAGGAAAATGGAAGCCTTCAAAGTTTTAAGCTCAAAAACAAAGAAAGGACAGCCCAACTTTAATGCACAAATGGAATACTTGCTTAAGAAAATTGAAGGCAATGCTTAATTTATTTGAACAGCTGTTCTTAAAGGGTGCATCGTTCTGGTGCGTTGTCACATTACATCCTTTCATGTGAGAGGCTTTTTGCATAACTATATTTTTAACATATAGTTTTACAATACCAAATAAAGTATAACATGAACAATTTTAAGTTTGTTTGTTTTGTTTTTTTTTATTATTTTGTCAAGCGAGGAGACAAAATTTGGAGAAACCATTATCAGTATCTCTCTATGCTACTTGAGTGCCCAGCAGTTTCCTCTCCCCAGTCCTGTCTCCACGCACAGGAAAGACCCCTCGGCTAAACATTGGCTAATGCTCTGCCTGTGATTGGCTGAATGAGCTTTTTTTACCATTTCCTGTGAGTTGAGACTTTTTTTTAGGGGACCTGTCACCTTAATTGGCGCTATTTACCTGCAGATAGGGGGTTAATTTGCAGGAAAATAGTGTTTACAAATCTGCCCTGCTGTTTTTCTGTAAATAAATTAATTAAGTTTATTCCACCCAGTAGCGCCAGCTTTCAGTCATAGAGAAATTTTGATACGACTTAAAGAGGTATTCTCATCTCTAGGATCCTATCCCAATATGTAGTAGATGTAATAATTATATTAGCAAATACCTCCAAATAGAAATATAGTATAACAACTTATTGACCTGGATGGACATGTAGGGGGTGATATTAGAGAACATTATAAAATGAATGCTGGGACAGCTTCGGTTTAAGGCTTTGTGCACACTTCAGGATTTCTTGCAGAAATTTCCTGAACAAAACCGGACATTTTCTGCAAGAAATCCGCATGCGGGTTTTTTTTTTTGCGTGTTTTTTTTTTTTCCGGAGGTTCCCAATGCAATAAGAGTGGGAAATCCGCAAAATTAATGAACATGATGCTTTTTTTTTTTTTTCGCGGAAAAAACGCAACATATGCACAAAAATTGCGGAATGCATTATAAATGATGGGATGCATATGTATGCGTTTTTTTTTTCAGCGAAAAAAAAGTGAATAATCTTGAACGTGTGCACACCGCCTTAATGGTATGGGAAGCTATGAAGGCTTATTTTAGAGGACTCTGCATTAAAGAGAGATCCCAGGTAAAGGCAGGAATTATCAGATGTTGATTAGAGAATTGGAGGAAGCAGAGTCATTAACCCCTTCATGACCTTGGGATTTTCCGTGTTCGTTTTACGCTCCCCCTCCTTCCCAGAGCCATAACTTTTTTTATTTTTCCATCAATATGGCCATATGAGGGCTTATTTTTTGCGTAACGAGTTGTACTTTTGAACGACATCATTGGTTTTAGCATGCCGTGTGTTAGGGCTAGCGGAACGCACGAGTAAATATAGAGGTTTTATTATAATTGATGCGTTCGCAGCCCGGGGTCCACCGTGCAGGAGAACCTGCTGCTAGCAAACGGCGGAACTATAAGGTGGTATGAGCTAACCCTGTTACTTCAGAGTAGCCGAAACTCAAAGCACTGCGCCCTGTTTGACTTCACAGTGGCACAGGCTAACTACCCAACTGAGAGCAGTCAGTGGTCATGCATGCACACAAACTCCTCGCCGGAGGTGCCAGCATTCTAGGGGCTTATTTCAGCCGGGTCCCTGAACACAAACTCACATGACCACACTGGCGCAAAGCACATAACATAGAACAATACTAGCGCATGGCCGTGTCGCCATGCGAGCCTTAAATAGTTGCAGCACGTACAGGACCTTCCTAGAAGGACCAATGACCTTAGCTGCAGTGTCTGATCATGTGACCCTCGATCTCCACTGAGAGATCTTACTCTGGGCATGCTCAGAACGAGAAAAGCAGGACTTAGTCCCAGAAGCGTCTGCTCGCCGCTGACCGGCACTGACTTCAATGGCAGAAGCAGGAAAAGCAGCAGTAACTCTTTGTACAGAGTCAGACTGAGTGAGACGCTGGGACCGACGTCTCCGCTGAGCAGGCTCCACTGTGGCAGGAGGAGAATGGGAGACCGCAGTGGAGATGGCCCGAGATTCCCCCTGTGTAGAGGCAGGAACTCGACCCCTAACACCGTGTACTAGAAAACGGGAAAAAAATGCGAAGTGCAATCCCACACTTGTCTTTTGTGTTTGGCTTTTTTTACTAGGTTCACTAAATGCTAAAACTGACCTGCCATTATGATTCTCCAGGTCATTACATTCATAGACACCAAACATGTCTAGGTTCTTTTATCTAAGTGGTGAAAAAAATTCTAAACTTTGCTAAAAAAAAAAAAAAAAAAAAAATTTTTGCACCGTTTTTTGATACCCATAGCGTCTCCATTTTTCTTGATCTGGGGTCGGTTGAGGGCCTATTTTTTTGCGTGCCGAGCTGGCGTTTTTAATGATACCATTTTGGTGCAGATAGATACGTTCTTTTGATTGCCCGTTATTGCATTTTAATGCAATGTCGCGGCGACCAAAAAAACGTAATTCTGGCATTTCTAATTTTTTTTTCTTGCTATGCAGTTTAGCGATCAGGTTAATCTTTTTATTTTGAATGGAGCGAAAGGGGGGGTGATTTAAACTTTTTATATATTTTTTTTTTTTCTCTAATAGGAGGCTAGAAGTTGGCACAACTATATCGCCTCTGCTACATAGCAGTGATCATCAGATCGCTCCTATGTAGCTTAAAGCGAACCTGTCACCCCCAAAATCGATGGTGAGGTAAGCTCACCGGCATCAGGGGCTTATCTACAGCATTCTGTAATGCTGTACATAAGCCGCCGATGTTACCTGAAAGAGGTTAGATTATACTCACCCATTATACTGCAGTGCACAGGTGCCGGTAAGGTCAGAGAGGCCCGGCGCCTGTGCACTGCAGTACTTTGCTCTGCCCTCACTAGGGCAGACAAAGTACGCCTGCGCCGAAGCCGCGGCACGGAGACCAGAAGAGGACGTCATGGAATGAAGATGGGAGGCACCAGAGCAGACCTCAGACGCCCATTTGACCACGGACCACAGCGGGACCGCCCAGGTGAGTATATTATAACCTCTTTTTCTCCTCTTTCAGGTAACATCGGGGGCTTATCTACAGCATTACAGAATGCTGTAGATAAGCCCCTGATGACGGTGAGCTTACCTCACCATCGATTTTGGGGGTGACAGGTTCCCTTTAATAACAGGCTTGCTATGAGCGCCGACCACAGGGTGGCGCTCACAGCTAGCCGGGATCAGTAACCATAGAGGTCTCGGGGACCTCTATGGTTACCATTCTGATGCATCGCTGACCCCCGATCATGTGACTGGTGTCGGCAATGCGCTCATTTCCTGCCTGATGGCTGGTTAAATGCCGCTGTCAGCGTTTGACAGCGGCATTTAACTAGTTAATAGCAGCGGGTGAATCGCGATTTCACCCGCCGCTATTGCGGGCACATGTCAGCTGTTCAAAACAGCTGACATGTCCCGGCTTTGATGCGGGCTCACCGCCGGAGCCCTGCATCAAAGAGGGGGATCTGTCCTCAGACGTACTATCTCCTTTGTAGGATAGTAGTGGCAAGAGGGATTCCACACATATAGCTGCTCTGAAGGGAAGGGGATGGGCATGAACATACTGGTAGCAAGGCAATTTTGGAGGTTTTTATTTTATTTTATTCAGATCTTTATAAATCGCATGTGCAGCCAACGGTGAAGGAGGTGGATGATTATTTGGCAGAAATACAGCCCCCCAAACTCTCTGCGACTGATCAGGGGCTTCTTGAGCCATTTAATCTGGAGGAACTTGATGTCGCTTTGGCCTCTATGCCTAATGATAAAGCCCCTGGGGTGGATGGGATCCTGGGAGAGGTGTACAAAAATATAAAGAGATAATACTTCCTGTTTTGCTGAAGATGTTTGGTGGAGGGGGAGTTGCCACGGTCCATGCGAGAGGCAATAATTGTTGTGTTGCCAAAGCAGGGTAAGGATCCAGTAGATCCAGCCTCTCTTATCGTCCAATTTCACTATGGACAACAGATGTCAAAATCTTGGCTAAGATGTTGGCCAAACGCCTTAATAAGGTGATAACGACAATACATCGGGATCAATCCGGATTTATGCCCAATATTTCTACAGCACATAATCTCAGGCACATGCAGGCAAAGGCGGATAATGCGGGCCGGAGGGTCGTGGTGTCTCTCGACACTGCTAAGGCGTTTGATAGTGTGGAGTGGCAGTATTTATGGGCGGTCATGAAGGCTATAGGTTTTGGCGAGAAATTTATAAGTTGGGTACAGTTGCTGTACGCTTCTCCAAAAGCTAGGGTATGGGTGAATGGTCTTTTGTTTGAAGATTTTCCTTTTGTATAGGGGAATGTGGCAGGGGTGCCCTTTTGTCTCCTCTGTTGTTTGTGATTGATGTGTGAAAGTAGCCTAAAAGTGTGTCACAGTTATATTTAGTTTATAGCGTGTACAGAGCCCCGTTATGGATGATGAAGAGAGGACTGAGAAGTAGTGTTGAGCGATACCGATACTTTCAAGTATCGGACGGTATCGGAAAGTATCGGCCGATACCGGCAAAGTATCGGATCTAATCCGATACCGATACTCGATACCAATACAAGTCAATGGGACTCAAGTATCGGACGGTATTCCTGATGGTTCCCAGGGTCTGAAGGAGAGGAAACTCTCCTTCAGGCCCTGGGATCCATATTAATGTGTAAAATAGAGAATTAAAATAAAAAATATTGCTATACTCACCTCTCCGACGCAGCCTGGACCTTACCGAGGGAACCGGCAGCGTTCTTTGCTTAAAATGCGCGCGTTTACTGCCTTCCGTGACGTCACGGCTTGTGATTGGTCGCGTGCCGCCAATGTGGCCGCGACGCGACCAATCACAGCAAGCCGTGACGTAATTTCAGGTCCTGAATGCCTAATTCTGCATTCAGGACCTGAAAATTACGTCACGGCTTGCTGTGATTGGTCGCGTCGCGGTCACATGGGCGGCACGCAACCAATCACAAGCCGTGACGTAATTTTAAAATGCGCGCGTTTCCTGCCTCCCGTGACGTCACGGCTTGTGATTGGTCGCGTCGCCCATGTGACCGCGACGCGACCAATCACAAGCCGGATCGTAATTTTAAAATCCTGAATGCCTAGAATTAGGCATTCAGGACCTGAATATTACGTCACGGCTTGCTGTGATTGGTCGCGTCGCGGCCACATGGGCGGCACGCGACCAATCACAAGCCGTGACGTCACGGAAGGCAGTAAACGCGCGCATTTTAAGCAAAGAACGCTGCCGGTTCCCTCGGTAAGGTCCAGGCTGCGTCGGAGAGGTGAGTATAGCAATATTTTTTATTTTAATTCTTTCTTTTACACATTAATGTTGTTTCGATACCGATACCACAAAAGTATCGGATCTTGGTATCGGAATTCCGATACCCGCAAGTATCGGCCGATACCCGATACTTGCGGTATCGGAATGCTCAACACTACTGAGAAGAGACTCAAGGTGTTCTGAGGAAGGAGCCGACCTTCTACACATGATGTGGTCGTTCAGCCCTTTTGGGTGAAAGTGCTCAATCTGATTCAAGAAGTGATGGGGGTAAATATTGTGCGTAACTTCTGGCTTGCCTTGCCTCTTAGGATGTATGGATGATATTGCTGCGGATGAATGTGGGAAACTGGCTATTGCAAGATTACTGTATGCTGCTAGGAAGCTTATTGCGATGCATTGGTTAGATGACAAACCACCAGTCAAAATAAACTTTATTGTCCTCATAGAAAGGAATATTTACATTAAGAGGTCAATATACAAAATTCGAAAATGTGTTGGGCAGATGGATGGATTATCCGGGTGTGGCGTCTGCTTAGTTATTGCAGAGTAGACTGGGAGTCGTTTACAAGGTTGCTACAGAAGCAATTAGAAGTTGAGCTTCTGTAAAGCTGTGTATAACTTTATCAAGAGGAGATGTATCAGTTTGACAATTTAAAAATATTGGGATGGAGTTTGGAGGGGGAGGGAGAGGGGGGGGGGATCTCGGGTACGGTTGTTAGTTCTTGTTAAAGGAAAATGTATTAACTTGAACTGAATTTTTTTTTTTTTTACACATCTGGTGTTTGTGTCAGACTGTTACATTCTGAATATATGCTTTAATAAAAATTACTTGATAAAAAGAAATATAGTGTAGTTTTTCTGATTTGCGATGTCACTTTCCTCATGTGCATATTGAAGGACCTTTGCTATCCATGGTTACGAGCAACTATCTAACTGTCACTATCAGCTGTCGTAACCATGGGTAACTAAGTCCTGCAATGCCTGCACATGAGGAAAGAGACATAGTGAAGCAGAAAAACTATACGTTTCTAATTGGAGGTATTTGCTATTAATATTACACCTACTACATATTGGGATAGGATCTTGGAGATGGGGAAAACTTCTTTACGTCACTGTTCCTAATACTGCGAGCTGCGGTTGTGAGCATGCCCCTAAACTCGAATGACAGCCAGCTCTGTATTGACATGCTGCACAGCTGGCTGTCAAAAGTGCCAGGCGTGATTACAGCCTTCGCTCACAATATAATGAGGTGACTGAAGCTGCACTGTGCCACTGCAAGAACCCTGTTACTGCTTTTGACTGCATTATCAGGAAATCATTGCCCACGCAGAAATATCCTCTAAAAAAATTTAGTAAATGCTTAAGAAAAAAGGTTTAAATTTAATTAAAAAAAAAAAAAAATTAAATCACCCCTCCACACCCCCTCCAAAGATAGATCAATGAAAAAAGTGTGTGTATTTTAAATTGTACAGTTAAAAAACAAAGGGGGAAAAAACAAAACTCCAAAATTGACTTTACAATTGAATTACAATAAAAAGCAATCATTCTGTATCCCCAAATATCAATAAAAAAAAACATGGGTCTCAGAAAATAGCAACACAATTATTTTTCTATATTTTAGTGGGAAAAAAAAAAAACGTATTTGATATCCATTATTACGCAAAGTATCTATTTTTGTTCCTGGCTACTGGCAATTCTTTTGAATCCCTCCATTTAGAGTTCCTCCTTGGCACATCAACAGTATCTGGGATTGTTCGCACAACCTGTGATGTTAGAGACCTTGTCGAGCCAGGGAATGCCTCAGCCAACTACACAAGACTGGGTGAGGATTGCTCAGGGCTTCATGGAAGTAGCAAAGTTCCCAAACTGCATCTGTTCATCGGATGGCTAGCACATTCGTGCCAAAGAGCCGTCGAACTTTGACTCCCAGTTCTTCAATTACAAGAAGTATTGTGGTTGACCGTAATTACTCTTTTGTAATTGTTGATATTGGGGCCTATTGGAATGTGTCAGATGCCCACATGTGTCACTCTTCTAGGTTAGTTTGACGGCTTTCTGCGCTGAATCTTGCCCTTCCGCTGCCCAGTGTGCTTCCGGGAGACTCTGGGCTGCTTGCACCCTTTTACTATAGTTGCTGACGAGGGTTTTGTCCTCTCGAGACATGTTCTTTGCCCTTTTCCGCATCGATGCTTGAACACCCGTAGGCAAAAAAAGAAAGAAAAAAAAAAAAAAGCACTTTGATTTGTTGAGCTTGCCTCTGGTATTTTGTCCTTCAAATTTTCGCATTTTCCAGAGCACAAAACAAATACATCTGACCAATGTCCAGGCAGCCAAAAAGGCTTCGTTCATCCTGCATAATTTTTGTAGGATTCATGATGAACCCTTGGATGATGTAGAGGATATGATAGTGTCCTATCGTGCCGTTAAAGGGAACCTGTCACCCCCAAAATGGAAGATGAGCTAAGCCCACCGGCATCAGGGGCTTATCTACAGCATTCTGTAATGCTGTAGATAATCCCCCGAAGTATCCTGAAAGATGAGAAGTAAAGGTTAGATTATACTCACGCGGGCGGTCCGATCCGATGGGCGTCGCGATCCGGTCCGGGGCCTCCCATCTTCATAGAATGACGTCCTCTTCTTGTCTTCACACTGCGGCTCCGGCACAGGCGTACTTTGTCTGTCCTGTTGAGGGCAGAGAAAAGTACTGCAGTGTGCAGGCGCCGGGAAAGGTCAGAGAGGCCCAGTGTCTGCGCACTGCAGTACTTTGCTCTGCCCTCAACAGGACAGACAAAGTACGCCGGAGGAAGCCGCAGCGTGAAGGCAAGAAGACGTCATCCTATGAAGATGGGAGGCCCCGGACGGTGACGCCCATCGGATCAGACCGCCCGCCCAGGTGAGTATAATCTAACTTTTACTTCTCATCTTTCAGGATACATCGGGGGCTTATCTACAGCATTACAGAATGCTGTAGATAAGCCCCTGATGCCGGTGGGCTTAGCTCAACTCCCATTTTGGGGGTGACAGGTTCCCTTTAAGAGGGCACACTGCGTGATAGACAAACAGACTCCTCTGGTCTTAGGTCGGATACATTTTTGCTGACTTATTAGCCCCCAAAGCGTTGTGTACCATGGCAAATTGAGGGGGAATGTATAAATTTTGTTTAGTTTAGGAAGAAACATTTTAACAAATAGGCAATTTAAAAAAAAAAAAAAAAAAAACATTTTTAAGCAGTTAGAGACTCGTAATACAATAAGGACCCTTGACATAGGTAGCAAGCTAAGTTACTTTTGGAAAATTAAATTAAAGGCAGCCTTTTTGTAAGAGAGTTTTATTTTCCCAAAACAATAACGCATATGTAATTTCATTGTTCAACACATTTTTTTTTATTTTTTTTTGTTATTTATTGGTATGGTTTTGAAATATGTGTTTGGAAATAAAATTCTAACTCTTATAGCTTGTCCATTTTGTTTTGGTTTCGTAAATACTTTGCCTCATGGTACAGTGCACTAGGGGTATGTGTCCACGTTCAGGATTGCATCAGGATTTGGTCAGGATTTTTCATCAGTATTTGTAGCCAAAACCAGGAGTGGGTGATAAATGCAGAAGTGGTGCAGATGTTTCTATTATACTTTTCCTCTACTTGTTCCACTCCTGGTTTTGGCTTACAAATACTGATGAAAAATCCTGACCAAATCCTGATGCAATCCTGAACGTGGAAACATACCCTAAGGGTATGTGTCCACATTCAGGATTTGGTCAGGATTTTATGCAGGTAAAATCCTGACCAAATCTGCACCTGAGGTCACTGGCAGGTCACCTGCGTTGTCCTCCAGTTTTTTCTGCAATGTAAGGACATGCTGCGTTCTTAAAAGACGCAACGCCTGTGAGTCTTCTCGGGTCTGCCGCATGCGTCTTTTACTGCATAGTGGAGACAGGATTTCATGAAATCCCCTCCACTATGCTGTAACATCTGGACGCTGCGTTTTTTATGCATGCTGCTCAATGCTGCGTCAAAAACACAGCGTTTCCTGAACGTGGACACATACCCTAAGGCTACATTGCCACGATGAGCTATTGGTGCGTTTTTGATGTTGCACCATTTCTGCCCCTATTATTTAAATTGCGTTTTTGAGGCTGCGTTTGGTTCTTTAGTTTGTCATTCTGTAACTAAAGATGCTTTGTTTTTGATACTTCCTAGTTTTTTTCTTTGACAACTTTTACTAACATACTTACCGTATATACTCGAGTATAAGCCGACCAGAGTATAAGCCGAGACCCCTAAAAAACTGGGAAAACGTATTGACTCGAGTATAAGCCTAGGGTGGGAAATGCAGCAGCTACTGGTAATTTTCAAAAATAAAAATAGATACCAATAAAAGTAAAATTAATTGAGACATCAGTAGGTTAAGTGTTTTATAATATCCATATTGAATCAGGAGCCCCATATAATGCTCCATACAAAATACGCCTCATATGCTGCTCCATAAAGTTCATGATGGGCCACATAAGATGCTCCATACAAAAATATGCCCCATATAATGCTGCATAAAAGGTTAATGATGGCCGCATGAGATGCTCAACAAAATAAAATGCCCCATATGCTGCTCCATAAAGGTTGATTGCCCCATAAGATCCCCCATAGAATATTATGCCCTTTATAATGCTGCACAAAGGTTGATGGCCCCATAAGATGCTCCATACAATAATATGCCCCATTTGCTCCTGCTGCGATTTAAAAAAAAAAAAAAAAAAAAAAATGACAGTTACCTCTCATCACTGGGCGCTGGGGGCCTGAGCAGGCGGGGACACCGGTGCGCTATGGGGGCCAGGTGTGGGAGTCACCGCTGGCTCAGGCCCCCGGAACTTACGATGTTCACCAGTCCCCGTTCAACCGCCGTGCGCCGCTGTCTTCCGGGTCTCTGCAGTGACTGTTCAGGCAGAGGGCGCACACTAACCACGTCATCGCGCCCTCTGACCTGAACGTCACAGCCAGAGGACGCAGAAGATACAGCGCGGCGGTGGAACGGGGACAGGTGAATATCGCATGGCTCACCCTCCCCCCTTAATACTCACCCCCTCCCGGCACGGTCTCTCTATGTCCCTGCTTCTCCGATGGTCTCCGGCGCGTACTGGCAGCTTGTTCCTGTGTTCAGCGGTCACGTACCGCTCATTAAAGTAATGAATATGTGCTCCGCCTGTGGGAGTGGAGTCGTGTCCTTATTCATTACTTTAATGAGCGGTACCACGTGACCGCTGAACACAGGAAGATCTGCAGGCACCGGAGACCATCGGAGCAGCAGAGATCGCACCGGGAGGAGGTGAGTATGATGTGACAGCTGCTACTCCTGCGCTCCCCCACCGACTCCCTGGGACAATGACTCGAGTATAAGCCGAGAGGGGCATTTTTAGCCTAAAAAAATGGGCTGAAAATGTCGGCTTATACTCGAGTATATACGGTAGGTGAAGATTACATACATTTTTTTAACGCATCTTTGTTTTTATCCTGTGGGATTTACACACCTAATGCACGTTTATAGGGCAATTCTGCACAGAAAACTCATCATATCTGCAAGAGAAATTGACAAGCTGCAGATTTGAAACACGTCATGTCATGATTAAGGGAGCTTAGTCTCCAGAAACAAACATTAAACACAAGTAATGGTAACAAAGAAAATAGCTGGGGAAGAATTCTTTACAAAATTGAATAATCTCCCTGACAAACAAAAGCTTCAAGGTTGGGGTTGTGGAAGCTGTCCCCTTCCTGACTAGTTGGGTTCGTGAAGGGGTCACTTGATGATGGATTTGGTGTGTAGGCCCAGGGGTTTGGGACTAACTTTACCTCAATTGTGGAGGAATATGGGTTTGTGAGGAGGTATGAGGGTAGGGGTCAAATGGAAAACCATAATAGGCCTGTTGGGGAGGTGATGTGTGAGGGAATGTATTTGAGTAGTCAAATGGCCACCTGATGGGTTGAAGGATGAGGTTGCTGGTAACTTGGGCCAGCAGATTGGTGCTTGGTTGTTGCCAGTGGTTTCTGGCAGCTTGGCCCAGCAGGTGGTTGGCAGATGACATTGTTGGCTTGGGCCAGCTAATGGTTGGTGGATGCCATTGGTGTGGGCTTGAGCCAACAGATGGATGCTGGTTTGCACACTGTGCTATTCTCCTGTCTTCAATTACCGTAAAGATGTTGGTGGAGTAATTCTCTTCATGGTTGGCATCAACAAGTGTAATTAGGACAGTCCTGAGCCATTCCTATCGCTTCCGGGGACCAGCTTGAATTTGAGGCACAAGTGATCTGGCAAACCTCTTGGCATCATTCTTAGGATTGAGATTATTTTTAAGATCTGAAATATTGTGGCATCAATCTCATGAGCCAAAATGGAGAGGTCACGATTAGAGTTGAGCGAATTTGATCGTGTCCCTGCTTATTCAGCAAGCTATAGCGCTTACCGAATAAGCTGAAGAGGGAACCCAGATACCTGGAGCGCACCTGCTGATCACCTGCTCCGAGCCGCAGCTGCATGTGTTGCTGCTGTATGACAGGCACAACACATGCATGGAGATATCCCATAAAAGAAAACAGCAGCCCGCACTACCAGTCAGATACACTGTGAACACTTCAGGTCAATTAACCACCGCTGGTCCGCGGATCTCGGGTGCTGTAGCCAGAAAAACGTGCTGTCATAGATATAAGCGAAAAGAAATGCGGCAGCACTCACCAATCTCCTATGCAGGTCACTTTATTACAACGACATCTTCACGGCTAGGGGGTGTATTTACAAGGACATGTGGAAGCTGAACTTGACGGCCGTTTCGCACCTGACGGGCGCTTCAACCGGTTCAATAAGTGAGCGGACGTGACGCCTTAAGAAGTGTGCACAAACCGTGCACCTCCCTGCAGTTCCACTCCGCCCACTCATGGCACAAAACATATTAAAAACAACAATTAAAAACAATATTAGCAAAAATTCGTGAATGTATACATTGGCAATCATCTGCGCAGCTTTTACCAACTGAACAGTAGTCAAACATTAAGAACAACTTAGATCCGCTATCCTTATGCTATCTTTCTATATGAGTCAACACTCGATTTAAACAGACACACCACTATAACTCCTCATCCTCCCACAGAAGGTTCAAGTGGGGTATATATAGTTTATTTTAACCCTTACTATCCACCTTTACGGCTCATAATGACATCTAAGCCTCACGTGTCTATGTTCATAGGATGGATCATTAGTGCCGGCTCCAGGCAAACAACTATATATTTTTTAAACCAAAAACCACTATATAAATACTTATACTGCTCATAAAAATATTGACATGTCGATCTTCTCGTTAAGCCCTGCGGGACCCATGGCTCCTGCTCGCATAATCCATGTCGCTTCTCGCCTTAGTAATAAATTATGATGGTCACCTCCTCTTTTTGGTATTTTAACCCGCTCTATGCCGGCAAAGGTCATGACCCCTGAATTCTCATCATGCATTTCACGTATGTGGCTAATTAGTCTAGGTACCCCTTTTCCTGTTGTGACTGATCTACAATGTTCCCTAAAACGTATATTTAGACATCTGATAGTTTTGCCTATATAATACCTCCCACACGGGCACCAAATGACATAGACGACATATTCAGTTCGACAAGTAATAAATTGCATAACTTTGTGTGTAACCGGTCCAATATGTAGAATCCTATCCGTTATATGATATCTACAGTATGCACAGTGCCTGCATTGATAATTACCTTGGGGGGTAATACGCTCCAACCAATTACTGGTTCTATTATCGGTAATCCGATTCTGCACCAGTATGTCCCTTATCCGGGTGCTTCTTCTATTTGAAATAAGGGGACCCCTAGCAACCACTTCAGCTAGCTCTCTGTCCCTGTCTAATAAATGCCAGTTGTTTCTAATTGCTGCCCTGATCTGTTGGTCCATAGGGCCATACTGGAAACAGAAGGTAAATCTTTTTCCTACAGTCCGTATTCCCCACTCTACTAGTTTGAATGTTCATTTTCCTCCGTGCTCCTTGCCAAATCTGGTCGGGGTACCCTCTGTATTTTAATCTTTGTTCTAGCTCACTGGACTGTCTAGAAAACCCTTCTTGTGTGTTGTTGGCCCTTCTTGTTCTAACTAATTGGCCATACGGTAGTGCACGTTTAGTGTGACTAGGGTGATAGCTATCAAAGTGCATAAGTGCATTGGTGGCTACCGATTTCCGATATAATGAAGTATTAATCTCTCCGTCTATTATATCAATAGCCACATCTAAAAAGTCTAAATGCAACCCCCCAAAAACTGAGGTGAAGGCCATCCCCATAGTGTTGTCATTCAAAAGGGTAACAAAATCCCCAAAGCTTTCTTCCGTTCCGTCCCACACAATAAACATATCATCGACGTAACGTAAGTACATCCTGATATGTTTAAGGAATACATTCCTAGTTGAATATAGATAGAGCTCTTCAAAATGACCTAAATACAGGTTTGCGAATGTGCATGCTGCCGGAGTACCCATAGCAGTACCAACTATCTGGAGGTACCAGAGGTCCATGAACGTAAATGCGTTGTGTCAAGATAAATTTAAGGCTACTACAGACAAAATCTATTACATTGCTCTCCTTGTATGTAGTGCTCAGAATCTGGCGTATCGAGTCAACTCCTTGTTCTTGTGGAATACGCGTATATAGATTTATTACATCAACCGACGCCAGCCTAAAGCTGGGTTGCCAAATGAACTGCTGAATCTGCGCCAAAAACGCACCGGTATCTTTAATATACGACGGGATGTGTGCTAGTAATGGACAGAGTAGCCAGTCTACATATTTGGAGAGCAGTTCTGTAAGAGACCCCACCCCCAACACAATAGGTCGGCCTGGTGGGTTGTCGATGGCCTTATGGATTTTCGGGACATGGTACCAGTGTGGCTTCATGGGGAACTCCGGCAGCAGCTTTTCTGCGCTATTACACGAAAGAACCCCAGTCTCCACTGCTTGTCTCAGCAGCGATCTCAATTCACCGCTATATTTACTGGTGGGGTCGCCCAGCAGTTTCATATAGGTTTTATCATCCTCCAATTGTCTAAGAGCTTCCTTAATGTAAATTTCCCTAGGGATAAGTATGGTTTTTCCCCCCTTATCTGCGGGTCGAACTACAGTATCCCTCCATCCTGTTATCTCTTTTAAAGCCTTACTCTCTTCGGATGTAAGATTCGGTGGAGCTTTAGGATATATTAAGGCTTCTACATCTCTAAGTACTTGTGTCTCGAACAGATCGATGGCATTACCAGGAGAAACTGGGGGCATGTATCTAGATGTTACTCCCCCTGTAAATGATGTGATGGGCGCTGTATGGTATACTGGGGCATGCGATGCCTCATCAGCGAGGCTAAGCAACAGCTCTGCCTCACTGTAGGTATCTGCTAATACCTGTAACTCCGCCCCCGCCATAAAGCCTAGGGGTCCTATTCTGCATGGTCGTTCCCCCTCTAAAGTATTCTGGGCTGCCGGACTATTGAGAAAATGTTTGAACAAGTGGATCTTTCGGACCGATTTAAATAGATCTATTTTAAATTCTGTAAGTCAAAGTCATTAGGGATACAGTAGTTAAGACCTTTCGCAAAAAGTGATAGATGTGCAGCATTCAATGTATGATTAGTCAAATTCACCACATGCTGCTCGTGGAGTTCTCTCAGCGCCTCTGTCCCCACGACACGCATTTCCTTTTGCGCTCCTGCATGAGTCTGCCTCCTCTTGCCTCCTCGGCGCGTCCTTCTCCTCCTAAAGGGAGATCCCCATCATATACTCCTGCTGCTGTCAGACTATCCGCAGAGCTCACTGAAGCGGCCGCCCCCTCACTCTGGCTAGAATCGGACTCGGTGGTGACATAGTCCCTCCTCTGAAAGGTATTACGTTTCCTAAATCTTCTTTTATATCGACCAGGTTTTTCTGAATCATAGTTACGCTTTCCATCAGCTGTCTGCTGTTTATGCCAGGTAAACACCTGTCCCAGATCAAAATCTTTTTTGTCTCGTATGAATTTGTTACGCTTTCTCTGCTTAATGTCGGCTTGGATAGGAATAGGTTTTGTCTCCATTTCCTTATTCAATTGTGTCCATTGATTTTCTGTGAGTCTTGTTTGCAATTCAGCTTTTGTTTTTTGTATGTCAGACTCAATTGACTCATAATTCTGGATATTAGATGTTAATACTAGTTGCAACAACTCTTGAGAGCACTTGAGCATTATCTGCTCCCATTGCGTCCGGAAACCGGGGTCATGTGAAAAATGATATGTCCTTCCAGACCCTCAACCCCCGTGGGACTCGCCCGCTCTCAACATATGAAGTTAGCGAGTTGTTGGTCCAGAAAAGTTTGACCTCCCATTCAGACAGATTAAGCAATTTATACTCCAACGCCTTTGTGCTTAATGTTTGTACCTCATCAGCTTGCTCACATTCCTTGAAGTAATTACTCACATCCACCCGGCCGGCTTGTAGACCTGTTCTTACGGAGCCAGTGTCCGCCTCCATTATAGTGGCAGCTCCTCACCAGCAATGCCTCTGGGTATATAGTAACCGTAGTTCCACAATCTGTTGGTGTGCCGGGTCTATTAAAGTTCATGCAATATCCCGTAAAAGAAAACGGCAGCCCGCACTACCAGTCAGATACACTGTGAACACTTCAGGTCAATTAACCACCGCTGGTCCGTGGATCTCGGGTGCTGTAGCCAGAAAAACGTGCTGTCATAGATATAAGCAAAAATAAATGCGACAGCACTCACCAATCTCCTATGCAGGTCACTTTATTACAACGACATCTTCACGGCTCGGGGGTGTATTTACAAGGACATGTGGAAGCTGAACATGCATGTAGATCCTGTATGTTGGGCTATCCATGCATGTGTTGTGACTGTCACACAGCCGCGTCACATGCAGCTACGGCGCCGGACACCTGGTTATCGGGAGCGCTCCAGGTATCCCGGGTTCCCTCTTCAGCTTATTCGGTAAGCCAAATAAGGAGGGAGCAGAACATATTTGCTCATCCCTAGTCATGATGTCATATACTCAACCTTCCCCTTTGATATAACCGAACTGGCCTGGTAACTAGCTGCTGCTAAATTGTTTCATGTAGATCAGTGTTCCCCCAACTCCAGTCCTCGAGCCATGAACGGGTCATGTTTTTAGGATTTCCTTAGTATTTCCAAGGTGATAATTGCATCACCTGGACAGGCGAGCATCACTTTGGCAATACTAAGGAAGTTCTGAAAACATGATCTGTTGGTGGCTCTTGAAGACTGGAGTTGGGGAACACTGATGACCCATTTCAGCTTTGGAGATTGTGCAAAGCAGCATGTTTAAAAGAAATAAAACAAAATTTACGAATTGCAAGATGTGGGCTCAGGCTTCACAACTATATAGTAAATTTTTGCAAAAAAAAAAAAAAGGGGGGGGGTGGGTTACAGGGAACACTTCAGAGTCACCACTAACCATCATGCTTGGCTGACATGATTAACACTAGAAGTCCCAGAGAGGGGTCATTTAACATTTCTACCTTTGGAACCCATAGAGCTCGAAATTTCTGGGACTTCTAGTGTTAAATAAAGTATGTGGTTAAATGCTGTCAATTAAAGAGCATTTTTTTAGGTCATTTGTACCGTAATTTCCAGGTCGCCCAAAGAGGACTCGCACAGTTTGTGGGCATATGACAGAAGTAAATTGTGAGACCTAGCGCAAAGATTCCACAACTGGCAGGTGCTCAAATGTTTTTGGGTTCTGAAGATCAACTGAAGTAAGTATTTTGCAAAATGGAAAGGTTACAGACCTATTATACTGTACATGCATACAGACCACAAAATTTTCATTTTGCAGAGTTGCTACTGAGGCTTAGTACTGAGTACTTAGATTCCCTGGTTATACTACAGTGAGAAGTCAGAAAAATTAATCACATTTTGTAAGGGTTGAAGAATGGTTGGTTGTATGCCTCGTGCGTGTGCACACACCCGGCAGGAAATGTGTGGCCATTAGTAATGGCAACACTCTTGTAGTATAAAAAGTGCAGAGTGGATGTGTTTTGTATACCTGATGCATGAGTTAAAGGCAATGGTACAGCTGATACACGTTGGGCTAGCCACAGGTGGCATGTACCAGAAGCTGGCTGTACGTGCATCATATATTATTTTTATTTTTTTGGGAGGAGGAGGAGGAGATACTGCAGGGTTTAGGAGAAAAACAGACCTTAAGATTAAATAAACCAATCACATTATGATCGTGCAAGTTTTGCAGATGTGGAAGCATGCATTAGTTACAGGAGTTTTTATGTGTTTGGACAAAAGTACAGACCCAAACCACTATATAGCAAACAGTGCAAAGTATTTTTGGATTCTTAGAAAAAAAGTTACATTATATAATTGTGATACAGATGGGACAAGATTGATTGTATGGATGTAACAGATAGGTATCCAGACAAAATACGGCTGCAGAAGGAGAATAGACTAGCTGAAACTAGCTTTTATTGTTCACAAAACAGGAGTATAATAACCTTGAAAAATAACAAAATAGTTGATAAGACACTTGGAAAAACAACTAACTGCGCATGACCTTAAAACTAATCATGCGCTAGTAGGTTCTGGAAGTCTTCATTGCGCATGACGGTGCGTGATGAATTATATAATGATGATTTCGTAGAATGTACTGTGCAGAAGCGGATATAGTCAGATAAGAAAAGAATATAAAAGAATGGGCCTGATTCAGTGAGGGAGGGACTTTCTTCAGACAGGTGAAGCAGACGTGCTGGCCGTCTTGATGCTTTCCCAGAATGTTCCTCCTCACTAAATCGAGGTCCCTCTGATTGAGGAGTGATGCTACAATATCCGGTGATGTATTGATGCTTATTCATTCCTATATAATTTGTTGTATGTTTATGACATGACTCTGATAGTCACTATACATCCTTTAACCCCTTAACGACCTTTGACGCATACGCTGCGTCATGAAAGTCGGTGCCAAAACGACCTATGACGCAGCGTATGCGTCATGGAATGATCGCGCTCCTGCAGATCGGGTGAAAGGGTTAACTCCATTTTCACCCGATCTGCAGAGACAGGGGGAGTGGTACTTCAGCCCAGGGGGGGTGGCTTCACCCCCCCGTGGCTACGATCGCTCTGATTGGCTGTTGAAAGTGAAACTGCCAATCAGAGCGATTTGTAATATTTCACCTAAAAAACAGGTGAAATATTACAATCCAGCCATGGCCGATGCTGCAATATCATCGGCCATGGCTGGAAAACCTGAAGTGACCACCCCCCACCCCACCGATCGCCCCCCCAGTGCTCCGGTGCGTGGTCCGGTCCCCTCCGTCCTGTGCTCCGCTGCCCCGTGCTCCTGCCCGCTCCCCCGTCCTGCTGTCCGCTCCCCCCGTCCTCCGATCACCCCCCCTGTGCTCAGATCCACCCCCCCACCACCCCTTCATACTTACCGATCCTCCCGGTGTCTGGCCGTCTCCTCGCTGGGCGCCGCCATCTTCCAAAATGGCGGGCGCATGCTCAGTACGCCCGCCGGCCGGCAGATTCCTTACAGGTACATTTTGATCGCTGTGGTAGGTTCTACCACAGCGATCAAAATAAAAAAAATAATAAATAAACCCCCCCCTTTATCACCCCCATAGATAGGGACAATAATAAAATAAAGAAAATATATATATATTTTTTTTCCACTAGGGTTAGGGTTAGAACTAGGGTTAGGGTTAGAACTAGGGTTAGGGTTACGGGTAGGGTTAGGGTTATGGCATGTGCGGATTTGGCAGCGGATCCGCAGCGGATCGGCCGCGGATCCGCAGCGGATCGGCCGCGGATCCGCAGCGGATCGGCCGCGGATCCGCAGCGGATTGGCCGCTGCTCCGCAGCGGATTGGCCGCTGCGAATTCGTAGCAGTTTTCCATCAGGTTTACAGTACCGTGTACACCTATGGAAAACCAAATCCGCTGTGCCCATAATGCGGAAAATTCCGTGCAGAAACGCTGCGTTGTATTTTCCACAGCATGTCAATTCTTTGTGCGGATTCCGCAGCGTTTTACACCTGTTCCTCAATAGGAATCCGCAGGTGAAATCCGCACAAAAAAACACTGGAAATCTGCTGTAAATCCGCAGGTAAAACGCAGTGCCTTTTACTTGCAGATTTTTCAAAAGTCGTGCGGAAAAATCTCACACGAATCCGCTACGTGGGCACATACCCTTAGGGTTAGGGTTGGAATTAGGGTTACGGGTGTGTTGGGGTTAGGGTTGTGGTTAGGGGTGTGTTGGGGTTAGGGTTGGGATTAGGGTTATGGCTACAGTTGGGATTAGGGTTAGGGGTGTGTTGGGGTTAGGGTTGGGATTAGGGTTAGGGGTGTGTTGGGGTTAGTGTTGGAGTTAGAATTGAGGGGTTTCCACTGTTTAGGCACATCAGGGGTCTCCAAACGCAACATGGCGCCACCATTGATTCCAGCCAATCTTGCATTCAAAAAGTCAAATGGTGCTCCCTCCCTTCCAAGCCCCGACGTGTGCCCAAACAGTGGTTTACCCCCACATTTGGGGTACCAGCGTACTCAGGACAAACTGGGCAACAACTGTTGGGGTCCAATTTCTCCTGTTACCCTTGCAAAAATAAAAAATTACTTGCTAAGACATAATTTTTGAGGAAAGAAGAATGATTTTTTATTTTCACGGCTCTGCGTTGTAAACTTCTGTGAAGCACTTGGGGGTTGAACGTGCTCATCACACATCTAGATAAGTTTCTTGGGGGGTCTAGTTTCCAAAATGGGGTCACTTGTGGGGTGTTTCTACTGTTTAGGCACATCAGGGGCTCTGCAAATGCAACGTGATGCCCGCAGACCATTCCATCAAAGTCTGCATTTCAAATGTCACTACTTCCCTTCCGAGCCCTGACGTGCGCCCAAACAGTGGTTTACCCCCACATATGGGGTATCACTGTACTCACAACAAACTGGGCAACAAACATTGGGGCCCAATTTCTCCTGTTACCCTTGTGAAAATAAAAAATTGCTTGCTAAAACATCTTTTTTGAGGAAAGAAAAATGATTTTTTATTTTCACGGCTCTGCGTTGTAAACTTCTGTGAAGCACTTGGGGGTTGAATGTGCTCATCACACATCTAGATAAGTTCCTTGGGGGGTCTAGTTTCCAAAATGGGGTCACTTGTGGGGTGTTTCTACTGTTTAGGCACATCAGGGGCTCTGCAAATGCAACGTGACGCCAGCAGACCATTCCATCAAAGTCTGCATTCCAAAACGTCACTACTTCCCTTCCGAACCCCGACGTGTGCCAAAACAGTGGTTTACCCCCACATATGGGGTATCAGCGTACTCAGGAGAAACTGGACAACAACTTTTGGGGTCCAATTTCTCCTGTTACCCTTGCAAAAATAAAAAATTCTGGGCTAAAAAAATATTTTTGAGGAAAGGAAACACATTTATTATTTTCACGGCTCTGCGTTATAAACTTCTGTGAAGCACTTGGGGGTTCAAAGTGCTCACCACACATCTAGATAAGTTCCTTGGGGGGTCTAGTTTCCAAAATGGAGTCACTTGTGGGGAGTTCCTACTGTTTAGGCACATCAGGGGCTCTGCAAATGCAACGTGACGCCCGCAGAGCATTCCATCAAAGTCTGCATTCCAAAACGTCACTACTTCCCTTCCGAGCCCCGGCATGTGCCCAAACAGTGGTTTACCCCCACATATGGGGTATCAGCGTACTCAGGAGAAACTGGACAACAACTTTTGGGGTCCAATTTCTCCTGTTACCCTTGCAAAAATAAAAAATTCTGGGCTAAAAAAATATTTTTGAGGAAAGGAAACACATTTATTATTTTCACGGCTCTGCGTTATAAACTTCTGTGAAGCACTTGGGGGTTCAAAGTGCTCACCACACATCTAGATAAGTTCCTTGGGGGGTCTAGTTTCCAAAATGGAGTCACTTGTGGGGAGTTCCTACTGTTTAGGCACATCAGGGGCTCTGCAAATGCAACGTGACGCCCGCAGAGCATTCCATCAAAGTCTGCATTCCAAAACGTCACTACTTCCCTTCCGAGCCCCGGCATGTGCCCAAACAGTGGTTTACCCCCACATATGGGGTATCAGCGTACTCAGGAGAAACTGGACAACAACTTTTGGGGTCCAATTTCTCCTGTTACCCTTGCAAAAATAAAAAATTCTGGGCTAAAAAAATATTTTTGAGGAAAGGAAACACATTTATTATTTTCACGGCTCTGCGTTATAAACTTCTGCGAAGCACTTGGGGGTTCAAAGTGCTCACCACACATCTAGATTAGTTCCTTGGGAGGTCTAGTTTCCAAAATGGGGTCACTTGTTAGGGAGCTCCAATGTTTAGGCACACAGGGGCTCTCCAAACGTGACATGGTGTCCGCTAATGATTGGAGCTAATTTTCCATTCAAAAAGCCAAATGGCGTGCCTTCCCTTCCGAGCCCTGCCGTGTGCCCAAACAGTGGTTTACCCCCACATATGGGGTATCATCGTACTCAGGACAAACTGGACAACAACATTTGGGGTCCAATTTCTCCTGTTACCCTTGCAAAAATAAAAAATTACTTGCTAAGACATAATTTTTGAGGAAAGAAGAATGATTTTTTATTTTCACGGCTCTGCGTTGTAAACTTCTGTGAAGCACTTGGGGGTTGAACGTGCTCATCACACATCTAGATAAGTTCCTTGGGGGGTCTAGTTTCCAAAATGGGGTCACTTGTGGGGTGTTTCTACTGTTTAGGCACATCAGGGGCTCTGCAAATGCAACGTGACGCCCGCAGACCATTCCATCAAAGTCTGCATTTCAAATGTCACTACTTCCCTTCCGAGCCCTGACGTGCGCCCAAACAGTGGTTTACCCCCACATATGGGGTATCACTGTACTCACAACAAACTGGGCAACAAACATTGGGGCCCAATTTCTCCTGTTACCCTTGTGAAAATAAAAAATTGCTTGCTAAAACATCTTTTTTGAGGAAAGAAAAATGATTTTTTATTTTCACGGCTCTGCGTTGTAAACTTCTGTGAAGCACTTGGGGGTTGAATGTGCTCATCACACATCTAAATAAGTTCCTTGGGGGGTCTAGTTTCCAAAATGGGGTCACTTGTGGGGTGTTTCTACTGTTTAGGCACATCAGGGGCTCTGCAAATGCAACGTGACGCCAGCAGACCATTCCATCAAAGTCTGCATTCCAAAACGTCACTACTTCCCTTCCGAACCCCGACGTGTGCCAAAACAGTGGTTTACGCCCACATATGGGGTATCAGCGTACTCAGGAGAAACTGGACAACAACTTTTGGGGTCCAATTTCTCCTGTTACCCTTGCAAAAATAAAAAATTCTGGGCTAAAAAAATATTTTTGAGGAAAGGAAACACATTTATTATTTTCACGGCTCTGCGTTATAAACTTCTGTGAAGCACTTGGGGGTTCAAAGTGCTCACCACACATCTAGATAAGTTCCTTGGGGGGTCTAGTTTCCAAAATGGAGTCACTTGTGGGGAGTTCCTACTGTTTAGGCACATCAGGGGCTCTGCAAATGCAACGTGACGCCCGCAGAGCATTCCATCAAAGTCTGCATTCCAAAACGTCACTACTTCCCTTCCGAGCCCCGGCATGTGCCCAAACAGTGGTTTACCCCCACATATGGGGTATCAGCGTACTCAGGAGAAACTGGACAACAACTTTTGGGGTCCAATTTCTCCTGTTACCCTTGCAAAAATAAAAAATTCTGGGCTAAAAAAATATTTTTGAGGAAAGGAAACACATTTATTATTTTCACGGCTCTGCGTTATAAACTTCTGTGAAGCACTTGGGGGTTCAAAGTGCTCACCACACATCTAGATAAGTTCCTTGGGGGGTCTAGTTTCCAAAATGGAGTCACTTGTGGGGAGTTCCTACTGTTTAGGCACATCAGGGGCTCTGCAAATGCAACGTGACGCCCGCAGAGCATTCCATCAAAGTCTGCATTCCAAAACGTCACTACTTCCCTTCCGAGCCCCGGCATGTGCCCAAACAGTGGTTTACCCCCACATATGGGGTATCAGCGTACTCAGGAGAAACTGGACAACAACTTTTGGGGTCCAATTTCTCCTGTTACCCTTGCAAAAATAAAAAATTCTGGGCTAAAAAAATATTTTTGAGGAAAGGAAACACATTTATTATTTTCACGGCTCTGCGTTATAAACTTCTGCGAAGCACTTGGGGGTTCAAAGTGCTCACCACACATCTAGATTAGTTCCTTGGGAGGTCTAGTTTCCAAAATGGGGTCACTTGTTAGGGAGCTCCAATGTTTAGGCACACAGGGGCTCTCCAAACGTGACATGGTGTCCGCTAATGATTGGAGCTAATTTTCCATTCAAAAAGCCAAATGGCGTGCCTTCCCTTCCGAGCCCTGCCGTGTGCCCAAACAGTGGTTTACCCCCACATATGGGGTATCATCGTACTCAGGACAAACTGGACAACAACATTTGGGGTCCAATTTCTCCTATTACCCTTGGAAAATTAAAAAATCCTGGGCTAAAAATCATTTTTGAGGAAAGAAAAATTATTTTTTATTTTCACGGCTCTGCATTATAAACTTCTGTGAAGCATCTGGGGGTTATAAGTGCTCACTATGCATCTAGATAAGTTCCTTGGGGGGGTCTAGTTTCCAAAATGGGGTCACGTGTAGGGGAGCTCCAATGTTTAGGCACACAGGGGCTCTCCAAACGCGACATGGTGTTCGCTAACGATTGGAGCTAATTTTCCATTCAAAAAGTCAAATGGCACGCCTCCCCTTCCGAGCCTTGCCGTGCACCCAAACAGTGGTTTACCCCCACATATGAGGTATCAACATACTCAGCAGAAATTGCCCAACAAATTTTAGGATCCATTTTATCCTGTTGCCCATGTGAAAATGAAAAAATTGAGGCTAAAAGAAATTTTGTGTGAAAAAAAAGTACTTTTTCATTTTTACGGATCAATTTGTGAAGCACCTGAGAGTTTAAAGTGCTCACTATGCTTCTAGATAAGTTCCTTGGGGGGTCTACTTTCCAAAATGGGGTCACTTGTGGGAGCGCTCCAATGTTTAGGCACACGGGGGCTCTCCAAACGTGACATGGTCTCTGCTAGCGATGGAGATCATTTTTCATTCAAAAAGTCAAATGGCGCTCCTTCCCTTCCGAGCCTTACCATGTGCCCAAACAGTGGTTTACCCCCACATGTGAGGTATCGGCGTACTCAGGAGAAATTGTCCAACAAATTTTAGGATCCACTTTATCCTGTTGCCCATGTGAAAATGAAAAAATTGAGGCTAAAATAATTTTTTTGTGAAAAAAAAGTACTGTTTCATTTTTACGGATCAATTTGTGAAGCACCTGGGGGTTTAAAGTGCTCACTATGCTTCTAGATAAGTTCCTTGGGGGGTCTAGTTTCCAAAATGGGGTCACTTGTGGGGGAGCTCCAATGTTTAGGCACACGGGGGCTCTCCAAACGCGACATGGTGTCCGCTAAAGATTGGAGCCAATTTTTCATTCAAAAAGTCAAATGGCGCTCCTTTCCTTCCAAGCCCTGCCGTATGCCCAAACAGTGGTTTACCCCCACATATGAGGTATCAGCGTACTCAGGACAAATTGGACAACATCGTTCATGGTCCAGTTTTTCCTTTTACCCTTGGGAAAATAAAAAAATTGTTGCTAAAATATCATTTTTGTGACTAAAAAGTTAAATGTTCATTTTTTCCTTCCATGTTGCTTCTGCTGCTGTGAAACACCTGAAGGGTTAATAAACTTCTTGAATGTGGTTTTGAGCACCTTGAGGGGTGCAGTTTTTAGAATGGTGTCACTTTGGGGTATTTTCAGCCATATAGAACCCTCAAACTGACTTCAAATGTGAGGTGGTCATCTAAAAAAAATGGTTTTGTAAATTTTGTTGTAAAAATGAGAAATCACTGGTCAAATTTTAACCCTTATAACTTCCTAGCAAAAAAAAAATTTGTTTCCAAAATTGTGCTGATGTAAAGTAGACATGTGAGAAATGTTATTTATTAACTGTTTTGTGTCACATACCTCTCTGGTTTAACAGAATAAAAATTAAAAATGTGAAAATTGCGAAATTTTCAAAATTTTCGCCAAATTTCCATTTTTTTCACAAATAAACTCAGAAATTATCGACCTAAATTTACCACTATCATGAAGCCCAATATGTCACGAAAAAACAATCTCAGAATCGCTAGGATCCGTTGAAGCGTTCCTGAGTTATTACCTCATAAAGGGACACTGGTCAGAATTGCAAAAAACGGCAAGGTCATTAAGGACAAAATAGGCTGGGTCACGAAGGGGTTAATTCATGCTTAAAATTGCTATTATATATAAATAAAATACTTTGTTTTACCACAAGAACTGTTATCAGTTGTGCCTAACTTGCATGTTAGTGAGCGAGCTGTAGGTTTAAATTGAGTTGGTAAGACAATAATGCAAAAGGAACAACCATGGCGTCACCAAACTTCTCCCACTTGGCAGGCGAATAGGTGGCCCAATTGCTCATTGACAGCAACTCCTCTGATACTTGCTGTCATGCGCACTCAATTGCAAGCTGATCGTGGCAGCCCTCGCCTCGGGTATACCACAGCTCGGGATATTGCTCCACAAGTGCAATAAAGCGCTCCATGCCCACATGTGGGGCCATTGTAAACAAATCGCAAACCAAACAGGCAAAAAAAAATGTCTTGTTCAAGCAAACCAATGCTCTCCACACAGGACTTGCATACCAAACATCAATAAAGTAAATGAAACAAAGTTCAGAACACAGTAATTAAAAAAATGTACACAGATCCCATAGATTATAATTGGGTACATGTGTGATTTGTGAAAAATTGATTACACACGTACTAAAAACACAGACATGTGAAGGAGGCCTCTGTGTGTAATATATAATGACAGAGCCAAAAGACACCTAAGAAACAGGAATAACCAGTGCACTCTCAACAAAGAGTAAATGTAGCAGAAAGAGAGATATTGTAAAACTTACCCTTACAGTAAAATTTGTATCTATTAAAGGTTATGCGCCCACAATGAGGGATAGCAGCGTTCTGGATGCAGTGTATTTTCGCTGCGTTCTAGATTACAAGCACAGTGGATGGGATTTATAGTAATCCCATGCCCACCGTGATTCTTTATAACACTGCATAAACTGACCTGCAGTGTGGGTTTCCGAGCCGCAACATGTCAATTTATGGAGCGGAGACGTTTAGTCCCCTCTGTGTACTTCTGCTTAATTGTCATTAGATGCGGTAAATCTGCATAGTGCTAAAAGACAAGTGTGTAATGTAGAATGCTGCATGAAGGACACAGTGAAAATACATTACGTCCACACACTAAGGGCTCATACTCGCGTGAAATACGTCCGAGTCTCACATGGTAACACCCGGCTCTGCCACCAGCACTTGGGAGCGGAGCGTGCGGCTGCATGTATTGCTATGCGGCTGCATGCTCCGCTCTGGAGTGCCGGCAGCAGAGCCGGGTTTTAATCTGCGAGACTCGGCCGTATTTCACGCAAGTGAGTATGAGCCCTAAGTGTAAGGCCGGGGTCACACTTGCGAGTGCAATGCGAGAAACTCGCGAGAGTCTCTCACATCAATTCCCGTCACTGCCACCGGCACTCGGGATCAGAGCGTTCAGCTGCATAGAAATACATGCCGCCACACACTCCGGTCCTGAGTGCCGGCGGCAGTGCCGGGAATTGATGCGAGAGACTCGCATTGCTCTTGCAAGTGTGACACCGGCTTAATGCAGCCACTTCATATAGGGATGGAGGAAAATAGCCCATCATAGCTGGATTAACTTAAAAAAAAGCACAATTTATAGGTAGTAATCGTCAACATTTAAACCCAAGTAGTTGTCCTCATCCTAGACCACACACTGGGCTACGTATACTTTTTAGAGATATGCTCTATATATTTTATTGCATCTATTTGACGTTCAGTTTATCTTACTGCTATATTCAAAGAGTTCAAGATGCCTAAAATTATTAAATCAATGTTTCCTAAACTCCAGTCCTCCTCCCCCCTAACAGATCATGTTTTCAAGATGTCCATAGTATTGTACAGGTGATGGAATTATTATCAAGGCATCAGAAACTCACAGGTTCTCACCTGTGCAACACTAAGGAAATCCTGAAAAGGTTTTGGGGCCCGTGAGGACGGGGTTTGGTAAACCCTGTATTAGATTATATAACCAGATTCCCTTGATAGAGCAGGTACTACTATAATGGTACTTCCAATTTTATTTTCTCCATATCCATATTCCTAACTGTGTCCACTTACTCCAACATGGACCAATATAAATTTGTGTTACATTCCCGCAAGTTCACAGAAGAACCTAGTTCATGAGGCAGAGTATAGAAGGATATGTTGGTGTGGTGCCTTTTTGAGTATGTTCAAGGGGTATATCCCAGACTTTATAAAAATTAAAAAAATGTACCTAACCACTAACAGGCAAGTGTACGGCGCCGTTCTTCCCTGGCAAAGAGCAGTCACAGACACTACTGCCGGGGATTCAGAAGCCTCTGCTGACATGATATCTACAGAGTGGAGGCTTCTTTTCTGGTCTGCTCTGTTGACGGTGTGGGACTTCCAACGTCAATCTGATTGATAGCCGGTTCCCCGCTGCCTAACTGGAGGAGCTATCTGTCAATCAGAATGACGTAGGAAGTCCCGCCCTGTTGCGTCAGTATAGGCAGCTGAAGCCCCGGCAGGAGAAGTGTGTGACCGCTCTTTGCTGCTCATGGAGGGCTCATGCAGACAACTGTAGAAATCGGGTGAATACTATCCCTCTTTTTGACAAATAGTACTCATCCTCATGTTATTCAATGAGACTGTGCACATGTCCAATTTTTGAACATGAGTGACCCAAGGGCAAAAAAAATTGCAACATACACAATTTGCCTCCAATAATCGGAACTCACTTGGCCATTCAGGTCTATGGGTCCTTTGAAAAAATCATGACATCTGAGTGTGGTTCAGTTTTCACAGACAGAATGAAAGAAGATGGAGAAACTTCTTTTTTTCTTTTCTTTTTTTTTTTCTTTTTGTATTTTTATTCTCCGCATCTGAGAAAATTATATAAAATGCTAACCGATTCTGATCAAACTGTGACTGGCATAATCGGACCGATTTCCTCGAAGGATCCTAGCCATAGTGTGGCCTTAATTACTTTGAATCATATGGCCATCCGTGTTATTGTTTTGTTTACCTGCCAGCTGGTCATAAAGAGAGATAAAATGGAGTGATGAGCGAATATACTCGTTACTCGAGATTTCCCAAACACGCTCGGGGATCGGGGGTGCTCGGAGTTTGTTTTTATTGCCGCAGCTGAATGATTTACATCTGTTAGCCAGTTTGATTACATGTGGGGATTCTCTAGCAGCCAGGCAACCCCCACATGTACTTATGCTGGCTAACAGATGTAAATCAATCAGCTGAGGTGAGGAAAACTAAATCTCCGAGCACTAAAAAATACTTGGATGACACCCGAGTGTGCTCAGGAAATCTCGAGTAACGAGTATATTCGCTCATCACTAATAAAATGATAATGTATAAAATATAGTTTTCGCTAGGATATTGTTGGAGACCCGACCTTTAAGAACCTCACAGATCCGGAGAATGAAAGGTCCTTGGCACTACTCTAGTAATGTCTCATGCTAATTTAGCTCTGCAAAGAAGTGAGAGAAACTAAAGGAGAATGCAGTCCTATATCAGCCAGCAAAACCTCATCACTAAATTTATTTGCCCAGAGCCCTTCGTTCTGGCCTTCTGTAACCGACAATGAACGATATCAAGTTTGCAGCAATTGTTGGAGACATACAGTTAGGTCCATATATATTTGGACAGAGACAACCTTTTTCTAATTTTGGTTAATAGACATTACCACAATGAATTTTAAACAAAACAATTCAGATGCAGTTGAAGTTCAGACTTTCAGCTTTCATTTGAGGGTATCCACATTAAAATTGGATGAAGGGTTTAGGAGCTTCCGCTCCTTAACATGTGCCACCCTGTTTTTAAAGGGACCAAAAGTAATTGGACAATTGACTCCAAGGCTATTTCATGGACAGGTGTGGGCAATCCCTTCATTATGTCATTCTGAATTAAGCAGATAAAAGGCCTGGAGTTGATCTGAGGTGTGGTGCTTGCATTTGGAAGGTTTTGCTGCGAAGTAAACATGCGGTCAAAGGAGCTCTCCATGCAGGTGAAACAAGCCATCCTTAAGCTGCGAAAACAGAAAAAAACCCATCTGAAAAATTGCTACAATATTAGGAGTGGCAAAATCTACAGTTTGGTACATCCTGAGAAAGAAAGAAAGCACTGGTGAACTCATCAATGCAAAAAGACCTGAGCGCCCACGGAAGACAACAGTGGGGGATGATCGCAGAATAATCTCCATGGTGAAGAGAAACCTCTTCACAACAGCCAACCAAGTGAACAGCACTCTCCAGGATGTTGGCGTATCAATATCCAAATCTACCATAAAGAGAAGACTGCATGAAAGTAAATACAGGGGGTTCACTGCATGGTGCAAGCCACTCATGAGCATCAAGAATAAAAAGGCTATACTGGACTTTGCTAAAAAACATCTAAAAAAGCCAGCACAGTTCTGGAAGAACATTCTTTGGACAGATGAAACCAAGATCAACCTCTACCAGAATGATGGAAAGAGAAAAGTATGGCGAAGGCGTGGTACAGCTCATGATCCAAAGCATACCACATCATCTGTAAAACACTGCAGAGGCAATGTGATGGCTTGGGCATGCATGGCTGCCAGTGGCACTGGGTCACTAGTGTTTATTGATGATGTGACACAGGACAGAAGCAGCCGAATGAATTCTGAGGTATTCAGAGCCATACTGTGTGCTCAGATCCAGCCAAATGCAGTCAAACTGGTTGGTTGTCGTTTCATACTACAGATGGACAATAACCCAAAACATAAAGCCAAAGCAACCCAGGAGTTTATTAAAGCAAAGAAGTGGAATATTCTTGAATGGCCAAGTCAGTCACCTGATCTGAACCCAATTGAGCATGCATTTCACTTGTTATAGACTAAACTTCAGACAGAAAGGCCCATAAACAAACAGCAACTGAAAACCACTGCAGTGAAGGCCTGGCAGAGCATCAAAAAGGAGGAAACACAGCGTCTGGTGATGTCCATGAGTTCAAGACTTCAGGCAGTCATTGCCAACAAAGGATTTTCAACCAAGTACTAGAAATGAACATTTTATTTACAATTATTTAATCTGTCCAATTACTTTTGGTCCCTTTAAAAACAGGGTGGCACATATTAAGGAGCTGAAACTCCTAAACCCTTCATCCAATTTTAATGTGGATACCCTCAAATGAAAGCTGAAAGTCTGAACTTCAACTGCATCTGAATCGTTTTGTTTAAAATTTATTGTGGTAATGTCTAGAACCAAAATTAGAATAATGTTGTCTCTGTCCAAATATATATGGACCTAACTGTAGTTACTACCTCCGCAGCAATAGATTTAATCACAATTTGTTAGCCAGGGCTATATAAAATAATAGAATAAGCAAACTTACAGCCATAGCAACACATATTACAGCAGCAAAATCATTTATACATCTAGAAGGCAGAAGAAGTCCTGCTTCTTATGGCAAATACTTCCAGATATTACAACTTTTAATTGTGGATTCCCCACTGGGTGGAGACATGGAGCTGCACAAAACTCAGCAACACGCAGACCATGATATTGGAAGGGAAAAGTGGATTTTCTAGAGTGTTATCAGGTAAATGTATTGTTTTTGTGTTGTCAGTAACCAAACAATTTGTGAACTCTACTTTCTCACTTTGTTGTGCAATCATAGACATAAGCTTTAATTATAGATAGCCTAGTCTTCTAAGAGTACTGTCACACAGTGCAATTTTGATCGCTACGACGGCACGATCCGTGATGTCGCAGCGTCGTATGATTATCGCTCCAGCGTCGTAGACTGCGGTCACACGGTGCAATCACGGCGCTGGAGCGATGCCGAAGTCCCCGGGTAACCAGGGTAAACATCGGGTTACTAAGCGCAGGGCCGCGCTTAGTAACCCGATGTTTACCCTGGTTACCAGCGTAAACGTAAAAAAAACAAACAGTACATACTCACATTCCGGTGTCTGTCCCCCGGCGTTCTGCTTCTCTCCACTGTGTAAGCACCATAGCCGGAAAGCAGAGCGGTGACGTCACCGCTGTGCTCGCTTTCTGGCTGGCCGGTGCTCACAGTGCAGAGAAGCTGAGACGCCGGGGACAGACACCGGAATGTGAGTATGTACTGTTTGGTTTTTTTACGTTTACGCTGGTAACCACGGTAAACATCGGGTTACTAAGCGCGGCCCTGCGCTTAGTTACCCGATGTTTACCCTGGTTACAAGCGAACACATCGCTGGATCGGTGTCACACACAACGATCCAGCGATGTCAGCGGGTGATCAAGCGACGAAAGAAAGTTCCAAACGATCTGCTACGACGTACGATTCTCAGCAGGATCCCTGATCGCTGCTGCGTGTCAGACACTGCGATATCGTAACGATATCGCTAGAACGTCACGAATCGTACCGTCGTAGCGATCAAAATTGCACTGTGTGACAGTACCCTTAGAATGTCTTTGTGATAAGATGTAGTTCCTTCACTTGTACATGTTGTTTCTGCCTTTTTCTCGGATCCCACACGTACCCATTACAACCTATGCTGCTATGCACATGTCCATATTTTTACATGGACCGTGTGTCTGTGTGCACCACAGGGAGACATGTCCATTTTTATCCAGCAGCACGGATGACAAAGGCCAATACGAGTTTAAGGGTCTGTGAAATACAAGCACAGCTCACAGATGACATACTGTACTTTGCAAAGTATAGGAGAAGCTTTGTAATTTATTAATCCATCTGTGAAAAACACTGATGGCACCAGTACCGTTTATTTCATGTACTCGTTTGAACACATATGTGTGAAGGAGGCCTTATAAACAAAAATTCAACAGGCTCGTTAACCCCCTTAAAGAACAAGCTGTTTTGAGTCTTAAGGGCACAGCACTTTTGCGTCACTTTCTGGAAACGCTATTTTTTTTTTTCCTTCAGTATAGCTGATTGAGGGATATTTTCTATTTGTGAGACAAGTATTCGATGGCACTATTTTAGGGTACATATAACTTATGCTTTTTTGGGTGGGAGATGGGGAGCACAGGTTTTTTTTGGGGGGGTGGGTTAACCCATTAGTGACAGCCAATAATCTTAATATCAAAGCTGGATTAAATGGTACTAACTTTAGAATGCTTCAACATGTGAATGAGATTTTCTTTTCTTTTTCATGACATATTGTACTTTATAACGCCAGGGTCACACCAACAATGATTCTTTTATGGGAGAGAATCTAGCCGATTATGCTAATGACACTCGGCTCAAACTCTTTCAGGTGCGGAGAAGACGGAGAACTTAATTTTTCAATCTTCTCCATTTACAAGCACATATAGATTTGTAAGGGTGTGTGTGATCTGAACTCGCATCATGCTGCATTTTTTTTATTTTTTTTTATCATGTTGAATTGGCATGAGAAGCAAATAACAGATCCGCACTGCCCCATAGTATAACATTGGACCAAGTGCTCTCCGATAAAACATCAGATAGCACTCGGCTGTAGTATACGCTCATGTGAGTGAGCCCTTAGTTGTATACTTTGACAGATCTGTTTTTCATGAAAATATCTGAACTTTGATCAATATAAATAAATTAGCAATTTTGTATTTTTACTCCACATAAACTAGTTTTCACATGTGTCTACTTTGTCAATGTCATTTTTCAAACGTCTTTTTTTAGTTTATGGTGTTAGAAAGATTAATATTAAGCAGCAATTTTTTTAATGGAATTTTAGAAATCCTAATTTTTATTTTAATATACTTACTCAGTTTCAACATGACTTGAAGATAACTATATATTGGAAAACCACCAAAAGTGATACCTGTAGTGACACGAAGATAGTGTCACCGGGGTTAAGGCCAGGGGCGCTAGTCCGGAACGTGAGCCGATAAATACGGAGCGAGAAGACCGAGATGTGCAGAGTGCACAGGACTTGAGCTAGGCCGGTCACTTGACCACAGAGTGAGCTACCCCACGAGCGAACGGAGAGCCGACCGCAGTGCGGAGAACAGTGGACAAACCGAATAACGTAGTCAAAGCAAAGCCAGGGGTCAGAAGTCAGACAAGTACGAGGCAACCAGGGGCAAGACAGACAAGTAAATAGGGACAAGCCAAGAGGTCAGAATACCAGGAGGGACAAAGCAGTACTGAGCGGGAAGGCAGAGACAGTAGTAAAGGGACAAACCGGGTCATAAACAGTGAAACTCACACAGAGAGGAACAGCGATTACAGATGAGTATCCTGGGTCAGCAATCTCTAACCGAGTAAACAGAAGTATCACCGACATTGGACCCAGGAACTACCAGTATCAAATAGCCACCCCAGAACCAAAAAGAGGCAGAGAAACTTAACCCTGACCTGACCAGGATGGAGCCAGAACCACCCCATCCCGAGTCATGACAGTACCCTCCTCTCAACGGGGGGCCAGAGGACCCCCAGGTTTCTCAGGAAATCGGGCATGAAAAGACCACACCAGACGATTGGCAGGAGCCCAAGATCGGTCCTCCGGACTGTACCCTTTCCAATGCACAATGTATTGAAGGGAACGACGGACCACCCTAGAATCTGATGCGTTCCACCTCATACTCCTCCTGACCATCTACCAAAATGGGTGGCGAAGGACTCAATGATCCTTCCTCAACAGCCCCCAATGGTTTCAACAGGGACTTTTGGAACACATTGGGGATCTTAAAAGATGATGTAAGATGCAACAGAAACACCACCAGGTTAACCACTCAGTTTGACCATTGGTCTCTGGATGGTATAACTCAAAGGATAACTCAACACCCAGCCTTTTGGAAAATGCCCTCCAAAACTTGGACACAAACTGTACTCCACGGTCAGACACCACATTCAAAAGCACCCCATGCAAATGAACCACATCCTGTACAAACAACCTGGACAAGGTTCTTGCAGAAGGCAAAGCCACCAAGGGTACGACGTGTGCTTGTTTAGAAAACCTGTCCACCACTACCCATATGACAGTACAACCCTTGGAAGGGGGAAGATTGGTGATAAAGTCCATGGACAAATGTGTCCATGGTCCATCAGGAACTGGCAAAGGCACCAATTCCCCGGCCGGCCAGTTATGAGAGCTCTTAGCGTGGACACACACTTCACAAGCAGATACAAATTTTTAATATCAGACGTAAGTGAAGGCCACCAAACAATCCTCACGATGGCCCCCCGAGTAGCCAAAATCCTAGGATGACAACTCAAAGCCGAATCATGAAATTCCTGCAGCACCCAGAGGTGAAATTGAATCAGAACAAACAGTTATCAGCCAGTTTAGACGGGGGAGTGTTATGATCCGGTGACCTTGGAGCCGTATGAGAGACTTTCTCAGGAGTAAGTGGTATCTGTACTGATCGCAAACCCTAAACTGACACCGCAACTAGAAGTAGCCGTGGGGTGTGCCTAACACGTCCTAGACACCTCGACACAGCCGGAGGACTAAATACCCCTATAGGTGGAAATAGGAATTCTGTCTTGCCTCAGAGCAGAACCCCAAAGGATAGGCAGCCCCCCACAAATATTGACTGTGAGTATAAGAGGAAAGACACACGCAGGCAGAAAAACAGAATTTAGCAAAAGAGGCACTTCTAGCTAAATAGAAAAGGATAGGACAGAATTCTAAGCGGTCAGTATTAAAATCCTAAAAATATCCACAGCAGAAAATACAAATATTCTACATCTAACTAAAGACATAGCAAGTATATCTGCAACTCCTGAGAATCCAGCATGACTGAAAAATCCAAACAAAGTCTAAGCTGGACAAAAACACAATGAATTGCACTGAATTGTAAAGCACTGCATGTGTGCACAGAGACAAAAAAACAGACACTTATCTTAGCTGAATTGGTAGCAGAGCATGAGGAACCAGAGAGAGATGCAATCCCTCCAAGAACAATGGGCAACTGGCCAGGAGTAATGGATCCTGCACACCTAAATACCTAGTAGAGCTGCAATCAGCAGAAACACCTGCCCTGGATTAGAACCCCAAGACAACTGCACTACCATTAACAACCACCGGAGGGAGCCCAAGAGCAGAATTCACAACAGTACCCCCCCTTGAAGAGGGGTCACCGAACCCTCACCAGAGCCCCCAGGCTGATCAGGACGAGCCAGATGAAAGGCACGGACCAAATCAGCAGCATGGACATCAGAGGCAAATACCCAAGAATTATCCTCCTGGCCATAACCCTTCCATTTGACAAGGTACTGAAGCCTTCGCCTCGAAAGGCAAGAATCCAAAATCTTCTTAACCACATACTCCAACTCCCCATCAACCAACACAAGAGCAGGAGGATCAACAGAGGGAACAACGGGCACCACATATTTCCGCAATAAAGATCTATGGAAAACATTATGGATGGCAAAAGAGGCCGGAAGGGCCAAACGAAAAGACACCGGATTGATAATCTCAGAAATCCTATAAGGACCAATAAACCGAGGCTTAAACTTAGGGGAAGAAACCTTCATAGGAACATGACGGGGAGAAACCAGACCAAATCCCCAACCCGAAGCCGGGAACCAACACACCGACGACGGTTAGCAAAACGCTGAGCCTCCTCCTGAGACAATACCAAATTGTCCACCACATGAGCCCAAATCTGCTGCAACCTGTCAACCACAGAATCCACACCAGGACAATCAGAAGGCTCAACCTGCCCCGAAGAAACACGAGGATGAAAACCAAAATTACAAAAGAAGGGCGAAACCAAGGTAGCCGAACTAGCCCGATTATTAAGGGCGAACTCGGCCAATGGCAAGAAAGCCACCCAATCATCCTGATCAGCAGACACAAGGCATCTCAAATAAGTTTCCAAAGTCTGATTAGTTCGCTCGGTCTGGCCATTTGTCTGCGGATGAAATGCAGAAGAAAAAGACAAATCAATGCCCAGCCTAGCACAAAAGGCCCACCAAAACCTAGAAACAAACTGGGAACCTCTGTCAGACACAATATTCTCCGGAATACCATGCAAACGAACCACATGCTGAAAAAACAACGGAACCAAATCAGAAGAGGAAGGCAATTTAGGCAAAGGCACCAAATGAACCATCTTAGAGAACCGGTCACAAACCACCCAGATAACCGACATCCTCTGGGAAACCGGAAGATCTGAAATAAAATCCATAGAAATATGCGTCCAGGGCCTCTCAGGGACCGGCAAATGCAAAAGCAACCCACTAGCATGGGAACAACAAGGCTTGGCCCGCGCACAAGTCCCACAGGACTGCACAAAAGAACGCACATCACGCGACAAAGAAGGCCACCAAAAGGACCTACCAATCAAAACTCTGGTACCAAAAATACCAGGATGGCCTGCCAACACAGAACAATGAACCTCAGAAATCACTCTACTAGTCCATCTGTCAGGAACAAACAGTTTGCCCACTGGACAGCGGTCAGGTTTGTCAGCCTGAAATTCCTGCAGAACCCGTCGCAAATCAGGGGAAATGGCCGAAAGGACCACCCCTTCCTTCAGAATGCCGACCGGTTCCAGTACCTCAGGAGAATCAGGCAAAAAACTCCTAGAGAGGGCTTCAGCCTTAACATTCTTAGAACCCGGAAGATACGAGACCACGAAATCAAAACGGGAGAAAAACAAGGACTATCGAGCCTGTCTAGGATTCAGCCGTTTGGCAGACTCGAGGTAAATCAGATTTTTATGATCGGTCAAGACCACAATACGGTGCTTGGCTCCCTCAAGCCAATGTCGCCATTCCTCAAACGCCCACTTCATAGCCAACAACTCCCGATTGCCGACATCATAATTGCGTTCAGCAGGCGAAAACTTACGGGAAAAGAAGGCAGACGGTTTCATCAAGGAACCAACAGAATTCCTCTGAGACAAAACGGCCCCTGCCCCAATCTCAGAAGCGTCAACCTCAACCTGAAACGGAAGAGAAACATCCAGCTGACGCAACACCGGGGCAGAAGTGAATCGGCGTTTAAGCTCCTGAAAGGCAGAGACAGCCACAGAGGACCAATTCGTTACATCAGCGCCTTTCTTCGTCAAATCGGTCAGGGGTTTAACCTCACTGGAGAAGTTAGCAATGAAACGGCGATAAAAATTAGCAAAGCCCAAAAATTTCTGAAGGCTCTTCACAGATGTGGGCTGAATCCAATCATGAATGGCCTGAACCTTAACCGGATCCATCTCTATAGATGAGGGAGAAAAAATGAAGCCCAAAAAAGAAACCTTCTGCACTCCAAAGAGACACTTAGACCCCTTAACAAACAGAGCATTATCACGAAGGATCTGAAACACCATCCTGACCTGTTTCACATGAAACTCCCAATCATCGGAAAAAATCAAGATATCATCCAAATATACAATCATGAATTTATCAAGATAATTCCGGAAGATATCATGCATGAAGGACTGAAAAACAGATGGAGCATTAGAGAGTCCGAATGGCATCACAAGGTATTCAAAATGGCCTTCGGGCGTATTAAACGCAGTTTTCCATTCATCATCCTGCTTAATACGAACAAGATTATATGCCCCCCGAAGGTCAATCTTAGTAAACCAACTAGCCCCCTTAATCCTGGCAAACAAATCGGAAAGCAAAGGTAAAGGGTATTGAAACTTGACTGTGATTTTATTCAAGAGGCGATAATCAATACAGGGTCTCAAGGAGCCATCCTTCTTAGCAACAAAAAAATATCCCGCTCCCAATGCTGAAGAAGATGGCCGAATATGCCCCTTCTCCAAAGACTCTTTAACATAACTCCGCATGGCGGTATGTTCAGGCACAGACAGGTTAAAAAGTCGGCCCTTGGGAAACTTACAGCCTGGAATCAAGTCAATAGCACAATCACAGTCCCTATGCGGTGGAAGGGAACTGGACTTGGGCTCATCGAATACATCCTGAAAATCAGACAAAAACTCTGGAACCTCAGAAGAGGTGGAAGAGGAGATTGACATCAAAGGAACGTCATTATGAACCCCCTGACAACCCCAAGTAGTCACAGACATAGACTTCCAATCCAACACAGGATTATGTATCTGCAACCATGGAAAACCCAGCACAATAGCATCATGCAAATTATGCAACACCAGAAAATGACAATCTTCCTGATGGGCTGGCACCATGCACATGGTCACCTGTGTCCAAAACTGGGGCTTATTTTTAGCTAGAGGTGTAGCATCAATGCCCCTTAAAGGAATAGGGTTCTGCAAAGACTGCAAGGGGAAACCACAACGCCTGGCAAATTCAAAGTCCATTAAGTTCAAAGCGGCGCCTGAATCCACAAACGCCATGACAGAAAATGACGACAATGAGCAGATCAAGGTCACAAATAACAGAAATTTAGGTTGTACAGATGGTAACTGAACTAGCGATTCTCTTTGTACGCTTAGGGCAGACTGAAATGACATGAGAAGCATCGCCACAATAAAAACACAACCTATTCTGACATCTGAATCCTTGTTTTTCCGTTCTAGACAGAATCCTATCACATTGCATAGGCTCAGGCATCTGCTCTGAGGACAACGCCACAGCGCGCACAGTTCTGCGCTCCCGCAAGCGCCGATCAATCTGAATGGCCAGAGACATAGAATCACTCAGACCAACAGGCGTGGGAAACCCCACCATAACATCTTTAACAGATCCAGAAAGACCCTTTCTGAAAATTGCAGCCAAAGCATCATCATTCCATTTAGTCAACACAGACCATTTTCTAAATTTCTGACAATACAATTCTGCCGCTTCTTGACCCTGAGACAGGGCCAACAAGGTCTTCTCCGCTTGATCCACAGAATTTGATTCATCATATAATAATCCTAGAGCCTGAAAAAAGGCGTCTACATTAAGCAAGGCCGGATTCCCAGATTCCAGTGAAAATGCCCAATCCTGAGGGTCGCCACGCAACAGGGAGATGACAATTTTAACCTGCTGAATGGGATCACCAGAGGAACGAGGTTTCAGAGCAAAAAACAGTTTACAGTTGTTTTTAAAACTCAAAAATTTGGACCTGTCCCCAAAAAACAAATCAGGAGTAGGAATCCTAGGCTCTAAAAGCAGAGTCTGAACAATATAATCAGAAATACCCTGTACCCTAGAAGCAAGCTGGTCTACACGAGAAACTAATCCCTGAATATCCATGCTAGCACAAGTCACCCAGAGGAAAAGAGGGAAGGAAAAAAAAAAACAGGTGTTGAGCCATTTTTTTTTCTGTAGCCTTTCTTCCCTTTTTCTGAGATGCATTTAACTCATTGTAGGCCAGTTGTACTGTTATGATCCGGTGACCTTGGAGCCGCATGAGAGACTGTCTCAGGAGTAAGTGGTATCTGTACTGACCGCAAATCCTAAACTGACACCGCAAACCCTAAACTGACACCGCAACTAGAAGTAGCCGTGGGGTGTGCCTAACACAACCTAGACACCTCGACACAGCCGGAGGACTAAATACCCCTATAGGTGGAAATGGGAATTCTGTCTTGCCTCAGAGCAGAACCCCAAAGGATAGGCAGCCCCCCACAAATATTGACTGTGAGTATAAGAGGAAAGACACACGCAGGCAGAAAAACAGAATTTAGCAAAAGAGGCACTTCTAGCTAAATAGAAAAGGATAGGACAGAATTCTAAGCGGTCAGTATTAAAATCCTAAAAATATCCACAGCAGAAAATACAAATATTCTACATCTAACTAAAGACATAGCAAGTATATCTGCAACTCCTGAGAATCCAGCATGACTGAAAAATCCAAACAAAGTCTAAGCTGGACAAAAACACAATGAATTGCACTGAATTGTAAAGCACACTGCATGTGTGCACAGAGACAAAAAACCAGACACTTATCTTAGCTGAATTGGTAACAGAGCATGAGGAACCAGAGAGAGATGCAATCCCTCCAAGAACAATGGACAACTGGCCAGGAGTAATGGATCCTGCACACTTAAATACCTAGTAGAGCTGCAATCAGCAGAAACACCTGCCTTGGATTACAACCCCAAGACAACTGCACTACCATTAACAACCACCGGAGGGAGCCCAAGAGCAGAATTCACAACAGGGGAGCTTGAGGCTGAGCTTCTCTAATTTCCTGATCCAACTCTGATGACACATCAGCCACCACCACATCAGGTTGAAGAATGGAGGATGGAGGTTCAGGAAGAGAAACGGGATCCAGACTCCGGGACAAGGCATCGGCCTTTACATTCTTGGATCCTGGACAAAAAGTGATCGAAAACTGAAACCAGGAAAAAAAAGATACCATCCGGCCTGCCTAGGGGTCAATCTTTTAGCAGACTCAATGTATGCCAAATTCTTGTTATCAGTAATCACAGTAAAGGGATGACGCGCCCCCTCCAAAAAATGCCTCCACTTCTCAAAAGCCAACTTAACTGCCAGTAGTTCCCAATTGCCCACATCATAGTTTCGTTCTGCCGAGGAGAACTTTTTTGACAAGAAGGCGCAAGGTCTCAGATTGGTCAACGTGGCAGGTCTCTGGGACAACACCGCCCCCACCCCCACCTCTGAGGCATCAACCTCCACCACAAAAGGTCAAAATGGATCAGGTTGGACCAGAACTGGGGCAGTCATAAAACATTTTTTTAAAGACTGAAACACTGCAACCGCTGCAGCTGACCAATTCTTAACATCAGGCCCCTTCTGCATCAAATTAGTGAGTGGTTTGACTACTTGAGAGAACCCCTTATTAAACTTTCGAAAATAATTAGCGAATCCTAAGAATCGGTGAAGACCCTTCAGATCATGGGGCTGCACCCAATCAAAAATGGCTTGAACCTTCTTGGGGTCCATACGGAAACCCTCACCAGAGACAATAAACCCCAAGAAGGACAATTGCTGAACAAAAAATGAGCACTTCTCTAACTTAGTGAAGAGCTGATTTTCTGGAGAAATGAACAAAGATGACCAATATGGGCTTGCTTATCAGATGAATAAATTAAAACATCATCTAAATATATCATCACAAACCTTCCAATAAAATCAGAGAACACATAATTGATGAAGTTTTGGAAGACCGCAGGAGCATTGGTCAAACCAAACGGCATAACAAGATTTTCAAACAACCCTTCAGAGGTAAGAAAAACAGTCTTCCACTCATTCCCCTCCCGTACCCAGATCAGGTTATATGCACCCTGAAAGTCCAACTTAGAAAACCATTTAGCCCCGGACAATTGGTTACACAAATCAGGAATGAGTGGAAGGGGGTATGTGTTTCTTATAGTAATCTTATTCAGTTTCTTCAAAAAGTCAGGGCATGGGCGGTGACCACCGTTTTGTTTTTTTTTACAAAAAAAGAAGCCTGCAGCAACAGCAGACACAGAAGGGCAGATATGTCCCTTGCAGAGTCTCTCAGAAATATATTCCTTCATGGTGACCCGCTCGGGACTAGAAAGGTTGAACAATCGGGCCTTAGGCAATTTAGCCCCTGGAACCAGGTCAATGACACAATCAAAAGAGCGGTTCTGTAGCAACCCCTCGGCCTGACTTTTGGAAAACACATCCTCGAAGTCCTTCAGGTACTCCGGAATACCCTCCAGACCAACGAACGACACAGATGCAGAAATCAGACATTTATTTTCACAATTCGGACCCCATTTAACAATTTCACGAGCCTCCCAGTCAATGATTGGGTTATGACATTGTAACCAAGGGAACCTCAAGACCAACCCGACAGGGAGGTTGTCCAGAACGAAACAGGCAATATGCTCCAGATGAACAGGGCCCAATTTAAGGATGAATTCTTAGTAACAGAGTGGATCCCATCCTTGGTGAAAGTCAATAGCCACCACTTTCATAGGTTTTTCCCACCTGACTGTCCCTAGCTTACAATGGGTCACAAATTTCGAGTCAATCAAGTTTACAGAAGATCCACAATCCACAAAAGCAGAAGAGGGAAAAAAACTATTGTTCACAGCAACTTCCGCTTTTAGCAATAATTTGAAAACTGAAGAAAAAAGTACCTGAGGATCTGGGTAACCTCCTTGGCAGCTACCCACACTTAGGCATTTCCCGAGACCTTGGAATTTGAAGGGCAGGAAGGACAGTCCTTTCTCCAATGGCCCGGAGCTCCACAATGGAAACAGAGATTGTTTTCTCTATGACGTCTCCTTTCTCTTTCTTTCGTGGAGACCATCCCCACTTCCATGGGATCGACCGGTGAGGAAGGTTCAGATTTGACTGGCAATAACAGAGCCTCATGTTGCACCGCTCCTCTTTCATGCAGTCTGCAGTCCATGTGGACAGCCTGTGCCTTGGCCTCCTCCAGAGAGTCAGGCGGTGGATGCAGAGCCAACACATCCTTTAAATTCTCAAACAGACCCCTTTGGAAAATCCCTGAGTGCCGAGTCATCCCAAGACACCTCTGATGCCCATCACCTATACTCTGAACAATACCACTCAACAGAGCGCTTTCCCTAGGTTAGACTCAAAATCGTGTCCTCTGCCAGTCTCACTCGATCGGGTTCATGGTATATCAAACTCAAGGCTTCGAAGAACCGGTCAACAGACAGTCTCTCAGGGGAGATGGGAGATAGAGAGAAAGCCAAAGCCTGCAGCCCCTCTCGTAACAGAGATATCACTATTCCCACCCTTTGACTCTCATCACCCAAGGACTGAGGGCACAGGGAAAACAATAATTTGTAACTTTCTCTAAATACCCAGAATTTCTTTTTATCCCCAGAAAAAGTATCCGGCAGTTTTACAGAGGGTTCAGGAGATGACAAAGAGATATCTGACACCGCACCACCCACATTGCCAGATGGGGACGGGGCACCCCGAATTAAGTTAACAGTATCCGCTAACGCCCTTTGCACCTGCTGGTGGAAAGTGACCAAAGCTCTTTACTCAACAGACAGGTTTTGCATCATTTTGGTCAGATTAGCCACCTGATCTGACAGAACATGGAGGGGATCCATAGCATACCGTGAACCTGAAAAACTTTTGGGGGTTGGTGATAATGTAGTGACACGGGGATAGTGTGATTGGGGTTAAGACCAGGGACAAACCGGGTCATACACAGCGAAACTCTCACACACAGAGGAACATCGATTACCGATGAGCATCTTGGGTCAGCAATCTCTAACTGAGTAACCAGAAGTATCACGGACACTGGTCCCAGGAACTACCAGCATTAAATAGCTGCCCCAGAACCAAAGAGAGGTGGACAAACTTAACCCTGACCAGGACAGAGCCAGAACCGCCCCGGCCTGAGTCATGACAATACCATTTAAAAACTATGGTACATTACTCAAAATATTCAAAACTTCAGGTGCTTCGATTAAAGGAAATAATTCAAAGTGGAATCAAAAAGTGAAATGTGTTTTGTTTTTGTTTTTTACACACAAATATTCATTTAACAGCAAATTTGTCATTTTCACACAGATTTATAAAAGTAAATGGACCCCACAATTTGTTACACAGCTTCTCCCAATAGTGGCAGTATCCTGAATGTGGTAAAAAAAAATGACTGCTTGTGCACACGGCAGGGCTCTGAAGTGAAGAAGCAATAGTAAATATTTTTTTGCACAAATTTTGCTGAAATAGCTTGCAGATGCCATGTTGCATGTCCAAAGCACTTGAGGTGCTAAAACAGCAGAAACAATATCACCAGTGATTGACCCTATTTCAGAAAGCATATCCCTCAAAGAATATGTCTAGGTGAGCATTGTGAACGCACAGGTGTTTCGCAGAACTTTATAACGCTGGGGTCTGAAAACAAAAAATAGTTTGTTCCAGTATATTGTTGATTTAGCTCCAAATGTGTCATTTTCACAATGGATAATAGATGAACATAAACCCCATAATTTATGTAATTTCAAATATGATCAATATTTCATATGCAGTTGAAAACTAGAGTTTGGAATATGGCAGGGCTCGTAAAGGAATGGACGCGATTTGATTTTTGGAACACAAATTTGGATGGAATAGAGTACAGATGCTGTGTTGCATTTGCAAAGTTTGGGCCGTAAAGACAAAAAATTAAGTTTTTTGAGGTTTTTACTTTGTTTTTCCCATAAAAATGTTACCGCAGCCTCACATTTTTCATTTTGACCATGGATAATAGTAGGAAATGGACAGGACATGTTATTATGCAATGTGTACTGTATACAGCAATACACCATGGTGGTACTGTATTACAGCAATACACCTTGGTTGAGCACAATGCTCTGTAGGGAAGGAGCACCATTTGGCTTTTGAAATGCAAATTTTGTTTGAAAAGTTTGGGTGCAGTTTGCAGAGCCCTTGTTGAGCCAGAATAGCAAAATAACCTTGCAAGTGACCCTATAATAAATAATTACACCGCTCAAGGAATTCATCTAGGAGTGTAGTGAGTATTTTGAACCCACAGAAGCCTCTTTTCATTGGCCCGTGAAAATGAAAAGTTTGCAGCTAATGTAACATTTTAGTGGTAATTTTGTATTATTATTATTATTATTATTATTATTATTATTATGATGATGGTGGCCTAATGTTATAAAAATCTAAGAGACAGCTATACACCATTTGACTTTTGCAATACATGTTTACTGGAATAGCCTGTGTGCGTCACTTACTGAGCCCATTAGGTGCCAGAATAGCAGAAAAAAAACACACTTGGAAAACTAGATCACTCTGTGAGACGGGTGCAGTGAAAATTGCTGAATATATTTTGCTGAGTTTGCACCTCTGGAGCCACACAGCCCAATTAAGTGGGCTCTCCCTGCTGCAGTGATGCCATACATGTAGATGGTTATTGTGGCACACAGAAGGGGGGAGAGGGCCATTTGTATTTTAGAGTGCAGATTCCATTGGATTTTATTTGTGGGGAGAAGTGATGAGCGATCATACTCGCTCATCACTAGTGGGTAGCCTTGTTGTTTTTCCAGAGCCTTTGTACTACCAGTCACATGGAAATCCACTTTTTCCCATTGACAGAAGATGGACCTATTTGGAGGCTTGTTTTTGCAGACTGAATTGAAGTTTATTGGTACCATTTCTGGGATAAAAAATAAATTGCTGGACAAAACCATTCACTATAATAAGTTAGATGATGACATTTTGGACTGTGTCTGGCCCCTGTTCTGCCAGTTTCCCATCTTTTTAGGCACAACAACTGTGGTCAACTGCTCTTTTCTGTGCTAAAATGACAGACACCGCCAGAACAGAGGCCAGAGTCCTATGTAACTGGAGCTAGGGCTGTGGGATACTCAGTACCAGGCTGGTTCTTAAAGGGGAAGTCACGGAGGCAGTGACCCAGTCCGTGGCCCTGGGCATCCAGTTAAAGAGGTTGAATGGATGTGGAAATAAAGTCTAATGTGGTAATGTTCGTGACGCCACCTGTGGTACTCAGCCAGAGATGGCCAACGCTGCTTAAAGGGGTCCACTGTGGCTGATGGTAATGCAGCTTAGATGGTTTCGCTCCCCAAAGGTGGAGCGGAGGCCTCAGGACTACCAGGACAGTCTATGAGGGGTTGTAGATGTTGGGGCGCAGGAAATAATTGGAGGACACAGGATTTGCAGTCTCTTTACCTTTTACTGGTGAAATTGCAGTCCAGGGCACAGATTACAGGTGATCTTTGAAATCTGGGCAGCCTGGAAGCGGTTCGGAATCCCCCTAGCCAGGTGGGGTTGGAAGCCTTCCTTTCTGCACTGAATTCTGGGTTCTTGATGCATTAGCTTTACTCAAGTCCCTCTCTCCACCTGTCCCTCAGGTGGAACACTACCCACATGGCAGGCAGCTCGAACCTTTTTACAGGCGTCCCTCTCGTGGTGATTCCGGGCTCTATTTTGCTGCTGTGCCTTCGGGTGTCTGTTGTGGCTAGGAGACCTGCAATCTCCTGCCCTCCGATTTCTGCTGTGGGGCGTACAGTTCCCACACAACCTCGGACCCCGGTGTCTGGTTTCTTGCGCTTAATCCTGGGAGTGAGCTCAATCGCAGCTCCACTCCCAGTTTCTCTCTCCTAACGTGCCTCCTCTCCCTTCACTGTCTCACACAGACTGACCTAACTCCTGCTCCAGACCAGAACTTATAGGAAAGCTACCCTGAAACCTGGAGTCAGGAAAGTGTTGTATGTGTTACCTGCCAAGGGGATTCCTTCTCGCCTTCAGGCATGGCATCACCCTCCTTGGGAGGCAGGCAATACCACTGTGACAACTGGATTACTGGGGTGTCACATAACTCCATCTGCCTTATGATTAAAGTGAGTAGTTCCAGAAGTGGTTTTGTCTAAATTATGTATTTTGGAGATTTAGATGGAAATCCCGAAGTAAGTGCTCAGAGTAGAGCACAAGGAAAAAAGGTATTTAGTCAGCCACCAATTGTGCAAGTTCTCCGACTTATAAAGATGAGAGAGGCCTGTAATTAGCATTATAGGTAGACCACAAGTATGAGAGTCAAAATGAGAAAACAAATCCAGAAAATCACCTTGCCTGATTTGGCGAGATTTATTTTGAAAATTATGGAGGAAAATAAGTATTTGGTCATTAACAAAAGTTCGTCTCAATATTTTGTTATATATCCTTTGTTGGCAATGACAGAGGTCAAACATTTTCTGTACATCTTCACAAGGTTGGCACACACTGTTGGTGGTATATTGGCCCATTCCTCCATGCAGCTCTCCTCTAGAGGAGGAGTTTCAACACTCTCCAAAGGTTTTCTATGGGGTTGAGATCTGGAGACTGGCTAGGCCACTCGACCTCCATATGCTTCTTGCGAAGCCACTCCTTCGTTGCCCTGGCAGTGTGCTTGGGATCATTATCATGCTAAAAGACCCATCCATGTTTCATATTTAATGCCCTTGCTGAAGGAAGGAGGTTTGCACTCAAAATCTCACAATACATGGCCCCATTCATTCTTTACTGTACACGGATCAATCGTCCTGGTCCCTTTGCAGAGAAACAGCCCCAAAGCATGATGTTGCCACCCCCATGCTTCACATTAGGTATGGTGTTCTTTGGATGCAACTCAGCATTCTGTCTCCTCCAAACACGACAAATTTTGTTTCTACCACACAGTTCTACTTTGGTTTTATCAGACCATATGACATTCTCCCAATACTCTTCTGGATAATCCAAATGCTCTCTAGCAAACTTCAGATGGGCCCAGACATGTACTGGCTTAATCAGAGGGACACATCTGGCACTGCATGATCTGAGTCCCTGGCAGCGTAGTGTGTTACTGATGGTAGCCTTTGTTATGGTGGTGCCAACTCTATGCAAGTCATTCACTAGGTCCCCCAGTGTGGTTCTGGGATTTTTGCTCACTTTTCTTGTGATCATTTTAACTTCATGAGGTGAGATCTTGCATGGAGCCCCAGATCGAGGGAGATTATCAGTGGTCTTGTATGTCTTCCATTTTCTTATTATTGCTCCCACAGTTGATTTCATCACACCAAGCTGCTTGCCTATTGCAGATTCAGTCTTCCCAGCCTGGTGTAGGGCTACAATTTTGTTTTTGGTGTCCTTTGACAGCTCTTTGGTCTTCACCATAGTGGAGTTTGGAGTGTGACTGTTTGAGGTTGTGGACAGGTGTCTTTTATACTGATAACAAGTTCAAGCAGGTGCCATTACTACAGGTAATGTGTGGAGGACAGAGCAGCCTCTTAAAGAAGAAGTTAAAGGTCTATGAGAGCCAGAAATCTTGCATGTTTTTAGGTGACCAAATACTTATTTTCCTCCATAATTTGCAAAATAAATCTTGTCAAATCAGACAAGGTGATTTTCTGGATTTGTTTTCTCATTTTGACTCTCATAGTTGTGGTCTACCTATGATGTCAATTAAAGGCCTTTCTTATCTTTTTAAGTGGGAGAACTTTCACAATTAGTGGCTGACTAAACACTTTTTTCCCCGCTGTAAATGTAATCCAATGCCTTACACTGATATTTGGGAGGCAAAAAGAACAAACAAACAGCAGTTCAACAATTTCTTTTATTTATTTTGTTAAACACCATTCACCATGGGAAAACAAAATTTGTATATTTTTTCTTTTAAACGCTTTGCTATTTTTGCACATCAAAAAAATTTTCATCTCACCTTAGGAGTTCAAACTTTTTTTTTGGGCCAACAGAGCTTTTATGAGGGTTCTTTTTTCTATATAATTAGTTGATTTTTTATTTAAAACAAATTTACTTTTCCATTGATACATTTTATTTTTTACTTAAGACTGTTAATTGCTTTTTTTTAAAAAAAAAATAAAAATTTGCATGTTGATTTTTGGAGCGTAAAATTTGCTGGAAAAGGTAGTGAATGCCATGTTGGGTTTGCAGAGCCCCTTAGGTGCTTAAACAGAGGAAACCCCCTAGAAGTGACCCCATTGTGTAAACTACATCCCTCGAGGAATTTATTTAGAGCTGTGGTAAGCACATTCAACCCACAGGTGCGCCACAGGATTTTATAACGTTGACCTGTGAAAATAAAAAAAACAAGCATTTTTACCACAAAAATTTAGTTTTTTCCCCCCCAAGTTTTCATCATGACAAGGGTAATGGGAGAAAACAGACCACACAATTTGTTGTGCAATTTCTCCTGAGTACACCAATACCCCATATTCTGTATGGTGGAAAGCTTTGGCACATGGCAAGGCTCAGAAGGGAAGGGGCGCCATTTGACTCGTCGAGTACAAAATTGACAGGAACAGATAGCGGATGCCATGTCATGTTTACAGAGCCCCTTAGATGCCTAAACAGTGTAAACACCCTAGGCGTGACCCCATTGTGTAAATTATATCCCTCAAGGAATTTATTTAGAGCTGCGGTCAGCTCCTTCAACCCACAGGGGCTCCACAGAATTTTATAACGTTGAAAATGAAAAAAATACATTTTTCCCACAAAAATGTTGTTTTTGCCCCAAAGTTTTCATTTTCACAATGGTAATGAGAGAAAATGGACCATACAATTTGTTGTGCAAATTCTTTTGAGTACACAAATACTCTACATATGGTGGAAAACTACTGTTTGGGATCACGGAAGGGCTCGGAATGGAAGGAACACCAATTGTTTTTTGGAGTGCAAAATTGACTGGAATAGATAGCGAATGCCATGTTGCATTAGCAGAGCTCCTGATGTGCCTAAACAGTGGAAACTCTCCCCAGCTGACCCCATTTTGGAGACTACACTCTCAAGGAACTTATCTAGAGGCATGGTGAGCCCCTTAAACCCACAGGGGCTTCACAGAATTTTATAACATTAACCGTGTAAATGAAAAAAATAAATTCCATCAAAAAATGTTGCTTCTGCCCCAAATTTTTCATTTTTACATGGGTAACAGAAGAAAATGCACCATACCATTTATTGTGCAATTTCTCCTGAGTACTTGCATCTCCCATCTGTGGTATAAAACTACTGTTTAGGCATATGGCACAATTGAATTCTGGAGTGGAGTTTTGGCTGGAATAGATTGTGGGTTCCATGTCACATTTGAAGAGCCCTGGCTCTGACATGCTGAAACAAAAGAAACCCAAAAAGTGGCCTCATTTTGGAAATTATACTTCTTGAGGAATTCATCTAAGGGTGTAGAGAGCATTTTTAAGCCACAGGCGATTCACACAATTGTATAAAATTGGGCTGAGTAAATGGAACATTACCATTTTTCCACTAAAATGTTAGTTTGGCACCAAGTTTTTAATTCAAAAGGGATAAGAGAAATTGAATGGTACAATTTGCCACGCAATGTCTTTTGACTACGCAAATACCCCATATGTGGTCAAAAACTACTTTTGAGGCACAGTGAAAAGTTCAGAAGGGAAGTAGCGCCATATTGGAGTTCAGATGTTGTTGGAATGATTTGACAGTGCAATGTCACATTGCCAGAGCCTCTGAAGTGTGAGAACAAAAAAAAAATAAAGAACCTCCCACAAGTGACCCCATTTTACAAACTATACCCCACAATGAGTTAATCTGTGGGTGGAGTGAGTTTGTTGACACCACAGATGCCTCACAGAATATTACTCACCATTGCTTAGTAAGAAAACATAATTAGATTTTTACCAATGTTAAATATTAATTATTTATTGAATTATTCATATTCTCAATCCTGTACTAAGCACATTGCTTCTTTCTGACATTACAAAAAGCTATTTCTGTGTGAGTATAAGTCAACACCATATAAAGGTGAATACATGGTCTGTAGGGCACATATATAAACGTCTCTTAGGAGGGTGTAGGGGCTTTTGTCACGTGGGGGCTGTCACCTCCTGGTGAACATCATTCTCCATGGACATCAGACAAGTCACATAAGGAAGCAACAGCTGGTAGCTTGTAGCCATGATGACCTTCAGATTTCACACAAACAGATGGCTTTTACCATTCAGAACTTTGGGAAAGATGAGTATCAAGTGCTGATATCTACACATGGACAATCTGTTCGTAACTATTTCATCAATTTTACGTTTTGCTGCAATGTGGTTTTTGTGTGGACAATTCAATAAACCACTACCTTATTTAATGAGAATATCATGACATTTTTCTTTAAGAGTAATGCACCTGGTAAAGTCCTGATTAAATAAATGTGCGAAATAAGCATATTTAACAACCACTAATATGTTGTTTTAGCCGCAAGTTTTTAATTTTTATATGGGCTAATAGGAAAAAATGAACCTCACAGTTTGTTGTGCAATTTATCCTGAGTGTGCTAATACCCGACATGTAATCAGAAACTATTTTTCAGGCACTGTGCAAGGTTCAGAAGGGAATGAGCACCATATTATAGTTCAGATTTTACTGTTATGGTTTGCAGATGCCATGACCCACTGGAAGAGCCCCTGAGGTGCCAAAACAGTAGTAACCCCCATAAGTGACCGCATTTTACAAACTATACCTCTCAATGAATTCATCTAAGGGTGCAGTGATCATACTGACACCACAGGTGTGTCACGGAATTTAAGTGCTAGAAGAGCAGAATTCCCATCCTCAAGTGAGCCCATTTTGTAAATTATACCCCTTTGGGAATTTATATACAGGTGTAGTGACAATTTGACTCCATGGGTGTTTTCCAGAAACAAGCAGCAGTGGATGTTATTGAGTATAAATTACAAATCTGTCATTGTAGTGCCCAGTACATTGCAGTGCCCATATGTTGCAGTGCCCAGGACATTATGCCCAGCTTGTGCTTCTGGAGACATGCACTCGTAAATTAAGCAGGCTCTCATCCCTACAGAAATGCCAAAGGTCGTCGCTAAATGAGGTTTAGGCACACAGAGGCTCAGAATGGATGGGGGGCATTTGAGTTTGGGAGCACAGAATTCGCTGAATTTCTTTTGGAGGGATCCACTTCACTTTCCCAGAGTCTTTGAGTTGCCAGTGTTAAGTCCTTCTCAGTCCCTGGCTTACTAGAGGTAGGGATCCGAGTGAAATGACACGCAGCACAAAAGGTTGTGTGATCATATACAGGGGAAGCCCAGGAGCACGTCTGACTCACTGGGCTCTACCCCCTCCTTTTTATAGCAAAAAGTTAAACATTTTACAGACATGCGCACAAGCGCTCATATTTCACATCCTTTTACAAAAACAGTCTATACTAGAGATAAGGTTCAGTTTCTGGTATGTAGGTAAAAGGTTACACTATCAAGAAGGAATGCGTCCATAAAAGGAAATGTCAACTTTGCTTAAGTTTCTTGAAATAAGCCAGATGTCTCAGGAGAAAGACACAATGGATTCTTTCAGTCTGATCTCCACAATTCCCCCCTTTGACATATTCTTTTATTTTTATTACCACAGGGCTAAAGACAAAGCCTTTATTTTTGGTATTACACATGTACATGCTTGTATTCAATAAGAGAATCAAATCTAGTATTAATTCTTCCGTTTAACTCTCGCAACCTTTTCTTTGTTTTGCAATAAGTTTGTTCATTCTTTTTTTCTTTATACGGCAGTATACTAAAACATTTATGAAACAACAAAAAGTTAATACGGTAATAATAATTAGAATCACTAGAAGATAACATAAGAAAAGAAAAAAAAACAATTTATACTCTTGCATCTATTACACAAAGTTTATCTGTGCATACTGAGATACCCTTGAGCACAATCTGGAATAGTACGTATATGACTACAATAATCATAACTATATGTATAATGCTCTGCATAATCCCAGCAACCCACCCACCGATTCCTCTGAACCAGTTGGCTGGGTTAAGAAAAGAAAAGGTATCTGACCACCAGCTATCCTTATTCTGGTCATTATCTTTGTCATACTGATCTCTGAGTCGTTGTACGTCCTTTAATTTAAATGTCATACTCATCAGATTCATTACAAACCAGGTTCCCCGGTTTGCTTGTACAATCGCTTGCATTACCTTGAGGGAACAACTCAGAATGTTCCCAATTTCTATTGTGTATGTATCTTTCCAATACTACAGGTTTGAAGGCATCAGAGGAAGGGACGGTTGTACTGAAACTGAGCTGTAGATTTTCAGTGGGGACCTGTCCTAGATCAGTTAATCCAGTCTTATTCCTAGGTACCCATTTTCCTCCCTTGAATGCTAAATATTGTAGATGTGTATTACTCCCTGAGAGATTACCCTGCCACCAAGGAAATTCTACCCATCCCACAATTGGTATGGCGATTGTAGTATTCCACAGCCTAGCATTACCAGTTTGGTTATTGGCCAGTTTGTCTGAACAAGTAGGCCAAGCGAATATTTCTTCTGCTGATACGGGAACTGCTAGAAAAGGTATACTTGTGGCTGATACCGGTGAATGGGTACAGATCCAACAATCTGTCAGGGTTTGTGTATTGTTTAACAAGTCATGCACTAATTTTCTATGATGTTGTACGAATCTATTGTTCAAAGGGGTTAGAGAATTTAGTCTTTCCCATGCCTTTGTCGTGGTTAATACTATTAACATCAATATCATGAGTTTATACTGCTTTTTTTTGCAATGGCTTGCATGTATCCATGATGCCTTTCCTTCAAGCTTGACTGATGTAGGTGTTGTCAACAGGACTTGGAAGGGTCCGTCAAATCTTGGTTCTAGAGCCTTTCTGGTGTGTCTTTTTACATAGACTTGATCACCTGGTTCCAACTTGTGACTTCCTTCAATGTTGTCAGGATCTGGAAGGGAAGCAAAAACTTGTGCATGCACCTTAGTTAATTGTTTCTGAAGATTTTGCACATAAGAAGTCAATTACTCAATATTTAACACAAGTTGCTGTGGAAAATAACATCCTAAATTGGCAGTCCTACCAAACAAAATTTCATATGGAGACAGTTTAGTCTTACCCCTTGGGGTATTGCGTATTGAGTAAAGGGCCAGTGGAAGGCATTCTGTCCAAGGCTTTCCTGTTTCAGCCATGGCTTTCTGTATTTTTAATTTTAAAGTTCCATTCATGCGTTCCACCTTACCAGAACTTTGAGGATGGTACGGAGTGTGTAACTGACTTTCAACACCCAACATTTTCAGTACATTTTGAAATATTTCTCCAGTGAAATGAGTACCCCTATCTGACTCGATCACTTCAGGGAGACCGTAACGGGGTATCAGTTCGGCAACTAGCTTTACAGCAGTGTTTTTAGCTGAAGCCTTCCGAACTGGATAGGCCTCTGGCCACCCTGAGAACATGTCCACACACACCAACACATACTCATACCCATTACTTTTTGGCAGCTGGATAAAGTCTATTTGTAATCGCTGAAACGGATAGAGAGGTCGGACGTGGTGCTTCATAGGGGTCTTTGTTGTCTGTCCGGGATTATGTGCCAGGCATATAGCGCATGCAGCACAATAGTCTCTTGCATAGTTGCCAAAACCTGGAGCCAACCAGACTTGCTTTGCCAGTAGTGTCATTGCATTTGCAGACACATGAGTAGGGTGGTGCAGTCCACCAACTACAATCGGGTACCAGGCTCTAGGTAGACATATTAGTCCATCTTTCTTCCAAATTCCTGCTTGTTCTTCTGCCCCTTCCTTTTTCCATCTATCCCTCTCCTCTTCTCCTGCATCTTCCTGTGCTTGTCTCAGTCTATCTTCAGTATTTTCTGTGGGATTTACAGTATGAACCTGTCGTAAGGGTTTAACTGCTGCTGCTTTGGCTGCTTTATCAGCCCTATCATTTCCCCTAGATTCCCTAGTGTCGAGTCTCACATGTGCAGCTACCTTAATTACTGCTACTTCTTTTGTTTCTTGTGCAGCCTCTAAGATCTGTTTGATCAAAGAAGCATGTTTTACAGGTTGTCCTGACGCTGTCATGTAACCGCTAGCTCTCCAGATTACTCCAAAGTCAAACACAATACCATGTGCATACCTAGAATCAGTGTATATATTAGCTGTCTGATTCTCAGCTATTTTTAGCGCTTCAATCAATGCTGTTAGTTCTGCTTCTTGTGCAGACTGTTTTGGTGGAAGTGGTTCTGCTTTGAGAGTTTCAGATTCTGACACAACTGCATACCCTGTATGAAAGTTACCTGTGTCATCTGCAAACCTACTACCGTCTATAAACAGCTCTAAATCTGGATTTTGAAGTGGTGTTTCGGATACATTGGGTAAGCCTGCTGTTTCTTGTAAAATGAGCTCTGTACAATCATGTGTGTCTGTAGGGAAAAAATTTGCGTGTGGATCAGTGTCCTTATTCCCCCCTTCAGACTCGAGAGGTAGCAGTGTTGCTAAATTAAGAGTCTGAAGCCTTGCAAATGTGATAGTAGAGGGGAGCAGCAAAGAACACTGTAGCCGCAAATGTCTGGCCATGGAAATGTGTTTTGGTTGGACCTGGTTTAATATCCCATAAACATCATGTGTAGTTTGAACTGTGAGTGGATGCTCTAGGACAATTTCTGATGCTTTGTCCAACAATAGTGAGACAGCAACAACTACACGTACACAGGTTGGCGCTGCTCTAGCTACGGGATCTAACCTTGCTGAAAGATATGCAATTGGTCTTTGTTTCCCTGCATGCTTCTGGGTAAGAACTCCTGTAGCATGAGAATCAACTTCTGCAGCCATAAGCTGAAATGGTTTGGTGTAGTCTGGTAGCCCTAACGCTGGAGCTGAAACAAGGGCATCTTTTAATTGTTGGAACGAAATCTGACCTTCTTTTGTCAACAAATAAGGTTCACTTTTTACACAGTCATACAGTGGTTGCATTAGTTGACTGGCATGTATAATCCATTGTCTACAATGAGACACTATTCCTAAAAATGCTCGTAGCTGTTTATGATTTCTAGGCTCATTCATCTGTCTTATTGCTTCAGTTCTTTGAGGTGTAAGATGCTTTTTACCTTGAGAAATGCAATGACCTAGAAAGACCACTTTGGTCTGACAAACTTGTAGCTTTTGTCTATTCACTTTACACCCTTCTTTTTCTAGAAAACATAGTAAACTTACAGTGGACCTTTCTGCGGTTTCTAGATCTGGGCAGCAAAGTAGTATGTCATCCACATACTGTAAAATTACTACCTGTGGTTCGGGTTCAAACCTTTGAAGAACTGTTTGTAGGGCATTTGAATAAAGAGTAGGGGAGTGTATCATTCCCTGTGGAAGGCGTGTCCACGCCAACTGTTTGCCCTTAAATGTAAATGCAAACAAATGCCAACTATCTTGGTGTAAAGGAACCGAGAAAAATGCATTTGAAAGATCTATTACAGTAAACACTTGAGAACTGGCTGGTATCTGTGATAGTAACGTATGAGGATTGGGTACAACTGGGGTGATTGGATCTAGAACTTTGTTTATTTCTCTTAGATCATATACCATACGATATTTGGGCATAGAACCCTTATCAAGAGTTCTCTTCTTGACTGGATACAGAGGAGTGTTAGCAGGTGATTGTATCTCTACCAAAACTCCTTTCTCTCTATATCCCTCTATCTGTTTTGTAATTGCTAATTCCTGCTGGGCACTCACAGGGTATTGTCTGAGCTGTGGGAGAACAGTTCCTGGTTGCACAGATAATTTTACAGGAGAAATATGCAATAATCCCACATCAGTGTCACCCTGTGCCCACAGTGTTTCTGGGATCATTGAGAGATCTAGATCTGTGGTGTACTCTTTTTCTTCAGTATAATCCTCAAAAGCCTGAATTCTAACATATTGTTCTAATGATTCTGCATCATCAGGGATAGTCAGCATAACTGTGCCATCTTCCCTAAAATTGATGTTAGCTTCTAATTTCTTTAGGACATCAGTTCCTAACAGACATGTTGGGGCACCTCTGGCATACAAAAATCTGGATGCAAAACATTTAGGTCCTAATGAGACCTCTAGGGGCACAGTATATGGCAGTGTTCGAATTACCCCATCATAACCCTCAGCAAAAGTTGTTTGTTCTGAAATATCTTCCGGATTCGGAAGAAAATCTTGATTCAAAATTGAGGAAGTTGCACCTGTATCTATCAAAAATGGAATCTCTCTCCCCCCCACATTCACCTGTATCATAGGTCTTCTAGCTGGTAGGGAAGTTTGTAACACATCGAGTCAATCTGAATCAGGTATGGGACCATCTATGATGGTAGATTTCTGCTGGTTGTCCGTTTGGGGAGGGTTATTTCTGGGAACAAATTTGCCTGACTTTATATCTGCCAACTTCTTCCTGCACTCTCTTTGGAAATGACCTGGCTTTTTACAGTAGTGGCAAGGAAAATTGTGTCTCACTCTTCCTCCTGTATTAGCTTGTGCTTATTCTAACAGGCTTACGATTCTCTCTCATATCCATGGCTATTCCTAAACATCGTTGTTTCACAATATTTGGTTGTTCAATTGTTCTCCAATCTGGAGTAGAGGATTTAAATTTTTCTCTGATTTTCGGATCTAGCCCCTCTATTAATTGTTTTGTAAAAAGTCTCCTTACTGAAGCATCAGTCAAATCCAATCCTTCATCCCTAAAGCTATTTTCTAGTTCTTGACTATATTCTTCAATACTTTGCCCAAATTTCTGCATAATCACACCTGTAGACCCCCTTTCCCTCTGTTTTCCTCTCATGAAAATTATTAATGCCTCTGTGAACTGGGTACCTGATGCTTCTGTCTGTAAGGCACCCCCTTCTGCCACTGGACTGGTCTATTGGGCTGTAGGTGTGTCAATAATTCCTGAAAAAGTCCGGGGGACATTTTCATTCTACATAATTCTTCCCCGTCCGCCCAGACCCCGGCATGAGTCTGCATGATTTGTTGTATATACTGCGCAAATCGGATAGGATATTGAGTGGGATCAGGCGCATTATGCAGGAGGGACATACCCTCAGCAGGGGACCAAGGAAAGTATTGTCTGGTCTGATGATATCTGGTGTTCATTACCCCGTCAGCACCAGGTTCCCTAAAGGGTCTTGGTACTACCCTAACAGGGGCAAGTACAGCGCCATATCTAGGTGTACCACAGGCTAGGCAATCATTTCTCCAATCTGGATTTTGTTGTCCACAGTGTGAACATTCCCATCCTCCTACCCCACCAAGATTGGGATACAAGGCTGGAAATTGTTTTCCTCCTTCTACTCTTCCAGATGGTACAAATGATTGGGCTTTTGGATCTAGGTAAGGTGGCGGGATTATGTCACAACTTTTTCCCTTCCCCATGATCCATTTGGAAGTGTCTGGATCGTACTTCCAATTCTCCTCTTTAGCTGTTTTTGAGACCTCTATCATACAATGTATGATTTCTTCCCACCCATTGTCTTTGATAATTCCACCTTGTTCTTTACTCAGTTTTTCCCATTCTGTACTGAACATAAGTGCTTCTGAAATTCCCAATTTTTCTCTTACCCTCCTAATCTGCCTTCTGACTATCTTTCCACATCTTTCCTGTATGATATCTGCTGCTTCCACTTGTCCTAAGACGGTTTTTGTCTGTTTATTTCCCATTTTTCTTTTCAATATTAGCTATGACTACCCTAGGTGACGTTTGGACAACCACTTCCTCTGTTGGTGGCGTCTCGTTGCCTTCTCTACTAAGGAGCTAAAATATTGAAAGGCTTGTCTGCTCCATTTCTTCTAATATGCAGGACGTACTTAAGTGCTATTATGCACGCAAACAGACCCAGCAACACCATACAGATCACAAAACTTTCTGTGTCAGTTAGCATACTTGTCCCAGGCTCATGAAACCGCGTCCTGGGCTCATTCTATCAAACCTTATCCAGAAATGAAGGAGGTTAAGCACTTAATTGAGAGTCAAGCATGGGCGGAGGTCTCCCAGAAGGACGCAACCACATGACCCAGTTAGGCTGACTTCCGTGTATAAGGCTTATACCCCAACTATTTCGGCTTATTTTTCTACGCACTTTTGCTCTTCTTTCACAACATACCACAACCTTCACACTGTTCACACACTGCCAGGGACAGGACTCATAAATCTATACAATATGGTAACCCGAGTTTTATAGGTATCTACTCACTACTAGACTAACCCAGCGTGACACGGCTCATAGAGATCTTTCGGATAATACAGGGCAGATAAAAGAGAACTAATAATGTCTCTTACCTGGCCAGGTTTTTCAGTTCATTTGCCGTCCATTATCCCAGATCTCCGTTGTCCGTATCCGCAGGTAAATCTCGAGCAAATACTCTCACCTCAGGTCCCTGTTCGGTGCGCCAAAGTAATGTTAAGTCCTTCTCAGTCCCTGGCTTACTAGAGGTAGGGATCCGAGTGAAATGACACGCAGCACAAAAGGTTGTGTGATCATATACAGGGGAAGCCCAGGAGCACGTCTGACTCACTGGGCTCTACCCCCTCCTTTTTATAGCAAAAAGTTAAACATTTTACAGACATGCGCACAAGCGCTCATATTTCACATCCTTTTACAAAAACAGTCTATACTAGAGATAAGGTTCAGTTTCTGGTATGTAGGTAAAAGGTTACACTATCAAGAAGGAATGCGTCCATAAAAGGAAATGTCAACTTTGCTTAAGTTTCTTGAAATAAGCCAGATGTCTCAGGAGAAAGACACAATGGATTCTTTCAGTCTGATCTCCACACCAGTAACGTGTACCTTACTGGGGCCACTAATGCTTTTGTTTGGACTTTGGCTAGGATAGCTGTGCTGTATAATGAGTGTGGGGGACATTTTTTTATGAGAGGAGGTGGTGGGGAGAGGTCAGAGAAGCGTTGGACTGTTATTTTTATGTATTTTTTTTAGCTAACTTAATGTGTGGAGATTCTGGCGCCCAATCAGAAAACCATCACAACATCCAGACACATGGGCTTCTGTCTTTGGCTGCTGAAGTCACATGTCCCTCTCCATATAAAAAGCAGACATGTTGTTTTGGTGGCGCCAATTTGTCAGGCTGCTTCTGCTGCTGCTAATTGTCATAGTTAGATAGGCGGTTTATTGTGAGCTACTTCAGCTACATAGGTGTCACAGCTGCAGCTGCCCAGTCCCGCAACTCTCACCCCGCTCCTCACGCTCCTAGGTCCTGGCGTGTTGCTGGGCGGGGGTCTCGCCGCAACTCTCCTGTACTTCAGGTCGTGCGGCCCTCTCGGGGATCTTTCTGCCCACGCATGCTCTCTCCACACCTTAGGTCGCGGCCGCTTACTTCTCTGGTGCTTTATGCAGCCGCAAGGTCCTGACCCGGAAGCGTCACTCTCCTATCGGTGGTATGTACCGGGTATATCAGGCTGCTTCCTCCTTGAGGAGGTGCCTGATTATTGCTCTAGTGTCAGTCCTGGTTCTTTCTTAGGTCCTTGTGTGCTTCTTGTGCCCCTCTCTTCAGTTTAGGCTTACCCTGCTCTGCCTGTATTGTCTTTCAGGGCAAGTCTTCACCTAAGTCCCTGGAGGTCCGTAGGTCCTGCTCCATCTCCTCATCCTCTGGTCCTCAGATCCTGTCCCTCTCTCCCTGCCTTGCACCCCTGAAGCCTGCACCTCTACTGCCCTGCGTCCTGACCCCTTGTTTTTACCCAGTGCCCTTTGGTTCTCCAAGTGCTACTCTTAGTGTCTTTTTCCTCCTATGAGCCGCCCCCTTGGTACCGGCTGTTGTGGTATTGATTCCCCTGGGCCTGCCCCTGATAGTCCCTGTATAGAGGTCAGTTCCACTAGGTCAGCTCACCCAGGGGAGGTTTGGTATCACGACCCAGAGGGTCCACTCTATGAATTGTTACAATAGGATCCTGTGTGAAATCGATCTTCCAGCATCTAACTAGTTTGTGCTAATAGTGTTGTGCAGGCACCAGGCCACATTTCCTAATCTAAATCATTTAAGCTCATACTGTGTTGCAGTCAGGAGGCCACATTTCTTAAACAAAATCGTTTAGGCTTATACTGTGGTGCAGGCACCATGCCACATTTCCTAATCAAAATCATTTGGGCTAATATTATGGTGCAGGCGGCCAGAGGCCACATTTCCTAATCAAAATTGTTTAGGTTAATATTGTTGTGCAGGCACCAAGCCACATTTCCTAATTGAAATAGTTTGGGCTAATATTGTTGTGCAGGCACCAGGCCACATTTCCTAATCAAAATCGTTTGGGCTAATATTGTAGTGCAGGCACCAGGCTACATTTGCTAATTAAAATTGTTTGTGCTAAGCTAATACTGTGCTGCAGGCACCAGGCCACATTTCTTAATCAAAATAGTTTGGGTTAATATTGTTGTGCAGGCACATTATCTCAACAAATAAATACTGATGGTTAATTTAGTGACAGGTGACTGACAGGTCTGGGCCTAGGGTTGTGAAACAGCTGGTTAACCCCTTCATGACCTTGGGATTTTCTGTTTTTCCGTGTTTGTTTTTCGCTCCCCTCCTTCCCAGAGCCATAACTTTTTTATTTTTCTGTCAATATGGCCATGTGAGGGCTTATTTTTTGCGAAACAAGTTGTACTTTTGAACGACATCATTGGTTTTAGCATGTCGTGTACTAGAAAACGGGAAAAAAATTCCAAGTGCTGTGAAATTGCAAAAAAAGTGCAATCCCACACTTGTTTTTCAAGTTTTTCGAGTTCATAGAAACCTAACATGACTAGGCTATTTTTTATCTAAGTGGTGAAAAAAAATTCCATACTTTGCTAAAAAAAAATAAATTGCACTATTTTCCGATACCCGTAGCGTCTCCATTTTTCATGATCTGGGGTCGGTTGAGGGCTTATTTTTTGCGTGCCAAGCTGGCTTTTTTAATGATACCATTTCGGTGCAGATACGTTCTTTTGATCGCCCGTTATTGCATTTTAATGCAATGTCGCGGCAACCAAAAAAAAAGTAATTCTGGCGTTTCTAATTTTTTTCTCGCTACCCTGTTTAGTGATCAGGTTAATGCTTTTTTTTTTGATAGATCGGGCGATTCTGAACATGGCGATACCAAATATGTGTAGGTTTGATTTTTTTAAAATTGATTTATTTTGAATGGGGAGAAAGGGGGGTGATTTAAACTTTTATATTTTTTTATTTTTTTCACATAATTATTTTTACCTTTTTTTTTACTTTTGCCATGCTTCAATAGGAGGCTAGAAGTTGGCACAACTATAACGCCTCTGCTACATAGCAGTGATCATCAGATCGCTGCTATGCAGCAGAAATGCAGGTGTGCTATGAGCGCCGACCACAGGGTGGTGCTCACAGCTAGCTGGGATCAGTAACCATAGAGGTCTCAAGGACCTCTGTGGTTACTCTGCAGAAGCATTGCTGTCCCCCGATCATGTGACAGGGGTCAGCGATTTCCGGCCGCCCGTTTCACAGCGGCATTTAACTAGTTAATAGCAGCGGGTGAATTGCGATTTCACCCGCCGCTATTGTGGGCACATGTTAGCTGTTCAAAACAGCTGACATGTCCCGGCTTTGATGCAGGCTCACTGCCGGAGCCCGCATCAAAGCGGGGGTTCTGACCTCGGACGTACTATCCCGTCCGACGTCAGAAAGGGGTTAAAAGAGGGGAAGGGTACATCCAACATGAGTATGGAAAAGTGAGGTCGTGGTAAAAATGGGGGAGTAGACTTGGTGTTCGAGGTGTATGGGGGTTAGTTGGTAATGTTACTGAAAGCTCTACTGAAAAAACACCGTCTCTTCCTATTCAAAGAAAATTGACATCTGTTACTGGATGGGCTACTCGACTCCTTTTCTTTGGAAGCCGCACAGCAGTATACCTTGTAGATGAGGGCAAGAAAGAGAATGTGCTCTAGGGATGGCAAGGGCTACATCAAGTGTCCTCTCCTCCTCTTCTTCCACCTTAACATCACAGTACAATCCTCAGAGGTGGCACCTCAATCAACCTTGTTTCCACCCGTGTCACAACTCTCCAACCGACTGTGGGGAACCACAGATGGGCGAGTCTGCAGAGCTATTCACACATCATATTCCATGGGCATCACAGGTCTGCTCCAAAGATTAACAGAATCCAGAGGAGGAAAGCATGTGCACTGATACCCAAAATGTTTTCCTGTCAGATACAGATGAATTAGTTTCCGAGCAGAATCCTGACCCTCGTCGCCAGACATCAACCCTTGGGGTGGAGGTGATCCTGATAAAACTCAGATACCTGAGGCGCACGCAGGCTGTACTGTGCTGTCAGTGCAGGAAGAGGCGGAAGGTGAATGTCAGGGTGAGGAGTGGAAGAACATAGAGGATGAGGATGAGTTTGTAGATCTCACTTGCTGTGAATCAAGAAGCATGCAGCTGAGTAAGTGGAGGAGGTGGAGGAGCAGGAAGACAAGGAGGTTACATTGCGACTTGCTGCACAGACTCAGAGTGATGCAACCATGTCAAGCACTGCATCTGCAGCCACAACTGTGGCTGTGGCTAACAGCAGTTGCGAGTCTCCAGGAGCAGGAAGGGCTGCCTAGCCTGGGCCTTTTTTGAGACCGGAAAGGATAACCCAACTCACGTGATCTGCCAACTTTGCAAAAATTGCTAAGCAGATACAAAAATTGCAATAATTTGACTATTACATGCATGAACCAGCACATGTGAGATCAACATGCCTCAGTCTGGGATCTCACTGAGCTAAAATGTGGACTAGCAGGCCTCACCAACCACCATCCGCCCCATCAACCATCCTACACATGCCAAAGCTCATAGCTTGAACTCCACCATCTCCAATTTGTTGGCTATGGAAATGCTGCCTTTCCACATGGATACTGATGGTTTCTGAAAGCTGATGGTCCCCAAGTACCAGTTGCCTAGTCACCAGTACTTCTCTAAGAAAGCTGTGCCTTCGCCTTCACTAGTCTAGCATGTCGCAGACAGCATCACCCATTCCTTGAAAACATCTGTTTGCCAGGGTGCATTTCACCACTGACACATGCATGAGCAAACATGGGCAGGGGCGTTACATCTTGCTGACTGGGCATTGGGTGACTGGTGGCAGGCAGGAAAGGGGCTGCTCCACAAGTCTTGGAATCCCCAAGGCTTTTGGAACAAACCTCTGTATCTTACACTTCCTCCATTTCTTCTGCCTCCTGCACCTCCTCTAGGGCCTCCACCTATGCCCTCAATCTCTCCTTTAATCAGATATGTGTTCCAACAGTGCAGAGATTCCTCCCCCATGTCCATACTGGATTGCAGGTACACAGCTCAAGAGTTGTGGACAGCTATCCAGGATGACTTTGAGCAATTATTGTCTCCACTGAACCTGGAGTCAGAGAAGACCATGGGCGATATTAGTGTGAACCTGGTGGCGGACCTATGCTGGAGCAACCTCATACACGTGACTTGCATGGATCACGTCCTCAAACTGGTGGTACAACAATTTCTACTCCACTATGCCGGTCTGGATGCACTGCTGCAGGACGCACAGTCACTGTCTGCTCACTTCCGCCATTCACACCCCGCAAGTCATCAACTTGCATCGCTACAGATGTCTTTCAGCCTACCAGTTAACCATTTGCTATTCGATGTGCCCACACGGTAGAATTCCACTCTGCACATGTTGCAGTGACGATCCCTGGTCCAGTATGTCCTTTTGCATAGTCTGGGCCAACAGTGTATGGATGTGGTGCAAATCATGCTTGCGGAGTGGCACAGATGAAGAACTTATGCCCTCCTCAGCACAGTTTCGAAATGGCTACTAAGATGGTTAGCGCTGATGATGCCATCATCAGTATCACTACTTAGGTCATCTACATGCTGGATCACACTTTGAATAGTCTGACATAGAATGTGGTGGTCCCAGAGGAAAAGGTGGAAGCAAAGGAGGATGCAGAAGGGATAACAATATTACTTATTACATATTACATATTCTGGACTGTCGTTGCACAGGCGGGTGCCAAGGGAGGGGTAAATTACAGAGATCGAGGGGGCTCATGGTACAAAACTGTTACTGTAGGTGCAGGAGGCAAGGAAGAACTGGAGGAGGAAAGGTGATAGGCGTACAACAGTCAGGAGATGAAGAGGATAATTATCCTTTCTTTGTTGTCTGTGGTTGTGTAAGGGGTGGACTGGGACTGTATGATGCTCCACTCCCTTTCCTCATGTTGGTATTGTATATAATTATATATATATATATATATATATATATATATATATATATATATATATAATGTTCCTGATGCTGCTATGAACATTTATGTGTAGATAGGGAAAGTACAGTACCTAAAGATGGACACTAGATGAGGGCACAACAGTGTATATAGTTTACATAGGAGGAGCCAACCATGGATAAGATAGAGGGTTTTCTTATTCCTAGTCAGGAGGGGCCATAGAGCCCGGTCAGGGTGGTCAGCTCCGTAACGTTACAAGCAAAGAGTGTGAATGTGTTGCATGTTTGTGGTACCTGGTTACAGTTATCCCTTCTTGCCTTCAAGCGTAACATCACTCTCCCCATGAGGAGAGCAATGCTACTGTGACGACCAGGACCCTGGGGCGCCACACATCCATGCTGCACAATTATAATATTTGTACTCTGGGTTAATTGATGCCACTTTTCCTGGTGTCTGCCCCTAATTTGAGCTGTTTTGGCAGGTTTTTGTCTCTCTTGACGGTGTTGTTCATGCTTTTGGTTTTGCCTCTCATTGGATTCAATACAAACATTGGTAAGTTCCCCGAACCGAAACTTGAAAGGTTTGCTCATCTCTAGTGCAGTGTCAGTGATTAGACAACTATATTCTTCGGGTCTGCGTGATTACAGCGCTTCCAGATTGATATCATTTTTTATGTTTGGCTGCTATCACACACTAAAAGACGCTATTTTTGTTTGCAAAAACAAGTTTTTGCATCACCATATTTGAGAGGTATAATTTTTCTATATTTTTGTCCATAGAGTAATATGGGGGCTTGTTTTTTGCGGGGTGAGTTGACATTTTTATTGGTACCATTTTAAGGCACATAACAGTTTTCTATTCCGGTGTTTGGGAGGAAGAATGAACAAAAACAGCAATTCAGGAATTGTTTTTTTGGAGGGCTCTTAATGCCTTTCAGCATGTAGTAAAATTGATAAGACAGCTTTATTTTTCGGGTCATTATGATTATGACAGCGATACCACATTTATTTAATGTTTGTTATTTTTGCTGCTTTTATACACTAAAAAACATTTTATAGAAAAAACAATTGTTTTCACATTGTTGTATTCTGAGAGCTATAGCTTTTTTATTTTTCCTCTGATGGAGCTGTATGGCAACTTGTTTTTTGCAGAACAAGATGTCATTTACAGAGTTACATTTTTATTTACATTCGTCTTTTTGATTGCATTTTAATCCACTTTTTGTTCAGCGGCATGTTGAAAAAACATTGTTTTTTGCTTCGCTTTTTTAATTTTTTTTTACAGTGTTCACTGACTGTATTAACCCCTTTCTGACATGTGACGTACTATCCCGTCAAGGTGGGGTGGGCCCGTATACCCACCGATGGGATAGTACATCATAGCGATCACGGCCGGGTGTCAGCTGACTATCCGCCCCGGCACATTACCCCCCGGCACACTGTGATCAAACATGATCGCAGCATTCCGGGGGCATAGGGAAGCATCGCGCAGGGAGGGGGCTCGCTGCGGGCTTCCCTGAGACCCTCGGTACAAGGCGATGTGCTCACCTTGTACCGAGCGTCTCCTCCCTGCAGGCCCTTATCCAAAATGGCCGCGGTGCTGCATCCGAGTCCTGCAGGGAGGTGGCTTCACAGCGCCTGCTCAAAGCAAGCGCTGGTAAGCCTGCAGTCCTGCATGTCAGATCGCTGATCTGACACAGTGCTCTGCAAAGTGTCAGATCAGCGATCTGACCCTATAACATGATGCCCCCCCTGGGGCAATGTTATAAAGTAAAAAAAAAATATTCACATGTGTAAAAAAAAAAAAATAAAAAAAATTCCTTAATAAAGAAAAAAAAATATATTGTTCCCATAAATACATTCCTTTATCTAAATAAAAAAAAACAATAAAAGTACACATATTTAGTATCGCCACGTCCGTAACGACCCGACCTATAAAACTGTCCCACTAGTTAACCCCTTCAGTGAACACCGTAAAAAAAATTTAAAAAAAGAGGCAAAAAACAACCCTTTAATATCATACCGCCGAATAAAAAGTGGAATAGCACGCGAAGAAAAAGACAGATATAAATAACCATGGTACTTCTGAAAACGTCATCTTGTCCTGCAAAAAACGAGCCACCATACAGCATCATCAAAGAAAAAATAAAAAAGTTATAGTCCTCAGAATAAAGCGATGCAAAAATAATTCTTTTTTCTATAAAATAGTTTTTATCGTATAAAAGCGCCAAAACATAAAAAAATCTAAATGAGGTATCGCTGTAATCGAACTGACCCGTAGAATAAAACTGTTTTATCAATTTTACCAAGCGCGGAATGGTAAAAACGCTTCCCCCAAAAGAAATTCATGAATAGCTGGTTTTTGGTCATACTGCCTCACAAAAATCGGAATAAAAAGCGATCAAAAAATGTCACGTGCCCGAACCTGTTACCGATAAAAACAACAACTTGTCCCGCAAAAAACAAGACCCCACATGACTCTGTGGACCAAAATATGGAAAAATTATAGCTCTCAAAATGTGGTAACGCAAAAAAATATTTTTTGCAAAAAAAAGCATCTTTTAGTGTGTAACAGCTGCCAATCATAAAAATACGCTAAAAAACTCGCTATAAATGTAAATCAAACCCCCCTTCATCACCCCCTTAGTTAGGTAAAAATAAAAAAATTAAAAAAATGTATTTATTTCCATTTTCCCATTACTGTTAGGGCTAGGGCTAGGGTTAGGGCTAGGGTTAGGGTTAGGGCTAGGGATAGGTTTGGGGTTAGGGCTAGGGTTAGGGTTAGGGTTGCGGCAAGGGTTGGGGCTAGAGTTAGGGTTGGGGCTAGGGTTAGGGCTAGGGTTAGGGTTTGGATTACATTTACGGTTGGGATTAGGGTTAGGGGTGTGTCAGGGTTAGGGGTGTGGTTAGGGTTATGGTTGGGATTAGGGTTAGGGGTGTGTTGGAGTTGGGGATGTGGTTGGGGTTAGGGGTGTGTTTGGGTTAGGGTTTCAGTTAGAATTGGGGGTTTCCACTGTTTAGGCACATCAGGGCTCTCGAAACGCGACATGGCGTCCGATCTCAATTCCAGCCAATTCTGCGTTGAAAAAGTAAAACAGAGCTCCTTCCCTTCCGAGCTCTCCCGTGTGCCCAAACAGGGGTTTACCCCAACATATGGGGTATCACGGTACTCAGGACAAAATGGACAACAACTTCTGCGGTCCAATTTCTCTTGTTACCCTTGGAAAAATAAAAATTTGGGGGGCCAAAAAAACATTTTTGTGGGACAAAAATGATTTTTTATTTTCACGGCTCTGCGTTATAAACTGTAGTGAAATTCTTGGGGGTTCAAAGTTCTCACAACACATCTAGATAAGTTCCTTGGGGGTCTAGGTTCCAATATGGAGTCACTTGTGGGGGGTTTCTGCAGCGCCCCCACTGCCGCAGGGCCGAGGGGTACCCGGTACCGGGCCTCTGAGTCTCTGCTCTGGGGTTGTCACAGTGGCTAGACCCGGTCCGTGACCCTGCTGAGGGGCGCCCAATGAAAGGTGTGGATGGTGGTGGTAGTGCGGTGCAGTGCTGGTCACAGTAAATAACGAGGACACCAGGTTGCAGTCTCTTTACCTCTTTACTGAAGGTCTCGAGGTGTCCAATCCAGGGCACTGTTAACCGGGCCGTCTGAGACCGGCCGGTCCGAAGGCACATCAGGAGTCCCCTTTAACAGGTGGGAATCAGCGTCTACCTTCTAGCGCCTGTGTGTTGTAGTCCTTCCCTGCTGAGCACCCCGGGATAGTCCTCACAACTTATTCTGTCTGTCTCTGATCTTCGTTCTCTCCGTCCCCCAGATGATATGGCTAGGACGCACCCGTATGACGGGGTAGGCCTGGAGTTCTTCCGGGACTCTAGAGTCACCCCTCTCCCACAGCTGCCTCCGTTGTCTGCTTAGGTGTTTAAGTGAGGCAGCCAACCTATAATTGGCTGCCCTGCCGTGGTTTGAAGTAATACTTAAAGTCTCTTACTTTCTCGGCGTTCCGGCCAACGACTGTTTGCGCCTCAGAAGGATGTTGCCTCGGTCTTACAGCACAACTCCTTCTGACCCTATTGCCTCTTTGCTGTATTCCTGCTTTTCTCACTCAGCACAATAAACCTCGCTTCTTGTCCTTTCTTAGGCATCTGTCAGGATCCCATCCCTGACAGGTCCTCTCTCTAGCTCTTCCCAGTTACTTCCCTCTGTCTTCCTGTCCAACCCCCAGTTTTACCAGAGTGTGAGGAGTGGCCTACTAGATAGAACCACTCCCCCTGGTGGCCGGAGTGTGAAGTGTAGTGTGAGTGTTACCTGGTCAGGTGAACTCCTTTAGTGCAATCAGATGTAACATCACTCCCCTTAGCGGCAGAGCGACGTTACTGCAACGACCAGGACTCTGGGGCGCTGCACTCCCCCCCGGTTAAATCCAGTACTCCCGGACTGGGAAAATAAGAACAACAATACATGTTAACAGGAAAACACACAACATTTTGAAAGATTATAAACAATTAAACATAACAGTGCTTCCCTCTATGGGAGGTGAGGACTCTTGAACGTTGCGAAAGTTAGGTCATGCACAGTTTATGACTCTCAGTTCAGTGGTTGAAACTGCGGGGACCCCGGGTAAACAAAGGGGTCCCCTTTTAGAAGTTTTTGGAGCAATTCATTGTCCATTACTCCGTTGTCCGTTTTTAAAACCTGTAACAGAAGATATGCACACAAACATTTTCAACTAAATAGCAGCCCTCATTAATACCTCCAAGTTTTGTAGCGGAGGGGAGTTTGATTCTGAGTGCTGCGTGTGGACCTTCGCAGCGCAGTGGTCGCTATTGACCTAACAGGGCCCGCTATGCTTGCTACCACTGGTGTAGTGCACTGTCTTCTGGCTACACTCCTAGTGAGTCTAGGTAGCACTGGCAGGCTAGAGCTCTCAGGGCTGCTGCTACCAACAGTGGGTACGACAGATTCACCGATAGCAGAGGGAGGACTTGCCGGTTCAACGGTTGGCATGGCATCTTCAGGTCGGATCTGCTGAGCTTGCTGAGGCTGCGGGGCCGGATGATCTGGTACCACCCTTGTTTCTGGTGGGTTCGGCTGGGGGAACGTTAGAACAGGTACCACGATGGCCTGATTTATCTGAGTCCAGGACTGGGGGAAGTCACCAAGGACAGTGTGGATCATCTTCTCCTTTTCTACAGGTGGGGAGATTCCTGGAGCCGTTTCCCTCTCTCTCAACTTATCAGGGCAGACCTTAAGGTGATCCCTGGATATCGCCGTTGAGGTCTCCCCTCCGTCCCTGCTGATGAGACAGACCTTCGTGTTGTCGAAATCGGATGGCAGGATGGTATACGGTTCCGCTTCCCATTGGTCATCGAGCTTGTGTAGTCTCCTCTTTCGTTTGAGTACTTGCTCACCAGGTGACAGGGGAATTGCAGGAGCGTGCTGGTTGTAGTCCATTTCTTGTTTCTACCTAGCCTGGGCGAGACTTCTTTCCACGCACTCCTGTACTTTGCGGTACCTTCGCTGCCTTTCTGCATCCCAATCTGCATCCGGCGAGGTATCTTCGGGGACTAGGACCCCCATGTCCAGATCAACGGGTAACTGGCTAGACCTTCCTCGCATCAGGTACGCTGGAGTGCAGTTGGTAGAATTTACTGGGATGTGATTGTATATATCCAATAAGTCAGGCAACTTTGTCGGCCACAGGTTCCGTTCCTCTACGGGCAAGGTCTTCAATAAGTCGATCACCACTTGGTTCATCTTTTCGCACATCCCATTGGTTTGAGGATGGTACGGTGTGGTTCTGATCTTCTTACACCCGTACAGTTGGCAGAACTCTTGGAACACTTCTGCTTCGAATGCTGGTCCCTGATCGGTCAATACCTTCTCCGGGTAGCCATGGGGCCTACAAAAGTACTGCTGGAAGGCCTTGGCGGCAGTCCTGGCCGTTAGATCCTTGACAGGTACGACCACCAAAAATCTGGAGTAGTGATCTACGATGGTAAGAGCGTAAGTATAGCCTGACCGGCTAGGTGTCAGCTTCACATGATCCAGCGCGACCAGTTCGAGCGGCCGTTTGGTGATGATAGGCCGCAGGGGAGCCCGTTGGCTTCCACGGTCCTTCCTGCGTAGGCTACATGGACCGCTGTTGTGAAATTGGATTTTGGGCTCCCCCGGTGGCCACTGGTGGAATTGAACTTGTGTGCATCATCCCCTCTGTTCACCTGTTCCCATCAGGATGTGGGAGTCGCTATTTAACCTTGCTCCTCTGTCACTTCCATGCCGGTCAACATTGTAATCAGAAGCCTTTCTGTGCATGTTCCTGCTACCAGACAACTTCCAGCTAAGTCGGACTTTTGTCCTTGTTTGTTTTTTGCATTTTGTTCCAGTTCACAGCTGCAGTTTCGTTTCTGTGTCTGGAAAGCTCTTGTGATCTGAAATTGCCACTCTGATGTTATGAGTTAATACTAGAGTCTTAAAGTAATTTCAGGATGGTGTATTGATAGGGTTTTCAGCTGACCATGAAAGTACCCTTTCTGTCTTCCTGCTATCTAGTAAGCGGACCTCGATTTTGCTAAACCTATTTTCATACTACGTTTGTCATTTTCATCTTAAATCACCGCCAATATATGTGGGGGCCTCTGTCTGCCTTTCGGGGAAATTTCTCTAGAGGTGAGCCAGGACTATATTTTCCTCTGCCAGGATTAGTTAGTCCTCCGGCCGGCGCTGGGCGTCTAGGGATAAAACGCAGGCTACGCTACCCGGCTACTGTTAGTTGTGCGGCAGGTTTAGTTCATGGTCAGTTTAAGTTTCCATCCTTCCAAGAGCTAGTTCCTATGTATGCTGGGCTATGTTCTCTTGCCATTGAGAACCATAACAGTTTGACCGGCCAACAAAGGGTTAAATTAATTGGCAGAGAAAGGAGAGAAAAAAGAAGTCTGCTGAAAAATTTTTTTATTTTTTTTTTCCCTTCAGTTCTGAGTGTGCTTTCAATTGAATCACTTGCAAGTCTGCCTATATTGCAGCCTTCCTCTCTCTCTCTCCTTCTAATCCTGGAATGGCTCTGTGTTCACCTGTTTAAAATGGATATTCAGAGTTTAGCTGCAGGTTTGAATAATCTCACCACGAAAGTTCAAAATTTACAAGATTTTGTTGTTCATGTTCCTATATCTGAACCTAGAATTCCTTTGCCTGAATTTTTCTCGGGGAATAGATCTTGCTTTCAAAATTTCAAAAATAATTGCAAGTTGTTTTTGTCCCTGAAATCTCGCTCTGCTGGAGATCCTGCTCAGCAGGTCAGGATTGTGATTTCCTTGCTCCGGGGCGACCCTCAAGATTGGGCTTTTGCATTGGCTCCAGGGGATCCTGCGTTGCTCAATGTGGATGCGTTTTTTCTGGCCTTGGGGTTGCTTTATGAGGAACCTCATTTAGAGCTTCAGGCGGAAAAAGCCTTGATGTCCCTATCTCAGGGGCAAGATGAAGTTGAAATATACTGCCAAAAATTCCGTAAATGGTCTGTGCTTACTCAGTGGAATGAGTGCGCCCTGGCGGCGAATTTCAGAGAGGGTCTCTCTGATGCCGTTAAGGATGTTATGGTGGGGTTCCCTGTGCCTGCGGGTCTGAATGAGTCCATGACAATGGCTATCCAGATCGATAGACGTCTGCGGGAGCGCAAACCTGTGCACCATTTGGCGGTGTCTACTGAGAAGACGCCAGAGAATATGCAATGTGATAGAATTCTGTCCAGAAGCGAACGGCAGAATTTTAGACGAAAAAATGGGTTGTGCTTTTATTGTGGTGATTCAACTCATGTTATATCAGCATGCTCTAAGCGTACTAAGAAGCTTGATAAGTCAGTTTCAATTGGCACTTTTCAGTCTAAGTTTATTCTATCTGTGACCCTGATTTGTTCTTTATCATCTATTACCGCGGATGCCTATGTCGACTCTGGCGCCGCTTTGAGTCTTATGGATTGGTCCTTTGCCAAACGCTGTGGGTATGATTTAGAGCCTCTTGAAACTCCTATACCTCTGAAGGGGATTGACTCCACCCCATTGGCTAGTAATAAACCACAATACTGGACACAAGTAACTATGCGAATTAATCCGGATCATCAGGAGATTATTCGCTTTCTTGTGCTGTATAATCTACATGATGTGTTGGTGCTTGGATTGCCATGGCTGCAATCTCATAACCCAGTCCTCGACTGGAACGCTATGTCTGTGTTAAGCTGGGGATGTAAGGGGATGCATGGGGACGTACCTTTGGTTTCCATTTCGTCATCTATTCCCTCTGAGATTCCTGAATTCTTGTCTGACTATCGTGACGTTTTTGAAGAACCTAAGCTTGGTTCATTACCTCCGCACCGGGAGTGCGATTGTGCCATAGATTTGATTCCGGGTAGTAAATACCCTAAGGGTCGTTTATTTAATCTGTCTGTGCCTGAACATGCTGCTATGCGAGAATATATAAAGGAGTCCTTGGAAAAGGGACATATTCGTCCTTCGTCATCTCCCTTAGGAGCCGGTTTTTTCTTTGTGTCTAAGAAAGATGGCTCTTTGAGGCCGTGTATTGATTATCGGCTTTTGAATAAAATCACGGTTAAATATCAATATCCGTTGCCACTGCTGACTGATTTGTTTGCTCGCATAAAGGGGGCCAAGTGGTTCTCTAAGATAGATCTCCGTGGGGCGTATAATTTGGTGCGAATTAAGCAGGGGGATGAGTGGAAAACCGCATTTAATACGCCCGAGGGCCACTTTGAGTATTTGGTGATGCCTTTTGGCCTTTCAAATGCCCCTTCAGTCTTTCAGTCCTTTATGCATGACATTTTCCGTGATTATTTGGATAAATTTATGATCGTGTATCTGGATGATATTCTGATTTTTTCGGATGACTGGGACTCTCATGTCCAGCAGGTCAGGAGGGTTTTTCAGGTTTTGCGGTCTAATTCCTTGTGTGTGAAGGGTTCTACGTGCGTTTTTGGGGTTCAAAAGATTTCCTTCTTGGGATACATTTTTTCCCCCTCTTCCATCGAGATGGATCCTATCAAGGTTCGGGCTATTTGTGATTGGACGCAACCCTCTTCTCTTAAGAGTCTTCAGAAATTTTTGGGCTTTGCTAACTTTTATCGTCGATTTATTGCTGGTTTTTCTGATGTTGTTAAACCATTGACTGATTTGACTAAGAAGGGTGCTGATGTTGCTGATTGGTCCCCTGCTGCTGTGGAGGCCTTTCGGGAGCTTAAGCGCCGCTTTTCTTCCGCCCCTGTGTTGCGTCAGCCTGATGTTGCTCTTCCTTTTCAGGTTGAGGTCGACGCTTCTGAAATCGGAGCTGGGGCGGTTTTGTCGCAAAGAAGTTCCGACTGCTCCGTGATGAAACCTTGTGCTTTTTTTTCTCGTAAATTTTCGCCCGCCGAGCGGAATTATGATATTGGGAATCGGGAGCTTTTGGCCATGAAGTGGGCTTTTGAGGAGTGGCGTCATTGGCTTGAGGGGGCTAGACATCAGGTGGTGGTATTGACCGACCACAAAAATTTAATTTATCTTGAGTCCGCCAGACGCCTGAATCCTCGACAGGCGCGCTGGTCGTTGTTTTTCTCTTGGTTTAATTTTGTGGTGTCATACCTACCGGGTTCTAAGAATGTTAAGGCGGATGCCCTTTCTAGGAGTTTTGAGCCTGACTCCCCTGGTAATTCTGAACCTACAGGTATCCTTAAGGATGGAGTGATATTGTCTGCCGTTTCTCCAGACCTGCGGCGGGCCTTGCAGGATTTTCAGGCGGATAGACCTGATCGTTGCCCACCTGGTAGACTGTTTGTTCCTTATGATTGGACCAGTAAAGTCATTTCTGAGGTTCATTCTTCTGCGTTGGCAGGTCATCCTGGAATCTTTGGTACCAGGGATTTGGTGGCAAGGTCCTTCTGGTGGCCTTCCCTGTCACGAGATGTACGAGGCTTTGTGCAGTCTTGTGACGTTTGTGCTCGGGCCAAGCCTTGTTGTTCTCGGGCTAGTGGATTGTTGTTGCCCTTGCCTATCCCGAAGAGGCCTTGGACGCACATCTCGATGGATTTTATTTCGGATCTTCCTGTTTCTCAGAAGATGTCTGTCATCTGGGTGGTGTGTGACCGTTTCTCTAAGATGGTCCATTTGGTTCCCCTGCCTAAGTTGCCTTCTTCTTCCGAGTTGGTTCCTCTGTTTTTTCAAAATGTGGTTCGTTTGCATGGTATTCCGGAGAATATCGTTTCTGACAGAGGAACCCAATTCGTGTCTAGATTTTGGCGGGCATTCTGTGCTAGGATGGGCATAGATTTGTCTTTCTCGTCTGCTTTCTATCCTCAGACTAATGGCCAGACCGAGCGGACGAATCAGACTTTGGAGACATATTTGAGGTGTTTTGTGTCTGCAGATCAGGATGATTGGGTTGCTTTTTTGCCTTTAGCGGAGTTTGCCCTCAATAATCGGGCCAGCTCTGCCACCTTGGTGTCTCCTTTTTTCTGTAATTCGGGGTTTCATCCTCGATTTTCCTCCGGTCAGGTGGAATCTTCGGATTGTCCTGGAGTGGATGCTGTGGTGGAGAGGTTGCATCAGATTTGGGGGCAGGTGGTGGACAATTTGAAGTTGTCCCAGGAGAAGACTCAGCTTTTTGCCAACCGCCGGCGTCGGGTTGGTCCTCGGCTTTGTGTCGGGGACTTGGTGTGGTTGTCTTCTCGTTTTGTCCCTATGAGGGTTTCTTCTCCTAAGTTTAAGCCTCGGTTCATCGGCCCGTACAAGATATTGGAGATTCTTAACCCTGTGTCCTTCCGTTTGGACCTCCCTGCATCTTTTTCTATTCATAATGTTTTTCATCGGTCATTGTTGCGCAGGTATGAGGTACCGGTTGTGCCTTCCGTTGAGCCTCCTGCTCCGGTGTTGGTTGAGGGCGAGTTGGAGTACGTTGTGGAAAAAATCTTGGACTCCCGTGTTTCCAGACGGAAACTCCAGTATCTGGTCAAATGGAAGGGATACGGTCAGGAGGATAATTCTTGGGTGACTGCCTCTGATGTTCATGCCTCCGATCTGGTCCGTGCCTTTCATAGGGCTCATCCTGATCGCCCTGGTGGTTCTGGTGAGGGTTCGGTGCCCCCTCCTTGAGGGGGGGGGTACTGTTGTGAAATTGGATTTTGGGCTCCCCCGGTGGCCACTGGTGGAATTGAACTTGTGTGCATCATCCCCTCTGTTCACCTGTTCCCATCAGGATGTGGGAGTCGCTATTTAACCTTGCTCCTCTGTCACTTCCATGCCGGTCAACATTGTAATCAGAAGCCTTTCTGTGCATGTTCCTGCTACCAGACAACTTCCAGCTAAGTCGGACTTTTGTCCTTGTTTGTTTTTTGCATTTTGTTCCAGTTCACAGCTGCAGTTTCGTTTCTGTGTCTGGAAAGCTCTTGTGATCTGAAATTGCCACTCTGATGTTATGAGTTAATACTAGAGTCTTAAAGTAATTTCAGGATGGTGTATTGATAGGGTTTTCAGCTGACCATGAAAGTACCCTTTCTGTCTTCCTGCTATCTAGTAAGCGGACCTCGATTTTGCTAAACCTATTTTCATACTACGTTTGTCATTTTCATCTTAAATCACCGCCAATATATGTGGGGGCCTCTGTCTGCCTTTCGGGGAAATTTCTCTAGAGGTGAGCCAGGACTATATTTTCCTCTGCCAGGATTAGTTAGTCCTCCGGCCGGCGCTGGGCGTCTAGGGATAAAACGCAGGCTACGCTACCCGGCTACTGTTAGTTGTGCGGCAGGTTTAGTTCATGGTCAGTTTAAGTTTCCATCCTTCCAAGAGCTAGTTCCTATGTATGCTGGGCTATGTTCTCTTGCCATTGAGAACCATAACAGACCGCACTCCCGACACCACTTCTCAATGGCTCTCTTCATGCCAATCCAATAGAACCTCCCTCGGAGTAGCCTCTCTAGCTTTCTCCATCCGAAGTGTCCGGCTCCATCGTGGTAGGCGCCCAGAACGATGGGCGCATCTCGCCTTGGCACCACTATCTGCCACACCAATTCATGAGTACGTGGGTCGATGCTCCTCCGGCACAGCTTGCCGTCATGGATAAACAGTTTGCTTCTCCCCTTCCACAGCTGTTGGGTCTCCTGTAGATCATCCGAGCTGGGATGCAACCCTGCCTGCGTCAAGATCTCTTTCACCCGACGGACCGCGGGGTCACCATCCTGAGTTTCCGCCCATCCGTGATGGGGCAGGGGATTCAGCGTGGCATCCGGTTGGTTCTTGTGCCTGTTCCTCACATGATGGGAGTTCTGAGTGGCTTTGGGGCGATGGAATGTAGGCAGCTCCACCTCTTCCAGTGCCTCCGGGTCTTCCCCTGTTTCTGGCAAATTGGGCATTCGAGACAAGGCATCGGCATTTGCATTCTTGCGTCCTGCCTGGTACTTGATGGTGAAGTCGTAGTTGGACAGCCGGGCCATCCACCGCTGTTCCAAGGCCCCGAGTTTGGCGGTATCCAGATGCGTTAGTGGATTGTTATCCATGAAGACGGTGAATTTCGCTGAGGCCAGGTAGTGTTTGAACCTCTCTGTCACTGCCCAGACGATGGCAAGGAATTCCAGCTTGAAGGAGCTGTAGTTGTCAGGGTTCCTTTCTGTGGGACGAAGTTTCCTGCTAGCGTAAGCGATTACCCTCTCCTTGCCTTTCTGGACCTGGGACAGCACGGCTCCCAATCCTACATTGCTGGCATCCATGTACAGCACAAATGGTTGGTCATATTCAGGGTAGGCCAGTACCTCTTCTCCCGTCAGTGCTGACTTCAAGCAAGTGAAGGATCCTTCCAGCCCCTCGTTCCAATCAAATGGGGTGTTCTTCCCCTTGGTCTTCTTTGATTGGCCCACCAACAGGTCTTGCAAGGGCGCTGCCTTCTTGGTGAAGTCCTTAATGAACCTCCGGTAGTAGCCTACCAGCCCGAGGAACTGCCAGACTTCGTGGAGGTTGCTGGGCTTCGGCCAGTCCTAGATCACCGTGACCTTGTCGGGGTCTGGGGCCACTCCTTCAGCACTCACCACATGGCCCAGGTACTGCACTTTGGGTTTCAGCAGATGACATTTGGACGGTTTCACCTTTAAGCCAAAGTTGGACAGGGCTTCAAACACCTCAGCCAGGTGTTTCAGATGGTCTTCGTAGGTCTTAGAGAAGACAATGACATCATCCAAATACAGCAGTACGGTCTCAAAGTTCTTGTGCCCCAGACAGCACTCCATCATTCTCTGGAACGTCCCCGGGGCATTGCACAATCCGAAGGGCATGTAGTTGAACTCGCAGAGACCCATCGGTGTCGTGAAGGCCGTCTTCTCTTTGTCCGCCTCCGCCACGGGAACCTGCCAATACCCACTGGTGAGATCTAAGGTAGAGAAATAGTTAGCAGACTTTAGGGCAGCCAGAGACTCCTCTATCCTGGGCAGTGGGTATGCGTCCTTATGTGTAATGCGATTCAACTGCCTGTAATCAACGCACATCCTCATTGTGCCATCTTTCTTTTTAACAAGGACTAACGGAGCTGCCCAGGGGCTACAACTGTCTCTCACCACCCCAGCCTCCTTCATTTCTCGCAACATGTCCTTAGCGCACTGGTAATGAGCTGGGGGTACAGGGCGGTATCTCTCTTTTATGGGCCGGTGATCTCCCGTGGGGATATGGTGTTGGATCCCTTTCACCTGTCCAAAATCTAAGGGGTGTTTGCTAAATACCCGCTCGTACTCGTGAACCACCCTGTAGGCCCCCTGTTTCTGATGGGATGGGGTGGAGTCAGTGCCCACATGCAATTCCCGACACCAATCTTTCGAGGGCCCTGCAGAACCGTTGTCCCCCGCCAGATTAGATGGGGCCAAGGGTCCAGGTGTCTGTATCACACAAGTATTGACGGTGAACAGTTTGGCGAGCATGGCATACTTGGTGAGATGGACCTCTTCCTCCCCGCAATTAAGGACACGTACTGGCACCCTCCCCTGGCGGACGTCGACCACCCCCCTGGCTGTTAGGAGCATAGGCCTATTGTCTGAATAGACGGGTTCTACCAGGGCCTGGTAGTCCTTTCCCCTGAGGCCTATGGCTGCCCGACACCATATTAACATCTCACTCCTGGGGGGGTATTGCAATAGGGTGTGAATCACTCACAGTGACACGACCAATTTCACCACCAGTCTCTGTCTCTGTCTGCTCAGTCTGCTGTCTCTGCATCAGAGCTCTGATTTCTTTTTGCAGGGCACGTTGTTCACTGTGGCCAGCGGTTTCTGCTACCTGTTGCAACAGAACAATAACTTCTGCAAGACAATTTTCTATAACATTAGTACCGATAGTCATCATGGGATTACATTCTCGGCGGGCAATGTCAACAATTACAATCCCCTGGGCTTTCAATTCCACCCGCCCCACCTTGATGGTGGCCTCTTTATACCCCACTTGTACTTGTAGCAATGGCTGACCATTACTGGCTATTATGGTGAAATCGTCATTGGGGCCACGAGTAATATCGGTGTCCTCCCAATACCGTTTATAAAGCACGTAAGGCATAGTCGTCACCTGAGAACCAGTGTCCAGGAAAGCGTTCATGGGGATACCGTCAACCACCACAGGAAGAACTGGTCGCCCTCCAACGTATTTGGCTCTCCAATGTTGTGGGCCTGATCGTCCTACTCCTGGCGGTTGGCCCTTTGCCCCAGGGGTTGCTCGTTTAAAGGACAGTACCTTGCAAGGTGGCCCACCTGATGACAGCGGCGGCAGATGGGTCGTCCGTCCTGATGGAAGCGATCGTTGTCCCGGCCTCTGGTCGGCGGAGTCCTCCTCCGTCGTATCCAAGGGACATCCTCTGGTCTGGAGGCCAGCTGGATCTTCTCCTTGGGGGTCTCCTGTAGGGACTGCACCGTCCGGGCCAGGGCAGCAGCGCTGTTGGTCAGTTCCTGCATCTGGAGGCGGAGTCCTGCAGGGGAGTCGTCCTCTAGGCTCTGGGCATCGGCCTCGGCGGCGACTGGGGCATCTGACGCCACCTCCTGGTGGTATGTGAGAGCGGGACGCCTGGGTGGTATTGCGCGGCTGGGTTGTCGCTCCTGCAGCGCCTGGATAGCTTTATCCTTGCGCAAAAGTCAAGTCTGGATTCTGCATGGCCAGGAAGTGTAATTGGCCCCTTTGGTGACTGCACAGGAGCCCCTCAATGAACCGCTCTTTCAGGAGTTTATCCTCATCTTGCATGCTGCCGGGGTCACTCTGCTTAATGGCCCGCAGCGCCTCCTGGAGATTTAGGGCATAGTCCCGTAAGCTATCCAGCGGCCTCTGTTTGCATCCATAGAAAGTCAATTTAATTTCTGTAGCAGTACGGGTATCGAAAGTGGCTTTAAGCTTTGCAAAAACCTGCTGCGCAGTTCCCTTATCCGCGGCGGGCCAGGACTTCACTTCTCTCAAAGCCGCCCCAAAGAGTTGGCCGATTATCATATGAACCTTCTGAGGCTCTGTCAGGGGATAGAACTCAAGCAGGCTGCAGATCCCTTCTTTAAAGTCAGTGAACGTATGCGACTCCCCGGAGTATCGTGGGAGCCAGGCCGCTCCGGGCAGGTACAGCATAGAGAAGGGCATTATGGCCTTTGTGGTAGCGGCAGTGTCCGCCTGGCTGATGGGGGCAGCAGGTTCTGCGGCACTTGGTGGTGGTATTAGGGCCGCAGCTACGTCCGCTGCGGGGACCGGAGCTGTCCCTGTGTCCACGGCTGCGACCGCCGCCTCCGCTCCTCCCGACTCGGACATGGCTGTCCCTTCCTCCCACTAACCTGCTGGAGGTCGGGGTTCCTCTTCCGGGGTTGGCACTTTGCCGCGTTTTCTCATTCCGCGCTTCTTTTGACCAGTTCCGCCCACGAAACGAAGGCTCCTCCCTCCGTGCACGGTTATGGCGAATTGTGGCGGGTACTCTTGGCGGCAATAGTAATGCACAGTCTTTGCAATAAGTCACAGTCCAAGCACAACAAATCACAGTTCCAAGGCACACATGACCTGATTCTTCAGGCTTAAGTAGATCCTGTTCGTGACGCCAAAATTGCAGCGCCCCCACTGCCGCAGGGCCGAGGGGTACCCGGTACCGGGCCTCTGAGTCTCTGCTCTGGGGTTGTCACGGTGGCTAGACCCGGTCCGTGACCCTGCTGAGGGGCGCCCAATGAAAGGTGTGGATGGTGGTGGTAGTGCGGTGCAGTGCTGGTCACAGTAAATAACGAGGACACCAGGTTGCAGTCTCTTTACCTCTTTACTGAAGGTCTCGAGGTGTCCAATCCAGGGCACTGTTAACCAGGCCGTCTGAGACCGGCCGGTCCGAAGGCACATCAGGAGTCCCCTTTAACAGGTGGGAATCAGCGTCTACCTTCTAGCGCCTGTGTATTGTAGTCCTTCCCTGCTGAGCACCCCGGGATAGTCCTCACAACTTATTCTGTCTGTATCTGATCTTCGTTCTCTCCGTCCCCCAGATGATATGGCTAGGATGCACCCATATGACGGGTTAGGCCTGGAGTTCTTCCGGGACTCTAGAGTCGCCCCTCTCCCACAGCTGCCTCCGTTGTCTGCTTAGGTGTTTAAGTGAGGCAGCCAACCTATAATTGGCTGCCCTGCCGTGGTTTGAAGTAATACTTAAAGTCTCTTACTTTCTCGGCGTTCCGGCCAACGACTGTTTGCGCCTCAGAAGGATGTTGCCTCGGTCTTACAGCACAACTCCTTCTGGTCCTATTGCCTCTTTGCTGTATTCCTGCTTTTCTCACTCAGCACAATAAACCTCGCTTCTTGTCCTTTCTTAGGCATCTGTCAGGATCCCATCCCTGACAGGTCCTCTCTCTAGCTCTTCCCAGTTACTTCCCTCTGTCTTCCTGTCCAACCCCCAGTTTTACCAGAGTGTGAGGAGTGGCCTACTAGATAGAACCACTCCCCCTGGTGGCCGGAGTGTGAAGTGTAGTGTGAGTGCTACCTGGTCAGGTGAACTCCTTTAGTGCAATCAGACGTAACATCACTCCCCTTAGCGGCAGAGAGACGTTACTGCAATGACCAGGACTCTGGGGCGCTGCATTTCTACTGTTTAGGTACAAGAGGGGCTCTGCAAATGCAACATGATGCCTGCAGACCAATCCATCTAAGTCTGCATTCCAAATGGTGCTCCTTCCCTTTGGAGCTCTGCCATGCGCCCAAACCGTGGTTCCCCCCCACATATGGGGTATCAGCGTACTCAGGATAAATTGGACAACAACTTTTGGGGACCAATTTCTCCTGTTACCCTTGGGAAAATACAAAACTGGGGGCTAAAAAAAGATTTTTATGGAAAAAAAAAAGAATTTTTATTTTCACGGCTCTGCGTTATAAACTGTAGTGAAACACCTGAGGGTTCAAAGCTCTCACAACACATCTAGATAAGATCCTTAGGGGGTCTACTGTCCAAAATGGTGTCATTTGTGGGGGGTTTAAATGTTTAGGCACATCAGGGGCTCTCCAAACGCAACATGGCGTCCCATCTCAATTCCAGCCAATTTTGCTTTGAAAAGTCAAATGGCGCTCCTTCCCTTCTGAGCTCTGCCATGCACTCAATCAGTGGTTTACCCCCCATATATGGGGTATCAGCGTACTCAGGACAAATTGCACAACAACTTTTGTGTACAATTTATTCTGGTACCCTTGTGAAAATAAAAAATTGGGGGCGAAAAGTTCATTTTTGTGAAAAAATATTATTTTTTTATTTTTACAGCCATACAATATAAATTTCTGTGAAGCACTTGGTGGGTCAAAGTGCTCACCACACATCTAGATAAGTTCCTTAGGGGGTCTACTTTCCAAAATGGTGTCACTTGCAGGGGGTTTCAATGTTTAGGCACATCAGTGGCTCCCCAACGCAACATGGCGTCCCATCTCAATTCCAGCCAATTTTGCATTGAAAAGTCAAATGGCGCTCCTTCCCTTCTGAGCTCTGCCATGCACCCAAACAGTAGTTTACCCCCACATATGGGGTATCCGGGTACTCAAGACAAATTGTACAACAACTTTTGAGGTCCATTTTCTCCTGTTATCCTTGGAAAAATAAAACAAATTGGAGCTGAAGTAAATTTTTTGGGCAAAAAAATTAAATGTTCATTTTTTTTTAAACATTCCAAAAATTCCTGTGAAACACCTGAAGGGTTAATAAACTTCTTGAATGTGGTTTTGAGCACCTTGAAGGGGTGCAGTTTTTAGAATGGTGTCACACTTGGGTATTTTCTATCATATAGACCCCTCAAAATGACTTCAAATGTGACATGGTCCCTAAAAAAAATGGTGTTGTAAAAATGAGAAATTGCTGGTCAACTTTTAACCCTTATAACGCCCTAATAAAAAAAATTTTGTTTCCAAAATTGTGCTGATGTAAAGTAGACATGTGGGAAATGTTACTTATTAAGTATTTTGTGTGACATATCTCTGTTATTTAAGGGCATAAAAATTCAAATTTGGAAAATTGCGAAATTTTCAAAATTTTCACCAAATTTCCATTTTTTTCACAAATAAACGCAGGTAATATCAAAGAAATTTTACCACTATCATGAATTTCAATATGTCATGAGAAAATCATGTCAGAATCACCGGGATCTGTTGAAGCATTCCAGAGTTATAACCTCATAAAAGGACAGTGGTCAGTGGTAAAAATTGGCCTGGTCATTAACGTGCAAACCACCCTTGGGGGTAAATGGGTTAACTAGTGTGACAGTTATATAGATCAGGTCGTTCCAGATACAGGGATACCAAATATGTGTACTTTTTTTGTTTATTCTTGTTTTTATATAAAAATACTTATTTAGGGGCATAATATGCAGTTGAAACCAGAAGTTTACATTGACTATATAAAAAGACACGTATGCATATTTTTCTCAATATCTGACAAGAAATCAGAATAAACCTTTCCCGTTTTAGGTCAATTAGGATTACCATAATTATTAATATTTGCCAAATGCCAGAATAATGAGAGAGAGAATGTTTTAAGCATTTTTATTACTTACTGGAAAGTCAAAAGTTTACATACATTTCTTTAGTATTTGGTACCATATTGGAGAGCCCCTGATGTGCCTAAACAGTGGAAACCCCCCCAAAGTGACCCCATTTTGGAAAATAGATCCCTCAAAGAATGTATTTAGATACATGGTAAGTACCTTGAACCGCCAGGTGCTTCACCGAAGTTTATAACGTTGAGCCGTGAAAAAAATAAAATCACATTTTCCTCACAAAAATGTTGTTTTAGCCCCAAGTTTTTAATTTTTCTAAAGGCTTTTTTTTTTTACAACAAACTGAGGTGCATTTTTTCTGGCATGCGCCAATACCCTACATGTAATCGGGAAATATTTTTCAGTCACAGTGCAAGCTTCAGAAGGCAAGAAGCACCAGATTTTACTGTCATGGTTTGCAGATACTATGACCACTGGGAGATCTCATGAGGTGTCAGAACATCAGAACCCCCCATAAGTGACCCCATTTTACAAACCACACCTCTCAATGAATTCATCTAGCAGTGCAGTGATCATATTGACACCATGGGTGTGTCACAGAATTTTATACCATTGAGCAGTGAAGAAAAAATAACTGCATTTTACCATCAAAATTTAGTTTTAGCCCCACATTTAACATTTTTACACAAGAAGTGGGTAAAAGTGGCACCAAAATTTTGTCCCATAATTTCTACTGAACATGGCAATACCCCATATGTGGCTGTACAGTACTACTTAGCCATATGGAGAGACTCGGGAGGAAAGGAGCGCTATCTGCCTCCTGGAACGCAGATTTTCCTTGAAGAGTTTACAGACTCCATATACAGAGCTCCTAATTTCTAGAAGAGCAGAATCCCCCCTCAAGTGACCCCATTTTGGAAATTATATCCCTTTGGGAATTTATGTACAGGTGTAGTGCCGACTTTGACCCCATGGGTATTTTCCAGAAACAAGCAGCAATGAATGTTGCCAAGTGAAAATTGCAAACTGCCATTGTAGTGACCGGTATGCTGTAGTAACCAGTATGTTGCAGTCACCAGTACATTATGCCCAGCCCATGCTTCTAGACACATGCACCCATAAGTTAGTCAGGCTCTCATCGCTTCAGAAATGCCAAACGTGGATGCAATATGTGATTTAGGTACACTATGGGGCTCATAAGGGAGGGGGCATTTGGATTTGAGAGTGGAGAATTTGCTGAATTTTTTTGGCGGGCGAGGAGCAATTTCTCTTTTTCAGAGCCTTTGTACTACCAGTAACATGGAAGCCCCATATATTTCCGTTAACAGATAATGGATCTGAGTGAGGACTTATTTTTTGTGTGGATTGAGTTGAAGCTTTTATTGGGAACATTTTACATAACGTTTGGGATCACATTTTTCCCACTCTCTACACTCACCCACTTAATTTAGGGTTTCCATCTAAATCTCTGAGTGACCTGATTCAGATGAAACCCCTGAGGGATCCATTCACTATAATGAGGCAGCAGAGTTACTCTGGACTCCATCTGGCCTCTCTTCAGCGGTGTCCTTCTTTTCAGAAATGCACAAAACTGTGGCCGATGGCACTTTTATGCATGCCTAAAAAGACGGACACCTCAGGATCACAGGCCAGACGGTGTCCACAGTTCCTCCATCTGCCTCATTATAGGGAATCTTCTGCCAGAGGTTCCGTCTGAATCACGTATTTCAGAGATTTACACAGAAACCCTGGTGTAAGCGCTCAGCGCAGAGCGCAGGATAAATGTGCGCCAAGCCTTACTACGATCTTTGGGAGGCAGAATGAAAAAATGAACAGTAGGCGAAGCATTGGTTTTATTTAATTTTTACACCGTTCCTCGTGCTGTATAAGTGATTAGGCGACTTTATTCTTCGGGTTGGTGCGATTTCAGCGATAGTAGATTTATATGGGGTTTTTATGTTTGGATGCTGTCACACACTAAAAGACGCATTTTACTGCAAAAAATCTAACTATAATTTTTCCATATTCATATTTTGGCCCACAGAGTCATGTGAGGTCTTGTTTTTTGTGGGATGAGTTGATGTTTTTATTGGTACCATTTTTGGGCACATGACATTTTTTGATCACTTTCTATTCAGATTTTTGTGAGGCAGAATGAACAAAACCAGCAATTCAGGAATTTCTTTTGGGGGGCTGGGGGGGGGGGGATTATGCCATATCGTGTGAGGTAAAATTGATAAAGCAGTTTTATTTTTCAGGTCAGTATGATTACAGCAAGACCTGATTTATATATTTTTTATGTTTTGGCGCTTTTATACAATAAAAACTATTTTATAGAAAAAATAATTATTTTTGCGTCGCTTTATTGTGAGAGCTATAACTTTTTTATTTTTCTACTGATGGAGCTGTATTGTGGTCTGTTTTACTATGTTTATTTTTATCTGTCTTTTTGTTCAGTGGTATGGTGATAAAGCATTGTTTTTTTGCCTTGCTTTTTATTTTTTTTATGATGTTCACTAAAGGGGTTAACTAGTGAGACAGTTTTGCATGTCGGGTCATTGCGGATGCAATTATACCAAATATGTGTACTTTTATTGTTTTTTTCATTCAGATATTTAGAGATACAATATTTTGATACTTTATTTTAAAAAAAATATTTTTACAATTATTTTAATTTTTTTTAACCTTTTTGTAACTTTTTTACTTTGTCCAACTATGTGACAATCATTTTTTGCAGGCTGATTGCTTCTACAGCATGGAGATGAAGCAGCATATCCATGCTGCAGAAACTGTCAGCTCTGTATTGACAGACAAACTTGCTCATCATGCACTGCCCATCCAAAGGCAGAAGGCCTCTGCCGGCTTCCATAATGCTGCGATCGTGTTCAGGCTAAGAACTTCGCTCAACTTATTCATGCAACTGTGAGACGCTTATGCTGATATATGATGCACATCTCGATGTCCCTGCTGGCAGCCAGGCTGAACGCTGGCATCATGCCAACGTACAGCATGGCATCTAGATGTAGCAGAGCTGCACTCGTCACAAGACAACTGGATTATCATCATGTCAGATAGGTGAGGAATATGGTTGTTTATTATTTTTATTCTTTTACAGGAGACATGGACTTCAGTGAAGTATCATCTCGATGGACAGGTGAGTACTATGGTGGTTTATTATTTTTATTCTTTTACAGGGGACATGGTCTATACAGGTTATAATAACATAGTTTTTTATTTCAAATAAATGTGTCAGTGTCTTTATTTCAATTAAAGGACTTTATTCTTAATGTTTTTTATTTACAATATGACTATGGTATTAGTGATGGTGTCATCTTATGGACGCCTCTCCATTATTAGCCCCTGGGCTTGATGTCAGCTGATGTCCGCTGCCAACCCAAAGTTGACTTCAACCCAAAACTATTACCCAACTTGTCACCGCACCAGGGCTAGTGGGAAGAGCGGAGGCTAAGCACCAGAATTGGCACATCAATGGATGTGTAATTTCTGGGGCGGCTGAGAGCTGATGTTTTTAGGTAGGGAGGGGGCCAATATGCTGGGGGGACCCCTTCCTAGCCTATTAATATTAGCCCACAGCTGTCTGCCTAGCCTTTGCTTGTTATTAATTATAGAAGAGCCCCACATCATTTTTTGGGGGTCTCCAATTTTAATAATCTGATATTTGTAACCTGAGAAGCTCCATGTGTATTACACCTTCCCATGCTTGAAACATAAGCCCCCAGCTGTCCGTTTTTCCCTCAGCTGGTTACCAAATCTTCGGTGGATCCCATGACATTCTTTTCTGTAATTTATTGATTTATTAATTAAATACATGTACAGTAAGCTCCACACACAGTGTGTTATTCTAGCTACCTATCTATCTATATATGTTTTGGAGAATATTTACTTTGAAAAGTATCTTTAACTAAGGCTGGGGTCACAATTGCTAGAGCAATGCGAGAAACTTGCGCGAGTCTCTCACATCAATAGCTGGCACTGCCGTTCGCACTCGGGACCGGAGTGTGCGGCTGCATGTATTTCTATGCAGCTGAATGCTCCTGTCCCGAGTGCCGGCGGCAGTGCCGGGTATTGATACGCGAGTCTCTTGCATTGCACTCGCAAGTGTGAAACCGGCCTAACATGGAGAATTTTTCTATGTAAAAGCTGTTTTTAATGTTTTACCTCAAAGAAAGAATCATTTGCGATCCTCTGCTGTAATGTCTGTATACTTTTTTGCTTCCTTGCAGGGGCACAAGATTATCTCAACACAGGAACATTTTTTTCAAAAACATCCAATTGTGGAAATTATTATTATTCAAAAATCTGTTGATTAAAATGTTGAATAAAATTAACTTTGTTCAAGGGAAAATTCCTTTAACCCCTCTCTGACATCTGACATACTATTCCGTCCATGTGATCCGAGCCAATCTGACCATGGTTGGAATAGTACCTCTCAGCGATCGACCACGATCATGGGGGGACCGTGGCCGATCGCCACCGGGTGTCAGCTGATTCTGACAGCTGGCACCCAGCACTAGGTGCCAGGAGCGGTCAAAGACCACTCCTGGCATTTTAACCCCCGAAATACTGCGATCGAACACGGTTGCAGAATTTCAGAAGCCGGTGCAGAGGCTGACAGCCCCTCTGCCTTTGCACTGGAGTCGGGCTGAACTGCAATCAGTTCCCCGCTAGCACAGTGAGCGCTCACGGAGCTAGCGGGGATCTCACAGAAGTCACCGCAGCTTAGCCCTGCTGGGAACAGAGCTCAGTGACCGGAGGTATCCTCTATGATATCACCCCCGGTAACTGAAGCTCCGCTCCCAAGCAGCTCATTCACCAGTGGTTTTCAGCCGGGACGGTCGAATCTTAGCACCGTCCAGGTTGAAAACTGTATATCCCCCAGATATGGATTACAGCGTGGGACAGAACGACGGACGGGTTTGGGCATATTGTTGTTTTTTTATTTTACTTTTATTACAGGAGATTGAGGGCTAAGCTTGGATTAGGCGCTGCAGTAAGTATGGTTTAATGAAGAATAATTAAACGAGTCTCTCTCATTTTTTTCAAATGAAAGACTTTATTTTGGTTGTGTCTTTATTTAACATTACAACTGTAGGATTACTAATGGATAGGTGTCTTATAGACGCTGCTCCATTACTAAGCCGTGAGCTTGATGTCACCAGTGACATCAACCCCACAACTATTACCCCACTTGCCACCGCTACAGGGCAAGTGGGAAGAGCAGGGCAAAATGTCAGAATTGGCACTTCTAATAGATGTGCCTTTTCTGGGCAGCTGTGGGCTGCTATTTTTAGGCTGGGGGGGTCAATATCCATGGCCCCTTACCAGCCTGAGAATACCAGCCCCCAGCTGTGAGCTTTAGCAAGGCTGATTGTCAAAAATGGGGGGACCCCACATCGATTTTTAAAAACTATTTATTTAAATAATTAAAAAATATGGCGTGGGGACCGCTCTATTCTTGATATTCAAACTTGCTGAAGCTGAGAGTTTTGCCTGGATGGTTATCAAAAATAGGGGGGAACCTATGCAGTTTTTTTTAAATTACCATATTTATTTACAGTGCAGGAGCGGCAGATGAATACTCCCATCTGCCGCTCCTGCTGTCACTGTTATTAGCAGCAGCAGGGGTAGGCTGATGGGAGTAATAGTCCCATCAGCCACCCTCCTGCTGTCTGTTTTATTACTTAAATGTAACTCTCATCATTCTCCCCTGCTTGCGCCGATCATCAGCAGAGCAGGGGAGAATGATGAGAGCCGTGTTCAGCACCTGGCGCCGGGGAACAACGCTTACTGTAACATTTCCCCGGCGCCAATGGGTGTCACATGGATGACATCCATGTGTGTTATGTGTATGCACATGTGTGGGACACTTTATGGCCTGTGCTGACATTAAAAAATGGACATGTCACCGTCTTTTGCCCATGGACACACGGTCCATGGAAACACTCTGACATGTGCACAGACCAGTTCACTTGAATAGGCAAATAGTGCTCTGTTCATCCCAAGTCTCTCCGCATGGCTAAGTAGCACTGTACAGCCACATATGGGGTATGGCCACGTTCACTTGAAATTGTGGAACAAATTTTGTTGCCATTTTTACCCACTTCTTGTGTGAAAATGTAAAATATTTGGCTAAAACAAAATTTTGTGGTAAAAATGTAGTTATTTTGTCCTCACTGCCCAATGGTATAAAATTCTGTGACACACCCATGATGTCAATATGATCACTGCACCCCTAGATGAATTCACTGAGAGTTGTAGTTCTTAAACTGGGGTCACTTATGAGAGATTCTGCTGTTTTGGCACTTCAAGGGCTCTCCCAGTGGGTCATGGCACCTGCAAACCATAACAGTAAAATCTGGCACTCCTTCCCTTCTGAGCTCTGCCATGCACCCAAACAGTGGCTTACCCCCACATATGGGGTATCAGCATACTCAGAACAAATTGCACAATAACTTTGGGGTCCAATTTCTTCTGTTACCCTTGGGAAAATAAAAAATTGGGGGCAAAAAGATCATTTTTGTGAAAAAAATGATTTTTTATTTTTAAGGCTGTACGTTATAAACTTCTGTGAAGCACTTGGAGGTTCAAAGTGCTCACCACACATCTAGATAAGTTCCGTAAGGGGTCTAGTTTCCAAAATGATGTCACTTGGGGGGGGGGGTTCCATTGTTTAGGCACATCAGGGACTCTCCAAATGCGACATGGTGTCCGATCTCAATTCCAGCCAATTTTGCATTGAAAAGTCAAATGGTGCTCCTTCCCTTCCGAGCTCTGCCATGCACCTAAAAAGTCGTTTACCTGCACATATTGGGTATCAGCATTCTCAGGACAAATTGCACAACTTTTGTGGTCCAATTTCTCCTTTCACATTTGGTAAAATATAAACATTTGGTCTCAATTAAATTTTTTGTGAAAAAAAGTTAAATGTTAATTTTTTTTAAACATTCCAAAAATTCCTGTGACGCACCTGAAGTGTGAATAAACATCTTTAATGTTGAGCACCTTGAGGGGTGCAGTTTTTAGAATGGCATCACTTTTGGGTATTTTCTATCATATAGACCTCTTAAAGTAACTTCAAATGTGAGGTGGTCCGTAAAAAAAAATGGTGTTGTAAAAATGAGAAATCACTGTGTAACTTTCAACCCTTATAACTTCCTAACAAAAAAAATTTGGTTCCAAAATCGTGCTGATGTAAAGTAGATATGTGGGAAATATTACTTACTAATTTTTTTTTGTGACATATCTCTGTGATTTAAGGGCATGAAAATTCAAAGTTTGAAAATTGTGAAATATTCAAAATTTTCTCAGAATTTCCATTATTTTCACAAATAATCGCAAGTCATATCAAATAAATTTTACCACTAATATGAAGTACAATATGTCACGAAAAAACAATGTCAGAATCACCAGGATCCATTGAAGAGTTCCAGAGTTATTACCCCATAAAGGGACAGTGGTCAGAATTGTAAAAATTGGCTTGGTCAGTAACATGCAAACCACCCTTGGGGGTAAAGGGGTTAAAGCTGCCTGCATAGCTGATAGTTTATGACCATGTACAGTGTGTATATGCAGTATAATGTAGTTAATTCTATTGCTTCCAAACTTTCATACCGGTTGCTTGAATTGTTGTAGTTTTTAGTGTACCTGGATTAAACAGTTTCCAATCAATGAGTAAGCAATGTCTACACAAACAAGAATAAATGGACTTACAGTCTGGGTGAATGTTAGCCTATTTGAAGTTAATGGTCAAGTCAATAATGTCTTACATGATTTGTTTCAAGGCAAAAACATGAAGTTTCTTCTTAAAAGAAAGTTTTATTTTCTGGATTAGTTTAATGTTTTGTTTAAAAATAACATTAAGTTTGCTTGAGCCAGAATAAGGGGCACTGTCACTCCCTACCCTCCTCCCCACTCACTGTAAGGGTGATAGTTACAGTTCTGTTGTACTCACGAGCTCCATGAGTTATATGGTTAAATATACAATTTGTTTGAATAAAAACTTCACCTAGTGATAACAGCTGGCTAGCAGAGTCTTCCAAAGCTGATCATTGGGTGTGCAGTTTTTTAAGCAGGGATGCATAACATTTTTTGGTGCAAGGGCCACATTGCCATACTGAACCAATACTGAGGGCAGCAAAATGTTTTTCAAGCGTTACTTACATTAATACTTCACCAGAACTACCATCAGTATTTTAATACATCACCAGAACCAAGGTTTGAGTATTTGAGGAAGATTTGGAGAGATTATGCTCAGTTTCTGCTCCAAAAGCATAAGTGTAAACACACAAACTTACACTGAGTTTGTGGAGCAGAACGTAGCCAAATCCTCCTCATAATCACAAATCTCTAAGTTTTAAATTATTTTAAAGTTTTAATATAGCCATGAAGCAGCATGTTGTTGATTGCTACATGTGTACAATATCAGAACCACCATCAGCATATGAGTACAGTGCCAAAACCACAATCAGCACATGAATGCAGTGCCAGAACTAATTTCAGAACATGAAAGCAGCACCAGAAACATTGTCAGTGCATGAATGCAGCACCAGAAACACCATCAGTGCTTGAATGCACCACCAGAAAAACCATCAGTACATAAATTCAGCACCAGAACCACTGTCAGTATATGAATGCAGCACCAGAATCAGCATCAGTACATAAATGCAGCATCAGTTACATCATTAGTACATGGTAAGAAGATACTGGGAGTTGTTAGCAACCATCATCAGACTGTGGACCATACAGGAACCACAGCACTGATGGGATGTAGTCAGTATCAGTATCACAAATAAAAACATTTATATCTAAGTACCTTATAGGTGACATTTTCTCCATGTAGCACAGACGCCATGATGAGATTTCACACCCAGAGCTCTTCTCTCCAGACTTCCCTTTTCTCCAACTTCAGCAGCACTGCTCATAAAAATAAAAGTATCACAATACTTCCCCATAAATAAAAATATCTCCCATGCTGTGCCCATAAATAAATAATTGCCCATCACTGTGCTTCCTGCATAAAATATCCCCCACACTGCCCCTCTCCTTAATATTCCCCCTCGCTGCCCCTCTGTAATATCCCTCACATTGCTCCTCTGCAAAATATCACCCCACACTGCCCCTCTCTATAATATTCACCACACTACCTGATTCCATAATGTCCCCCTGCTTACTGCCCCTCTCCAAAATATCACTTCAAACGGCCCCTTTCCATATCTCCCCCACACGGCCTCTAAACATAAAGTCATCCCCTTGCCCTTTGCTATACTATGCCTTCTTTCACAAGCCCTCCTAATTGCCCCATAATGTCCCAAATTGACCCATAATGTCCCACATTGCTTCATTATATGCCCTTGTAGTAACACAGTCCTCCCCTCCCATGGCATCATCATCTAAAAATAGCACATTTACTCTTCTGCTCCTCCAAGTAGTGCTTACTAGGGTTGAGCGACCTTTAGTTTTTTAGGGTCGAGTCGGGTTTTGTGAAACCCGACTGTCTTAAAAGTCGAGTCGAGTGAAATCGGCCGACCACCGTGAAAAGTCGGGTTTCGGCCGAAACACGAAACCCAATGAAAGAATTTTTTTTATTTATTTTTTTTTATTTTCTCTCTCTCTCTCTCTCTCTCTCTCTCTCTCTCTCCCCCTCCGTCCCAGCACAGAAAATTTCGTTTTGCACATTCCAAATCCCTACTGCGCACAAGCGATAACATGACGATAGGCATTCACTCCCCTAAGACCTATGTCATCACTCTGCCCACGCTCATTCATTGGCTGAAAAAATGGCGCTAAACGCGTCATACGAAACGCGACTTTGGTGCCAAGATCGCGTACCGCATGGCCGACCCCGCACAGGGATCGGGTCGGGTTTCATGAGACGCCGACTTTGCCAAAAGTCGGCGACTTATGAAAATGAACGACCTGTTTCACTCAACCCTAGTGCTTACCAGTCAGTGCCCATCATCTCCGCGCCTCTTCGGCGTCGACGCCAGCAGCAGTGTGATGAGGTCACAGCGTGCTGACCTCATCACGCTGCTGCACATCGGGGCTGCCGCTGTTAAGAGATGGTCGGTCCCAGTCTCGGTGCCCAAGTTTTACAAGGTATTCGCATCTGAAAGACACAAATACAATTGAATACAGAAAGAAGGAAAGAAGAAAGCCAGCATCTCCCAGACAGCTCTGCAGCCTGCAACAAAGCCTTTGGGCAGTATGTTGTTCAGGCCTGTTTTAGAGAAAGAGTTGTCTTCTGTTTAATTGAGGTGTTTGACCCCATCTGGTACACGTTTACAATAGCTCTTCAATTCAGATACTGCTTAATATCTTGAATGGGACTAAGTTTCAGGACTAGGCTATGTGCAGCATGTTGGCTCAGCTATCTAGCCTTGCAGTGTTGTGGTCCTGGATTAAAATCACACCAAGGACAGCATCTGCGAGAGATTTGTATGTTCTCTCTATGTTTGCATTAGATTCCTCCCACACTCCAAAGACATAGTGATAGGGAACTTAGATTGTGAGCCCAAATGTCATGATGAGGTCTGTAAAGCCCTGTTCAATATGATGGTGCTATATAAGTGAGTATCTAATATATAATTGCCTAGAATACTACTTCCTGCAATTTGTGCCAACTTCCGTGGCTTTGTCCGGAGCTAATGTTCGGAGATAATGTCCGGAGCTAATGTCCGGAGCTAATGTCCGGAGCTAATGTCCGGAGCTAATGTCCGGAGATTAATTGCCTAGAATACTACTTCCTGCAATTTGTGCCAACTTCCGTGGCTTTGTCCGGAGCTAATGTCCGGAGATAATGTCCAGAGCTAATGTCCGGAGCTAATGTCCGGAGCTAATGTCCGGAGATAAGTGACGTCACCAGTGTCCTACACCCAGGCAGAGCACAGGGGCCCCAGGCAGCATATGGGGCCCCAGGCAGAGCACAGTGGCCCCAGGCAGAGCACACGGGAGCCCCAGGCAGCATATGGGGCCCCAGGCAGAGCACAGTGGTCCCAGGTAGAGCACAGGGGCCCCAGGCAGCCTATGGGGCCCCAGGCAGAGCACAGGGGCCCCAGGCAGCATATGGGGCCCCAGGCAGAGCACAGGGGCCCCAGGCAGCATATGGGGCCCCAGGCAGAGCACAGTGGCCCCAGGCAGAGCACAGTGGCCCCAGGCAGCATATGGGGCCCCAGGCAGAGCACAGTGGTCCCAGGCAGAGCACAGGGGCCCCAGGCAGCCTATGGGGCCCCAGGCAGAGCACAGTGGCCCCAGGCAGAACATGGGGCCCCAGGCAGAGCACAGGGGCCCCAGGCAGAGCACAGGGGCCCCAGGCAGCATATGGGGCCCCAGGCAGAGCACAGGGGCCCCAGGCAGCATATGGGGCCCCAGGCAGAGCACAGTGGCCCCAGGCAGAGCACAGGGGCCCCAGGCAGAACATGGGGCCCCAGGCAGAGCACAGGCAGAGCACAGGGGCCCCAGGCAGCATATGGGGCCCCAGGCAGAGCACAGGGGCCCCAGGCAGCATATGGGGCCCCAGGCAGAGCACAGTGGCCCCAGGCAGAGCACAGGGGCCCCAGGCAGAACATGGGGCCCCAGGCAGAGCACAGGGGCCCCAGGCAGAGCACAGGGGCCCCAGGCAGCATATGGGGACCCAGGCAGAGCACAGTGGCCCCAGGCAGAGCACAGGGGCCCCAGGCAGCATATGGGGCCCCAGGCAGAGCACAGTGGTCCCAGGCAGAGCACAGGGGCCCCAGGCAGCCTATGGGGCCCCAGGCAGAGCACAGTGGCCCCAGGCAGAACATGGGGCCCCAGGCAGAGCACAGGGGCCCCAGGCAGCATATGGGGCCCCAGGCAGAGCACAGTGGCCCCAGGCAGAGCACAGGGGCCCCAGGCAGCATATGGGGCCCCAGGCAGAGCACAGGGGCCCCAGGCAGCATATGGGGCCCCAGGCAGCATATGGGGCCCCAGGCAGAGCACAGTGGCCCCAGGCAGAGCACAGGGGCCCCAGGCAGCATATGGGGCCCCAGGCAGAGCACAGGGGCCCCAGGCAGCATATGGGGCCCCAGGCAGCATATGGGGCCCCAGGCAGAGCACAGGGGCCCCAGGCAGCATATGGGGCCCCAGGCAGAGCACAGGGGCCCCAGGCAGCATATGGGGCCCCAGGCAGAGCACAGTGACCCCAGGCAGAGCACAGGGGCCCCAGGCAGCATATGGGGCCCCAGGCAGAGCACAGTGGTCCCAGGCAGAGCACAGGGGCCCCAGGCAGCCTATGGGGCCCCAGGCAGAGCACAGTGGCCCCAGGCAGAACATGGGGCCCCAGGCAGAACATGGGGCCCCAGGCAGAGCACAGGGGCCCCAGGCAGCATATGGGGCCCCAGGCAGAGCACAGGGGCCCCAGGCAGCATATGGGGCCCCAGGCAGAGCACAGTGGCCCCAGGCAGAGCACAGGGGCCCCAGGCAGAACATGGGGCCCCAGGCAGAGCACAGGGGCCCCAGGCAGAGCACAGGGGCCCCAGGCAGCATATGGGGCCCCAGGCAGCATATGGGGCTCCAGGCAGAGCACAGTGGCCCCAGGCAGAGCACAGGGGCCCCAGGCAGCCTATGGGGCCCCAGGCAGAGCACAGTGGTCCCAGGCAGAGCACAGGGGCCCCAGGCAGCCTATGGGGCCCCAGGCAGAGCACAGTGGCCCCAGGCAGAACATGGGGCCCCAGGCAGAGCACAGGGGCCCCAGGCAGAGCACAGGGGCCCCAGGCAGCATATGGGGCCCCAGGCAGAGCACAGTGGTCCCAGGTAGAGCACAGGGGCCCCAGGCAGCCTATGGGGCCCCAGGCAGAGCACAGGGGCCCCAAGCAGCATATGGGGCTCCAGGCAGAGCACAGGGGCCCCAGGCAGCATATGGGGCCCCAGGCAGAGCACAGGGGCCCCAGGCAGAACATGGGGCCCCAGGCAGAGCACAGGGGCCCCAGGCAGAGCACAGGGGCCCCAGGCAGCATATGGGGCCCCAGGCAGAGCACAGCGATATTTTGGACCACTGTGCGGTGTTTCAGACCCCCTGTGTGATGTCTGGGGCCCTGTTCTTAAGTATATTAAAGATTAAAGTAACGTATATTAAAGTATATTATAGATCAAATTTGACACGTTTATGAGCACCATTGAGTGATATACTCAAGAATGACATAATTTTTCAACATTTTATGGTTTCAAACTGTAAACACTCAGAGTTTTTTTTACTTCAACCAGAAAACCTTAACGGTTCATAAAAAACTTGACTGTTCAGGATATGATAAAAGTCATAGTATTCTGAATCTTTAACTTATAAAGATACCTTTACATGGGGTGATTATTGGTTCCAGAGAGGCTTTTGGCCGATAATCGTACACATGGCTGGTGACAGGACAATCTAATATATAATTGCCTAGAATACTACTTCCGGCAATTTGTGCCAACTTCCGTGGCTTTGTCCGGAGATAATGTCCGGAGATAAGTGACGTCACCAGCGTCCTACACCCGCTCAGGTTGGACAAAGATATATGCCTTCGTGGTGCGCGGCACTTTTCTGATTGGTTGCCGCCTGCCGCGAGCGACCAATCAGAAATGTGCCGTACTGTGACACACTCTGCCCGCCATTTTGGTGTGATTTTTGAATTTTTACCTCACAGCAAGTTTCTACTGCGTGGAGGCGGTCCCAGTGACGTTGCTCTTCAAGCTCCTGCCGAATTTCGTCAAAAAAATGATAATACCATTTGCCAAAACTATATATATTTAGTTGTGAAGTGGTTCAGTGACATTTTCACACCAATTTTGAACTTTTGTTTGGTGTTTTCTCCATATACTGCCTATTATTCACTGACTGTTATACTGAGAGACTGCCGTTTATTAACCTCTTCTTTGCCACACTGGGTATATTGCTCTAGTATTTGCCACATAAGGACATTGTCCATTATTGCCCAGCAATTTCTCTGCAATATAAACTGCCTATTTATTAATATCTGTATTCCTGCAAAGAACTATTGCCTATTATTAACTGGCTATTTTCCTACTACCTGACACTGCCTCTTATTAACCTGTTGTTTGCCACCACCACGCTTAAAGCTGTTTAGCTTAGCCAACATGAGCTCTAATAGTAAGGATACTAATGACACAGAGCCCAAAGCTGCTGATGGCGCACGTAAGATTAGGTCTGATATAAAGTATACTAATAATGCAGAGCAAAAAGACGCCGATGCCGCACGTAAGCGTAAACAGCGTGCTAACAAGAGTACAGAGGATAGATGCAAGCGCCTGGACACTGTTAAGTATAGTAATGACACAGAGTCCAAAGCTGCTGATGGCGCACGTAAGATCAGGTCTGATATAAAGTATGGTAATGATGCAGAGCGAAAAGCCGCCGATGCCGCACGTAAGCGTAAACAGCGTGTTAACAAGAGTACAGAGGATAGATGGAAGCGCCTGGATACTGTTAAGTATACTAATGACACAGAGTGTAAAGCTGCTGATGGCGCACGTAAGATCAGGTCTGATATAAAGTATGGTAATGATGCAGAGCGAAAAGCCGCCGATGCCACACGTAAGCGCAAACAGCGTGTTAACAAGAGTACAGAGGATAGATGCAAGCGCCTGGATACTGTTAAGTATATTAATGACACAGAGTCCAAAGCTGCTGATGGCGCACGTAAGATCAGGTGTGATATAAAGTATGGTAATGATGCAGAGCGAAAAGCCGCCGATGCTGCACGTAAGCGCAAACAGCATGCTAACAAGAGTACAGAGGAGAGATGCAAGCGCCTGGACACTGTTAAGTATACTAATGACACAGAGCCCAAAGCTGCTGATGGCGCACGTAACATCAGGTCTGATAATAAGTATACCAATGACGCAGAGCGAAAAGCCGCCGATGCTGCACGTAAGCGTAAACAGCGTGCTAACAAGAGTACAGAGGATAGATGCAAGCGCCTGGACACTGTTAAGTATACTAATGACACAGAGCCCAAAGCTGCTGATGGCGCACGTAACATCAGGTCTGATAATAAGTATACCAATGACGCACAGCGAAAAGACACCGATGTTGCACGTAAGCGCAAACAGCGTGCTAACAAGAGTACAGAGGATAGATGCAAGCGCCTGGACACTGTTAAGTATACTAATGACACAGAGCCCAAAGCTGCTGATGGCGCACGTAACATCAGGTCTGATAATAAGTATACCAATGACGCACAGCGAAAAGCCGCCGATGCCGCACGTAAGCGCAAACAGCATGCTAACGAGACTAGAGAGGACAGACAGAAGCGCCTGGACACTGTTAATGCTGCTTGCAATAAACGCATTACTAATGAGTCTTTTGAGGACAAAACTAATCGATTAAGTAATAAAGCTGCTGCTGCACGCTCTCAACGTTGCAAACATAATATTTCCACGTCCTCAGTCATAGATTCTGCCCACAATACAGCTTCTTTGTCTCCATTCATAGAATGTGTGCAGCCTGAAGCTCCTTTAACCGTTGGTAAATCTGCACGTAAGCGCAAACACTGTCCTACTTACACTCCAAATGATAAACGCCGTCGCCTGTACACCGTTAAGTCTGCTTATAAGACATGCTTCACACCTGACTCTTCTAAGGCAACAAACAAACCATTACCAAATGCAGCTGGTGCACGCCGTGAACGGCGCAAAAAAACCGCTTGCACCTCCATATTAATAAACCCTGACCACGATACACCTTCCAACTCCTCAGTGATTGAATCTGTGGACAGTGAAGATCCTCTACCAGGTCCACGCTTTATATATGTTGGCTTAAAGAAACATTCCAATGCTCCGTTACCACAACCTGTACCTCAACATCCTACAGGTTTTACTAATGATGACAGTACCATAGTAGAACACTCCTGTGGTCCTATGAACTATTTATGTGAACATTGTCAAGCATTACATTTTAATGCTGAGATACCAGCAGATAAAAATTTTACTCTGTGTTGTCACAAGAGTAAAGTGCATATACCTATACCCCAATATCCCGAGGTCTTTAAACGATTGCTGACAGGGGAGAGTGAGTTCAGTAAGAATCTCATGGAAAATATTCGTAGTATTAACAGCTCATTTGCTTTCGCCTCCATGGGTGCCAATATATCCCCTCCACCTGGACATGGCCCTTACTGTTTCCGTATACATGGACAAATATATCATCGTACTGGAACCCTACATCCCAGTGATGATCAAGTTGCAGCTTATGCCCAACTGTATATTTTGGATACCGCTACCGCGAATGAACAACGTTTAAACTGTGAACAAAATCAAAAATGTCATCCCACTTTGATGAGTATAATTGCTCTTCAGTTAGACAATGTGAATCCCTTTGTTGCTGCCTACAAAATGTTACGAGATGTGGAACATGAAGAACATCTTAAAGCTGAAGCTAATGGCACTCTCATGCCAAATATCATCATGGCCCTTAAACAAGATCGGAATCAAGACCCTCGCCGATATAATAATCCAACTGTCAATGAAGTTGCTGTCGTATTTGAAAATGACAATGGAGAGCCACCATTTAATCGTGATATTTTAATACATTTACAACCGGACCCCAAAAATCCTTTGGCGCCAAGAACACAACAGGTCAGCATTCTACACAGTAATTTAGATGCTTTACTCTATCCTTTATTTTTCCCTTACGGAGACCAGGGCTGGCATGATGGCCTCAAGCAACAAGGGCAAAGTCCACGCAGAGTTACACAACTGCAATATTACTGCTATGTGCTGTCTGTCCGTAATCAGTTTAATCCACTCCTGAATGGTGGCAAACTCACTCAGCAGTACTTAGTGGATGCTTATGTGAAAATCGAGGCAAATCGCCTAAATTATATCCGTCAACACCAAAAGGATTTGAAAGTAGAGGATTATTGTGTACTCCAGGAACATCTCCAGAAAAAATCCATTGAGAAGGGCATCCCCATTGGAAAAACGGTCATTTTACCATCTTCGTTTGAAGGCAGTCCCAGGAATATGCAGCAGCGGTACCAGGATGCCATGGCTATTGTGACTAAATATGGTCGTCCTGATCTATTCATCACCATGACCTGTAATCCGAAATGGAATGAGATTACTGAGAATTTGGAACCTTGGCAGCGTGTGGAACATAGACCTGATTTGGTGGCACGTGTTTTCAAAATAAAACTGGAAGCACTCTTAAAAGACATTAACAACGGATTATTTGGGAAAGTTTGCGCTATGGTTTATGTAATTGAATTTCAAAAACGTGGCCTTCCACACGCTCACATTTTGATTATTCTGGACAGCAACTCCAAATTAAGGACTGAGGAGGACATAGACAATACAGTGTGGGCTGAAATTCCCAATCCTACCCACTACCCTCAGCTCCATAAAATTGTTCTCCAACATATGATTCATGGTCCGTGTGGAGAACACAACCCAAATTCTCCCTGTATGGATCTGGGGAAGTGTACAAAAGGTTTCCCTAAAGATTTGCAACCAAGAACCATCATAGCTAAGGACGCCTATCCTACTTATCGCAGACACTTTGGCCCATCTTTTCAACACCATTCTAACATGATTGACAATTCGTGGGTGGTTCCATATAATCCGTTCCTGCTATTAAAATACAAGTGCCATATAAATGTCGAAGTTTGTGGTTCCATTCAGGCTGTGAAATATTTATTTAAATACGTCTACAAAGGACATGATAAAGCCAATCTTGAAATCTGCCAGACTAACATCCAACATGATGAAACACACCAATTCATGGATTCAAGATATGTCAGTGCACCAGAGGCAGCTTGGCGAATATTCTCATATCCAATGCATAAACAATCTCATAGCATAATTCGCCTTGCTGTACATCTACCGCATTCTCAGCCACTCTATTTTCATGAGGATGACTCTATTGGAAACATCAAACAAAAGCTCCATCAAAATTCTACACTTATGGCCTACTTCAAGCTTAATCAGAACGACCATCATGCTCATATTTATTTATACCGTGAAATTCCCGAAAACTATGTTTGGAAAGAAGGTTCTTGGGAAGTTAGAAAGCGAGCAGGTGGTTCTGTGATTGGACGAATGTATACTGTCAGTGTGAAAGACCAAGAACGCTACTATTTAAGATTGTTATTGTTACATGTCAAAGGTGCAACCAGTTTTGACAGCATAAAAACTGTACACGGAGTCACACATGAAACCTTCAAAGATGCGGCATTAGCTCTTGGCTTACTATTTGATGATAGTCTGTGGAGAAATAAATTACTTGATGCCAGTATTCTCAACATGCCAGCACAGCTACGTGACATGTTTGCCTACATTTGTATTTTTGGTCCTCCAGCTAAACCTCGGGACTTATGGGATGAATTTAAGGAACACTTTGTAGAAGACTACTGCTATGCATACCACTCCGACACTCTGGAGTGTGTCAATTGTGAAGGCTATGCTATGACAGATGTCCAACATGTTCTTAAAGCTCATGGCAAAACTTATACTGATTTTAATTTGCCACGTCCAGTCAAGAAACAACACCTCCTCCCACAGTATGATAAAGATTATGAGTTATCAGCAGCTGCTGAAATGAAAGCTACTCTAAATGAGGACCAACTTTTTGCTTTTGATGCTATCACTCAAGCTTTAGAAGACACTAATTCTACAGCAAAGTGTTTTTTCCTTGATGGTCCTGGTGGCAGCGGAAAAACGTACCTATATCATCTACTCCTACATCAGCTAAGAGGACAAGGAGACATTGTGTCACCTGCTGCCACTACTGGAATTGGCGCCAACTTGCTACAAGGTGGACGAACCATTCATTCTCTTTATGGGATTCCAATTCCTGTGAATGAAACATCTGTTTCCAGGATTAAGAATGATACCGATGCAGCAAAAGATTTGCACAGCACTAAACTTTTTATTATTGATGAGTGCACAATGCTATCCAAATATGCATTGCATGTCATTGATAGAGTTTTACGTGATGTCATGACAACAAATGTAGCTCACAAAGAAAAACCACCGTTTGGAGGTAAAGTGATTATTTTTGGAGGCGACTTTAGACAATGTCTTCCTGTCATCCCTCATGGGACAAGAACTGATGTTGTAGAGAGCTGTATAAAATATTCACAACACTGGCAACATTTTACTCGCCTGCCACTTATTAACAACATGCGCTCCATTGATCCTCACTACAGCAGTTGGTTGCTTCAACTGGGAAATGGTGAACTATCTAATGAACATAACCTTGGAGATGATGTAATTGAAATTCCTCCAGACATGGTATGCACTGGCTCTTTAATAATTGAAATTTTTGGAGATAATCTTTGTATTGATGTGAATGACACCGAAAGCATAAATACAGCTGCATCTCATGCAATTTTATGTCCAAAAAATGAGGACGTTGAGAAAGTCAATTCCCAAGTCATGGATTTATTGATAGGTGACTATACTGAATATATCAGTGATGATTCCATCGATCCTGATGAAGCTGATGACCTCGATCAATACCCACTTGAGTTTTTGAATTCACTAACACCAACTGGAATGCCTTCACATCGGCTGAAACTTAAAATTGGCACCATTGTCATGTTATTACGTAATCTGAACACGAACAAAGGTCTCTGCAATGGTACGCGGCTCATTGTCACTGCCTTACATGCCAATATCATACTGGCTAAAGTAATTAGTGGGTCAGCAGCAGGAAATGTGGTATTCATTCCACGAATTGATTTGTGTCCATCAGAGACTGGATTACCTTTTAAATTAAGACGGAGACAATTTCCCATCAAGCCCGCATTTGCAATGACCATAAATAAATCTCAAGGCCAGACCCTCCATCGAGTTGGCATTTATCTACCAGAACCTGCTTTTGCCCATGGTCAATTGTATGTTGCTTTTTCCAGGGTGAAGCAATGTTGCAATGTGAGGGTTAAAGTGGTTAATACACCACTTCAAGGACAATTATTGGCTGATAGTACTAAAGTCTTCACACGTAATATTATCTACAAAAATATTTTAGTTTAAAGTTACATTTCTTTTTTTTCATTATTCAGTTTTTCTAATAACATAGACAACAATAGGCAAATTCTATGTATAGAGATAAGGAAAAAAAACAAAAACAAAAAAAAATTAGTGTAGCCATAGACATATAGATTTTAAGTACTTATGTAGGAAACTAGACTGTGGTCCGATTCTAATGCATCGGGTATTCTAGAATATGCATGTCCCCGTAGTATATGGACAATGATGATTCCAGAATTCACGGCAGACTGTGCCCGTCGCTGATTGGTCGAGGCAACCTTTATGACATCATCGTCGCCATGGCAACCATTATGACATCTACGTCGATACTGTGCCCGTCGCTGATTGGTCGAGGCGAATTCACGGCAGACTGTGCCCGTCACTGATTGGTCGAGGCAACCTTTATGACATCATCGTCGCCATGCTGTGCCCGTCTCTGATTGGTCGAGGCCTGGCGGCCTCGACCAATCAGAGACGCGGGATTTCCAGGACAGACAGACAGACAGACAGAAAGACAGACAGACAGACAGACAGACAGACGGAAAAACCCTTAGACAATTATATATATACACTCACCGGCCACTTTATTAGGTACACCTGTCCAACTTCTTGTTAACACTTAATTTCTAATCAGCCAATCACATGGCGGCAACTCAGTGCATTTAGGCATGTAGACATGGTCAAGACAATCTCCTGCAGTTCAAACCGAGCATCAGTATGGGGAAGAAAGGTGATTTGAGTGCCTTTGAACGTGGCATGGTTGTTGGTGCCAGAAGGGCTGGTCTGAGTATTTCAGAAACTGCTGATCTACTGGGATTTTCACGCACAACCATCTCTAGGGTTTACAGAGAATGGTCCGAAAAAGAAAAAAAATCCAGTGAGCGGCAGTTCTGTGGGCGGAAATGCCTTGTTGATGCCAGAGGTCAGAGGAGAATGGGCAGACTGGTTCGAGCTGATAGAAAGGCAACAGTGACTCAAATCACCACCCGTTACAACCAAGGTAGGCCTAAGAGCATCTCTGAACGCACAGTGCGTCGAACTTTGAGGCAGATGGGCTACAGCAGCAGAAGACCACACCGGGTACCACTCCTTTCAGCTAAGAACAGGAAACTGAGGCTACAATTTGTACAAGCTCATCGAAATTCGACAGTAGAAGATTGGAAAAACGTTGCTTGGTCTGATGAGTCTCGATTTCTGCTGCGACATTCGGATGGTAGGGTCAGAATTTGGCGTAAACAACATGAAAGCATGGATCCATCCTGCCTTGTATGGAGCATCTTTGGGATGTGCAGCCGACAAATCTGCGGCAACTGTGTGATGCCATCATGTCAATATGGACCAAAATCTCTGAGGAATGCTTCCAGCGCCTTGTTGAATCTATGCCACGAAGAATTGAGGCAGTTCTGAAGGCAAAAGGGGGTCCAACCCGTTACTAGCATGGTGTACCTAATAAAGTGGCCGGTGAGTGTAGATACGTATATAACATACGTACTCATTAGCATATAGGGTTAATAACTCTATATCATATCTACATAAATTTAGAAATATGATATATCAATACATATTTTTATAGGTAAGTAGAACACACATTAAGTACAAGATGTAAGATGTGTATCATCCAAATGCCTGTATTTGGTGATAGGAACCTGTATTTGAAGCTCCAGCAGTATAGCTGCTGAGAGATTTCATTTTGTTTTTAAAAAGGGTGAGGTTTTTGTGAACAGGTAAGAGACAGGTGGGATGGCTGTTCACACACATCTCTATCTCCAGGTGTGTTCTGTACATAGAAATAGATATATAGATAGGTACATATTTAGATAGATAGGGAAAGAATAGAGATTTTGCTTTCACATCAACATTTTTCTGCTATTTGGAGAATTTATGGTGGAAAAAAGGCTATTTCTGCACTTCCTGCCTAAGGGCTGACCCACGCCACTCTTGCTGTAAGTTGCATGCAATGTATACGGAATTTGTACTTCACTTGCGGCAGGTGCGGCACATGTGGTTTCTGCAGTTTTCGCCACAAAATCTCCACTTACCAGTGTTTTTGTTGTGGCTGCATTTAATGCAATTGTCGAAGCCGCGTTTGCCGCATTTACTGCAAGTTAACTCCAAGCTTCATCTACATTGCATGGCACTTGCTGAAAGTGTGTTGTAGGTCAGTTCTTTGGTGCCAAGTGTGGAAGTTGTATTGTTTTTAACATTACTTCTGCAAATATCAGAAACATGCAGATGTGAAAGAGGTTTGTATTAAGAAATAGGAATCAGTTAGTTAGGACCCATCAGTTCAAAGGCTACCGTGACGTGGTTGATGGGCATGCTTATATTAGCCCATCGGTGTACTATGAACGTTGATTAAATTTTACACTTCTGTAAAAATAAACACAAAAAATTTGGATACACAAAAAGACTTTTATTTCTGTTGTACTTATTAGAATTATTTAAAATGAAGGCTTAGCTAAGCCCAAGAGATGATTAAAAACGTTTCATACCAACCCATCAGATGTAAAATTACTGTGAAAATACCTGATGGGCACACAAGTATGCGCCAGTATGGGTACTAAGAGCTTTTCCACATAATAATGAAATATTTTAAAATGTCATAGAACATACCAATATACATAGTTATTGATACATATTATTTATTATTTACATTATTGTTCTTAAGCAAAGAACCGTTGTTGTGGCATTTGCCACAACACGCAAAGTTGTTGTCTGATGTCTTTCATCACTCCCCTCATAAGCATGTTCATGGATCCTGTGTAACTGTACCTTAAATAACAAGAATTGTCAAGAGCTGGTGAGTGCAGCCATTTTTTGTTCTTTCTTACTATTATTTATTAATTGTATTATTCTTACATTTGAATAAATAAAGTATATATGGATTCTAGACTCCCGATTCTTTAGAATCGGGCTGCCATCTAGTAATACATAAATGATATGACATTGGTTTAACACAGACATTTCATAAACAGCTCATGATGGATATATTTGCTACTGTTACACATAGCCTACCATGTTACCAAAACTACTGTGAGGTAGACATGTTATTGATAACGCTGTATGCAGTAGCCTAGTCAGCTACATTATTCCATCTTAATTCATTTTTTCAGTATACAGACACATTGGCGTATACAAGTCTAGATGGCCACATCCAAATCCTATCTAGCTCCATTGAGTTCTCTGATGACAAGGCTTAGGATTACAATACTGTGTCCTCAGGGATGTTAATCAAGCCAAACTGGTAAGGATTAGTATGTGGTCAGTTTGACTTTTCTCTTGAGCATGTCAATCTTCTTGACTGCAAATAGGTAATTTGAATATGGCACACCTGGGCATTAAACATTTTCACTAAAAAGGCACTGACGGTCTGGGGTAAAACAGAATTTTTCAACATTCTCTCTGTTGCTCTGCTCCCTCTCATATGCAGGGTCACCGTCAGGGCATTACTGCCCTGACTGGCGTATGGGGCCCGATCAGCAGAGGGGGCCTATCTCTTATGCTGATCAGGCCCCAGCGGCAGATTCTGCCGCTGCAGTAACTGAACTTGCGTCCCAGACGCCCCGGAGCCGCAGCATGAAGACAAGAAGAGGACATCATCCTAAGAAGATAGGAGGCTCCGGACCGGACCGCGACGCCCATCGGATCGGACCGCCCCACAAGGTGAGTATAATCTAACCTCTTTTTCTCATCTTTCAGGATACATCAGGGGCTTATCTACAACATTACAGAATGCTGTAGATAAGCCCCTGATGCTGGTTGGCTTAGCTCATCTTCGATTTTGGGGGTGACAGGTTCCCTTTAAAAGCTGCCAGCCAATCGGAGGCTGTCAGCTGACGTCAGCATGCACGTCGCCGGCGTATGATGTCATTGTCATTCACCGGCAAGTGCGCGCTGGAACTGCAAGGATGGAACTTCACCGCAGGAGCGTGGCAAGGTAAGAAGAAAGTTGTTTTTTTAAGTTTTATTTATTGAAAGTGGCCCGGGGCAGGATGGGAGACACTGGGGCAGGAATGGAGACACGGGGCAGGAATGGAGACACGGGGCAGGATGGGAGACATGGGGCAGGATGGGAGACACGGGGGGCAGGAATGGAAACACTGGGGCAGAAATGGAAACACTGGGGCAGGAATGGAGACACGGGGGCAGGAATGGAAACACTGGGGGCAGGAATGGAATTACTAGGGGCAGGAATGGAGATACAGGGGGCAGGAATGGAGACACAGGGGGCAGGAATGGAGACACGGGGCAGAATGGAGACAAGGGGCAGAATGGAGACAAAGGGCAGGATTGGAGACACAGGGGCAGAATGTAGACAAGGGGCAGAATGGAGACACTGGGCAGGATTGAGACACGGGGCAGGATGGAGACACGAGGCAGGATGGAGACACGGGGCAGAATGTAGACAAGGGGGCAGAATGGAGACAAGGGGGCAGGATGGGAGACATAATAATAATAATAATAATAATTTTTATTTATATAGTGCCAACATATTCCGCAGCACTTTACAATTAAGCAGGGATATGTACAAACAATAAATTCAGTACGAGTTAAGACAATTTAAACAGTGACATTAGGAGTGAGGTCCCTGCTCGCAAGCTTACAATCTACAAGGAAATGGGGGGACACAATAGGTGAAAAGTGCTTGTTATTTCAGGCATGGGGTAGAATGGAGACGGGGCAGGATTGGAGACACAGGGGGCAGGATGGAGAGATGGTGCAGGATGGAGACAGATGGGGGAGGATGGAGACAGATAGTGCAGGGTCATGGGGCAGGATGGAGACAGATGGTGCAGGATCACGGGGCAGGATGGAGACAGATGGGGCAGGATTATGGAACAGATGGGGCAGGATTATGGGACAGATGGGGCAGGATCATGGGGCAGATGGGGCAAGATCATGGGGCAGGATCATGGGACAGATGAGACAGGATCATGGGACAAATGGGGCAGGATGGGATATCACATGGAGGCAGGATGGGAGAACACATGGCTGGAGCCAGGAATGAGACACACGGGGGCCAGGATGGGGGATATTATTATTGCAGTGAGGTATTTATTTTATTTTTTGAGGATAGTGTTTTAAATGGGGGGGGAGTGGTCCTGTTACTGTGCAGAGCAACACTGTCACCTTTTTTTCTTCATCTGGTGTAGTTTTGAATTTGAGAAAAAAATAAGCAATGTGTTCTGCAAGCGGTGCTCTAGATAACTGTGTTATTTCCTGCAGAGATGAGCCCTGGCTGGAAGAAGTGACGGCGGTCTGTGCTGGATGAAGATTAAAAGCAAAGGACTTCACCTAGAGACGTCACTGGTGAGTCAGTGTGTGACCTGTACACTGACACTATACACTGTATACTATATACAGCGGTCCTGTGTGAAATGTCACCAGTTATCACTGTATTACCTTTACACTATACACTATATAAAGAGCTCCTGTGAATAATGTCACCGATCATCACTGTATTACCTGTACACTGACACTGTATACAGGGCACCTGTGTATCATGTCACCAGGTAATCACTGTATTACCTGTACACAGACACTGCATATTAAAGGGAACCTGTCACCTGAATTTGGCGGGACCAGTTTTGGGTCATATGGGCGCAGGCGTGTACTCCGGAGGACAGAGAATGAACTTCAATCCAACATTGCGGCCAGCATGCAGCCAGCGGGTAAGGAAAGGGTGAATCAAAGACCAGAAAACCCCGCCCATATGACCCAAAACTGGTCCCGCCAAATTCAGGTGACAGGTTCCCTTTAAGTACAGATCTCCTGTGTATAATGGCACTTATGGTGATATTAGAATTGTGTTTTTTTTATTACTGATCAGTATTTTAGTATTCAGTCACTATGTGGTGGTAATATGTGGTCTGGTCATGGTGTGGCGGTATTTGTTCCTTGTATGTGCTATTATTTGATCACTATGTGGTGGTGATATGTGGTTTGTTCATGGTGTGGTGTATTTGTTCCTTGTATGTGGTATTATTGGTTATCATGTGGTGGTAATATGTGGTCTGGACATGGTGCGGTGGTATTTGTTCCTTGTATGTGATATTCGGTCACTGTGGAGGTAATATATAGTCTTGACATGGTGTGGTGGTATTTGTCCCTTGTATGTGATATTATTCGGTCACTGTGGTGGTAATATGTGGTCTGGACATGGTGCGGTGGTACTTGTCCCTTGTTTGTGGTATTATTCGGTCACTGTGGTGGCAATATGTGGTCTGGTCATGGTGCAGTGGTATTTGTCCCTTGTAAGTGATATTATTCGGTCACTGTGGTGGTAATATGTGGTCTGGACATAGTTTGGTGGTATTTGTTCATGGTATGTGGTACTATAGGTCATTATGTGGTGGTAATATGTGGTCTGGACATGCTGTGGTGGTATTTGTTCCTTTTATGTGCTTTTATTTGGTCACTATGTGGTAGTAATATGGTGTCTCGTCATGATACGGTGATGTTTGTTCCCTCTATGTGATATTATTGGTCATTTTAAAAATTTTGCCAGTATGGGGCACCGAAATTCCTAGTGGCAGTCCTGGTCATATGATTCCTCAGTCAACTTTCAGGGTATGTGCACACGTTGTGGATTTGCCTGTGGAATATTCTGTGCGGATTCTGCATCTCTTGGCAGAAATCGCAGGTCAAAAATTTGCGGATTTTGTGCGCTTTTGTTGTGGATTTACTGTGGATTCTGTGTGGATTTCATGCGTTTTTACCCCTGCGGATTTCTATTATGGAATGGGTGCAGAAACGCTGCAGATCCGCACAAAGAATTGACATGGTCCTTTTTTTAATCCGCTGCGTTTTCCGTGCTGAATTTTCCACACCATTAGCACAGCATTTTTTTTTTCCCATTGATTTACATTGTACTGTAAATCACTTGCGGATCTGCAGTGTTTCTTCTGGAAAAAAAACGCTGTGGATCCGCAGGAAATCTGCAACATGTGCACATAGCCTCAAGCTTTAGAGTTGACCTAGTTTTTCAGTGAGTGCAGAGTATTCGAACAGTTAACAAGTGTTGAGGACAAGAAGCATTATTGCTTTAATAAGCTGCATTACATAGTTTATTATCTTCAATTTTCATTTTTGTGAAAAAAGTTATATTTTTTGGATCCCAGTATTTTTCTTCCATTCATGGAAATTGCCTATTGCAAAAGTTTAATGTCTATGTGTTTTTATTATGACGTTGGGAAAGTTATGATGTTATTTGCATACACAAATGCAGACCGAAGAACAAACTGTGAATTTAGAAGGATACATATTTATGTAATCAATATGGTATTTTTTATTTTTCTTTGACATCTGTGCTCATCATTCTGACGTTGAAAGATTCAAATGTTGAATTAACATTTTGATATATACAACACATCAAACCATAATATAGACAACAACACCCTATAATATAGTGGAGACAGCCGAGAGGGACTCCATTTTTGCCTCTGAGATTTTACAAGGTCATCTCTGATCATCTCCTTTGTTTTTAAAGGTGTAGACGTCACAAGTCAGCAATTTTCGCCTCAACTAATCTACTATATAATTGTCTAAGGGTCGCTTCCGTCTCTCTGTCTGTCACGGAAATCCCGCGTTGCTGATTGGTCGCGCGACCAATCAGCGACGGGCACAGTCCGGCAGCGAATTGGCCCCTCCCTACTCCCCTGCAGTCAGTGCCCCCTCCCTACTCCCCCCCAGTCAGCGCCCACATAGCGTTAACCGGACTGCCTTACACCACAGCATAACGCGGTGTAAGGCAGTCCGTTAATGCTGCTATTAACCCTCTGTGTGACCAACTTTTTACTATTGATGCTGCCTATGCATCAATATGCATGGGCTGTGCTATATACTACGTGGCTGTGCAATATACTTTGTGGCTGTGCAATATACTACTTGGTTGTGCTACATACTACATGGGACTACGTGGGCTGTGTTATATACTACGTCGCTGTGCTAACTACTACGTTGGCTGTGCAATATACTATGTGGGCTGTGTAATATATATTACGTGGCTGTAATATACTGTGTGGGCTGTGCTATAAACTGCATGGGCTGTGTTACATACTGCGTTGGCTGTGAAATATACTACGTGGCTGTGCTATATACTATGTGGGCTGTGTAATATACTACGTGGACTGTGCAATATACTACGTGGCTGTGCAATATACTATGTGGCTGTGCTATATACTACTTGGCTGTGCTATATACTATGTGGGACTACGTGGCTGTGTTATACACTGCATGGGCTGTGTTATATACTACATCGCTGTGCTATATACTACGTGGGCTGTGTAATATACTATGTGGCTGTGCAATATACTACATGGCTATGCAATATACTACATGGCTGTGCTATATACTACGTGGCTGTGCAATATACTATGTGGGCTCTGCAATATACTATGTGGGCTGTGCAATATACTACATGGCTGTGCAATATACTACATGGCTGTGCAATATACTAGTGGCTGTGCAATATACTACGTGGCTGTGCAATATACTATGTGGGCTGTGCAATATACTACGTGGGCTGTGCAATATACTACGTGGGCTGAGTTATATACTACGTGGCTGTGTTATATGCTCTGTGGGCTGCTATATACCAAGTGGCTGTGCTATATACTACGTGGCTGTGCTATATACTACGTGGCCGGCCACGAACAATCAGCGACAGGCGCACTCCGGCCGCAAATTGGTGCGGGATTTGAACCACACTTCGCTAATCGGTCGCGCACGGCCAGCCGAATTCTGTGTATTCATTGTATTATTCAAAAATCTTCATAAATAAACTACATATATATTCTAGAATACCCGATGTGTTAGAATCGGGCCACCATCTAGTAATTATATAATGTATGAACTCTGATGCCCAAAGTATAAAAGTATATTCTTTCCTCAGGGATCTAGCCGGTCATTGCCTGAATCAATATGGCAGCATTCTATATGAGGAAATTAAAATTGACGAAGTCTTTTAATTAGCCGTTGCCACCTCTTTTCAGTTTCATGTCAAGATCCTATGGGTTAACAAGCTTTTTTTGCCACCAACATTGAAAATAAGTTATAAATCTGCTGTCAGAGCAGCTTTGCACATTATGAAATGTTGCTTTTAGAATGCAGGTTCATTGTTTAACCACTGATTGTTTTCAAGCTTCCAAGCAATTCTCTGGAGAGAAAGGTTGGAAATCTTACAAAGGGACCGAAAGTGAAATTTCAATTGTTGCTCATAGCAACTGTGTCCAAGAATGTTAAGGAATATAAATGAAAAAATCATAAACATCGTAAATCACATATATCAATAGTACCAATATATGGATTTTCCTTGGTGGAAAAGGAAAGAGAGGAGAACTTTCTTAGCATTAAAAATGTCTATAATAAATTGTAAAAAATGTTCTCACCTGGCAAAGTTGTGCTGTAGGCACTAGTGATGAGTGAGTGTACTCGTTGCTCGGGTTTTCCCGAGCACGCTCGTGTGACCTCCGAGTATTTATGACTGCTTGGAGATTTAGATTTCATTGCAGCAGATGAACGATTTACAGCAACTAGCCAGGCTGAGTACATGTGGGGGTTGCCTGGTTGCTAGGGAATCCCCACATGTAATTAAGCAGGCTAGTAGCTGTAAATCATTCAGCTGCCGCGATGAAATCTAAATCTCCGAGCAATCATAAATACTCGGAAGTCACACGAGCCTGCTCGGGAAAACCCGAGAAACGAGTACACTCGCTCATAATCACTAGTAGGCACCAATCTAAATGGATTCAAGTGGCTTCAGCCATTCTGGTATAATGTGGGAAATTCCTCCATGGAGAGTTCCTGCAGAGCCAGATGAAGTGAAAAAGAACAGACAGAGGGCACGGCCAACACGATGGAAAGAGGCAAATCGATCCAATGATATCGATAGCAGCATTTAGAAGGCAGGCAGAGGGAGGGGGCACCCTCATGACGACATCTGGGTCACCAGGCTATGGCAAGCCCCTGAGACTATGTGCAGAACATGGTCTAAGGGGTTTGCGTCAGTGAAAAACTAAAAGTTATAATCTATTGCAATGCTAGTGCATTTCAATTGTTTATTACAGCTATCAGGCACATGAAAGTGAAAGTCTCATAAAGGTACAAAGTAAAAAAAAGTATAAAAAGTAAAAACAAACTGTTAGGGTTGATGGATTGCACAAAATAAAATATAAATTAAAGTGCAATTGCAACCCAGGGTCCACCGTGCAGAGATGTAACCTGCTGCTAGTGTGAACAATGATGGAACCAAGCAGCAAGCGTATACCATAGACACACTGAGTTAGCGCCACACAGTGTGTTTGGAACACCGAGTACCAAGCTCAGTTACTTCACCGAGAGGTGCTACATTTAGAACGCAAAGTGCTAAACCTTGTTTATGACACAGGGATGTAAGCACATGGATTAGACTTGCTCTGCAACTAAACTGTGTCAATCGCACACATGAATGAAGCATATGCTAGTGGAGCGCCCCCACTGTCACAGGGCCGAGGGGCACCTGGTACCGGGCCGCTACGTCTCGGTTCTGGGGTTGTCACGGTGGCTGGGCCTGGTCCGTGACCCTGCTGAGGGGCGTCCAGTGAAAGTTGAGAATGTGACGAGGTTGTGGTGCGGTGCAGGTCGCAGTAAATAACGAGGACACCAGGTTGCAGTCTCTTTACTAGGGTTGAGCGACTTTCATTTTTTTAAGATCGAGTCGGGTTTTGTGAAACCCGACTTTGCCCAGAGTCGAGTCGAGTGCAGTCGGCCGATTATCGCTAAAAGTCGGGGATCGACCGAAACATGAAACCCAATGCAAGTCAATGGGGAAGCAGAGTCGGCAGTGAGTGGAGGCCAGGAAAACACCTACAGTGCCCATTTTAATGCCAAAAACATCCATTCTTGTTTCTGAAGCTTGTCAATCTTAATTAACTTTATAATAATAGTTGGGCATTGGAAATTGGGGGTCATTTGGAAAAAGTTGTGGGGGGTAGGGCTGGTTCAAGGTTTTAGTGGGCCCAGGAAACGTGGACTACGTCACGGCGGTGGAGCAGTGAGAGGTAAGTATGTCAAGTTTGCAAGTGCTGTGATCCTAAGCAAGCAGGGGGGGGCCCACTCATTGGCATTGGCACTGGCACAGGGCCCCTCAAAGTACAGCGGTGTGTTTGCACGGCGGGGGCGCCTCCCACCAGCAGCGACACTTTTGCATACTCTGAGGGGCCCTGTGCCAGTGACGTCGCCAACGTGTATGCCCCCCCACCTGATGAAGGAACCTGCACTTTCATCTGCACCTTCCTCTTTGTCCCTGTGTAAGGTGGTATAACATGCGGGAAGGGGAACCTTACTTTCAGCAGGGTCCGATTCTGGCTGTGTAGAGTGCAAGGGGAATGTAGTGGTCTTGGTCAATGTACCAGCAGACTCATCTAGCAGTGGCTGGGCAATGGGCAGGATGATGAGGAAACACAGATATAGGGCCAAAGAATAAAGTAGGCTAAATGCAGTCAAAAATTGGTAACAGGACTAAACAGGCGGCATTGCTTTGTTCAGTGGAGTAGCAAACCCAGGAGCAGCAGACACTGTTTTAAGGGCCCAACCACACTAGTAGGCCAAATGCAGTTTAATATCTGCTACTATAGGCCAAAAGCCTAAAGACTGAAGCTCAGCTTTATACAGTGGAGGACAACACCAGGGAGCGGCAGACACCGTTAGTAGGCCGTAACCACCAATTTTTGTTTAAAAAAGCACTTAATGACAGCCAGAAGGTTGAAGCTCAGCTTTATACAGTTGAGGACAACACCAGGGAGCGGCAGACACCGTTAGTAGGCCGTAACCAAAGTTGAAGGCCAAATGCAGTTTAATATCTGATACTTTAGGCCGAAAGCCTAAAGACTGAAGCTCAGCTTTATACAGTTGAGGACAACACCAGGGAGCGGCAAACAGAGTTATTAGGCCCCAACCACCAATTTGTTTAAAAAAAAGCACTTAATGAGAGCCAGAAGGTTGAAGCTCAGATTTATTCACTTGAGGACGACACCAGGGAGCGGCAGACACCGTTAGTAGGCCGTAACCACCAAGTTTTTTAAAAAACAGCACTTAATGAGAGCCAGAAGGTTGAAGCTCAGATTTATTCAGTTAAGGACAACACCAGGGAGCGGCAGACACCGTTACTAGGCCGTAACCACCAAGTTTTTTAAAAAACAGCACTTAATGAGAGCCAGAAGGTTGAAGCTCAGATTTATTCACTTGAGGACGACACCAGGGAGCGGCAGACACCGTTAGTAGGCCGTAACCACCAAGTTTTTTAAAAAACAGCACTTAATGAGAGCCAGAAGGTTGAAGCTCAGATTTATTCAGTTGAGGACAACACCAGGGAGCGGCAGACACCGTTAGTAGGCCGTAACCACCAATTATTGTTTAAAAAAGCACTTAATGACAGCCAGAAGGTTGAAGCTCAGCGTTATACAGTTGAGGACAACACCAGGGAGCGTCAGACACTGTTAGTAGGCCGTAACCAAAGTTGAAGGCCAAATGCAGTTTAATATCTGATACTATAGGCCGAAAGCCTAAAGACTGAAGCTCAGCTTTATTCAGTTGAGGACAACACCAGGGAGCGGCAGACACCGTTACTAGGCCGTAACCACGAAGTTTTTTAAAAAACAGCACTTAATGAGAGCCAGAAGGTTGAAGCTCAGATTTATTCACTTGAGGACGACACCAGAGAGCGGCAGACACCGTTAGTAGGCCGTAACCACCAAGTTTTTTAAAAAACAGCACTTAATGAGAGCCAGAAGGTTGAAGCTCAGATTTATTCAGTTGAGGACAACACCAGGGAGCGGCAGACACCGTTAGTAGGCGGTAACCACCAAGTTTTTTAAAAAACAGCACTTAATGAGAGCCAGAAGGTTGAAGCTCAGATTTATTCAGTTGAGGACAACACCAGGGAGCGGCAGACACCGTTAGTAGGCCGTAACCAAAGTTGAAGGCCAAATGCAGTTTAATATCTGATACTTTAGGCCGAAAGCCTAAAGACTGAAGCTCAGCTTTATACAGTTGAGGACAACACCAGGGAGCGGCAAACAGAGTTATTAGGCCCCAACCACCAATTTGTTTAAAAAAAAGCACTTAATGAGAGCCAGAAGGTTGAAGCTCAGATTTATTCACTTGAGGACGACACCAGGGAGCGGCAGACACCGTTAGTAGGCCGTAACCACCAAGTTTTTTAAAAAACAGCACTTAATGAGAGCCAGAAGGTTGAAGCTCAGATTTATTCAGTTAAGGACAACACCAGGGAGCGGCAGACACCGTTACTAGGCCGTAACCACCAAGTTTTTTAAAAAACAGCACTTAATGAGAGCCAGAAGGTTGAAGCTCAGATTTATTCACTTGAGGACGACACCAGGGAGCGGCAGACACCGTTAGTAGGCCGTAACCACCAAGTTTTTTAAAAAACAGCACTTAATGAGAGCCAGAAGGTTGAAGCTCAGATTTATTCAGTTGAGGACAACACCAGGGAGCGGCAGACACCGTTAGTAGGCCGTAACCACCAATTTTTGTTTAAAAAAGCACTTAATGACAGCCAGAAGGTTGAAGCTCAGCGTTATACAGTTGAGGACAACACCAGGGAGCGTCAGACACTGTTAGTAGGCCGTAACCAAAGTTGAAGGCCAAATGCAGTTTAATATCTGATACTATAGGCCGAAAGCCTAAAGACTGAAGCTCAGCTTTATTCAGTTGAGGACAACACCAGGGAGCGGCAGACACCGTTAGTAGGCCGTAACCACCAAGTTTTTTAAAAAACAGCACTTAATGAGAGCCAGAAGGTTGAAGCTCAGATTTATTCACTTGAGGACGACACCAGAGAGCGGCAGACACCGTTAGTAGGCCGTAACCACCAAGTTTTTTTAAAAAACAGCACTTAATGAGAGCCAGAAGGTTGAAGCTCAGATTTATTCAGTTGAGGACAACACCAGGGAGCGGCAGACACCGTTAGTAGGCGGTAACCACCAAGTTTTTTAAAAAACAGCACTTAATGAGAGCCAGAAGGTTGAAGCTCAGATTTATTCACTTGAGGACGACACCAGGGAGCGGCAGACACCATTAGTAGTCCCTAACCACCATTTTTTTTTAAAAACACTTAATGAGAGCCAGAAGGTTGAAGCTCAGATTTATACAGTTGAGGACAACACCAGGGAGCGGCAGACACCGTTAGTAGGCCGTAACCAAAGTTGAAGGCCAAATGCAGTTTAATATCTGATACTATAGGCCGAAAGCCTAAAGACTGAAGCTCAGCTTTATTCAGTTGAGGACAACACCAGGGAGCGGCAGACACCGTTAGTAGGCCGTAACCACCAAGTTTTTAAAAAACAGCAGTTAATGAGAGCCAGAAGGTTGAAGCTCAGATTTAGACAGTGGAGGACAATTTGAATTAGGGACTGCAGACAGACTTAGTAGGCTGTCCCCTGTGGACCATGCATCCACCACATTAACCCATTGCACCGTAATAGACACGTAACCTTCCGTGGCCATGCCTACAGGTCCATGCGTCTGTTGTCAGGTGCACCTTTGTACTCACAGATTGCCAGAGTGCATGGACAATGCGGTCTTTTACATGCTGATGGAGGGTTGGGATGGCTTTTCTCGCAAAAGAAGTGTCGACTGGTTAGCTTGTAGCGTGGTACAGCGTAGTCCATCATGGCTTTATTAATATTAAATAAAATATATAAATAGGCTCAATACAGTTTTAAATCGGTTACATGGATACACAGGCAGCATTGTGGTCAGTGGATGAGGATTGCAAGGACGGACCGCAGACAGGCTAACGAAGGCCTAAAATAACAAAAAATAGGCTCAAGGCAGTTTTAAATCGGTTACATGGATACACAGGCAGCATTGTGGTCAGCGGAGGAGGAGGATTGCAAGGAGGGACCGCAGACAGGCGTACTAGGCCTAAAATAACTTAAACTAGGCTCAAGGCAGTTTTAAATCGGTTATGTGGATACACAGGCAGCATTGTGGTCAGTGGATGAGGATTGCAAGGAGGGACCGCAGACAGGCTAACGAAGGCCTAAAATAACAAAAAATAGGCTCAAGGCAGTTTTAAATCGGTTACATGGATACACAGGCAGCATTGTGGTCAGTGGATGAGGATTGCAAGGAGGGACCGCAGACAGGCTAACGAAGGCCTAAAATAACAAAAAATAGGCTCAAGGCAGTTTTAAATCGGTTATATGGATACACAGGCAGCATTGTGGTCAGCGGAGGAGGAGGATTGCAAGGAGGGACCGCAGACAGGCGTACTAGGCCTAAAATAACTTAAAATAGGCTCAAGGCAGTTTTAAATCGGTTATATGGATACACAGGCAGCATTGTGGTCAGTGGATGAGGATTGCAAGGAGGGACCACAGACAGGCTAACGAAGGCCTAAAATAACAAAAAATAGGCTCAAGGCAGTTTTAAATCGGTTACATGGATACACAGGCAGCATTGTGGTCAGTGGATGAGGATTGCAAGGAGGGACCGCAGACAGGCTAACGAAGGCCTAAAATAACAAAAAATAGGCTCAAGGCAGTTTTAAATCGGTTACATGGATACACAGGCAGCATTGTGGTCAGCGGAGGAGGAGGATTGCAAGGAGGGACCGCAGACAGGCGTACTAGGCCTAAAATAACTTAAAATAGGCTCAAGGCAGTTTTAAATCGGTTATATGGATACACAGGCAGCATTGTGGTCAGTGGATGAGGATTGCAAGGAGGGACCGCAGACAGGCTAACGAAGGCCTAAAATAACAATAACTAGGCTCAAGGCAGTTTTAAATTGGTTACATGGATACACAGGCAGCATTGTGGTCAGTGGATGAGGATTGCAAGGAGGGACCGCAGACAGGCGTACTAGGCCTAAAATAAGTTTAAATAGGCTCAAGGCAGTTTTAAATCGGTTATATGGATACACAGGCAGCATTGTGGTCAGCGGAGGAGGAGGATTGCAAGGAGGGACCGTAGACAGGCGTACTAGGCCTAAAATAACTAAAAATAGGCTCAAGGCAGTTTTAAATCGGTTACATGGATACACAGACAGCATTGTGGTCAGTGGATGAGGATTGCAAGGAGGGACCACAGACAGGCTAACGAAGGCCTAAAATAACAAAAAATAGGCTCAAGGCAGTTTTAAATCGGTTATATGGATACACAGGCAGCATTGTGGTCAGCGGAGGAGGAGGATTGCAAGGAGGGACCGCAGACAGGCGTACTAGGCCTAAAATAACTTAAAATAGGCTCAAGGCAGTTTTAAATCGGTTATATGGATACACAGGCAGCATTGTGGTCAGTGGATGAGGATTGCAAGGAGGGACCGCAGACAGGCTAACGAAGGCCTAAAATAACAAAAAATAGGCTCAAGGCAGTTTTAAATCGGTTACATGGATACACAGACAGCATTGTGGTCAGTGGAGGAGGATTGCAAGGAGGGACCGCAGACAGGCTAACGAAGGCCTAAAATAACAAAAAATAGGCTCAAGGCAGTTTTAAATTGGTTACATGGATACACAGGCAGCATTGTGGTCAGTGGAGGAGGAGGATTGCAAGGAGTGTCTGACACAGTTAGTACTCACAAAAAATAAATAGATGTTAATGTCTCGCAAAACAACAACAACAAAAAAAAGTGTGGCATACTTAGGTACAGGGGTGGGCTCATCTGCTGAGTTTCTGACAAAGTAATTTGGCAGTAAGCATTTACTGGTGTCAATATAGGACACTGACCCAGACTACTTTAACTAGCATCATAGATGTCAACAAATTGGTATTGTCAGTGCCAGGCATTGAATGATGTCAGCGCATAGACTAAACATTGGTGGAGCTGTGCGAGATAATTTTGCACGCGGTAGAGCACAGTTTGAGCTGAGGGGGGGGCGGAACTCTCTTGTGGCCGGCGGTACCGTCCCAGGGCCCGTCATGTTACATCGGTGTGTCTGACGTTGGGTGCGCGCCACCACCGCCAGAGACACTTTATTGTACTATGAGGGACCCAGTGGCAGTGCCGTCGACCAAAAGCGGGCACACCCACCTCTTCAGACAAACGGCACTCTAACGGGTGCTTGCGCCAAGTGGCGATACCACGGCCCCGTGGGGGGAGTTTTCCCATTGAGGGAGGTGTAAACATGTCGTATGCTGGACAAACAGCTGCTGCTAATTAAGAGATTGGAACACTCAGTAAGACCAGTCCACAAGCAAGACCTTTTTATAGGAAAGCTAGGTGTCAGCCGGGAAAGGTGGGGCAAAATAATTTGAAATCCAGGAGTGGTTCATTTTAATGAAGGTGAGATCATCCACATTTTGGGTAGCCAGATGAGTCCTTTTTTCGGTTAATATTGAACCAGCAGCACTGAATACTCTTTCTGATAGCACACTAGCTGCTGGGCAAGCAAGCTCCTGCAATGCATATTCTGCCAATTCAGGCCAGGTGTCTAATTTGGATGCCCAGTAATCAAATGGGAATGACGGTTGAGGGAGAACATCGATAAGGGATGAAAAATAGTTAGTAACCATACTGGACAAATGTTGTCTCCTGTCACTTTGAATAGATGCTGCAGTACCTGTCCTGTCTGCGGTCATTGCGAAATCACTCCACAACCTGGTCAGAAAACCCCTCTGTCCAACGCCACTTCTGATCTGTGCACCTCTAACACCTCTGCCCTGTAGCCCCCTGCAGCTCGTGTGAGAACCATCACCGGCGCTGTGTGCTGGGAATGCCTGAATCAAACAGTCTACAAGAGTAGCTTGTTTGGTTGCTAATATTTGTTCGAGGTTCTCATGTGGCATAATATTTTGCAATTTGCCTTTATAGCGAGGGTCAAGGATGCAGGCCAACCAGTAATCGTCATCGCTCATCATTTTAATAATGCGTGGGTCCCTTTTGAGGATACGTAAGGCATAATCCGCCATGTGGGCCAAAGTTCCAGTTGTCAAATCTGCGGTTGTGCTGGTTTGAGGGGCAGTTACAGGCAAATCTACGTCACCTGTCTCCCTTAAAAAAACAGAACCTGGCCTTGCAACGCCACTAATTTCTGTTGGCCCAGGAGAAGCTTCCTCATTAAAAAAGTACTCATCCCCATCATCCTCCTCGTCCTCCTCCTCCTCTTCGCCCGCTACCGCGTCCTCTACACGGCCGTGACCAGACAATGGCTGACTGTCATCAAGGCTTTCCTCTTCCTCGGCTGCAGACGCCTGCTCCTTTATGTGCATCAAACTTTGCATCAGCAGACGCATTAGGGGGATGCTCATGCTTATTATGGCGTTGTCTGCGCTAACCAGCCGTGTGCATTCCTCAAAACACTGAAGGACTTGACACATGTCTTGTATCTTAGACCACTGCACACCTGACAACTCCATGTCTGCCATCCAACTGCTTGCCCGTGTATGTGTATCCTCCCACAAAAACATAACAGCACGCCTCTGTTCGCACAGTCTCTGAAGCATGTGCAGTGTGGAGTTCCACCTTGTTGCAACGTCGATGATTAGGCGATGCTGAGGAAGGTTCAAAGACCGCTGATAGTTCTGCATACGGCTGGATTGTACGGGCGAACGGCGGATATGCGAGCAAAGTCTGCGCACTTTGAGGAGCAGGTCGGGTAACCCCGGATAACTTTTCAGGAAGCACTGCACCACCAGGTTTAAGGTGTGAGCCAGGCAAGGAATGTGTTTCAGTTGGGAAAGGGCTATGGCAGCCATGAAATTCCTTCCAATATCACTCACTACCTTGCCTGCCTCAAGATGTACAGTGCCCAGCCATGACTGAGTTTCTTTCTGCAAGAACTCGGACAGAACTTCCGCGGTGTGTCTGTTGTCGCCCAAACACTTCATTGCCAATACAGCCTGCTGACGCTTGCCACTAGCTGTCCCATAATGGCACACCTGGTGTGCAACAGTGGCAGCTGCGGATGGAGTGGATGTGCGACTGCGGTCTGTGGACGAGCTCTCGCTTCTGCAGGAGGACGAGGAAGAGGAGGAGGGGGGGCGAACGCCTACAGCCAACTCTTTCCTTGACCGTGGGCTAGGCAGAACTGTCCCAATATTGCTGTCCCCTGTGGACCCTGCATCCACCACATTCACCCAGTGTGCCGTGATGGACACATAACGTCCCTGGCCATGCCTACTGGTCCATGCATCTGTTGTCAGGTGCACCTTTGTAGTCACAGACTGCCTGAGTGCATGGATGATGCAGTCTTTAACATGCTGTTGGAGGGCTGGGATGGCTTTTCTAGAAAAGAAGTGTCGACTGGGTAGCTTGTAGCGTGGTACAGCGTAGTCCATCAGCGCTTTGAAAGCTTCGCTTTCAACTAACCGGTAGGGCATCATCTCTAATGAGATTAGTCTCGCAATGTGGGCATTCAAACCCTGTGTACGCGGATGCGAGGATGAGTACTTCCTTTTCCTAACAACAGTCTCATGTAGGGTGAGCTGGACTGGAGAGCTGGAGATCGTGGAACTAGCGGTGGTGCCGGTGGACATGGGTGAGTGAGAGAGGGTTGGAGATGGTATTCTTGCCGGTGCCCTACATGCAGTGTTTCCTACTGCAAACCTGGTGATTCCCTGACTGCTTTGGCCTGGCGACGAAAGCTGCACAGATACTGCAGGTGGTGCGGGAAATGGTGGGTTTACAGTGAGGGAAGGGATGTAGCGTTGCTGACTAGCTTCATTGGCCGAGGGTGCTGCAACCTTTAGGGATGTTTGGTAGTTAGTCCAGGCTTGCAAATGCATGGTGGATAAGTGTCTATGCATGCAACTTGTATTTAGACTTTTAAGATTCTGACCTCTGCTTAAGGTAGTTGAACATTTTTGACAGATGACTTTGCGCTGATCATTTGGATGTTGTTTAAAAAAATGCCAGACTGCACTCTTTCTACTATCGGATACCTTTTCAGGCATTGCAGACTGAGCTTCTTTAACCGGATGGCCACGCTGTCCTCCAACTGGTTTTGGTTTTGCCACGCATTTTTGGCCAGATACGGGCCCGGCAGATGGAACCTGTTGTGATGTTGATGCCTGCTGTGGCTCCTCCTCCTCCACTTCAGAACTACTGCCGCCTGCACCCTGTTCCCCCAATGGCTGCCAATCGGGGTCAACAGCTGGGTCATCTATGACCTCCTCTTCTATGTCGTGTGCAACTTCGTCTGTGTCACCGTGTAAGCCGGTGGTATAGCGTTCGTGACGGGGCACCATAGTCTCCGCTGGGTTTGATTCTGCCTCAGTACACTGCGAGGGCAATGTTCTGGTCTGAGTCAAAGGAACAGCATAGTAATCTGGCTGTGGCTGTGCATCTGTGCACTCCATGTCCGATTCAACTTCTAATGGACATGGCCTGTTAACTGTTTCACTGTCTAACCCAGGAACGGTATGTGTAAAGAGCTCCAGGAGTAACCTGTTGTGTCGACTGACGCATCCTTCTCTGTTGTTCTGGGTGAAGGACACAAGGAAGCGACTTGTTCCTGACAGGGAGCATCCACTGACGATGCACTGCTCTGACATTTGGCACTTTCCGAGGAGGAGGCGAAAGAGCTAGAGGCAGAGTCAGCAATGAAAGCCAATACTTGTTCCTCCTGCTCCGGCTTCAAAAGTGGTTTTCCTACTCCCAGAAAAGAGAGCGTTCGAGGCCTTGTGTAGCCAGACAACGAACCTGGCTCAACAACTCGAGACTTAGGTGCTGTACTGCTATTACCACGACCACCTGATGCTCCACCACCACTACCATCATTACCAGCTGACAATGACCGCCCACGGCCACGACCTCTTCCACTAGACTTCCTCATTGTTTGCAAAACGTAACCAAAGTAACGGTATTTGTTACTGTAAAACAACTTATAAGGTGAACTCAAACTTCTGTTGGATTTATATATACCTTTATAGGTGCCTGACACTGAAAGGAAAATCAGGCCCAATGTTACACACTAGGTTTTCTGTGCCCCAATAATTTGAGACAGATGGCACACACAGGACCAGCACTCAAGCGGAAATGCCAATCTTAATCTCCCACTATTTATTTATTTTTTCTGGGAGAATTTAAAAAAAATAAAAATAAAAATAACAATATTACACACTAGGTTTTCTGTGGCACACAATGAGAGACAGATGCCACACACAGGACTGGCACAGAGGCAGACTTGCCAATCTTTATCTCCCAGACTCCCACTATTATTTTTTTTTTTTACAGGGAGAATTTACCCCCCCCCAAAAAAAATGGCCCAGTATTACACAGTGGTTTTCGGTGGCACACAATGAGACAGATGCCACACACAGCAATGGCACAGAGGCAGACTTGCCAATCTTTATCTCCCAGACTCCCACTATTAATTTTTTTTTTTACAGGGAGAATTTACCCCCCCCCCAAAAAAAATGGCCCAGTATTACACAGTGGTTTTCGGTGGCACACAATGAGAGACAGATGCCACACACAGGACTGGCACAGAGGCAGACTTGCCAATCTTTATCTCCCAGACTCCCACTATTAATTTTTTTTTTTACAGGGAGAATTTACCCCCCCCCAAAAAAAGAATGGCCCAGTATTACACAGTGGTTTTCGGTGGCACACAATGAGAGACAGATGCCACACACAGGACTGGCACAGAGGCAGACTTGCCAATCTTTATCTCCCAGACTCCCACTATTATTTTTTTTTTTTACAGGGAGAATTTACCCAAAAAAAATAGAATGGCCCAGTATTACACAGTGGTTTTCGGTGGCACACAATGAGAGACAGATGCCACACACAGCAATGGCACAGAGGCAGACTTGCCAATCTTTATCTCCCACTAATTATTTTTTATTTTACAGGGAGAATTTAGAAAAAAAAAAAAATGGCCCAGTATTACACAGTGGTTTTCGGTGGCACACAATGAGACAGATGCCACACTGTTATGACCCCAATGGCAGAGGGTCTCAGGAATCAATACCAAGTCTGCAAACACAAAAAACCAGCTCATAGGGCAGTGGTAACTGGGCTGACCATATATCTAATCCTAGCACCACAAATAGAAGTAGCCGGGGAACGTGCCTACGTTGGTTCTAGACGTCTCGCGCCAGCCGGAGAACTAACTAACCCTAGAAGGGAAAAGAAAGACCTTTCTTGCCTCCAGAGAAAAGACCCCAAAAGTTGGATACAAGCCCCCAACAAATAATAACGGTGAGGTAAGAGGAAAAGACAAACATAAGAATGAGCTAGGTATTTAGCAAAGAGAGGCCCACTAGCTAATAGCAGAATATAGTAAGATGACTTATATGGTCAGCAAAAACCCTATTAAAATATCCACACTGGATATTCAAGAACCCCCGAACCGTCTAATGGCCGGGGGGAGAACACCAGCCCCCTAGAGCTTCCAGCAAGGTCAGAAATCACATTTAGTACAAGCTGGACAAAAATAGTAGCAAAGCAAGTAACTCAAAAAACAAAGAAGCAAGACTTAGCTTAATTTTTCAAGAGCCAGGACCAGCAGACAGGAGCAACAGAAGGATCTGATTACAACGATGCCAGGCACTGGACTAAGGATCCAGGAAGTTAATATAGCGACACCCCTGGACTAACGACCCAGGTGAGTGCCAGACAGAAAAAAGACAATCCCAGAGTCATACCACTAGTGACCACAAGAGGGAGCCAAAAGGTCTAATTCACAACAGTACCCCCCCCTTAAGGAGGGGTCACCGAACCCTCACCAAGACCACCAGGGCGATCAGGATGAGCAGCGTGAAAGGCACGAACTAAATCGGCCGCATGCACATCAGAGGCAACCACCCAGGAATTATCCTCCTGACCATAGCCCTTCCACTTGACCAGATACTGAAGCCTCCGCCTGGAGAGACGAGAATCCAAGATCTTCTCCACCACGTACTCCAACTCGCCCTCAACCAACACCGGAGCAGGAGGCTCAACAGAAGGAACCACAGGTACAACGTACCGCCGCAACAAAGACCTATGGAACACGTTGTGAATGGCAAATGACACAGGAAGATCCAAGCGAAAGGACACAGGATTAAGGATTTCCAATATCTTGTAAGGACCGATGAAGCGAGGCTTAAATTTAGGAGAGGAGACCTTCATAGGAACAAATCGAGAAGACAGCCATACCAAATCCCCAACACGAAGTCGGGGACCCACACCGCGGCGGCGGTTGGCAAAACGCTGAGCCTTCTCTTGTGACAACTTTAAGTTGTCCACCACATGATTCCAGATCTGCTGCAACCTATCCACCACAGAATCTACACCAGGACAGTCAGAAGGCTCCACATGTCCCGAGGAAAAACGAGGATGGAAACCAGAGTTGCAGAAAAATGGCGAAACCAATGTAGCGGAACTAGCCCGATTATTAAGGGCAAACTCAGCCAACGGCAAGAAGGTCACCCAATCATCCTGATCCGCAGAAACAAAACACCTCAAATAAGCCTCCAGAGTCTGATTAGTTCGCTCCGTTTGTCCATTAGTCTGAGGATGAAAGGCAGAGGAAAACGACCACTCAATGCCCATCCTAGCACAAAAGGATCGCCAGAACCTGGAAACAAACTGGGATCCTCTGTCAGACACAATATTCTCAGGAATGCCGTGTAAACGAACCACATTCTGAAAGAACACAGGAACCAGATCGGAAGAGGAAGGCAGCTTAGGCAAAGGTACCAAATGGACCATCTTAGAAAAGCGATCACATACCACCCAGATGACAGACATGCCCTGAGACACCGGGAGATCTGAAATGAAATCCATGGAAATGTGTGTCCAAGGCCTCTTCGGGACAGGCAGGGGCAAGAGCAACCCGCTGGCACGCGAACAGCAAGGCTTAGCTCGAGCACAAGTCCCACAGGACTGCACAAACGACCGCACATCCTGTGACAAGGAAGGCCACCAAAAGGACCTAGCCACCAGATCTCTGGTGCCAAAAATTCCCAGATGCCCTGCCAACACCGAGGAATGAACCTCGGAAATGACTCTGCTGGTCCACTTATCAGGAACAAACAGTCTGTCAGGTGGACAAGAGTCAGGTCTACCAGCCTGAAATCTCTGCAACACACGTCGCAAATCCGGAGAAATGGCTGACAAGATAACTCCCTCTTTAAGAATACCAACTGGTTCTGCGACTCCCGGAGAGTCAGGCACAAAGCTCCTTGAAAGAGCATCAGCCTTCACATTCTTTGAACCTGGTAAATACGAGACCACAAAGTCAAAACGGGAGAAAAACAATGACCAGCGGGCCTGTCTAGGATTCAGGCGTTTAGCAGACTCGAGATACATCAAATTTTTTTGATCAGTCAAGACCACCACACGATGCTTAGCACCCTCGAGCCAATGACGCCACTCCTCAAATGCCCACTTCATGGCCAACAACTCCCGATTGCCAACATCATAATTCCGCTCAGCAGGCGAAAACTTCCTCGAGAAAAAGGCACAAGGTCTCATCACAGAGCAACCAGGGCCTCTCTGCGACAAAACGGCCCCTGCCCCAATCTCAGAAGCATCCACTTCAACCTGAAAGGGAAGTGAGACATCAGGCTGGCACAAAACAGGCGCCTAAGTAAACCGGCGCTTCAACTCCTGGAAAGCCTCCACGGCTGCAGGAGCCCAGTTAGCAACATCAGAACCTTTCTTGGTCATATCCGTCAAAGGTTTAGCAATGCTAGAAAAATTAGCAATAAAACGACGGTAGAAGTTAGCAAAACCCAAGAACTTCTGAAGACTCTTAACTGACGTGGGTTGAGTCCAATCATGAATAGCACGGACCTTGACTGGGTCCATCTACACCGCAGAAGGGGAAAAAATAAACCCCAAAAAGGGAACCTTCTGTACTCCAAAGAGACACTTTGAGCCCTTAACAAATAAAGCATTCTCACGCAAAACCTGAAACACCATCCTGACCTGCTCTACATGCGAGTCCCAGTCATCAGAAAAAAACAGAATATCATCCAGATAAACGATCATAAATTTATCCAGATACTTCCGGAAAATATCATGCATAAAGGACTGAAACACTGAAGGAGCATTAGAGAGCCCAAAAGGCATCACCAAGTACTCAAAATGACCTTCGGGCGTATTAAACGCGGTTTTCCATTCATCTCCTCGCTTAATGCGCACAAGGTTGTACGCACCACGAAGATCTATCTTGGTGAACCACTTGGCACCTTTAATTCGGGCAAACAAGTCTGACAACAGAGGCAAAGGATACTGAAATTTAACAGTGATTTTATTCAGAAGCCGATAGTCAATACAAGGTCTCAAAGATCCGTCCTTCTTGGCCACAAAAAAGAATCCCGCACCAAGAGGGGAAGAGGAAGGACGGATATGCCCCTTCTCCAGAGATTCCTTGATATACGAACGCATTGCAGTATGCTCAGGTACAGACAGATTAAATAGTCTTCCCTTAGGAAATTTGCTACCTTGAATCAAATCTATGGCACAGTCACAGTCCCTATGAGGAGGCAGAACACTGGACCTGGACTCGCTGAACACATCCTGATAATCAGACAAATACTCAGGAACTTCCGAAGGAGTAGAGGAAGCAGTAGACACCGGCGAGGAATCACCATGAATACCCTGACAGCCCCAACTTGACACAGACATTGCCTTCCAATCCAAGACTGGATTATGAGTCTGTAACCATGGCAAACCCAAAACGACCAAATCATGCATTTTATGCAGAACAAGAAAACGAATCACCTCCCGATGTTCAGGAGTCATGCACATGGTTACTTGTGTCCAAAACTGCGGTTTATTTTCCGCCAATGGCGTAGCATCAATACCCCTCAGAGGGATAGGATTAACCAACGGCTCAAGAACAAAACCACAGCGCTTGGCAAATGACAGATCCATAAGACTCAGGGCAGCACCTGAATCCACAAACGCCATAACAGGGTAAGAGGACAATGAGCAAATTAAAGTCACAGACAAAATAAATTTAGGTTGCAAATTACCAATGGCAACAGGACTAACAACCCTTGTTAGGCGTTTAGAGCATGCTGATATAACATGTGTAGAATCACCACAGTAAAAACACAACCCATTCTGACGTCTATGATTTTTCCGCTCATTTCTGGTCTGAATTCTATCACATTGCATCAAATCAGGTGTTTGTTTAGACAACACCACCAGAGGATTAGCGGTTTTGCGCTCCCGCAAACGCCGGTCAATTTGAATAGCCAGCGCCATGGAATCATTCAGACTTGTAGGAATGGAGAAACCCACCATCACATTCTTAATGGCTTCAGAAAGGCCATTTCTGAAGTTTGCGGCCAGAGCACACTCATTCCACTGAGTAAGCACGGACCATTTCCGAAATTTTTGGCAATACACTTCAGCTTCATCCTGGCCCTGAGAAATAGCCAGCAAGGCTTTTTCTGCCTGAACCTCAAGATTGGGTTCCTCGTAAAGCAATCCGAGCGCCAGAAAAAACGCATCAATATTTGCCAATGCCGGATCTCCTGGCGCTAGCAAGAAAGCCCAATCCTGAGGGTCGCCCCGTAAAAAAGAGATAACAATTTTAACTTGCTGAACTGAGTCTCCAGATGAACGGGGTCTCAGAGATAGAAACAATTTACAATTATCCCTGAAATTCCTAAACTTAAATCGGTCTCCAGAAAACAGTTCAGGAATAGGTATTTTAGGTTCAGACATAGGACCACTGGTAACAAAATCTTGTATGCTTTGCACACGAGCAGCAAGCTGGTCCACACTTGTAATCAAGGTGTGGACATTTATGTCTGCAGCAAGCTCAAGCCACTCAGAGGTAAAGGGGAGGAAGAAAGGAAAAAGAAAAAAAAAAAAAAAATTCAGAATTTCCTTTCTTATATCCCACTTCTGCAATGCATTAAACATTCAATGTAGGCCTGGCATACTGTTATGACCCCAATGGCAGAGGGTCTCAGGAATCAATACCAAGTCTGCAAACACAAAAAACCAGCTCATAGGGCAGTGGTAACTGGGCTGACCATATATCTAATCCTAGCACCACAAATAGAAGTAGCCGGGGAACGTGCCTACGTTGGTTCTAGACGTCTCGCGCCAGCCGGAGAACTAACTAACCCTAGAAGGGAAAAGAAAGACCTTTCTTGCCTCCAGAGAAAAGACCCCAAAAGTTGGATACAAGCCCCCAACAAATAATAACGGTGAGGTAAGAGGAAAAGACAAACATAAGAATGAGCTAGGTATTTAGCAAAGAGAGGCCCACTAGCTAATAGCAGAATATAGTAAGATGACTTATATGGTCAGCAAAAACCCTATTAAAATATCCACGCTGGATATTCAAGAACCCCCGAACCGTCTAACGGCTGGGGGGAGAACACCAGCCCCCTAGAGCTTCCAGCAAGGTCAGAAATCACATTTAGTACAAGCTGGACAAAAATAGTAGCAAAGCAAGTAACTCAAAAAACAAAGAAGCAAGACTTAGCTTAATTTTGCAAGAGCCAGGACCAGCAGACAGGAGCAACAGAAGGATCTGATTACAACGATGCCAGGCACTGGACTAAGGATCCAGGAAGTTAATATAGCGACACCCCTGGACTAACGACCCAGGTGAGTGCCAAACAGAAAAAAGACAATCCCAGAGTCATACCACTAGTGACCACAAGAGGGAGCCAAAAGGTCTAATTCACAACACCACACACAGCAATGGCACAGAGGCAGACTTGCCAATCTTTATCTCCAACTAATTATTTTTTTTTTTACAGGGAGAATTTAGAAAAAAAAAAAAAGGGCCCAGTATTACACAGTGGTTTTTGGTGGCACACAATGAGAGACAGATGCCACACACAGCAATGGCACAGAGGCAGACTTGCCAATCTTTATCTCCCACTAATTATTTTTTTTTTTACAGGGAGAATTTAGAAAAAAAAAAAATGGCCCAGTATTACACAGTGGTTTTCGGTGGCACACAATGAGACAGATGCCACACACAGCAATGGCACAGAGGCAGACTTGCCAATCTTTATCTCCCACTAATTATTTTTTTTTTACAGGGAGAATTTAGAAAAAAAAAAAATGGCCCAGTATTACACACTGGTTTTCGGTGGCACACAATGAGACAGATGCCACACACAGCAATGGCACAGAGGCAGACTTGCCAATCTTTATCTCCCACTAATTTTTTTTTTTTTACAGGGAGAATTTAGAAAAAAAAAAAATGGCCCAGTATTACACACTGGTTTTCGGTGGCACACAATGAGACAGATGCCACACACAGCAATGGCACAGAGGCAGACTTGCCAATCTTTATCTCCCTGCAGTAATCTCAGAAAAGTATGGCAGGCAGCTATAAAAAGGACTGCTGCACACAAAAGTGTGGACAAACAAACAAGATAGCTGTGCAGAAAGGAAGGAACAACAGGATTTGTGCTTTGAAAAAAGCAGTTGGTTTGCACAGCGGCGTACACACACAGCAACGCAGCTATCAGGGAGCCTTCTAGGGCAGCCCAATGAGCTACAGCGCTGAGGGAAAAAAAAAGTAGCTTCCACTGTCCTGCAAACAAAAGGTGGTGTTGGACAGTGGAAATCGCTACAGCACAAGCGGTTTGGGGGTGAATGTACCCTGCCTAACACTGTCTATCCCTGCTTCTGACGAAGCGGCACCTCTCCCTACGCTCAGATCAGCAGCAGTAAGATGGCGGTTGGCGGGAACGCCCCTTTATAGCCCCTGTGATGCGGCAGAAAGCAAGCCAATCACTGCAATGCCCTTCTCTAAGATGGTGGGGACTGTTGTGAATTTGGTTTCTGGGCTCCCCCGGTGGTTTCTGGTGGTACTGCACTTGTGTGCTTCATCTCCTCTGTTCACCTGTTTTCCATCTGGATGTGGGAGTTTTCTATTTAGCCTTGCTCCTCAGTCATTTCTATGCCGGCCAACAATGTTACCAGAAGCCTTTCTGTTGCATGTTCCTGCTCCTAGACAACTATCAGCTAAGTTGGACTTGTTGTCCTAAGTTTGTTTTGCATTTTTGTTCCAGTTCTCTGTGATTGAATATTTCTGAGGCTGGAAGCTCTTGGGAGCTGAAATTGCCACTCTGGTGTCATGAGTTGATATTAGAGTCTTAAAGTAATTTCAGGATGGTATTTTGAAAGGGTTTTCAGCTGACCGTGAGGTTCCCTTTTCTGTCTTCCTACTATCTAGTAAGCGGACCTCAATTTGCTAAACCTATCTTCATACTTCGTATGTCAATTTCCTCTAAAATCACCGCCAATATATGTGGGGGCTACTGTCTGCCTTTTGGGGAAAATTTCTCTAGAGGTAAGCCAGGTCTGTATTTTCCTCTGCTAGGGTCAGTCAGTTCTCCGGCTGGCGCTGGGCGTCTAGGGATAAAACGTAGGCACGCTACCCGGCCGCTGTTAGTTGTGCGGTAGGTTTAGCTCATGGTCAGCTCGAGTTCCCATCTTCCAAGAGCTAGTCCTTTTGTATGCTTTATTACGTTCTCTTGCCATTGAGAACCATGACAGGGGACTGAGATCTATGTCATCACGCTGCCCACACTCTGCGTCCACCTTCATTGGCTGAGAAATGGCGCTTTTAGCGTCATTGAAACGCGACTTTGGCGCGAAAGTCGCGTACCGCATGGCCGACCCCACACAGGGATCGGGTTGGGTTTCATGAGACGCCGACTTTGCCAAAAGTCGGCGACTTATGAAAATGAACGATCCGTTTCGCTCAACCCTACTCTTTACTGAAGGCTTCAGGATCCTCAGTCCGGAATACGGTTAACCGGGCTGCGGGAGTCCGGCCGGTCCAATGGCACCTCCAGAGTTCCCTTTGCAGGTGGAAATCTGTGCCTACCTTCTAGCTCTTATGTGTTGTGGTCCTCCCCTGCTGTGCTTACGGGATAGTCCCCACAACTGTTGTGTCTGTTTCTGAAGTTCCCTCACAACTCGATTTTGATGTTCTTCTTCGTCCCCCCAGATAATACGGCTAGGACGCACTCGTGTGACGGGTAGGCTCGGAGCTCTTCTGGGACCCTAGTGTCGCCCCTCTCCAACTGTTGCCCCCTATGTCTTCTTAGGTGATTTGAGTGAGACAGCCCGCCTATAACTGACTGTCCTGCCGTAGGTTTGAAGTAAGGCCTGGAGCTCAATACTTCCTCGGCGTTTCCAGCCACCGGCTACGCGCCTCAGTAGGATGTTGCCTTGTCTTACAGCACGACTCCTACTGGTGTTTCTCCTTGTTGCGTTGATCTCGTTTCTCACTCAGCACAATAAACCTCGCTTCTTGTCCTTTCTTGGGGTACCGCCGTGATGAAGTGCAGGCGCGGTCCCGTAACGTTCTTTCCTGTTCGCTAGGCCTCTGCCAGGATCCCACCCCTGACAGGGGCCCCCCTGAATCTTCCCCTGCAACACCCTCTGCCACAGGATGTTGCCTGGTTCCAACCCAGTCAGCTTCTGACTAACTTCCTACCTAACCCCCAGTTTTACCAGATTGTGAGGAGTGGCCTAATACATAGCACCCTTAGCTCCCCCTGGAGGCCAGACTGTGAAGTGTATTGGTGTCTGTGATACCTGGTCAGGTGAACTCCTTCAGTGCCATCAGACATACCATAGCCCCCCTTAGTGGCGGAGCATCAGTACTGCAACGACCAGGACTCTGGGGCGCTGCACTAGGCCAATAGATAGAACTCTTATGATGCTATATAAGATACCCTGTTGCCTCCACAGAGAAATAAAGCGTAAGGGTTGAGCTTGCTATGTAACTAAACTGTACTTGAATGAAACAGATGCAAAGCCAAGCGGCGAGTTACCCCAGTCCTGAGACGACTGAATTTGTGCCTTCTATAGCTTTCCACCTTTTATTTATACATTCAAAACTTTCCTCCTCCGGTTCTATCTCTTCCACACCATTACGCCGCAAGCAGTCAATCTTCCACTGAACGCTGCCATTATATCCTCCTTTGTCCTCCCCCTTCTTATCTCCACACACTTTTGTTGCCATACACAGACCGTCCTCCCTTTTTGCGCCGCTATAGCAACATGCATACAATCCACAACATAGACGCGCTGTTCGACTGAGCTTTGGTCCTCTGCCCATGCGCTGGTGGTCCACATCACTTCCGGTCACCTGACCGGCCGGCACGACATAAGACAGAGAGCTCCGGCTATTGTCACTACTTCTCTCCTGGGCGTAGACTCGCCAGCCCTTCCACTTCACCACCAACGTCGGCTTGTACAGCCACGGATCCATGCACAACGTTGCACTCTCCGGACGTAAGCCCAGCTCCAGCACAGATAAGTACCGCTCATACTAATACCGCTAGTCTTACCCTCACAAACCTTTGCCTTACAGCTATAGGAACATATTGAGCGTCCTGCACCACAGCTTTACGGTTTTCCCTCGTTAACGTGGTAAATACCATTTTCAGTACATTTCATCTTTTAGGATGATACATTCCTTACCCTAACCTCGGTCTATGCAATTTTTTTTCCCAACCCTTCCCCCCTTCCTTTTTACAGTACAACCTCTGCTGTGCACATCACAACCTCAAAACAGACCTCATCTGGTGTGGTAAACCTAAACCTAATCAGTTTTCAGTATGTTTTCTCATAATTTCACCCAGTCACATATCTCACTGATTTTTCACCCTGCACATTCCCCTTTCCCCTGTCTTGTATTGCGGCATGCGTCTACCATTCCATGTAGTATCCACTATTACCAACACTATCTAATGAGAAGGTACTTTCTGCTCTTTCATTATATTTCTCTATGAAGCTCTAACAGGACATGCCTATCAATATGCCTCTTTCCTGGATGGGAATGTACAAGTACGATTGTTGACGCACTAATTTAATGGTATGTCTTCATTTACATTATCTCTACATTTCTCTGTATCTTCCATCCCACTACGTTATGCATATAGTCACATTTCTTCTGGCGCTTTCTGCCTAGCCCCGGGACTGATGTCTTCACACTTAGGATATTTTCCCTCTTGTCTGACCTTTATAGCCCCTCTACCATTCGGTTTTATACCTCTCTCGTTTGTGACATGGTTTCATTCCTCTTTGTAAATATGTATCATAGGTTGTGCCTTTTCTGTACATATTGTATATATTTTTTATATAGATATTGTTTCCGTTTTTTTTTCAGCGACACTGTGATCAAGGCCACGGTGTGGCCTAAACATCTAATTGCCTGTCGCTCATCACTTATAAATAAAGTTTGTTCACTTAAAGCAAAATCCATCTAGTTAAGAGTGCAGTGATTATTGACTTTCTGCAATTGTCATGCCTGGCAGACACAAAATGCATAGATAAGAGACCAGTGTCTGATTGGTCCTCTCCACCAACCCATTAGTCTCAGGATGATATGCAGAAGACCGATTAAGCTCTATGCTGAGCAAGCGACAAAGCTCCCTCTAGAAACAAGACGCAAACTGAGAACTCCTATCACTGACAATCTTGTCAGGCATCCCGCGAAGGCGGAACACATGTTTGATAAACAATAACACCAGAGCCCATGCGGATGGTATATGAGGAAGAGGAACCAGGTCTATGATTTTGGAGAAATGATTCGTGACAACCCAAATGACCTTATTATTGTCAGTCTTAGACAAGTCCACTATAAAGTCCATCACGACCATCTCCCATGGCCTATCCACCCCAGGCAAGAGATAGAGCAAGCCCGCGGGTCTCTGCCTTGAAGGCCGATTCCTGGCACATGAGACGCAGGCTTGCACGTAGTCCCTGACATCTCGTGTCATCCGAGGCCACCAATAAGACTGCTTAAGAAGATCCATGGTCCTTTTAATGCTGAATTGGCCACCCAGATTGGAGGTATGTGCCCACGAGAGAACCTCCGGCCGCAAGTTAGGTGGTACATAGGTCTTACCTGGCAGTACCAGCTCTAGAGACACCGGTGCTACTGTTTGAAGGCTCTTCGACGGGACTATTAGTTGTGGCTCATCACCATCTTCGGATGCGACTACAGAACGGGACAAGGCATCGGCACCCAAATTCTTCTCCCCGGAAAAAAAATGAATGAAAATATTAAAACAGAAGAAGAAAAAGGACCACCTGACCTGGCGAGAATTCAGCCGTTAAGCCGTCTGGGGGTAGACAAGATTTTTATGGTCTGTAAAGACCTTAAAGGGATGCCGAGCTCCTTCCAGGAGATGTCTCCATTCCGAAAAAGCCAATTTCATGGCGAGCAACTCCCTGTCCCCAATGGAATAATTCCTCTCCGCAGGTGAAAGGTCTTGGAGAAAAGAAGCATGGATGTCTCTGACCTTGAGCATCCTTTTTGCTCCAGCCCCAACGGAAGAGGCATCCATCTCCAAGATGAAAGGTTTATCACTATCGGGCCAATGCAGAACTGGTTCCCTAGCGAAATGGGACTTCAGGGAAGTAAAGGCCTTGGAGACCTCCTCAGGTCACTGCCTAGGATTAGCTCCCTTCTCGGTGAGGGCTACCAACAGAGCTGCCAAAGTGGAGAAGTGGGGAATGAACTGAAGGTAATAATTGATGAATCCCATAAAGCGCTGCAAAACTTTAAGGGAAAGAGGCTCCTGCCAGGTTCAACACCGACTCCAGCTTGGCAGGGTCCATAGCTACACCTTTTGTCGAAATAATGTACCCAAGAAATGGTAGGGCGTCCTGCTTAAACATGCACTTCTCCATTTTGGCAAAAAGGGAATTGGCGTGTAAGAGTTCAAAGACTCTGCACACATCTTTTCCGTGAGTGACAAAATCTGGGGAATAGATGAGGATATCATCCAGATATACTACCACAGATGTGGATAACAATTCCCGAAATATGTCATTAACAAAGTCTTGAAAGACTGCGGGGGCATTACAGAGACTGAATGGCATGACCAAGTAGTCATAATGGCCACCCCAGGTATTAAAAGCGGTCTTCCATTCGTCCCCTTTACATATAGGAATAAGATTGTAAGCCCGATGCAAGTCCAACTTCGTAAATATCTTAGCACCCGCTTCCTATCAAAGAGCTCGGATATTAACGGCAGAGCATATTTGTTTTTAACAGTGATTGCATTCAGACTCCTATAGTCAATGCAAGGATGTAATTCCCCTTTCTTTATTTGAACAAAAAAGAGTGCAGCGCCCCAGAGTCCTGGTCATTGCAGTAATGTCGCTCTTCCACCAGGGGGAGTGATATTACGTCTGATGGTACTAAAGGAGTTCATCTTTCCAGGTATGACAAGTCACACACTACACTTCACACTCCAGTCCACCAGGGGGAGCCTTGCTTTTATCTATTAGGGCACTCCTCACACACGGGTAAAACTGGTGGGTTGGATAGGAAGTCAGAGAGAAGCTGCCTGGGTTTGACCCAGAGAGGACCTGTCAGGCAGACAGGGGAAAGGAGGAACATCTGAGCTGCAGACAGAGGGTCCCTGTCAGGGGTGGGATCCTGACAGAGGCCAAGCATGAGATAGAACGTTACGGAGCTGCGCCTGCACTCATTGCGGCAGCATCCTAAGAAAGGATAAGAAAGTAATTGTGTTGTGGAGAGTGAGAAACAAAGTCATAGCACAAGGAGATAATACCAGGAGGAGTTCTGCCACAAGATCGGCAGCCTCCTTCTGAGGCGAGTAGCTGGTGGCCGGACCACCGAGGGAGTAATTGACTCTAGGCATTACTTCAGAGACGGCAGGACAGTCAATTCCAAGTTGGTTGCCCGACCTTAATACCTAAGAAGACACGGAGGAAAATTGTGGGAGGGGGCGTCACTAGGGTCCCTCTAAATAAGCTCCAGGCCTACCCCGTCATACGGGTTGTCCTATCCATACCATCTGGGGGACAGAGAGAGAGAGAACATCAGAAACATCCATGAAAGTTGTGAGGACTATCCCGTGGTGCTCAGCAGGGAGGTACTACAACACACAGGCGCTAGTAGGAAGGCTACTGATTTCCACTTGGATAAGGGAACTCTGGATGTGCCTTCGGACCAGCTGGATTCTGCCTGCCCTGTGAACGTTACTCTGGACTATGGATGCTGAAGTCTTCAGTAAAAGGTAAAGAGACTGCAACCCTTGTGTCCTCGTTATTCATTGCGCCTTACATCGTCCACCATCACCACCTACACATCTGGGAAGCCCTGGGGACATACTTCACCTGTGAGAAGGTATACCATCTAGCTGCCATTCCATCACCCCAGCGGACCCCTAAGCAGCGTCGGTCACCCTGACCGAATACCACAGGTGGCGTCACGAACACCAGACAAACTACACCTTTAATTGGACGCACCTCAGAAGGGCCACAGACCGGTTTGGGCCACCGTGACATCCCCAGAACCGAGAGAAAGATAGACCTGGTACCGAGTACCCCATTGCCCTACACGTGGGGGCGCTCCAAGAACACAGCCTTGACAGGGGACACTGACTTCCTGATAAACCCCCTCGCCAAATTCTCCCTGATATATTTTGACATAGCTTCAGTCTCTGGGAGAGACAAAGGGTAGACATGCCCATGAGGAGGCTCGGTCCCTGGAATGAGGTCTATAGGGCAATCATAGGGGCAATGAGGAGGAAGAGTCTGTGCAGCTTTTTTGGAAAATACATCCGTGTACTGCCAGTAGTGCCTAGGCAGGGGGGTTAGATTGGTTGTGACTAGTGATGAGCGAGTGTACTCATTGCTCGGGTTTTCCTGAGCACGCTCGATTGGTCTCTGAGTATTTGTAACTGCTCAGAGATTTAGTTTTTGTTGAGGCAGCTGCATAATTTATGGCTGCTAGCCAGCCTGAGTACATGTGGGGGTTGCCTGGTTGCCAGTTGTGACTTCAGACGAGCCAACCATAGTTTGGACCCCAAGACATTGTCCCTCACACGAACTACCCCATCCCAGTATGCTCCCTGCTGCCCAATCTATACGAGGTGAATGGCGGCGCAACCAAGGTATGCCTAGAAGTACCTCATCCATGCCCCCAGAGATTACTAAAAATGAGATTATCCCCTGATGTTTTGGAGACATCATGAGGGTAAGAGGTATAGTCTGATGGGTAATTTGCGTAGGAAAAATGGACCCATCAACCACCCGGATGGTCACTGGCTTAGGGAGAATCACTAAGGGGATTGCATGCCGTTGAGCTATGGTAGAAGACAGAAAATTGCCCTCAGCCCCGTAATCCACGCAGGACTCAGAAGTGAGGATAGTTGACCCATATGAGAGGGATACCTTAAAAGTTAACTTGGAGGACAATTCTACTGTGTATTCTGCGCCTCCTCCGACAGCCACAAGGTGCGGACGTTCCTGATGCCTGGAACACTTATTGGCGTAGTGGTCAGCCTGCTTACAGACAAAGCAGGTTGGCAGTGGACGTACAGGATGAGAGTAAGGGTACCGTCTCACAGTGGCACTTTTGTCGCTACGACGGCACGATCCGTGATGTTCCAGCGATATCCATAGAATATCGCTGTGTCTGACACGCAGCAGCGATCAGGGACCCTGCTGAGAATCGTACGTCGTAGCAGATCGCTTGGAACTTTATTTCGTCGCTGGATCTCCCGCTGTCATCGCTGGATCGGTGTGTGTGACACCGATCCAGCGATGCTTTCGCTTGTAGCCAGGGTAAACATCGGGTTACTAAGCGCAGGGCCGCGCTTAGTAACCCAATGTTTACTCTGGTTACCATCGTAAATGTAAAAAAAAAAAACCAGTACATACTCACATTCTGGTGTCCGTCAGGTCCCTGGCCGTCTGCTTCCCGCACTGACTGTGAGTGCCGGCCGGAAAGCAGGGCACAGCGGTGACGTCACCGCTGTGCTCTGCTTTCACTTTACGGCCGGCACTGACACAGTCAGTGCGGGAAGCAGACGGCCAGGGACCTGACGGACACCAGAATGTGAGTATGTACTGTTTTTTTTTTTTTACATTTACGGCCCTGCGCTTAGTAACCCGATGTTTACCCTGGTTACTCAGGGACTTCGGCATCGTTGGTCGCTGGAGAGCTGTCTGTGTGACAGCTCTCCAGCGACCACACAACGACTTACCAACGATCACGGCCAGATCGTATCGCTGGTCGTGATCATTGGTAAATCGTTTTGTGTAAACGGTACCCTAAAGGCCCCGTCTCACATAGCGAGATCGCTAGCGAGATCGCTGCTGAGTCACAAGTTTTGTGACGCAACAGCGACCTCCATAGCGATCTCGCTATGTGTGACACGTACCAGCGATCAGGCCCCTGCTGCGAGATCGCTGGTCGTGTCGGAATGGCCTGGACCTTTTTTTGGTCGTTGAGGCCCCGCTGACATTGCTGAATCGGTGTGTGTGACACCGATCCAGCGATGTCTTCACTGGTAACCAGGGTAAACATCGGGTTACTAAGCGCAGGGCCGCGCTTAGTAACCCGATGTTTACCCTGGTTACCAGCGTAAATGTAAAAAAAAACAAACAATACATACTCGCCTTCTGATGTCCGTCAGGTCCCTTGCCGTCTGCTTCCTGCTCTCACTGACTGCCGGCCGTACAGTGAGAAGTGAGAGCACAGCAGTGACGTCACCGCTGCGCTCTGCTCTCAGTGTACGGCGGCTCAGTCAGTCAGAGCAGGAAGCAGACGGCAAGGGACCTGGACACCGAAAGGCGAGTATGTACTGTTTGTTTTTTTTGGTAACCAGGGTAAACATCGGGTTACTAAGCGCGGCCCTGCGCTTAGTAACCCGATGTTTACCCTGGTTACCCGGGTGCTGCAGGGGGACTTCGGCATCGTTGAAGACAGTTTCAACGATGCCGAAGTCGTTCCCCTGATCGTTGGTCGCTGGGGAGAGCGGTCTGTGTGACAGCTCCCCAGCGACCACACAGCGACTTACCAACGATCACGGCCAGGTCATATCGCTGGTCGTGATCGTTGGTAAATCGCTAAGTGAGACGGGGCCTTAAGACTCCGCACCAGAGACTTCCTTGGACTCCCCAGGGTCGCTCGTCAGAGCTGGAGATTTCAAAGGAGTTACGAAGTTTGGAGTTAGCCCAGAGGCATAGCTAGGGTTTTGGTTCGGGGGGGGGGGGGGCACGAAGCTTCTGAGTTTGATTACAACTGAGTGACGCACCCTAATAGTGGAGAAGAACCTCAGCAGATGACTGCACTGTTGCTGACAATAATCTCTATACTCTATATAAAGACCAATATTGATATTACCGCCATATGGTGACAGCGGTAGATACCAGTCCTACAGAACATATAAGAGATTACAGCACAGTTACAGATAATGACTTACTGCTGACGTTCTTTCTGATGGAATCGTTCACTTTTCCCGTCTTTTCCATCTGGCCCAGACCGCACATGACAACTTCTTCCACCCAGGACTCAGCTGCAAAGAATACAATAAAGACATATTTCACTTCTCACATTTTCAGCACTGTCGCCAGTGGGACTAATTACAACCTGCACAAACTCCTCATCCTGCCGATACCCCAATGGTGAGCTGCTGCCGCCGTATGTGTCCCTATTACTGGACCTGCTGTATGGTTCTCTGTGCCCTCTAAATTCTAAAGCAACTCTCTATAATATAGTAATGCCGTGTGAAAGTGCCCTAGAAAACAGTGCCCACATTTTGTCCCCTAAAAAGTAATATTGCCCTGTGTGCTCATTTGACAGTCACAGTGACCTGAAGGTTCCCCTATAACAATAAGTGCCAACTTTACATTTAATAATATCCTGAGTCTCCCCCTTTAAAGCTCCACTCTACACAATATGATGCTCTCTTATACAGTCTAATGCCCCCTCACTATATATATATATGTATATATATATACTGACCCCTTAGTATCCCCAAATGGTTTGATAGCTCCAACACTAATCTCCACACTGTATGATGACCCCCTAGATAGCCTCCATATAGTATAATGCACCAGACAATCCTCAATATAGTATAATGCACTCCCCATAGGCCTCCATATAGTATAATGCACTCCCCATAGGCAGACTCTATAGTATAATGCACTCCCCATAGGGAGACTCTATAGCAGTATTTCCCAAACTCCAGTCCTCACAGACCCAACAGGTCTTGTCTTCAGGATTTCATAGGCATTGCACATGTGATGGAAGTATCAGGAGTTGTCTCACTTGCGCAGCACTACGGAAATCCTGAAAACATGACCTGTTGGGGTCCGTGAGGTCTGGAGTTTGGGAAATACTGCTTTATATAATAATGCAGCTTATAATATAATGCATCTCCATAGGCAGCCTCTATAGTATAATGCATCCCCTTAGGTAGCCTCTATAGTATAATGCACCCCCTAACATAATGCACCCCCATAGACAGCCTCTATAGTGTAATGCAGCTATATAGGCAGCCAGTATAGTATAATGCATCCCCATATTCAGCCTGTATAGAATATTGCACCCCCATAAGCAGCCTGTATAGTATATTGCACCCCCATAGGCAGCTAGTATAGTATAATGCACCCCATAGGCAACCTGTATAGTATAATTCATCCCCATAGGCAGCCTGAATAGTATATTTCACCCCCATAGACAGCCTGTATAGTATAATGCACCCCTATAGGCAGCTTGTATAGTATATTGCACCCCAATAGGCAGTCTGTATAGTACATTCCACCCCCATAGGCAGTCTGTATAGTATATTGCACCCCCATAGGCAGCCTGTATAGTATATTGCACACCCATAATCAGCCTATATAGTATAATGCAGACCCATAGGCAGCCTGTCTAGTATATTGCACCCCCATAGGCAGCATGTATAGTATATTGCACCCCCATCCATAGGCAGCCTGTATACATAGTATATTGCACCCCCATAGGCAGCATGTATAGTATTTCAATATACTATACTGTCTGCCTATGGGGGTGCATTATACTATGTATACAGGCTGCCTATGGGGGTGCATTATACTATACAGGCTTCCTATGGATGTGGGTGCAATATACTATACAGGCTGCCTATGGGGGTACAATATACTATACAGGTTGCTTATGGGAGTGCATTCTACTATACAGGCTGCCTATGGATGGGGGTGCAATATACTATATTGCATCCCCATAGGCAGCCTGTATACTATATTGCAGCCTCTACAGAATAATACATCCCCCATAGGCAGACTCTGTAATATGATGCACTCCCATAAAAAAATAAATCCAATATGTCATGATCCTATGGTAGGATTTGAGCTGGAGCCTTGGGGGTTAATGCTGCTGGCCTTCCTTTGGATTGGGGGGGCTTTCTATAGCCACAGGAGGCTTACTTCCTTGTCAGTTATACTTCTGCCCTTGGCTGAGTTAAGTGACCCCTGTACGCTTGTGTGTTTGTTGCCCTGTGATTCTTCTTCCTCTTTTGTCCCAGCCTGTCACCCACGTCGCACTTACCTGTCTATTAGTTTCTTCCTGTGGATTATCTGGTTCTCTGATATGACCCGCTCAGTTTCCTGACACCCGTTTGTACCCGGTTATTATACGCTTGTCGGCTTCCCAGCCGGTAACCTCCTGGTTTTACCCTTGGCGCTCCACTGATTGCTCCGGCAGCTGGCCTCTCCCCGGCCCCTGCTCCTGCGATCACTTGCCGCAGGTCCTGCATGCCGGCAACTGTGCCAATTTGTGTCAGCGGGTGCTGTTTTCCCGTCCCCGTTCTGCTGTATGGGACTTGTGTACGGACCTGGACAGGTCGGTCATGGGGTACCTGATACAATACTCACCTCTCTTCCTCCTGGTTCCTCTGATGCTCTGAGCACCAGCACGTCTCCGGACCGCGGACGCCGGGTAGTGACATCATCACAACCCCCTGTCCAATTCTCCCTGCTCTGCCGCAGAATGTAACTGTATCTGCGTGCTGCATGCGTTGATGCAGTTACAGTAGCGTAGCGCCGGGTGGGCCTCCTCAGAACATAGGACCTGGGGTGATAGCTCCCTCTGCTTCCCCGGTAGCTATGCTACTGAGCTAACCGAATCCTTTGTCTACAGTGGACTCGCTCCAATCTTCGCTCAGCGTGTTGAATATCGATGCTTGTGGACACAGTTATTAAGTCCTCCAGGGTAGTAGGTATCTCCCTAGTGGCCAAAGCATCCTTTACATGATCAGCAAGGCCCCTTCAAAATACAGGGATCAGGACCTTATCTGACTACTCCAACTCAGAAGCTAACGTCCAGAACTGGATGACAAACTGACTGGCCTTGGAAGAGCCCTGGGTTAATGCCAAGAGTTGGAGTTCGGTATCATGGGTAATCCGAGGTCTCAGAAAGACCTGTCTCAGAGCATCCAGAAAATGAGAGGCATTCTGGACCACCTGATCGTTAAGCTCCCATAATGGCGTAGCCCACTCTAAGGCTGTGCCAAACAAAAGGGACACCACTAATCCCACCTTGGCCCGCTCGGATGGGAATCATGAGGCCAGTAGCTTCAGCTGAATCGAGCACTGGTTCACGAAGCCCCTGCAAGCCTTTCTGTCCCCCGAGAACTTATCGGGCAGCGAATAGCAAGAAAAAGGTGGGACAGAGGACACAGCAGAAGCCATAGTAGCTGCTTTGCTGGCTGCTTGTTCTACCACTGCCGTAAAATCCACAGCTGAAGTTGCCCATCGAGAGTGGACAACCTGCCCACCAGCTGGAGAAGTCGCTGCTCGTCCGCCATTACTAGCCAGACCCTGTACTGTTAGGGTTGGTGGATTGCACAAAATAAAATATAAATTAAAGTGCAATTGCAACCCAGGGTCCACCGTGCAGAGATGTAACCTGCTGCTAGTGTGAACAATGACGGAACGGAACCAAGTAGCGAGTGTATACCATAGACACACTGAGTTAACGCCACACAGTGTGTTTAGAACATGGAGTTCCAAGCTCCGTTACTTCACCGAGAGGTACTACATTTAGAACGCAATGTGCTAAACCCTGTTCACAACACAGGGATGTAAGCACATGGATTAGACTTGCTTGCAACTAAACCGTTTCAATTGCACACATGAATGAAGCCAATAGATAGAACTCTTATTGTGCTAGATAAGATACCCTGTTGCCCCCACAGAGAAATAAAGCGTAAGGCTATGTGTACACGTTGCAGATTGTGATGCATTTCCACAGCGTTTTCCGCAGTGTAGTGCACAATCAATGGGAAATCTAGAATTGATGTGCACATGCTGTGGGAAAAAACGCACAGATTTGCAGCATTTTATTTTCCGCAGCATGTCAGTTCTTTTTGCAGTGTTTCTGCACCCATTGACTTCCATTTATTCAGTCAAATCCGCAGCAAAACCGCATGTTTAAAAAGATCTGCGGTTTTGCTGCAGAGTTGGGTGCAAAAACGCTGCCAATAGGGAGCAGGAAGAGTGTGTGGGCAGAGACTGTATGTGGGCAGAGACTGTGTGTGGGCGGAGACTATGTGTGTGCATGTCTGTGTGAATATGTTTGTGTGTATCTGTGAGTGTTTGTATGTGCGTTGGTCTGCGGGTGTGTGTAGGTCTTATGTAGGCAGGCATCATCCAATGGGACTATTAGTCCCATCCAGCTATGCCTGCTACAGTGACAGCTAGCCAATGATGGGACAGCAGGAGTCCCATCATCCGGCTACTGTGTAAAAAAAAAACAACACACATATACACACAGGGGTGGATTATGGGTAGCCAGGGCCCCAGGCTGTTCAGACACTGTGGGCCCATCCGGTCATGCGACGGGGTCATGCGACGGGGTCATGTGTGTCATGTTACAAAGATTTTGTAAGCCGCCACCATAACACGGTAGACACTTTTGGCCGGGCCCTACTCTACTGTAACCTATTAAATATTTGTTAAAATATGCAATACAATTTAGGTATATTATGATTTATTTTTTCAATTTTTAAAATGACCAATATCACATGCAAGGAACAAATACCACCTCACCATGACCAGACCACATATTACAACCACAGTGATCGAGTAATATCACATACAAGGAACAAATACCGCTACACCATGTCAAGACCACATATTACCACCACTTGGTGACCAAATAGCACATACAAGGGACAAATACCACAACACCATTTCCAGACCACATATTACCACCACATAGTGACTGAATACTACAATACTGATCAGTAAAAAAAAAACCCACAATACTATCACCATAAGTGCCAGTATTAACAGGAGATCTGTACTTAGTATGCAGTGTCTGTGTAGAGGTAATACAGTGATCACCGGTGACATTGTACACAGGAGCTCTGTATATAGTATACACTGTATAGTGTCAGTGTATAGGTAACACTGACTCACCAGTGACGTCTCTAGGTGAAGTTCTTCATCTTTCATCCAGCACAGACCGCCATCATTTCTTCCAGCCAGTACTCGTTTCTGAAGGAAATAACACAGTTATCTCAAGCTCCGCTTGCAGAACACATTACTTAAATTTTCACAACTTCTACATTACACCACATGAAGAAAAATAGGCGATATAGTGTCACTCTGCACAGTAACAGGACCCCCCCCCCCATTTAAAACAGTATGCTCAAAAAATAAAATAAATACATCACTGCAGTAATAATATCCCTTAATTAGCCCCTATGGTAATAATATTCCCCATCCTGGCCCCTTTTATCTCATTCCTGGCTCCAGCCATATGTTCTTGCATCCTGCCCTCATGAGTATCCATTCTACCCCATATGATCTCCCCATCCTGCCCCATCTGTCTCCATCATATCCATCCTGCCCCATGATCCAATCCTGCCCCATGTCTTTCATTCTGCCCCGTGTGTCCAATCATGCCCCATATGTACATTCTGCCCATGCCTCCAGTCCTGCCCCCAGTGTGTCCAGCAATCTGCCCCAGTGTGTCCAGCGTATTACACCCAGTGTGTCCAGCAATCTGCCCCAGTATGTCCAGCATATTGCCCCAGTGTGTCCAGCAATCTGCCCCAGTGTGTCCAGCATATTACCCCCAGTGTGTCCAGCAATCTGCACCAGTATGTCCAGCATATTGCCCCAGTGTGTCCAGCAATCTGCCCCAGTGTCTGACTCCAGCATATTGCCCCCAGTGTGTCCAGCAATCTGCCCCAGTGTGTCAAGCATTGCCCCCAGACAGTGTGTCCAGCAATCTGCCCCAGTGTGTCCAGCATTGCCCCCAGACAGTGTGTCCAGCACTCTGCCCCATTGTCTCCAGCATATTACCCCCAGTGTGTCCAGCATTCTGCCCCAGTGTGTCCAGCATTGCCCCCAGACAGTGTGTCCAGCAATCTGCCCCAGTGTGTCCAGCATTGCCCCAGACAGTGTGTCCAGCAATCTGCCCCAGTGTGTCCAGCATATTACCGCCAGTGTGTTCAGCAATCTGCCCCAGTATGTCCAGCATTTGCCCCAGTGTGTCCAGCAATCTGCCCCAGTGTCTGACTCCAGCATATTGCCCCCAGTGTGTCCAGCATTGACCCCAGACAGTGAGTCCAGCAATCTGCCCCAGTGTGTCCAGCATATTACACCCAGTGTGTCCAGCAATCTGCCCCAGTATGTCCAGCATATTGCCCCAGTGTCCAGCAATCTGCCCTAGTGTGTCCAGCATTGCCCCAGACAGTGTCTACCAGCAATCTGCCCCAGTGTGTCCAGCATTGCCCCCCAGTGTGTCCAGCAATCTGCCCCAGTGTCTCCAGCATTGCCCCCAGTGTGTCCGACTCCAGCAATCTGCCCCATTGTTTCCAGCAATCTGCCCCAGTGTCTCCAGCATTGCCCCCAGTGTCTCCATCAATCTGCCCCAGTGTGTCCAGCATATTGCCCACAGACAGTGTCCAGAATTCTGGCCCGCCCGGGCCCCCCAGATTGCCGTTAGCAAAAAACAACAACCAAAAAACGAGTTCTCCTCACCTGACCTGTGCGCTCCAGCGGCGAGCTCCCTCCAGCAGCGCGCACTCGCCAGCGACTGACAATGACATCAGATGCCGGCTACGTGTGCGCTGCGCCTGCAGCCAACTTCAGCTGCCAGCCTCCAATTGGCTGGCGGCTGTTGTTAACTATTGACGTGCGGGCTCGCGCCCGCACGTCAATAGGTGAAACTGCCGCAGCGCCAGTAGGGGCCTGGTGAGCAGATGAGACGGGGCCCGATGTGGGCCCCCTCTCTGCCCACTGGGCCCATATGCCAGTCAGGGCAGTAATGCCCTGATGGCGGCGGGCAATCTGAGCAGTAGCCCAGGGCCCCCCCACACCACTGGGCCCTGGGCTACCACCCAGATTGACCCTATTATAATCCACTCCTGTATACACATACAGTACATACAACATACAGTATATATTCACCATACAGCTAATCCCCGACTCCCTCAATCACCTGTAAAAAAAAAAAAAAATAATAAACCAACAGTATACTCCCTGGTCCGATGTAATCCATTTAATAACGAGTGTCCCACGACGATCTTCTGTGGAGAGCTGTCACATCGGAAGATGTGACCGCTATCCAGGGGCTCCGGTGATACAGCGACAGAAGGTAATCCTCCGCACTGTATCCCTCCACCGCCGTGAGTTCAGCAGAGTTCATACTGTCACTTGCGGCACAGCTGCATGGGAAAATTCTCATCCAGCAGTGCTGTAAAGTGAGAACATGAACTCATTAAATCCTTAGTGATAACACTGCAGGAGCCATTGTCTTCTGTCAGTGTCAGAAGAAGTCACTTGAGGCCTATAGAGCAGTCACATCTCCTGATGTGACTTCTCTATAGGGAAGATCGTTGTAGGACATTTGTTATTAAATGGACTACATTGGACCAGGGAGTATTTTTTTGCAGGAGATTGAGGGCGTCACATGGATTGACAGAACAATAAAAATGGGAAAAATATGTAGTGCTTCATTTCAGTAAAATACTTTATTCTGGCTGTGTTTATTTAACCCTTTACCAACTATAGGATTAGTTATGGATAGGTGACTTATTGACACCTCTCCATTACTAACCCAGCTTGATGTCACCTTACAATACAAAGGTGACATTAACCCCCTAATACCCCATATGCCACCACTACAGGGCAGTGGGAAGAGAGAGGTAAAGTGCCGGAATTGGCGCATCTTAGAGATGCGCCATTTCTGGGGCAGATGGGAGCTGATGTTTGTAGCCGGGGGGGCCAATAACCATGGCCCCATCCTAGGCTGTGAATATCAGCCCGCAGTCGTCTGCATAGCCTTTTCTGGCTATTAATTATAGGTGGACCCCATGTCATTTTTTTAGGGGTCCCCCTATTTTAAAAGCCAGTAAAGGCTAATTATACAGCTGTGGGCTGATATTCATAGCCTGGGAAGATCCATGGGTATTAACCCCTTCCTAGGCTATAAACATCGGCCCCCAGTCACTGGCTTTCTCTCTGGCGCAGAAAATTGCGCGGGAGCCCACGCCATTTTTTGATTAAACAGATATTGTGTTTAAGGCCGGGGTCACACTTGCGAGAAACTCGCACCTCAATACCTAGCACTGCCACCGCAGTGTGCGGCTGCATGTATTTCTACGCAGGTGAACGCTCCAGTCCGAGTGCCGGCGGCAGTGCCGGGTACTGAGGTGCGAGATTTGTGTGAGTTTCTCGTAAGTGTGACCCCGGCCTAACGCAGATTTTATGTGTGTCTTTATTTAACTATTTATGTACTATTTTATTATGTTTATTACTAAACATTGAGCTTGGTATTATCTGTCTATCCATCCAGATAAATCTATAGATAGATATATCTATAGATAGATGGATAGATATATCTATAGATAGATAGATACATCTATAGATAGATAGCAGATAGATAAATCTATAGATAGATCTATAGATAAATAGATTGATAGATCTATAGATAAATAGATAGATCTATAGATAAGAGAAATAGAAAAATAGTGCAGCACATTCAGCATGGAAAGAATCTCGGTGCAAAAGAGCTTCCACAGGCATATACCAAACCTTGCATGTATTTAAACCCTATATAAACACATTGCACCAAAAGGGATCGTACCAAAACAAATCTTTATTGGACAAAATACACAATTTAAAATAGTAACAATATTAATTAGGATACTCTGAAGGTGACAACTACACCAGAGCCGCAGGCAAGAGGAAAAAAAAAACATGCTTGGTATTAAAGTAAGAAAAAGCCACCTCTGTATCAGTGCGTATATACTAGTGATCCACAAAGTTATAACACTAGTCTGGTAAAAAACGTCCAGTAAGCACATAAAACCAGAGCAAGGACATAGTATGAAGTTATAGGAGCATAATTACCTCAAGACCTGCGGCGCCACCCCGCCTGGGTGGCGCCGCAGGTCTTGAGGTAATTATGCTCCTATAACTTCATACTATGTCCTTGCTCTGGTTTTATGTGCTTACTGGACGTTTTTTACCAGACTAGTGTTATAACTTTGTGGATCACTAGTATATACGCACTGATACAGAGGTGGCTTTTTCTTACTTTAATACCAAGCATGTTTTTTTTTTTCCTCTTGCCTGCGGCTCTGGTGTAGTTGTCACCTTCAGAGTATCCTAATTAATATTGTTACTATTTTAAATTGTGTATTTTGTCCAATAAAGATTTGTTTTGGTACGATCCCTTTTGGTGCAATGTGTTTATATAGGGTTTAAATATTGTAATTGCATGGGATTTCTTTTTTGATAGTAATCTCCCATACAGGCACAGGTGTTTTATCACACACTGTGTATTGTGTATCTTTTTTGGTTTACCAAACCTTGCATGTAGTAGACCAAAAAAGGAAGCAGCACACCACTGTCTGTGAATAAGGAGCTATTTTATTTAGCCCATGATGGCGACGTTTCGGTTCAGTGTAGCGAAAAATGTAGGCTTGAAAAAGGTTCGCTACCCCAAACCAAAACGTCGCCACCATGAGGTAAATAAAATAGCTCCTTAGTCACAGACAGTGGTGTGCTGCTTCCTTTTTTGGTCTACTAGATCTATAGATTTATAAATAGATAGATCTATAGATCTATCTATCTATAGATCTATCTATAGATATATCTATCTTCTATTATCTATACATCTATCTGTTACCTATCTATTATCTATCTATAGATATACAGTATCTATCTATTATCTATAGATCTATCTTTCTATAGCTATATCTAATAAAAGAAAATTTGGCAGCACTACCAAAAAAACCAAAAACGGGTGCAATAAAACCTGTAAGGGCTCCTTTCCACTTGCGAGATAAATGTCCGTGTTTCGCATGTGAAAACCAAGCTGTAGCGACAGCACTCCAGAGCGGAGAGTGCGGCTGCATAGCAATACATGCAGCCGCACGCTCCGCTCCCAAGTGCCGGCGCCACAGCTTGGTTTTCACATGTGAGACATATACGTTTATCTCGCAAGTGGAAAGGAGCCCTAAAGGTGATATCCAAACCTCCAAAGTAGAAAATCAGTAAAAAAAAATATCTGAAAAAAAACAGCCAGCACTCCAAAAATCAAAATGAAAAACTGTGACTTTACTGATCCATTAGCAGCAACGTTTCGCAAATTTCTCTGCCTTTCTCAAGCAGTGGACAAACATCAAGTGAACATTTAAATAGTGTTTCCATAGTATACCATCCATCAATTATGTAAAACAGTGTTAATTAATACATCAGGTGCTCATACGAGCACATTCAGTAATACATGTGAACAAGTCACCCAGTTGATATAGATCTGTTTCTGAAGTGCAGTACTGTAATATACTGTAGTGCCAATGAGCTCATATAAAAAAAGATACTATATTCATATGGGGGTACTAAAAACAGTCACATTACAGAAAAAAATCTTACTCTACATCTATTTGTGGGCTCTTGTAGTAATGTCCTCTACGCTATTCCCTATCCTGTAATATTGTCCCCTGTCCTATAAATAATGATGTCCCTCATTCTGACCCCATACTGTAATAATGTCCGCCCTGTCCTGGCCTCTTCCTGTAATAATATCTCCCATCCTGTAATAATGTCTCCGATGGTTCTGTGCTTCACAAATACATTTCAGTTGAATGTGTTTCATATGATGTAAATTCAGCTAAAAACAGCGCTGGCGGGCACCCTTACTCCACAGTTCTGGTTGCGGTCGCATCCTCTGTGACCGCAATCGTTATGCTATGACATCTGGAGATTTTCATAGCTGTTTTCTAGAACTGGTGCTACTGCTCCAAGCTGGCAGACAGCCGTGAGCCACAGGTTGGAGACAACGGCTGTAGATCTTTAAATTTCATCTAATATTTAGGATCCTTGCTTAATAAACCCTAAAACTTCAAAATAGACAAGCAAAATTGATTTTATATACCATCATAACTGTAAATAAATGATTGTCTACTTTTCTTTTAGAGTTACATATTCTTCCCACTTCTTTAAAAATCCTACCTACTTCTTTTCGCATCTCCAATACTTCATTCCAAGTATCATTTTTTTCTTAAACTTTTCTATCATCTCCATATTTTTCTATACACTTTATTATCACTATATATTCGCATTGACCTGTAGGAAGATGGACCCGGCCAGGGATGCTTCTCTCGTGCCGGTTCCAGAACTATCGGGGCTGTTACCATTGTTGTAGGGGGGAAAGCTTTCCAACCCGGACAGACCTTTGCACTTGACTGTAGGGGGCGTGTCAGGTATAAAAGGGGCAGTGTGCGGGAAAGCTTGACACTTGGCGGGAATACAAAGCGCGAAGCAGGAGAAGGTTGACTCCCTCTCTGCGGGACTACGCAACAAATCGGGCCCACACTGCAGTACCTCAGACCCTGTGCACACTGACCGTGGGAGACTGGAGGTGCTGCGTCCATCCATCCTTACTACTGAAGCTCTCACCCGCACCGCTCCGCTACTAGCCGTGAGTGTGCAGCCTGGAACTGACCAGGCAGACCATCGAGGACCTGGTACCTACACCCCCGGCACCAGCGCTGTTCAGCGACATCTTCCAGTGGAGGCAGAGACTGCGACACTTGTTGGACTTTGTTCTGGAAACCCAACTACCTCATCTGAGATGGCCAAGAGATGCCATTTCCAACGGGAGACAGTGCTTCACCTTCCTCCAGGAACAGGCCAGAGACTTCACGCATCACCTACGGCGCCACCGTGGGATTCCAAGCTTACACCACCCGGAAACCATTAGACTGATAAGTTTACCAGTTTCCTAACCATTTGTTCCTACCCTGATAACAAGACCAAGTTTATTCCCCCCTTAATCCTGTCTCTCCCTGCATGGAGTAATCCCTGTAATAAACCCGTTAACTCTTTTTTTATTATTATTATTATTATTATTATTATTTATTTATATAGCACCATTAATTCCATGGTGCTGTACATGAGAAAAGGGGTTACATACAGGGCTATAGATATCATTTACAGTAAACAAATTTACAGTGACAGACTGATACAGAGGGGAGAGGACCCTGTCCTTGCGGACTTACATTCTACGGGATAATGGGGAAGAGACAGAAGGTCGGGGGTGCAGCAGTTCTGGTGGTGACGAGGCGGCAGCTCTGGTGGTGGTGAAGCAGCAGCTCTGGTGGTGGTCAGGCGGCAGAATTGTTATTGCAGGCTGTAGGCTTTTCTGAAGTGATGGGTTTTCAGGTTCCGTCTGAAGGATCCAAGGGTGGTGGATAATCGGATGTGTTGAGGTGTGGAATTCCAGAGGATGGGGGATATTTGGGAGAAATCTTGGAGGCGGTTGTGTGAGGAACGAATAAATGTAGAGGAGAGTAGGAGGCCTTGGGAGGATCAAAGATTACGTGAGATAGTGGGAGATTAGTTCAGAGATATAGGGAGGGGACAGGTTGTGGATGGCTTTGTAGATCAGTGTTAGTAGTTTGAACTGGATTCGTTGGGGAATTGAGAGCGAGTGGAGGGATTTTCAGAGGGGAAAAATAGGGGAGTAGCGAGGAGAGAGGTGGATTAGCTGGGCAGCAGAGTTGAGGACAGACTGGAGAGGTGCAAGAGAGTTAGCGGGGAGGCCACAGAGGAGGGTGTTGCCGTAATCAAGGCGGCGGATGATGGGGACATGCACAAGAGTTTTAGTAGATTGTGGGCCAAGGAAGGGATGGATTCTGGCAATATGTTTGAGTTGGAGGCGACAGGAGGTGGCAAGAGTTTGGACGTGCGGTTTGAAGGACAGGGCAGAGTTGAGAGTTACCCCGAGACAGCGGATTTCAGGTGCGGGAGAGAGCGTGATGCCGTTTACCATTATAGATAGATCATGTAGGGGAGACACGCAAGATGGGAGGAAGATGATGAGTTCGGTTTTGTTTACATTGAGTTTTAGGAAGCGAGAGTTGAAGAAGGAGGATATGGCATTTAGACACTCCAGGATTCTGGACTGCAGAGAGGTGACATCTGGGCCAGAGAGGTAGATCTGAGTGTTGTCTGCATACAGGTGGTACTGGAAGCCAAGGGACTTTATGAGTTTCAATAGGCAAAAGGAATAGATGGAAAAAAGTAGGGGCCCAAGACAGAGCCTTGAGGGACTCCAACTTTCAACAAATTGTTGACACAAACATGACACCATCTGTAAAAATGTGAAGTTGAAAAGAGGATGGCATCTACAAATGGATAGTAATACTAAACACACATCAAAATTTACAACAGACTACCTCAAAAGGCGCAAGCTGAAGGTTTTACAAAGGCCCTCACGATCCTTGATCAGAACATCATTGAAAATCTGTGGCTAGACCTCAAAATAGCAGTGCATGCAAGACGACCCAGGAATCTCACAGAACTGATATAATTTGCCAGGGAAAAATGGATGAAAATCCCTCAGACAAGAATTGAAAGTCTCTTGGCTGACTAAAAAAAAGTGTTTACAATCTGTGGTACTTGTAAAAGGGGGTGCTACTGGGTACTAACCATGCAGGAAACCCAAAGTTTTGCATTGTACCATTTTCCTTTTTGCAATTTTTAAAATGAAAAAGATGAAAATGGATATATGTTTTTCCTTAAATACAAAGGAAATCGGTCATCTTTAACTTTAACCCTTTTAGAGATCATTTCATCTTCAACTTGCTTAACTATTCACAATAAGAGTAATTGTGACCAGGGGTACCCAAACATTTACATGCCACTATATGTAATGGCTGACAGTTTTTTCTCGTAATCACACTCAGCTCTGGTCCGCAGCTATAGAAAAAAAATAACCATAATAAATTGCACACCTTGAAATGTGTATAGCGATGTATGGATGAATAAATTGATACTGTGCTGTAGATCAGATAGTCGGACAGGCAGCCAGATGGGTAGATAAGTTAAAATATAATAAACTATTATTGTCTATATTTCTTCATTATAACTGACAGAACACATACAGTAAGTGACAATGTGGCAGTATTTCTTATGAATATTGTATATAATGAATATTATAAGTAAATCATTTAGAATATAAAAAATGGGAAAAGTTTAATGAAATATGTTTTCTGTAGTATGTGTAAACATGACAAGTGGCTTTCATTATAGACAAATATTTATATTGCCATCATACATATACAATTAGATTGGAAATATTACACTATGCATGAAGAATATAAGCTAATGCAGGGAAACTGAGTTCTGGAACCAGGCATGCCGGCAGCACACATTTTTAACAACCGAGAAGCAGAAACTAATTTGTTTGTTTTTTTCCAATAAATCACGAAAGCTGAATGTTTCATTTAACCATGCTAGACTGCTGAGAGTTATGAGGAATCAGGAGACTGATTTCCTATTGCCATCTTGAACAGGTGAACAAATATTGTTACGCTCAGCCCTTCATCTTCTCTGAGATGGGAAAAGCTAGAGGACAGAAAATTTCAGTACCAGTCATACAACTGTTAACTCACGTCCATGTATTTTAACTCTAAAGGCAGCAAAAAATCTATCATTTATTTGGGGGTTTAGTGGACCCTCACTTCCTAAAAGGGTTATTCTCATTTTCATAAATAAGTTTTGTTTAATTTTGCTTTTTTACTTCTTATCGAGTTGTTCAACATTTGTTGAGATAATAAATCTTTTCTTTGGTTTACAGATCGTTGCCTTCGAGACCAACTACTATTGCTAGATGGATGCACGGTCCTTTAGGGTATGTGCACGTGGTGTCATTAAGATGCTGGCGGACTTGCCGAGGTTTTCCTAGGTGAGGCTGTTTTTAAAAAATGCTGTTGGTCTTATTCCTGAAGCGGCTTTGCTCTTGGTTTTGCCATTGTATTTCTGGCGACTTCGCTGCCAGCGTCTGTTTTCTATACTAGCTGAAGCCGCCTGAAGAATGGGCATGGTACTTATTTAAACAGCTTCATGGTTTCCAAACACTGAAGAGGTTAAAAGAAGCAACACAAAACTGAACACATGGGCAGCAATGTCATTTTTACGTTCCTATGCATTATGTTCATTTCTTGGGGTGGTTTTGCTGTGCTCTTTCTGCCTGGAATCCACCTGAAAAAGACATTGTGTACAATTACCCTAAGGCCACGTGCACATGTTCAGTATTTGGTCAATATTTCACAATAGTATTTGTAAGCCAAACCCAGGAGTGGAACAAAAAGGTGTTGCACGTGTTTCTATAATACTATTCCTCTGACTGTTCCACTTCTGATTTTGGCTTATAGATACTAATGTAATCGCTGACCAAATATTCAATGTGTGAACGTGGCCTAATATTGTGCTTGTAAATACGGCTTTGAATCTGGTTAGGGTGGATGAAACTTACTGTTACTTTCTAATCCTGGCCAGCTTTAGCACAGTGATTACAAGTATGACAACAGCAGTGGACAGTTGTGGAGGCAAAAAGCTGTAAAAAAAAAAGTTAATATATCCTAAGAATTCCTGCACATTCTAACCCCCTGCCACCAAAGCATGTTTCTCCTTCCTTGCCAGACCACATTTTTCAAATCTGATGTGTCACTTTATATGGTAAAACTCTAGAACGCTTCCACATATCCCAGTGACTTTTTGATTGTTTTTTTCTTTGCGACACATTGTACTTTATGGTACTGGTAAGTTGAGGTTGATATGATTTGCATTTATTTAAGAAAATGACAAAAATTTAGAAAAATGCACAATTTTCAAACTCTTGAGTTTTAATGATTTTAAAACAGATAATCATTCAACACATAGTTAATAAATAACATTTATCACATGCCTACTTTACATTTTTTAAAACTACTTTTGAAGTGACTTAAATGGGCCAATATGTCAGAAAACCCACAAACTAGACTCCATATTAGAAACTTAGAAACTGCACTGCTCAACGGAAAGTTTGTTAACCTTTCAGGTTCTTCTTAAATGCAACTACTGTTTGGGCAGATAACAGGGCTTAGAAGGGAAGGAGCGCTATTTGATTTTTGGAATACAAATTTGATTGGAATAGATTATAGATGCCATGTCACATTTGTAGAGCAGATGAGTTGCAAATCGCAAAAACCTCCCAGAAGTTACCCCATTTTGGAAACTACACCCCTGTCACTGGTTTATCATGACAGAGAGGAGCCAGAAGACTGCAGCATCTGATTTCTCCTACTCCTGCAATGTTTAGAAGCACTTCACCTTTATATTAAATGGTGCAAGTTTCTTCTAAGAAGCTTTCCTGCATTAAGGCTCACAGCTGTTCACTGTTGGCCACTCCCCTCTCCTATATATTCTGGGCACTGGCTAGCACTCATAGCCCGAGTTAGTTTATGCAGCATGGTTAGGAGATGGTGGTTTGTGGTTGTTGTTTGAGAAGTCGTTTGGTGGATTTATCAGAGATTGTTGCTAGGTTTTGGGTGTGTGCTAATTTCCCTCCTTCTTCTCCTACTTTGGTTTACCCCATCTTCCAGTCCACAATCTTTACCTCTGTTGTTTGTGTGAGCATAATTGTATGATTGGTATTTTCCTTTATCCTTGTTTCTATTACCTTGTTAGTCTGATAGGGGTATTACGGTACACTACTACTCCCCTCTTCCCTGGGTGGAGGAAGGGTACAGACTGAGGGTGGATTCATGAGCTAAGGCAAGGTATGTGACCCCGGCGTCTTCACAGTCAGAAGTAATCTAGGGAACAGAGTGAGCTAGGGCTCCTCTAGTATTAGGGACAGGGAAGGAGCAACTGGTCCCGGGATACCCGACAACAGAGTTGTGACAACTCCTCAAGGAATTAATCAAGGATGTGAAGACCATCTAGAATCTGTAATTTGTTCACAGAATTTTATATTGGGCAGTGAAAATTAAATATTATATTATTTTGCATAAAAATTTGCTTTAATCCCAAATTTCTAATTTTCACAAAGGTAATAGATGACAGTGCACAAAATATTATGGGGTCTATTTTCTCTTGAATACGCTGATACTCCTCATGTGGTTGGAAACTACTGAATAGATTCCTGATAGGGCTAGGAAGGTAAGCGCAACAGATTGCGAACACCATGTTGCATTTGGTGAGCTCATGATGTACATAATGCAGATATAAAGCCAAAACCATATTTTGGAAACTACACCCCTCAAGGTGTTTGGCTAGGAGTGCATATAGTAAGAATTTTTAACCCACAAGTGATTCACGGAATTGGGTAGTGAAACTGAAATGTTCATTTTTTTTCTACAAAAATGTTGCTTGACCTAATTTTTTTAATTTTCACAAGGTTAACAAGAAATATGGACACTATAATTTTTTTGCTATTCCCAGATTCCCCGTATCTTGGTATCAGTATTTTGCCAGTATCCTGCTAATTCTGTTTGTCTCCTCAGTGTGTCAGCCATGCCACCCTATGCCTCCTCGGACGTCGCCAGAACTTCCTACACCAGTTCTTACCCGCTCCAGACTGCTACCTGACTCTTCTGCTTGCCATCTGCTAAGTGCTTCGCTACCCGCAATACCTGCAAGTCCACCTGTTCCGCTGGGTCAGCTTGCACGTGTGGGGGGTTTAAGTGAAGGTAGCACATGCGTCCCTCAGGCATTCCAATCCGACCCTGTTTGAGGGGTCCAACTACTGGTGTCTGGGGCTCGCATAGTCACACCGCCTTCAGGGCCCCCAAGACAGTGGTCCCGTGGTTCCGCAAAATTTCAATAAACGAATGTACACTGCAACATCTGTGCCTCCGTTTCCATTCGTTACAGAATGCTATCTGTTTTTGGAGTGCAGATTTGACTGGAATAAATTGCGGATGACATTTCGGATTTACAGAGCCACTGATGTGCCAAAAGAGCAAACAACCCCAAAAGGTGACCCCATTTTGGATACTACACCCCTTAGGAATTCTTCTAAGGGTGTGATGAGCATCTCAAACCCACTGGTGCATGAATATTGGGCTGTGAAAATGAATAACTTTTTTTTCATAAAAATGTTGCTTTAGCCTTAAATATCTAATTTTCACAAGTGTAATAGGAAAATAGAACCCACAATTAGTTATGCAATTTCTTCATAGTGCACTGCGACCCCATATGTGGTCAAAAACTATAGTTTGGGCAGTGCAGCAAAGCTTGGAAGATAAGGAGTGCGATTTGGATTTTAGAGATCAATGACTGCTAGAATAGATTACATTAAGAGAGCCCCTAAAATGTAAAAACATTGAAAAATCTCCAGAAGTTACCCCATTTTGGAATCCTCCAATGAAAATGAAAAAATTTTTTTTTTTCCACTAAAATGTTGCCTTTTTCTCAAGTTTTAAATTCTCAAAAAAGCTACCGTATTTTTCGGATTATAAGACACACTTTTGTTCCCCAAAATTTTTTGGGAAAGTGGGGGGTGTGTCTTATAATCCAAATCTGTCTGATGTGCTGTGCTGTAGAGGGGGGGGGCAGCTCTGAAGTGGTGTCAGAGGGCTGGGGTGGGCTGGCTGCAGGCTACAGAGACAGCAGGAGGTCCTGTGCTCCCACTCATTAGCCTTAAGTAATATTCACTGCACCTGCTGTCCATCACATCGGTGCTGAAGCCGCCTTGAGTTGGTTGACAGGGGAGCAGTGCATATTACATGTGCCTGCACTCCCCTTCCTCCCATCATGAATATGTGCCCCTGCAGGCACACACGTAGCCCCACCAGTCACTACATGCCCCCTGCAGGCACACACATGGGCCCCCAGTCACTACATTGCTCTTTTTATTTTTGATGTCACCGCGAGGGGCATAAGCTATGTCCGTTGCGGCTCTTTCTAAAGCCGTGTCTAATACTGAACGGGGATAACCTCGTGCCTCAAATCTTTTATATAGGTCTTGTGATTGTTTTATAAAGCTACTGAAATAACTGTTGGCTCTCTTCACTCTCAGGAATTGGCTATAAGGTGAAGCTCGTTTTGTATAATGTGGGTGAGCACTGTCAAAGTGTAATAACGCATTGGATGCTGATGGTTTCCGAAAGACCTCCGTGTGAATATTGCCTTGTAATATCGTCAATTTCACATCAAGAAAATTTAAGGCACTATCCCCGAAACTCGAAGTGTTTTAGCTCCAGATTATACATTTTAAGGCTGCCGTCACACTAGCAGTATTTGGTCAGTATTTTACATCAGTATTTGTAAGCCAAAACCAGGAGTGGGTGATAAATGCAGAAGTGGTGCATATGTTTCTGTTATACTTTTCCTCTATTTGTTCCACTCCTGGTTTTGGCTTACAAATACTGATGTAAAATACTGACCAAATACTGCTAGTGTGAAGGCAGCCTAACAAGGGAAAATAGATAAAAATGGCCCCGTAATGGCCACCAGTACAATTACAATGATGCCTGATTTATATGGTTTTTATGTTTTACTACTATCACACACTAAAAAAAAGTCTTTTTTCACCACCAGTTTTTTTCATATATATACAGCTCTAACAAAAATTAAGAGACCACTGCAAAATGTTCAGTTTGTCTGATTTTTCTCTTTATAGGTATATTTTTGAGTAAAATGTAAAAATTGTTCTTTTATTCTATAAACTTCTGACAACATGGCTCCGAATTTCCAAGCAATTAATTTAGCATTTTTTTTTCTGAAAAAGAGAAATGGTCAAAATAAAAACAAAACAAAACAGTGCTTTCAGACCCCAAATAATGCAAAGAAAACACGTTCATAATCATTTAGAAACAACAATACTAATGTTTTAACTCAGGTAGAGTTCAGAAACCTATATTTTGTGGAATAACCATGATTGTTAATCACAGCTTTCATGCGTCTTGGCATGCTTTCCACCAGTCTTTCCCACTGCTCCTGGCACAATAATTTAAGCAGTTTTTCTTTCTTTGATAGCTTGTGACTATCCATCATCCTCTTGATTACATTCCAGAGGTTTTCAATGGGGTTCAGATCTGGAGATTGGGCTGCCCATGACAGGGTTTTGATGTGGTGGTCTCTTAATTTTTGCCAGAGCTGTATTTTGAGAATTATGATTTTTCTGCTGACAAAATCATGTGAGGGCTTTCATCCCATCCCTCGCTCAACCTCATAAATGCTGCGATCGCTATTGATTGCAGGATTTAGATGGTTAAACAGACAGCGGATGTTGCTGCATGAGCTAGGCTATCAGTTAAAGGGAACCTGTCACCTGAATTTGGCGGGACCAGTTTTGGGTCATATGGGCGGGGTTTTCGGGTGTTTGATTCACCCTTTCCTTACCCGCTGGCTGCATGCTGGCCGCAATATTGGATTGAAGTTCATTCTCTGTCCTCTGGAGTACATGCCTGCGCAAGGCAATATTGCCTTGCGCAGGCGTGTACTCCGGGGGACAGAGAATGAACTTCAATCCAATATTGCGGCCAGCATGCAGCCAGCGGGTAAGGAAAGGGTGAATCAAACACCCGAAAACCCCGCCCATATGACCCAAAACTGGTCCCGCCAAATTTAGGTGACAGGTTCCCTTTAAGCTAAACTCCTGCTGGTAGTGATTGTGTGCTTGCAAAATCACCATGACATACCGACACGTTCATTTGCAGAAAGTCATTGCAAAATAGGACATACTGGTACACCCAGAGTCGAGAAGGGGTTACAAAAAAACCTCAGAAATATGCAAAAGTGTTTGTGTTCCAAGACTAAATTATGTATTAGGCAAATTTCTTGTTTAATAAATACTTTACCAGATCCTGACTCGAAGAACTTTCTGCCGATGATTTACTCTTGTTCTACAGTGGCGACCAATAGTTTTGCATTTTTTTTTAAGGTGTGAGTACTTCTGTCTGGTTGTTGTGATACCATTTTCCTGGCGATGAATTGAAAGTGTATGAAGTTGTCATCCTGCAAGACCTTAATTTTAACCAAAATGCTTTAGAATATAGGTATGGTCATTAAATTAAAGAAAATTGACTGCCAAAAGTTTTGCATATACTATTTATTGTTCACAACTTAGGGAGTAATTCATTGTTTACAATGCCATAACTTAGCATTTTGTAGCATAACCTCTTGCTTTAATTACTGCCCCACACCGACAGGCATTGAAGCCATTAGGGTATTCAAGACATCCTGAGTAATCTTGCTCCATTCCATTTGCAAATCTGCAAACAATTCATCTTTATTTCTATGGGTACGGGCCTCAACATGTCGCCCTAACTCATCCTAAAGGGACTCTATAGGGTTTCAATCAGGTGATTGGCTTGGCCATTGCAACAGGTGAACATTTTTCTTTGCTAAACAATTTTTTTACTAAATTGGATGTGTGCTTAGGATCATTCTCTTGCCTTCTTTGGTTTTACCATGTGGCAGCATGACATTCTCCAGTAATATCCTTGTACATGGTAGCATTCATATTTCCGTCAACTCTATGCAGAAAGCCAATGGCAGATGCAGAAAAGCAGCCCCAAACTATGACATTGCCACCACCATGTTTCAATGTAGGTGTTTGGTACCTTACATAATTTCGTTTTCCAATTGGGCGGTATATATAGTGCTTGCCATAACTACTAAACAGATTGAACTTGGATTTATCAACCACAACACCTTAGATCAATCTGTCTCTTTCCATTGGCTGTGTTCTTTGGCAAACTCAAGTCGGACCTTCCAGTTCTTTGCAGAGATGAAAGGCTTCTCGAATGGAACTTTTGCATTCAACCCTACTGCTCTAAGCCATCGCACCACAGTTTGGCAACTCACTTTGACCCCATATTCTTTGTTCATTTTGTGAGAAATCTCTGCAGCACTTTTATGGACATCAGATACTGACTTTTCTTAATAATGTGATCAACTTTGGAGGCAGTTTTCCCTGGTTGTCCACTTCTAGGTTTGTCAGCTGTTCCATAACCTTTTTCTTTCTTTATTATACATGACACTCGACTCAGAGCAGTTGAATTCCATAGCTACCTCTTTTTGGCTTTTGGCTGACTTCACTCTTAGAATAATAAGCATCCTGACATCTTACATAGTTACATAGTTATTAAGGTTGAAGGAAGACTTTAAGTCCATCTAGTTCAACCCATAGCCTAGCATGCCCTAACATGTTGATCCAGGGGAAGGCAAAAAAACCCCATGTGGTAAGAGTAAGCTCCATCATGGGGAAAAAAATTCCTTCCCGACCCCACATACGGCAATCAGACTAGTTCCCTGGATCAACGCCTTATCAAGGAATCTAATATATATACCCTGTAATATTATACTTTTCCAGAAAGGTATCCAGTCCCCTCTTAAATTGAAGCAATGAGTCACTCATTACAACATCATACGGCAGAGAGTTCCATAGTCTCACTGCTCTTACAGTAAAGAATCCGCGTCTGTTATTATGCTTAAACCTTTTTTCCTCCAGACGTAGAGGATGCCCCCTTGTCCCTGTCAGCGGTCTATGATTAAAAAGATCAGCAGAAAGGTCTTTGTACTGTCCCCTCATATATTTATACATTAACATAAGATCACCCCTTAGTCTTCGTTTTTCCAAACTAAATAGCCCCAAGTGTAATAACCTATCTTGGTATTGCAGACCCCCCAGTCCTCTAATAACCTTGGTTGCTCTTCTCTGCACCCGCTCCAGTTCAGCTATGTCTTTCTTATACACCGGAGACCAGAACTGTGCACAGTATTCTAAGTGTGGTCGCACTAGTGACTTGTATAGAGGTAAAATTATGTTCTCCTCATGAGCATCTATGCCTCTTTTAATGCATCCCATTATTTTATTTGCCTTTGTAGCAGCTGCCTGACACTGGCCACTGAATATGAGTCTGTCATCCACCCATACACCCAGGTCTTTTTCATTGACGGTTTTGCCCAGAGTTTTAGAATTAAGCACATAGTTATACATCTTATTACTTCTACCCAAGTGCATGACCTTACATTTATCCCCATTAAAGCTCATTTGCCATTTATCAGCCCAAGCTTCTAGTTTACATAAATCAGCCTGTAATATAAAATTGTCCTCCCCTGTATTGATTACCCTGCAGAGTTTAGTGTCATCTGCAAATATTGAAATTCTACTCTGAATGCCCCCTACAAGGTCATTAATAAATATGTTAAAAAGAAGAGGGCCCAATACTGACCCCTGTGGTACCCCACTACTAACCGTGACCCAGTCCGAGTGTGCTCCATTAATAACCACCCTTTGTTTCCTATCCCTGAGCCAACTCTCAACCCACTTGCACATATTTTCCCCTATCCCCATTATTCTCATTTTATGTATCAACCTTTTGTGTGGCACTGTATCAAAAGCTTTTGAAAAGTCCATATACACTACATCTACTGGGTTCCCTTGGTCCAGTCCGGAACTTACCTCTTCATAGAAGCTGATCAAATTAGTCTGACATGATCGGTCCCTAGTAAACCCGTGCTGATACTGGGTCATGAGGTTATTCCTCTTCAGATACTCCAGTATAGCATCCCTTAGAATGCCCTCCAGGATTTTACCCACAGTAGAGGTTAAACTTACTGGCCTATAATTTCCGAGTTCAGTTTTTGTCCCCTTTTTGAATATTGGCACCACATTTGCTATACGCCAGTCCTGTGGTACAGACCCTGTTATTATGGACTCTTTAAAGATTAAAAATAATGGTTTATCAATGACTGTACTTAATTCCTGCAGTACTCGGGGGTGTATCCCATCCGGGCCCGGAGATTTGTCAATTTTTGTGATTTTTAGACGCCGCCGTACTTCCTGCTGGGTTAAGCAGGTAACATTAAATTGGGGATTATTATCACTAGTCATATTGGCTGCCATGGGATTTTCTTTTGTAAATACTGATGAAAAAAAGTCATTTAGCATATTGGCTTTTTCCTCATCCTCATCCACCATTTCACCCAGACTATTTTTAAGGGGGCCAACACTATCATTTTTTAGTTTCTTACTATTTATGTAGTTAAAGAATATTTTGGGGTTATTTTTGCTCTCTCTAGCAATGAGTCTCTCTGTCTCAATCTTTGCTGCCTTGATTTGCTTTTTACATAATTTATTTAATTTTTTGTATTTAGTTAATGCCTCCTCACTACCTACTTCCTTTAATTCTCTAAATGCTTTCTTTTTGTCACTTATTGCGCCCCTTACAGCTTTATTTAGCCATATTGGTTTCCTCCTATTTCTAGTATGTTTATTCCCATACGGTATATACTGTGCACAGGTCCTATCCAGGATGCTAATAGGTGAGGAATTTGTCTTTATCATGTTTTAACCGAAACACACACACACACACACACACACACACAAAAAAAAAAGATTTAGGCAAAATTGTACTACTACTACTACTACTACTACTACTACTACAATGACATCATGCACATTGGCAAACAAGCCAAAGTCAGATGCCCAGCTAAAGAAGGAGTGGAGGAAAGAAAGAACAAATGTTGTTGGTTTTTTTAATTTGTTTGACAGAGCAAAACTAACAAGGAACATTATACGAGAAAGGAGCCAAGGATGGGGGGAATTATCCAGAGAAGAGGCCAAGGATGGAAGTGGGAGACATTATGCCATGATGGGGCTGAAGATGAGGGACATTATTACTGGAAAGTGCCCAAGAAGGGGGACATTATGTTAATTTAAGATGGAGGACATTTTACTAGAAAGCAGCCCATGATAAGGGACATTATACCAAGACATTACACCATGAAGGCACTCAGAATGGAGGACATTATCACTGGAATGGGCGCAGGATGGAGGACATTATACTAGGAAAGGGCTCAGGATGGGGGACATTATACCAGGGCATTACACGAGGAAAGGGCTCAGGTTGTGGGATATTATGACTGGAAAGGGCCCTGGATAAGGGACATTCTGCCAAGAAGTTGCCCAGGATGGAGGACATTATTACTGGAAAGGGCCCAGGTTGGCGGACATTATACTTGTAAAGAGCTCTGGATGGAAGACTTTATACCAGAAAGATGGCCAGCATGGGGAACATTATACCAGGAAGGGGCCTGGATTTAGGACATTATTGAGAAGCTCAGGATGGGTGGCATGGAAAAACGCATTGTCCTAATTAAAGAACCTTCATTGTCTAAATCAGCAGCAAGTGATTCTTTCTCCACCAGCATCTTAATTTAAAGTTTTTTTTCCATTTTATTTGTGTATGTGTATCAATAGACACATAGTGTCAGAGTAAGAGAGTCCAATGGCATTGCTGAGCTCAGTACTTCAGGAGGCATGCTGTAGCTATGAAGCAAAGCCCAGCTAAAGAGTAGAGATACGTTTCTCAGGAGGCGCACAGAGCCAATGTAGCAAAGCCCAGCAGCATACCAAAGCTATATCTGTTATGCAGCATACCATGCATATTTATTAAAGCTGAGTATGTCAGGAGACACAGAGTGGTTATGCAGCAGAGCCAAGCGATGTAGCAAAGCTAAGTATTTCTGGAAGCTCACAGAAGCTACAGTATATAGCAGAGTAAGTCTGATGGCAGCAGTGAAAGAGAGGTGGAGTCCAATTAGTGGTGGACACCAACTATCTAAATTCTGTGACGTTAGCAGAGCTAAGTGGCCCAGTTGTCATAATGTGCTGGTCTGATGTAAGGTGAGGGGCCTGCAACTGTCCCTTGAGCTGAGGCTCTCATTATCCCTGTCCCGGGGTACTCTTGAAGGTAAAGAGGCCTAGGTCTCCAACCTTACTATGCTCCTGATTGCGCACTGAACTACTTCCTCCCGCACTCAGGGAGGTATGTATCTACTATATAATTGTCTAAGGGTCACTTACGTCTATCTGTCTGTCTTTCTGTCTGTCTGTCACGGATATTCATTGGTCGCAGCCTCTGTCTGTCATGGAATCCAAGTCGCTGATTGGTCTCGCCAGCTGCCTGTCATGGCTGCCGCGACCCTACTCCCCTGCAGTCAGTGCCCGGCGCCCGCTCCATACTCCCCTCCAGTCACCGCTCACACAGGGTTAATGCCGGCGGTAACGGACCGCGTTATGCCGCGGGTAACTTACTCCGTTACCGCCGCTATTAACCCTGTGTGACCAAGTTTTTACTATTGATGCTGCCTATGCAGTGTCAATAGTAAAAACATCTAATGTTTAAAAATAATAAAAAAAATAAAAAATCATTATATACTCACCTTCCGCCGGCAGGTTTCGGTGGCAAGGATGGTATGCGCGAAGGACCTGCCATGATGTCACGGTCATGTGACCGCGATGTCATCACAGGCCCTGCGCGAGAAGGACCTGGCATGACGTCACGGTCATGTGACCGTGACGTCATGGCAGGTCATTCTCGCGTAGGCACTAAGAAGCTGCGGTACCATTGGACAGGCAGGGACAGCGTCAGGAGCACCAGGAGCAGGTATTTCATATTCACCTGTCCGCGTTCCATCCGCCGGGCGCCGCTCCGTTTTCCCGTCCTCTTGCAGTGACTGTGCAGGTCAGAGGGCGCGATGACGTATTAGTGTGCGTGCCGCCCTCTGCCTGAACAGTCAGTGCGGAGAGATGGGACGCTGAGGAGCAGCGACGAGAGGTGAGTATGTGATTTTTTTTTTATTGCAGCAGCAGCATTACATGTGGCTCAATGCTGTATGGATCGTCTATGGGGCCATAAAGAACTGCATGGAGCATTATATGGGGCATCTATGGGGCCATAACGAACTGCATGGAGCATTATATGAGGCATCTATGGGGCCATAACTGCATGGAGCATTATATGGGGCATCTATGGGGCCATAACTGCATGGAGCATTATATGGGACATCTATGGGGCCATAACTGCATGGAGCATTATATGGGACATCTATGGGGCCATAACTGCATGGAGCATTATACTACGTGACTGGGCAAAATACTACGTGACTGGGCAATATACTACGTGACTGGGCAATATATTACATGGACATGCATATTCTAGAATACCTGATGCGTTAGAATCGGGCCACCATCTAGTAGATAAATAATACAGATGAAAATAAGCAAAGTTGTAATGCATTTTATCAGAGAAATCTGCTTCTTTCTCCTCCTGAACTGATTATTTATTCTCAAAATTTTCAATTCACTGGTAGAATCTTCTTTCAGTGGATACAGACCTTTACATTACTGAGATAGGTGATGAGGGTAAGTGCTCATAAAGTTCTATGGAGAACTTCTCTCTTTCTCCATAGTATCTTATACGTCTTCACTAAACAGATTTCACCCATGAATTGAGAGTGAAAATCAGTCCAGGAGGAGAAAGAAGTAGATTTCTCTGATAGGAAATATAAATTTGCTAATATTTTTGTGTACGATTGATTTATTTCATAAAAATTAAAACAATGATTAATCTTTAGGGAGTTAAGGTCCTGAAAAAAAAAGATACCTGGACCTGGACCTGTAGGCACACCAGTTTCCACTAAAAAGCTATTATTTTCTTGCAGTGGAAAAGTCTTTAATAGGCTATAGTTCCTAGCACAGTAACTTTTCAATAGCTTCATTTAATAAAGCCTATAATTATTATTTTTTATTTTGTAATTACACATCAGTAATTTTTTGACACCTGCCAGTCATACGCAGTGCTACATTAAATGTAATTCTGATCATCATAACAAAAGGGAAGGTTAATGTGTTAAAGAGCAAAAATGGAATGGCTTTGTGACAGATAATACTTGGAACTGTACTGTATCATTATTTAGCAAGTCATTTCATCTATCTATTCATTTTCTGTGCTGGATATTTTAAATCCACAGCATGCCATCACATTTCACATGTGTAATTCCCTACTAGGAATCTCTTAGGCTTGGTACATGTAGTGTTTGGAGGTCAAATGTGTTCATTCAACCTGTCTGGCAGGTATGCGCCTGCAAACTGTTTAACCTTATAGCAGAGGCGTAGCTAGGGTTTCAACTTAGGGGGGGCGAAACATCTGAGTGGGCCCCTAACCAGCTAACCCAGATTACAGCTACGGTTGCGCAATCTTATTGTGAATATAGGGGAACCTCAGAATATGACTGCACTGTTATTGAAAATAAATCTATATACAAAAACGAACATTGACGTTACCGCCATATTGGACCATATGCACAATAATAATGTCCCCTAAGTTCCCCCATGTACTGCTCCATTATACACAGTATGATGGACCCGCAGCTCCCGTATACACAGTATGATGGACCCGCAGCTCCCTTATACACAGTATGATGGACCCGCAGCTCCCTTATACACAGTATGATGGACCCGCAGCTCCCTTATACACAGTATGATGGACCCGCAGCTCCCTTATACACAGTATGATGGACCCGCAGCTCCCATATACACAGTATGATGGGCCCGCAGCTCCCATACACACAGTATGATGGACCCCCAGCTCCCTTATACACAGTTTGATGGGCCTGCAGCTCCCGTATACACAGTATGATGGACCCGCAGCTCCCTTATACACAGTATGATGGACCCGCAGCTCCCATATACACAGTATGATGGGCCCGCAGCTCCCATACACACAGTATGATGGACCCCCAGCTCCCTTATACACAGTTTGATGGGCCTGCAGCTCCCGTATACACAGTATGATGGGCCCACAGCTTCCTTATACACAGCATGATGGACCCGCAGCTCCCTTATACACAGTATAATGGACCCGCAGCTCCCTTATACACAGTATGATGGACCCACAGCTCCCTGTCATGATTTGGATGCCCCGGTCATTTACTCATCCTTTGGCGTATTCACTATTTTGTGGCACTGCTGCAGTGCCGCTGCTCAAACTTGTGAGCGCAGCTACTGATTGGCCAGAAGTTAGAAGCTATGTCACAAGCGCTCAATGTAAGACTATGAGGCTTTGTGCACTTGTTGCGGATTCGTGTGCGGATTTACGGCGGATTTCCTGCGTTTTTTGTGCTTTTTTCACCTGCGTTTTACCACCTGCGGATTCCTATACAGGAGCAGGTGCATAACGCTGCAGAATCCGCACAAAATTGACATGCTGCGGAAAATACAAAGCAGCGTTTCCGTGCTGTATTTTCCGCACCATGTGCACTGCGGATTTGGTCTTCCATAGGTTTACATGGTACTGTAAACCAGATGGAAAACTGATGCGAATCCGCAGCGGCCAATCCGTACCGTGTGCACATAGCCTGAGAGTGAGAAAGAGGCCAGAACGAGGCTCTCATAGACTCACATTGATTAGTGACCTCTGCGCTGCTCCATGAAACACTGGAGCCTCGGACAGGTCACAAACTGCAGGAGACGGAGCCGAGCGGAGACAAAAACATGAAAACACCAGAAGGTGAGTATCAGACAGGGGGCAGGGGACGCGGATTGTCAGCACCGCGCCAGCAATGAAATAAAAAATAATGCTGCAGTGGTGCTGTAAATGTGGTGCAGCTCTTGGTTACTGTATGGGGGCTCCTAATACTAATACTCATAAAAGACCCAGGTGGTACGTATCAAAAGCCCCCTACCCCCATCTCCAGCCTCCCCAGACAGCAAATATTACCTGTGATGAAGTACATATAATATCATAACAAAACATTATAATATTCAGCCCCCAGTGACCTGTCCCCCCTCCCCCACTTCAGCCCCAATACCCCCATCATCTCACATCCACCCCTCAGTGCCCTGTCCCACCTCACCCATCTTCTGCCCTCACAACACCCAAATGGTCTCACATTCACCCCCCAGTACCCTGTCCCCCCTCACTCACTTTCAGCCCCCACAATACCCCAACGGTCTCACAGTGACATACCTGAATTTAATAAACCTAATAAGTTCCATCCCCATTTACTGGTAAAGTTTGCAGGCAGGCAGGACCAGGAAGTGTAAGTGTAATGTAAGGTGGGCACTAGGACCCAGCGTGCCTGAGCCAATCCCAGCGTGCACAGAGTGAAGAAAACTGCAGCCAGGAAAAGCTTGAGCTTCATGATCAGGTCAGAGGGGCGAAACCATTCACTGCAGGGGGGAGACTGCAGCCGCCACTGTGCTAATAGCAGCCTGCAGAGTCTCCGTCAGACGGGAGCGGACATTATACTGCTCTGCTCCTATGCGGTGTTCTCCTGCCTCGTCACAGAAGTGGCCCTGGCTCCCAGTGGGCCCCTTCATGTGACAGGGCCCGGGGCGACGGCCCCCTCTGCCCCCCCAGTAGCTACGCTACTGCCTTATAGGAAAGCACAGCAGACAACACATTTTGTTTCTGTTAATTCAGACTTTAATTTTTGATGGACAATTTTAAGTATTGAAAGACATGATTCATTTTATCATATAGTATATGGCAGGCCTGGATTGACAATCTGCCTCACTGGACAGATTCCTGGTGGGACACTGCTGAGTGGACTGCTCTGGGCGCCACTTCATGCAGAATATGAACCTGTATGGAGCTGATCATCAGCTCAGGAGTTTTCCCACAAGCACAATTTCATTTTAATCAATAGATCTTGGAATAATAATAATTTCCAGAATTGGATCTGTTTAAATATAATGTTCCTGTGCTGAAACAATCTTATAAATGTGCCCCTGCTGTGTACTGTGTAAGGGCTGTGTCTGACTGTGCAGGAACATGGTCTGATCATACCAACTCTAATGGCCAGGAGGAAAGGAAAAGTAGGAATGCTCGGACCTGACAGCCAAGATGGTGCACCACCACATTATGGGTGTCCGGTCTGAGCATTCCTACATGAACAGTTTCCGGGAAAGTGGATTGATCGTCGTGGCCAGTTGAATGGCCACCAAGGTCTCCCGATCTGACCCCCTTAGACTTTTATCTTTGGGGTCATCTGAAGGCAATTGTCTTTGCTGTGAAGATACAAAATGTGCAGCATCTGAAACAACGGATACTGGAAGCCTGTGCTAGCATTTCATCTGCGGTGTTGCTATCAGTGTGTCAAGAGTGGGAGAAGAGGGTTGCATTGACAATCCAACACAATGGGCTGCACTTTGAACACATTTTATAAGTGGTCATAAACTTGTAAATAACTCATGAAAGACTAAAGTTACGTTAAAACCAAGCACACCATTGTTTTTCTTGTGAAATTCTCAAAAAGACTGATGTGTCACATGACCCTCTTCCCATTGGAAAAAATAAAGTTGGATCCAAAATGGCCGACTTCAACACAGGGGGAAAAAAGTATTAAATAGTCAACTATGAGTGTCAAAATGAGAAAACAAATCCAGAAAATCATTTTGTCTGATTTGGCAAGATTTATTTAGCAAATTATGGTGGAAAATAAATGTTTGGACATTACCAAAAGTTCATCTCAATATTTTGTTATATATCCTTTGTTGGCAATGACAGAGGTCAAACATTTTTTGTAAGTCTTCACAAGGTTGGCTCACACTGTTGGTGGTATGTTGGCCCAATCCTCCATGCAGATCTCCTCTAGAGCAGTGATGTTTTGGGTCTGTCACTGGGCAACACACACTTTTAACTCCCTCCAAAGGTTTTCTATGGAGTTGAGATCTGGAGACTGGCTAGGCCACTCCAGGACACTTCATATGCTTCTTGCAACTCCGTTGTTGCCCTGGCGTGTGCTTGGGACTATTATCATACTGAAAAAACCATCCACGATTCATCTTCAATGCTCTAGTTGATGGAAGGAGGTTTGCACTCAAAATCTCACGATACATGGCCCCATTCATTCTTAAATGTACACGGATCAGTCGTCCTGGTCCCTTTGCAGAGAAACAGCCCCAATGCATGATGTTGCCACCTCCATGCTTCATAGTAGGTATGATGTTCTTTGGATGCAACTCAGCATTCTGTCTCCTCCAAACACGACGAGTTTTGTTTCTACCAAGCAGTTCTACTTTGGTTTCATCAGACCATATGACATTCTCCCAATACTCTTCTGGACAATCCAAATGCTCTCTAGCAAACTTCAGACGGGTCTGGACATCTACTGGCTTAAGCAGGGGGACACATCTGGCACTGCAGGATCTGAGTCCCAGGCGGCGTAGTGTGTTACTGATGGTAGCCTTTGTTATGGTGGTCCGAGCTCTATGCAGGTCATTCATTAGGTCCCCCCGTGTGGTTCTGGGATTTTTGCTCGCTTTTCTTGTGATCATGTTGACCCCATGGGGTGAGATCATGCATGGAGCCCCAGATCGAGGGAGATTTTCTGTGGTCTTGTATGTCTTCCATTTTCTTATTGATGCTCCCACAGTTGATTTCATCACACCAAACTGCTTGCCTATTGCAGATTCAGTCTTCCCAGCCTGGTGCAGGGCTACAATTTTGTTTCTGGTGTCATTTGACAGCTCTTTGGTGTTCACCATAGTAGAGTTTGGAGTGTGAATGTTTGAGGTTGTGGACAGGTGTCTTTTATACTGATAACAAGTTCAAGCAGGTGCCATTACTACAGGTAATGTGTGGAGGACAGAGCAGCCTCTTAAAGAAGAAGTTACAGGTCTGTGAGAGGCAGAAATCTTGCATGTTTTTAGGTGACCAAATAATTATTTTCCACCATAATTTGCAAAATAAATCTTGTCAAATCAAACAAGGTGATTTTCTGGATTTGTTTTCTCATTTTGACTCTCATAGCTGTGGTCTACCTGTGATGTCAATAACAGGCCTCCCTCTTCTTTTTAAGTGGGAGAACTTGCAAAATTGGTGGTTGACTAAATACTTTTTTTTTCCCACTGTATATTTTTCTGTATTTTCATGACTATGAAAATTGTAAATTCACACTGAAGGCATCAAAACTATGAATTAACACATGTGGAATTATATACTTAACAAAAAAGTGTGAAACAACTGAAAATATGTCTTATATTCTAGGTTCTTCAAAGTAGCCACCTTTTGCTTTAATGACTGCTTTGCACACTCTTGGCATTCTCTTGATGACCAAAAATGGTCTTCCAACAATCTTGAAGGAGTTCCCAGAGATGCTTAGCACTTGTTGGCCCTTTTGCCTTCACTCTGCGGTCCAGCTCACCCCAAACTATCTCGATTGGGTTCAGGTCTGGTGACTGTGGAGGCCAGGCCATCTGGCGTAGCACTCCATCACTCTCCTTCTTGGTCAAATAGCCCTTACACAGCCTGGAGGTGTGTTTGGGGTCATTGTCCTGTTGAAAAATAAATGATGGTTCAACTAAACGCAAACCGGATGGAATAGCATGCCGGTGCAAGATGCTGTGGTAGCCATGCTGGTTCAGTGTGCCTTCAATTTGAATAAATCCCCAACAGTGTCAACAGAAAAGCACCCCCACGCCATCACACCTCCTCCTCCATGCTTCACGGTGGGAACCAGGCATGTAGAGTCCATCCGTTCACCTTTTCTGCGTTGCACAAAGACACGGTGGTTGGAATCAAAGATCTCAAATTTGGACTCATCAGACCAAAGCACAGATTTCCACTGGTCTAATGTCCATTCCTTGTGTTCTTTAGCCCAAACAAGTCTCTTCTGCTTGTTGCCTGTCCTTATCAGTGGTTTCCTAGCAGCTATTTTACCATGAAGGCCTGCTGCACAAAGTCTCCTCTTAACAGTTGTTGTAGAGATGTGTCTGCTGCTAGAACTGTCATGAATCCCAATGGCTAGGGATAGCAAGGGACAAGCAAAGTAATACAAAATATCGGACGAGCTCTAGGGTGATGGAATCTGGGCTGACCGCTGCCCTACGCCTGACAAACGCAACTAGAGATAGCCAGGGAGTGTGCCTACGTTGGTTCTAGACGCCACGCACCAGCCTAAGAGCTAACTAGTACTGCAGAGAAAATAAGACCTCACTTGCCTCCAGAGGAATGAACCCCAAAAGGTATAGTTGCCCCCCACATGTATTGACGGTGAAATGAGAGGAAGGCACACACATAGAGATGATATATATAGGTTCAGCAAATTGAGGCCCGCTGTAAACTAGAAAGCAGAACGATACAAAAGGGGTCTGAGCGGTCAGCAAAAAACCCTAATCAAAAAAAAAACCATCCTGAGATTACAAGAACCCATGTGCCAACTCATGGCACATGGGGAGAACCTCAGTCCACTAGAGCTACCAGCTAGCATAGAGACATAATAAGCAAGCTGGACAAAAAACCCAAACAACTGAAAATCAGCACTTAGCTTATCCTGAAAGATCTGGGAGCAGGTAGGCAGGAACCAAACAGAGCACATCTGAATACATTGATAGCCGGCAAGGGAATGACAGAAAGGCCAGGTAAAATAGGAAACACCCAGCCTCTGATGGACAGGTGGAAACCAAAGGCCGCAACCCACCAAAGTCACCCAGTACCAGCAGTAACCACCAGAGGGAGCCCACAAACAGAATCCACAACAGTACCCCCCCCTTGAGGAGGGGTCACCGAACCCTCACGAGAACCCCCAGGGCGATCAGGGTGAGCTCTATGGAAGGCGCGGACCAAATCAGTCGCATGAACATCGGAGGCGACCACCCAGGAATTATCCTCCTGACCATAACCCTTCCACTTAACCAAATACTGGAGTCTGCGTCTGGAAACACGAGAATCCAAGATCTTCTCAACAACATACTCCAATTCTCCCTCCACCAGCACCGGAGTAGGAGGCTCAACCGAAGGAACAACGGGCACCTCATACCTCCGCAACAACGACCGATGGAACACATTATGAATAGCAAACGATGCTGGGAGATCCAAACGAAAAGATACAGGGTTAAGAATCTCCGAGATCCTATAAGGACCGATGAACCGAGGCTTGAACTTAGGAGAAGAGACCTTCATAGGGACAAAACGAGAAGACAACCACACCAAATCCCCAACAAGAAGTCGGGGACCCACGCGGCGACAGCGATTAGCAAACTGCTGAGTCTTCTCCTGAGATAACTTCAAATTGTCCACCACCTGATTCCAAATCTGATGTAGCCTGTCCACCACCACGTCCACTCCAGGACAATCCGAAGACTCCACCTGACCAGAGGAAAAACGAGGATGAAACCCCGAATTACAAAAAAAAGGAGAGACCAACGTGGCAGAACTAGCCCGATTATTAAGAGCAAATTCGGCCAGCGGCAAAAAAGCAACCCAGTCATCTTGATCAGCAGAAACAAAACACCTCAAATAAGTTTCCAAGGTCTGATTAGTTCGCTCCGTCTGGCCATTCGTCTGAGGATGGAATGCAGACGAGAAAGACAAATCAATGCCCATCTTGGCACAAAACGTCCGCCAAAATCTAGACACAAACTGGGATCCCCTGTCAGAAACGATATTCTCCGGAATCCCATGCAAACGAACCACGTTCTGAAAAAATAAAGGGACCAACTCAGAGGAGGAAGGCAATTTAGGCAAGGGCACCAAATGAACCATCTTAGAAAAGCGGTCACACACCACCCAGATAACGGACATTTTCTGTGAAACCGGGAGATCAGAAATAAAATCCATGGAAATGTGCGTCCAAGGCCTCTTCGGGATGGGCAAGGATAACAACAACCCACTGGCCCGAGAACAGCAAGGCTTAGCTCGAGCACACACTTCACAAGACTGCACAAAGGTACGCACATCCCTAGACAAGGAAGGCCACCAAAAAGACCTGGCCACCAAGTCTCTAGTACCAAATATTCCAGGATGACCAGCCAACACAGAAGAATGGACCTCGGAGATGACTCTACTGGTCCAATCATCCGGAACAAACAGTCTTTCTGGTGGACAACGATCCGGTTTATCCACCTGAAACTCCTGCAATGCACGTCGCAAGTCTGGGGATACGGCGGACAATATTACCCCATCCCTAAGGATACCAGTAGGCCCAGAGTCTCCAGGAGAGTCAGGCACAAAACTCCTGGAAAGAGCATCTGCCTTCACATTCTTTGAACCTGGCAGGTATGAAACCACGAAATTGAAACGAGAAAAAAACAACGACCAACGAGCCTGTCTAGGATTCAAACGCCTGGCAGACTCAAGGTAAATGAGATTCTTGTGATCAGTCAAGACCACCACACGATGTTTAGCACCCTCAAGCCAATGACGCCACTCTTCAAATGCCCACTTCATGGCCAAAAGCTCCCGATTACCCACATCATAATTGCGCTCGGCGGGCGAGAATTTTCTAGAGAAGAATGCACATGGCTTCATCACCGAGCCATTAGAACTTCTCTGTGACAAAACCGCCCCCGCTCCAATCTCGGAAGCATCAACCTCAACCTGAAAAGGAAGTGAAACATCTGGTTGACACAACACAGAAGCAGAAGAAAACCGGCGCTTAAGTTCCTGAAAGGCCTCCACGGCCGCAGGAGACCAATCAGCAACATCAGCACCCTTTTTAGTCAAATCAGTCAAAGGTTTAACAATACTGGAAAAATTAGCAATGAACCGACGATAAAAATTAGCAAACCCCAAGAACTTCTGAAGGCTCTTAACAGATGTAGGTTGTGTCCAGTCACAAATCGCCTGAACCTTGACGGGATCCATCTCAATAGTAGAAGGAGAAAAAATGTACCCCAAAAAAGAAATCTTCTGGACTCCGAAGAGACACTTTGAGCCCTTCACAAACAGAGAATTGGCCCGCAGAACCTGAAACACCTTCCTGACCTGTAAAACATGAGACTCCCAGTCATCAGAAAACACCAAAATATCATCCAAATACACAATCATAAACTTATCCAGATATTCACGGAAAATATTGTGCATAAAGGACTGAAAGACTGACGGAGCATTGGAGAGTCCAAAAGGCATTACCAAATACTCAAAATGGCCCTCAGGCGTATTAAATGCGGTTTTCCACTCGTCACCCTGTTTTATCCGCACCAGATTATACGCACCGCGAAGATCTATCTTAGTGAACCACCTAGCCCCCTTAATGCGAGCAAACAAATCAGTCAATAATGGCAGTGGATACTGATATTTGACTGTAATCTTATTCAGAAGGCGATAATCTATACAAGGCCTCAGGGAACCATCTTTTTTTGCCACGAAAAAAAAACCTGCTCCCAGAGGGGACGAAGATGGACGAATATGTCCCTTTTCCAAGGACTCCTTAATATAATTCCGCATAGCAGTATGCTCTGGCAGTGACAGATTAAATAAACGACCCTTAGGGAACTTACTGCCAGGAATCAATTCTATAGCACAGTCACAATCTCTATGAGGAGGGAGCGAATTGAGCTTAGGCTCCTCAAAAACATCCCTATAGTCAGACAAAAACGCAGGGATCTCAGAAGGAGTAGATGAAGCGATTGAAATCGGAGGTGCATAATCATGAACCCCCTGACATCCCCAGCTTAACACAGACATTGTTTTCCAGTCCAGGACAGGATTATGAGTTTGTAACCATGGCAGACCAAGCACTAGTACATCATGTAAATTATACAGTACAAGGAAGCGAATCACCTCCTGATGAACGGGAGTCATGCGCATGGTCACTTGTGTCCAATACTGCGGCTTATTCATAGCCAATGGTGTAGAGTCAATTCCCTTCAGAGGGATAGGAACTTCCAGAGGCTCCAGACTAAAACCGCAGCGTTTAGCAAATGACCAATCCATAAGACTCAGGGCAGCGCCTGAATCCACATAGGCATCGACGGAAATGGAAGACAGTGAAAAAATCAGAGTCACAGACAAAATGAACTTAGGCTGCAGAGTACCAATGGCAAAAGATTTATCAACCCTTTTAGTGCGTTTAGAGCATGCTGATATAACATGAGCTGAATCACCACAATAAAAACACAATCCATTTTTCCGCCTATAATTTTGCCGTTCACTTCTGGACTGAATTCTATCACATTGCATAGTCTCAGGTGCCTGTTCAGAAGACACCGCCAACTGGTGCACGGGTTTGCGCTCCCGTAAACGCCGATCAATCTGAATGGCCATAGCCATCGACTCATTCAGACCTGTAGGCGTAGGGAACCCCACCATAATATCCTTAATGGCCTCGGAAAGACCATTTCTGAAGTTAGCAGCCAGGGCGCACTCATTCCACTGAGTAAGCACCGACCATTTCCGAAATTTTTGACAATATATTTCCGCTTCATCATGCCCCTGAGAGAGGGCTAATAAAGCCTTTTCAGCCTGAATCTCCAGGTTGGGTTCCTCATAGAGCAATCCCAATGCCAGAAAAAACGCATCCACATTGAGCAATGCAGGATCCCCTGGTGCCAATGCAAATGCCCAATTCTGAGGGTCGCCCCGCAGGAAAGATATCACAATCCTGACCTGTTGAGCAGGGTCTCCAGAGGAGCGAGATTTTAAAGAAAGAAACAATTTACAATTGTTCCTGAAATTCAGGAAGGTAGATCTATCTCCAGAAAAGAACTCTGGAATAGGAATTCTAGGTTCAGACATGGGAGTGTGAACAACAAAATCCTGTATGTTTTGAACTTTTGCCGCGAGATTACTCAGGCTGGAAGCCAAACTCTGGACATCCATGTTAAACAGCTAATATCAGAGCCATTCAAGGGTTAAGAGGAGGTAAGAAGCAGCTAGACAGCAATTAAGGGCTAGGCAGCAAAACTCTGAAGGAAAAAAAAATAAAAATTTCCCTTAAACACTTCTTTTTCTCCTGCTTCAGCCCAAACAATTAACACTTTGTGGGCCGGCTATACTGTCATGAATCCCAATGGCTAGGGATAGCAAGGGACAAGCAAAGTAATACAAAATATCGGACGAGCTCTAGGGTGATGGAACCTGGGCTGACCGCTGCCCTACGCCTGACAAACGCAACTAGAGATAGCCAGGGAGCGTGCCTACGTTGGTTCTAGACGCCACGCACCAGCCTAAGAGCTAACTAGTACTGCAGAGAAAATAAGACCTTACTTGCCTCCAGAGGAATGAACCCCAAAAGGTATAGTTGCCCCCCACATGTATTGACGGTGAAATGAGAGGAAGGCACACACATAGAGATGATATATATAGGTTCAGCAAATTGAGGCCCGCTGTAAACTAGAAAGCAGAACGATACAAAAGGGGTCTGAGCGGTCAGCAAAAAACCCTAATAAAAAAAAAAACCATCCTGAGATTACAAGAACCCATGTGCCAACTCATGGCACATGGGGAGAACCTCAGTCCACTAGAGCTACCAGCTAGCATAGAGACATAATAAGCAAGCTGGACAAAAAACCCAAACAACTGAAAATCAGCACTTAGCTTATCCTGAAAGATCTGGGAGCAGGTAGGCAGGAACCAAACAGAGCACATCTGAATACATTGATAGCCGGCAAGGGAATGACAGAAAGGCCAGGTAAAATAGGAAACACCCAGCCTCTGATGGACAGGTGGAAACCAAAGGCCGCAACCCACCAAAGTCACCCAGTACCAGCAGTAACCACCAGAGGGAGCCCACAAACAGAATCCACAACATAGAACTCTGTGTGGCATTGACCTGGTCTCTAATCTGAGCTGCTGTTAACCTGCGATTTCCGAGTCTGGTGACTCGGATAAACTTATCCTCAGAAGCAGAGGTGACTCTTGGTCTTCCTTTCCCAGGGCGGTCCTCATGTGAGCCCGTTTCTTTGCAGCGCTTGAAAGGTTTTTGCAACTGCACTTGGGGACACTTTCAAAGTTTTCTCAATTTTTTGGACTGACTAACCTTCATTTCTTAAAGTAATGATGGCCACTTGTTTTTCGTTACTTAGCTGCTTTGTTCTTGCCATAATACAAATTCTAACAGTCTATTCAGTAGGGCTATCAGCTGTGTATCCACCAGACTTCTGCACAACACAACTGATGGTCCCAACCCCATTTATAAGGCATGAAATCCCACTTATTAAACCTGACAGGGCACACCTGGGAAGTGAAAACCATTTCCGGTGACTACCTCTTGAAGCTCATCAAGAGAATGCCAAGAGTGCGCAAAGCAGTCATCAAAGAAAAAGGTGGCTACTTTGAAGATCCTAGACTATAAGACATATTTTCAGTTGTTTCACACTTTTTTGTTAAGTATATAATTCTACATATGTTAATTCATAGTTTTGATGCCTTCAGTGTGAATTTACAATTTTCATAGTTTTGAAAATACAGAAAAATCTTTAAATGACAAGGTGTGTTAGGGCTAGCGGAACGCACTGAATATAGGAAGGAAACAACAAGATGCGTTCACAGCCCGGGGTCCACCGTGCAGAGATATCTGCTGCAAAGTAATTGGCGGCACTATATGGCGGTATAAGCGAACTCTGTTAACTTCACAGAATCGCAAAGATATGAAAACGCTGTGCCCTGTTAACCTCACAGAGGATCACAGCTACCTACCTGAGCAAAGCAAAGAGTGGTCATGCAGTCAGCATAGCACACAAACAACTCCTTATCGGAGGTGCCGGTATTCTAGGGGCTTACTTCAGCCGGGCCCTGAATCCAAGCATACAAAACTCACCGGAGGTGCCGGTATTCTAGCGGCTTATTTCAGCCAACCCTAAACACATGCAGGCATGACCACCAAGTAGCAAAGCTCATAACACAGGTTGATACTAGCACATGGCCGTGTGGCCATGCGAACCTTTTATAGCTGCAGCAGACAAGGACCTTCCTAGTGGTTCAATGGGAGCTGCTACAGTGCCTGAGCATGTGACCCCTGACCTCCAATGAGAGGTCCTCCCGTGGGCATGCTCAGTGTGTGCAAAGCACGACTTAGTCCCAGAAAAGCCTGCTCGCCGCTGACCAATGCAGGCTACAACAGCAGAGCCTGGAAAGGTAGCAGTAACCCTTTGCACAGTATCAGACTGAGTGAGACGCTGGGACCGACGTCTTCGCTGAGCAGGCTCCACTGTGGATGATGTAGAATGGGAGACTGCAGCAGACATGGTTCGAGATTCCCCCTGTGCAGCGGCGGGAACTCAACTCCTAACATTACCCCCCTCTTACGGCCCCCCCCTCTTGGGCCTCGCTACACTCAAAGGCTGCAATGAGCAGTGGAGCCCGAGTGTGCTCCACAGATTCCCAGGTTCTGTCCTCTGGGTCGTGACCCTTCCAGTCCACCAGATATTTCTTGCCACGTACCACCTTGCACCCCACGATAGCATTCACCTCAAACTCATCCGTGGATGTACCTGATGTCCCGGCAGATGACTCGGACAACCGGGACAAATAGACGGGCTTTAAGAGAGAACTGTGAAAGGTGTCGGTGATAACAAGGCGCGGAGGAATAGCCAAACGGTAGACCACAGGGTTGACCTGTTCCAGAACCTTGAAAGGACCAATGTAGCGAGGCGCAAACTTAGTGGACTCAACTCGCAGCCTGATGTTACTGGCGGAGAGCCACACTAAGTCACCAGGAGCAAAGGACGGAGCAGGGCACGGTGTGCATCAGCAGAACCCCTCATTCTCTCCTTGGACCTCCGGCGGACCCTGGACCTTAGTGATGTAACCGGCAGCCTCCGTTCCTAAGAATGCAGAGTGAAGGACCTTCGCGGCTTGTGATTGGTCGCGTGACCGCTCATGTGACTGCTCACGCGACCAATCACAAGCCGCGACGTCATCGCAGGTCCTACACTCACTGCATTCTTAGGAACAGAGGCTCCCGGTTACATCGCTAAGGTCCAGGGTCCGCCTGAGGGGTGAGTATATCCATATTTTTTATTTTTATTCTTTATTTTTTACATGAATATGGATCCCAGGGCCTGAAGGAGAGTCTCCTCTCCTCCAGACCCTGGGAACCATACACTGGGAACTTCCGATTCCGATTTCCGATATCACAAAAATATCGGAACTCGGTATCGGAATTCTGATACAGCAAATATCGGCCGATACCCGATACTTGCGGTATCGGAATGCTCAACACTATTTGTAACCATACTGGACAAATGCTGTCTCCTGTCACTTTGAATCGATGCAGCAGTACCTGTCGTGTCTGCGGTCATTGCGAAATCACTCCACAACCTGGTCATAAAACCCCTCTGTCCAACGCCACTTCTGATTTGTGCACCTCTAACACCTCTACCATGTTGCCCCCTACAGCTTGTGTGAGAACCATCACCGCCGCTGTGTGCTGGGAATTCCTGAACCAAACGGTCTACAAGAGTTGCTTGTTTGGTAGCCAATATTTGCTCAAGGTTCTCATGTGGCATGATATTTTGTAATTTCCCTTTATATCGTGAATCCAGGAGGCAGGCCAACCAGTAATCGTCATCGGTCATCATTTTTATAATGCGGGGGTCCCTTTTTAGGATATGCAAGGCATAATCAGCCATGTGGGCCAATGTTTCAGGTGTCAATTCACTGCTTGTGCTGGGTTGAGGAGCACTTTCTTGCAAATCAACATCACTTGTCTCCCGCAAAAACCCTGTACCTGACCTTGCAACGCCACCAGTTTCTATTGCCCCCTGAGAAGCATCCTCCTCCCATAAATATTCATCCCCATCATCCTCCTCCTCCTCTTCGTCCGCCACCTCGTCCAGGAGAGTTCCCTGAGCAGACAATGGCTGACTGTCATCAAGACTTCCCTCATCCTCGGCTGCAGACGCCTGCTCCTTAATGTGCGTCAAACTTTGCATCAGCAGACGCATTAGTGGGATGCTCATGCTTATGATGGCATCATCTGCACTTACCAGCCGTGTGCATTCCTCAAAACACTGAAGGACTTGACAGAGGTCTTGTAGCTTCGACCACTGCACACCTGACAACTCCATGTCTGCCATCCAACTGCCTGCCCGTGTATGTGTATCCTCCCACAAATACACTACAGAATGCCTCTGTTCGCACAGCCTCTGAAGCATGTGCAGTGTGGAGTTCCACCTTGTTGCAACGTCGATTATTAGGCGGTGCTGGGGAAGATTCAGCGATCGCTGATGGTTCTGCATACGGCTGGAGTGTACAGGCGACCGGCGGATGTGCGAGCAAAGACTTCTCACCTTCAGGAGCAGGGTTGGTAACCCCGGATAACTTTTCAGGAAGCACTGCACCACCAGGTTCAAGGTGTGAGCCAGGCAAGGTATGTGTTTCAGTTCTGAAAGGGCTATGGCAGCCATGAAATTCCTTCCGTTATCACTGACTACCTTGCCGGCCTCAAGATGTACACTGCCCAGCCATGACTGAGTTTCTTGCTGCAAGTACTCAGCCAGTACTTCCACGGTGTGTCTGTTGTCGCCCAAACACTTCATTTCCAACACAGCCTGCTGATGCTTACCACTAACTGTTCCATAATGTGACACCTCGTGTGCAACACTGGCAGCTGCGGATGGAGTGGTCGTGGACGAGCTTTCACTTCTGGAGGAGGAGGAGGAGGAGGGGTGTCGAATGCCTACTGCGAACTGTTTCCTAGACCGTGGGCTAGGCAGAACTGTCCCACTATGGCTGTCCCCTGTGGACCCTGCATCCACCACATTAACCCAGTGCGCCGTGAAGGACATGTAACGTCCCTGGCCATGCCTACTGGTCCATGCATCTGTTGTGAGGTGCACCTTTCTACTGACTGACTGCCTGAGTGCATGGACAATGCAGTCTTTGACATGCTGGTAGAGGGCTGGGATGGCTTTTCTCGCAGAGAAGTGTCGACTGGGTAGGTCATAGCATGGTACTGCGTAGGCCATCAGGGCTTTGAAAGCTTCGCTTTCAATCAACCGGTAAGGCATCATCTCTAACTAGATTAGTCTAGCAATGTGGGCGTTCAAACCCTGTGTACGTGGATGAGAGGATGAGTACTTCCTTTTCCTAACGAGAGTCTCTTGTAGGGTGAGCTGAACTGGAGAGCTGCATGTGGTGGAACTAGCGGTGGTGGCGGTGGTGGACATGGCGGATTGAGAGAGGGTTGGTGATGGTATTCTCAATGTTGGCCTACATACAGTGTTTCCTACCAATAAACTTGTGATTCCCTGACTGCTTTGGCCTTGCGACGATACCTCCACATTTGCTGCTGGTGGTGTCCTAACTGGTGGGCTTACAGTGAGGGAAGCAATGTAGCATTGCTGACTACCTTCATTCTGACCAGGTGCACCAATGGTACGGGACGTTTGGTAGTTAGTCCAGGCTTGCAGGTGCATGCTGGTTAAATGTCTACGCATGCACATTGTATTTAAATTTTGGACATTCTTCCCTCTGCTAAAGGTCTTTGAGCATTTCTTACAGATAACTTTGCACTGGTCATTCGGATCTTGGTTAAAAAAACTCCCACACTGCACTCTTCCTACTATCGAATACCTTTTCAGGCATTGCACGCTGTGCTACTTTCACCGGATGGCCACACTGTCCTAAAAGTGTTTTTAGTTTTGTCAAACGTTTTTGGTTAGATACGGGCCTGCCAGATGAAAGCTGTTGTGATGTAGATGCCTGCTGCGGATCATCCTCCTCCGCTTCAGAGCTACTGTCAGCGGCACCCTGTTCCCCCAATGGCTGCCAATCTGGGTCAACAACTGGGTCATCAGTCACCTCCTCTTCATTGTCATGTGCACCTTCCTCTGTGTCACTGTGTAAGCTGCTATAGCATTCGGGACGGGGCACCATAGTCTCATCAGGGTCACATTCTGACTCAGTACACTGCGAGGGCAATGTAGTGATCTGAGTCAATGGAACAGCATAATAATCTAGCTGTGGCTGTGCATCTGTGCACTCCATGTCCGATTCATCTTGTAATGGGCTGTTAACTATTTCCCTTTCTAACCCTGGCATGGTATGTGTAAAGAGCTCCATGGAGTAATGTGTAGTGTCGCCTGACGCATCCTTCACTTTTGCTTTGGGTGAAGGACACAAGGAAGCGACTTGTTCCTGACCGGGAGCATCCACTGACGACTCGCTGCTGTTATATTTCAAACTTTCTGAAGAGGAGGTGAAAGAGCTAGAGGCTGAGTCAGCAATGAAAGCCAAAACTTTTTCCTGCTGCTCCGGCTTTAAAAGCAGTTTTCCTACTCCCAGATAAGGGAGCCTTCAAGGCCTTGTGTAGCCAGATGATGACGCTGGCTCAACAACTCGAGCCTTAGGTGCTATTTTGCTTTTCCCACTACCACCAGATGCTCCACCACCACCACCACCATCATTACCAGCTGGCAACGACCGCCCACGGCCTCTTCCACCAGACTTCCTCATTTTTGGGAAAATGTAACCAAACTAACAACCGTTATATGGTACTGTAAAACAAGGTAGAAGGTGTATATAAACTTGTTGAGAATTTAAATCTCCCTTTTTTGGGGGGGAGACTGCAGCAAAAAACAGGCCCTGTGTATTACACTATACAATGTAAGTGGCAGAACGTGGCTGGCAGATATACGACAAACAGAACTGACGTATATAAACTTGTTGGCAATTTAAATCTCCCTTTTTTTGTGGGGGAGACTGGAGCAAAAAACAGGCCCTGTGTATTACACTACACAATGTAAGTGGCAGAACGTGGCTGGCAGATATACGACAAACAGAACTGACGTAGATCCACTTAGTGGCAATTTAAATCTCCCTTTTTTGGGGGGGAGACTGCAGCAAAAAACAGGCCCTGTGTATTACACTATACAATGTAAGTGGCAGAATGTGGCTGGCAGATATACGACAAACAGAACTGACTTATATAAACTTGTTGGCAATTTAAATCTCCCTTTTTTTGTGGGGGGGGGGGACTGGAGCAAAAAACAGGCCCTGTGTATTACTCTATACAATGTAAGTGGCAGAACGTGGCTGGAAGATATATATATAAAAAAAGGACTGTACTACAATTTCAATCTCCCTACAATGATCTCAGGACAAGTATGCCAGCCAGCAATAAAAAGGACTGCTGCACACAAAAGTGTGGACAAATAAACAATAGAACTGTGCAGAAAGGAGCAACAGGATTTTTGCTTTTAAAAAAGCAGTTGGTTTGCACAGCGGCGTACAAACAGCAATGCAGCTATCAGGGAGCCTTACAATGCAGCCTAATAAGCTACAGAGCTGATGCACAAAAATCTAGCCTCCACTGTCCCTGCAAAGAAAAGGTGGTGCTAGACAGTGGAAATCGCTACAGCACAAGCGGTTTGGGGGTTAATCTTCCCTCCCTAAGTATATCCCTGCTTCTGACGAAGCTGCAGCAACCTCTCCCTATGCTCAGATCGGCAGAAGTAAGATGGCAGTCGGCATGCACGCCCCTTTATAGCCCTTGTGAAGCTGCAGAAAGCAAGCCAATCAGTGTCATGCCCTTCTCTAAGATGGTGGGGACAGAGACCTATGTCATCACGCTGCCCACACTCTGCGTCATCCTTCATTGGCTGAGAAATGGCGCTGAACGCGTCATATGAAACGCGACTTTGGCGTGAAGATCGCCGACCGCATGGCCGATCCCACACTGGGATCGGGTCGGGTTTCATGAAAACCGACTTTGCCGAAAGTCGGCGATTTTTGAATTTGTCCGATCCGTTTCGCTCAACCCTAGTCAAAAGCCATCTTCCATTCGTCCCCCTCACGGATGCGAATCAGGTTGTAAGCACCCCGCAGATCTAATTTAGTAAATACCCTTGCTCCCCGTAGCCTATCAAAAAGCTCAGATATCAGGGGTAGTGGGTACTTATTCTTAACGGTGATGGCGTTAAGACCTTTGTATTCTATGCATGGACGCAGTTCTCCACTCTTCTTCTGTACGAAGAAGAACCCAGCCCCTGCAGGTGACACTGACTTCCTAATGAATCCTCTTGCCAGATTCTCTCGGATATACAGGGACATTGCCTCTGTCTCCGGAAGAGATAACAGATAGACTCGACCCTGGGGAAGCTCTGCACCAGGCAAGAGGTCAATAGGACAGTCATAGGGGCGGTGAGGCGGAAGGGTCTCCACACCCCTTTTGGAGAACACATCCGCATAGGACCAATAGTGCTTGGGAAGAGAGGAAAGATCTGTGGGTACCTCAGTTGAAACAACCTGAACGCACTCCTCTGACATCTACCCTCACAATATTTACTCCATCCCAGAATTCTCCCTGGGGACCACTCTATATGAGGGCAGTGGTAGCGTAGCCATAGTATTCCCAACAGGACCTCATCAATTCCCTTGGGAATGACAAGTAGGGAAATAATCTCCTGATGAGATGGAGACAGGGAGAGAATGAATGGAATGGTTTGGTGTGTAATCTGTGAGGGTAGTGTCGACCCATTTACCACTCGAACGGTCACAGGTGTGGCGAGCATCACCAGGGGTATTGCGTGATGCTGGGTGAAAGCAGGTGACATAAAGTTGCCTTCCACCCCGGAATCCACACAAAGCTCTACCATAAGAGTGGATGGGCCTATGGTAATTCTCCCCTTGAAGGACAATTTTGAGGAAAATGTCTCCGAGTCTAGTGTACCACCTCCAACTACCACTAGACGCCGACGTTCCCCCGACCGCTGAGAACACCTGGAGGCAAGATGTCCTGACTGCATAATATGACAGACCTTAAGTGCACGAGCGGACCGGGACTTGGATCCCGCTCGTGACACCTCTATGGCCTCATGTGACTCAGACGCCTGGACCGGAGATTCCAGAGGTTTGGCGAAGGTGAGAGCCAGCCGAAACCTCTGTCTACCCTTGGCTCGCTCCAACCTTTGCTCATGAAAACAAAGGTCAATGCGAGTTGATATAGCTATGAGCTCCTCCAGTGTGGCGGGAATCTCCCTAGTGACCAAAGCGTCCTTCACATGGTCAGCCAGCTCCCTTCAAAATACCGGGATGAGAGCTTTATCCGGCCACTCCAGATCAGAGGCTAGAGTCCGGAAACAGACAGCAAAATGGCTGACCATGGACGACCCCTGAGTCAATGCCAGCAGTTGGAGAGCCGTATCATGGGTGACTTAAGGTCCTAAAAAGACCTGCTTCATAGTTCTCAAGAACCGAGAAGCACTCTGCACCACATGATCGTCACGCTCTCACAGCGGTGCAGCCCACTCCAACCAGGGGTGGATTAAGGGTAGCCAGGGCCCCGGGCTGTTCAGACACTGTGGGCCCCCCTGGTCATGTGACGGGGTCATGTGAAGGGGTCATGCAACGGGGTCATGTGTGTCATGTTTCAAAGATTTTGTAAGCTGCCACCATAACACGGTAGACACTTTTGGCTGGGCCCTACTCTACTGTAACCTATTAAATATTTGTTAAAATATGCATTACAATTTAGGTATATTTTGATTTATTTTTCAATTTTTAAAATGACCAATAATATCACATACAAGGAACAAATACCACCGCACCATGACCAGACCACATATTACAACCACAGTGATCAAATAATATCACATACAAGGAACAAATAACGCTACACCATGTCAAGACCACATATTACCACCACATGGTGACCAAATAGCACATACAAGGGACAAATACCTCAACACCATTTCCAGACCACATATTACCACCACATAGTGACTGAATACTACAATACTGATCAGTAATAAAAAAAAACACACAATACTATCTCCATAAGTGCCAGTATTCACAGGAGATCTGTACTATGCAGTGTCTGTGTAGAGGTTATACAGTGATCACTGGTGACATTATACACAGGACCTCTGTATATAGTATACAGTGTATAGTGTCAGTGTATAGGTAACACTGACTCACCAGTGACGTCTGTAGGTGAAGTCCTCACAGACCGCCATCATTTCTTTCAGCCAGGGCTCGTTTCTGCAGGAAATAACACAGTTATCTAGAGCTCCGCTTGCAGAACACATTACTTAATTTTTTCCAACTTCTACATTACACCACATGAAGAAAAAAAGGCGACATAGTGTCACTCTGCACAGTAACAGGACCGCACCCCCATTTAAAACAGTATACTCAAAAAATAAAATAAATACATCACTGCAGTAATAATATCCCTTAATTAGCCCCTATGGTAATAATATTCCCCATCCTGGCCCCGTGTATCTCATTCCTGGCTCCAGCCATATGTTCTCGCATCCTGCCTTCATGAGTATCCATCCTGCCCCATATGATCTCCCCATCCTGCCCCATCTGTCTCCATCGTATCCATCCTGCCCCATGATACAATCCTGCCCCATGTCTTTCATTTTGCCCCGTGTCTCCAATCATGCCCCGTATCTACATTCTGCCCATGCCTCCAGTACTGCCCCCAGTGTGTCCAGCATATTGCCCCCAGTGTGTCCAGAAATCTGCCCCAGTGTCTCCAGCATATTGCCCCCAGTGTGTCCAGCATATTGCCCCCAGTGTGTCCAGCAATCTGCCCCAGTGTGTCCAGCATATTGCCCCCAGTGTGTCCAGCAATCTGCCCCAGTGTGTCCAGCATATTGCCCCCAGTGTGTCCAGCATATTGCCCCCAGTGTGTCCAGCAATCTGCCCCAGTGTGTCCAGCAATCTGCCCCAGTGTGTCCAGCATATTGCCCCCAGTATCTCCAATATTGCCCCAGTCTGTCCAGCATATTGCCCCAGTGTGTCCAGCATATTGCCCCAGTGTCTCCAATATTGCCCCCAGTGTGTCCAGCAATCTGCCCCAGTGTGTCCAGCATATTGCCCCCAGTGTGTCCAGCAATCTGCCCCAGTGTCTCCTCTCCAGCATTGCCCCCAGTGTGTCCAGCAATCTGCCCCAGTGTGTCCAGACTCCAGCATATTGCCCCCAGATAGTACCCAGCAATCTGCCCCAGTGTGTCCAGACTCCAGCATATTGCCCCCAGATAGTGTCCAGCAATCTGCCCCAGTGTGTCCAGACTCCAGCATATTGCCCCCAGATAGTACCCAGCAATCTGCCCCAGTGTGTCCAGACTCCAGCATATTGCCCCCAGATAGTGTCCAGCAATCTGCCCCAGTGTGTCCAGCATGTTGCCCCCAGTGTGTCCAGCATTCTGCCCGAGTGTCTCCAATATTGCCTCCAGTGTGTCTTGCAACCTGCCCCAGTGTGTCCAGCATATTACCCCCAGTGTGTTCAGCAATCTGCCCCAGTGTCTCCAGCATATTGCCCCCAGTGTGTCCAGCAATCTGCCCCAGTGTGTCCAGCATATTGCCCCCAGTGTGTCCAGCAATCTGCCCCAGTGTTTCCTCTCCAGCATTGCCCCCAGTGTGTCCAGCAATCTGCCCCAGTGTGTCCAGACTCCAGCATATTGCCCCCAGATAGTACCCAGCAATCTACCCCAGTGTGTCCAGACTCCAGCATATTGCCCCCAGATAGTGTCCAGCAATCTGCCCCAGTGTGTCCAGCATGTTGCCCCCAGTGTGTCCAGCATTCTGCCCGAGTGTCTCCAATATTGCCTCCAGTGTGTCCAGCAATCTGCCCCAGTCTGTCCAGCATATTACCCCCAGTGTGTTCAGCAATCTGCCCCAGTGTCTCCAGCATATTGCCCCCAGTGTGTCCAGCAATCTGCCCCAGTGTGTCCAGCATATTGCCCCCAGTGTGTCCCGCAATCTGCCCCAGTGTTTCCTCTCCAGCATTGCCCCCAGTGTGTCCAGCAATCTGCCCCAGTGTGTCCAGACTCCAGCATATTGCCCCCAGATAGTGCACAGCAATCTGCCCCAGTGTGTCCAGACTACAGCATATTGCCCCCAGATAGTGTCCAGCAATCTGCCCCAGTGTGTCCAGACTCCAGCATATCGCCCCCAGATAGTGTCCAGCATTCTGGCCATTCGCAAAAAAAGCAAAAAATAACGAGTTCTCCTCACCTGACCTGGGTGTTGTGAATTCCGCTCTTGGGCTTCCTCCGGTGGTTGTAAGTGGCACTTTTGTGAGTTCTGCTCTTGGGCTCCCTCCGGTGGATTTAAGTGGAACTGCTGCTCCTTGGATTTAGCAGTCAGCAGCTGCTTCCACTGATCGTCTATTCTGGCTTGGCTATTTATCCTGGCTCTATCCTTCAGCTAGTGCCAGTTGTCAATGGTTCCTGCTTGGATTCACATCTCTCTTGGATTTCCCTGATATTCTGACCAGTTCAGCAAAGATAAGTCCTTGCTTTGTTCTTTTGCTTTCCACTTGTTGTGGACTTAATCGTTCAGCACATTCTATGTTTTTTTTTCTAGTCCAGCTTGTCAGTATGGATTTATTCAGTTAAGCTGGAAGCTCTGGGAAGCAGATTTACCCTCCGCACCTTTAGTCAGATGTGGAGATTTTTGTAAACTCTGTGGTGGATTTTTCTAGTTTTTAATACTGACCGCACAGCATTCTGTCCTGTTCTATCTATCTAGCTAGATTGGCCTCCTTTGCTACATCCTAGTTTCATTCTGTGTATGTCATTTCCCTCTCCACTCACAGTCAATATTTGTGGGGGGCTGTCTGTCCTTTGGGAATTTTCTCTGAGGCAAGATAGCTTTCCTGTTTCCTTCTTTAGGGGTAGTTAGTCCTCCGGCTGTGACGAGGTGTCTAGGGAGACAAAACTCGTGAGCACTGCTAGAGTGATGCACAGGTAGGTTCCCACACCATATGCATATAATTATAAAGAACCTGGCACTCAACTTGGATTAAGGTTTTTTTATTATTCTGTAGTACGGTCAAACGTTTCGGCCTGATATGGCCTTCGTCAGTAACGTACAGTAGATTAACTGTGCGTCCACTCAGTAGATTTGGTGGTTCTATGGTTATCTGGTTATCCGGGCAGCACTTTGACAGCGGTGGACACAGCGCCTAAGCCCGCACTTCCATCAGCACTCTGACGTGCTTCCTACTTGACACAAAAGGCACTAACCAGATAACCATAGAACCACCAAATCTACTGAGTGGACGCACAGTTAATCTACTGTACGTTACTGACGAAGGCCATATCAGGCCGAAACGTTTGACCGTACTACAGAATAATAAAAAAACCTTAATCCAAGTTGAGTGCCAGGTTCTTTATAATTGAGGTGTCTAGGGAGTGACAGGAACATTCCACGGCTACTTCTAGTGTTGTGTTAAGCTCAGGAACTGCGGTCAGTACAGGTACCACCTCCTCCAGAGCACGTCCCATGTTGCTCCTAAACCACCAGTTCATAACAGTACAACTGGCCAAAAATGAATTAAATGCATCTCAAAAGAAGGAAAAAAGAAAAATTCTGAGCCATTTTTTTTTCTGTAGTCTGTTTTGTCTTTTTTTTCCTCTTAATCTCTGGGTGGTTCAGGATTTTGGCGCTGGCATGGATGTTCAGGGTTTGTTTTCTCGTGTGGATCAACTTGCTGCAAGAGTACAGAGTATCCAAAATTATGTTGTCCAGACTCCGGCTTTAGAGCCTAAAATTCCTACTCCTGATTTGTTTTTTGGGGACAGATCCAAGTTTTTGAACTTTAAAAATAACTGCAAATTGTTTTTTGCTTTGAAACCCCGTTCCTCTGGTGATCCCATTCAGCAGGTTAAAATCGTCATCTCTCTGCTGCGTGGTGACCCTCAGGACTGGGCATTCTCCCTTGAATCAGGGAATCCGGCATTGCTTAATGTAGACGCATTTTTTCAAGCGCTCGGATTATTGTATAACGAACCTAATTCTGTGGATCATGCAGAAAAAACCTTGTTGGCCCTATGTCAGGGTCAGGAAGCGGCAGAATTATACTGCCAGAAATTTAGAAAATCGTCTGTGCTCACTAAATGGAATGAGGATGCTCTGGCAGCAATTTTCAGAAAGGGTCTTTCTGAAGCCCTTAAAGATGTTATGGTGGGGTTCCCCACGCCTGCTGATTTGAGCGAATCTATGTCTCTAGCCATTCAGATTGATCGGCGCCTGCGCGAGCGCAAAGTTGTGCACCATATGGCAGTGTCCTCTGAGCGGAGTCCTGAGCCTATGCAATGTGATAGGATTTTGACTAGAGCAGAACGGCAGGGATTCAGACATCAGAATGGGCTGTGTTTTTACTGTGGTGATTCTGCTCATGTTATTTCTGATTGCCCTAAGCGTACTAAGAGGGTCGCTAGGTCTGTTACCATCAGTACTGTACAGCCTAAATTTCTCTTATCTGTGACCCTGATTTGCTCATTATCGTCCTTTTCTGTCATGGCATTTGTGGATTCAGGCGCTGCCCTGAACTTAATGGACTTGGAATTTGCCAGGTGCTGTGGTTTTTCCTTGCAGCCTTTGCAGAGCCCTATTCCTTTGAGGGGGATTGATGCTACACCATTGGCCAAGAATAAACCTCAGTATTGGACTCAGCTGACCATGTGCATGGCTCCAGCACATCAGGAAGATTGCCGTTTTCTGGTGTTACATAACTTGCATGATGTTGTTGTACTGGGTTTTCCATGGTTACAGGAACATAATCCGCTGCTGGTTTGTTTGGAAATCTATGTCTGTGACTAGTTGGGGTTGTCAAGGGGTACATTGTGACGTTCCTTTGATGTCAATTTCCTCTTCCCCCTCTTCTGAAGTCCCTGAGTTTTTGTCGGATTTCCAGGATGTATTTGATGAGCCCAAGTCCAGTTCCCTTCCTCCACATAGGGACTGTGATTGTGCTATTAACTTGATTCCTGGCTGTAAGTTCCCTAAGGGCCGACTTTTCAATCTGTCTGTGCCAGAGCATGCCGCCATGTGGAGTTATGTCAAGGAGTCTTTGGAGAAGGGGCATATTCGGCCGTCCTCGTCACCATTGGGAGCGGGATTCTTTTTTGTTGCCAAGAAGGATGGCTCCTTGAGACCCTGTATTGATTATCGCCTTCTTAATAAGATCACGGTCAAATTCCAATACCCTTTACCTTTGCTTTCTGATTTGTTTGCTCGGATTAAGGGGGCTAGTTGGTTTACTAAGATTGACCTTCGAGGGGCATATAATCTTGTTTGTATTAAACAGGGTGACGAATGGAAAACTGCATTTAATATGCCCGAAGGCCATTTTGAATACCTTGTGATGCCTTTCGGGCTTTCTAGTGCTCCTTCTGTATTTCCGTCCTTCATGCATAATATTTTCCGCAATTATCTTGATAAATTCATGATTGTGTATTTGGATGATATTTTGATTTTTTCCGATGATTGGGAGTCTCATGTGAAGCAGGTCAGGATGGTATTCCAGATCCTTCGTGATAATGCTTTATTTGTGAAGGGGTCTAAGTGCCTATTTGGAGTTCAGAATGTCTTTTTTTGGGGTTTTATTTTTTCTCCCTCATCTATAGAAATGGATTCTGTTAAGGTCCAATCCATTCATGACTGGATTCAACCCACATCGGTGAAGAGCCTTCAGAAATTTTTGGGCTTTGCTAATTTTTATCGCCGTTTCATTGCCAACTTTTCCAGTGTGGTTAAGCCCCTTTTTGACGAAGAAAGGCGCTGATGTGACGAATTGGTCCTCTGCGGCTGTTGAGGCCTTTCAGGAGCTTAAACGCCGATTTACTTCTGCCCCTGTGTTGCGTCAGCCGGATGTTTCTCTTCCTTTTCAGGTTGAGGTTGACGCTTCTGAGATTGGGGCAGGGGCCGTTTTGTCTCAGAGGAATTCTGATGGTTCTTTGATGAAACCGTGTGCTTTTTTTTCCAGAAAGTTTTCGCCTGCGGAGCGCAATTATGACGTTGGCAATCGGGAGTTGTTGGCTATGAAGTGGGCATTTGAGGAGTGGCGACATTGGCTTGAGGGAGCCAAGCACCGCGTTGTGGTCTTGACCGATCATAAGAATCTGATTTACCTCGAGTCGGCCAAGCGGCTGAACCCTAGACAGGCTCGATGGTCCCTGTTTTTCTCACGTTTTGATTTTGTGGTCTCGTATCTTCCGGGATCTAAGAATGTTAAGGCTGATGCCCTCTCTAGGAGTTTTTTGCCTGATTCTCCTGGAGTCCTTGAGCCGGTTGGCATTCTTAAAGAAGGGGTTATTCTTTCTGCCATCTCCCCTGATTTGCGGCGGGTGCTTCAGGAATTTCAGGCTGATAAACCTGAACGCTGTCCAGTGGGGAAGCTGTTTGTTCCTGATAGATGGACTAGTAAGGTAATTTCTGAGGTTCATTGTTCAGTGTTGGCTGGTCATCCTGGGATTTTTGGTACCAGAGATTTGGTTGCTAGGTCCTTTTGGTGGCCTTCCTTGTCGCGGGATGTGCGTTCTTTTGTGCAGTCCTGTGGGACTTGTGCCCGGGCCAAGCCTTGCTGTTCCCGCGCTAGTGGGTTGCTTTTGCCTTTGCCGGTCCCTGAGAGGCCCTGGACGCATATTTCCATGGATTTTATTTTGGATCTTTCTGTTTCCCAGAAGATGTCTGTTATCTGGGTGGTTTGTGACCGGTTCTCTAAAATGGTCCATTTGGTACCTTTGCCTAAATTGCCTTCCTCCTCTGATTTGGTTCCATTGTTTTTTCAGCATGTGGTTCGTTTGCATGGCATTCCGGAGAATATTGTGTCTGACAGAGGTTCCCAGTTTGTTTCTAGGTTTTGGCGGGCCTTTTGTGCTAGGATGGGCATTGATTTGTCTTTTTCTTCGGCGTTCCATCCTCAGACAAATGGTCAAACTGAGCGCACTAATCAGACCTTGGAAACCTATTTGAGATGCTTTGTGTCTGCTGATCAGGATGATTGGGTGGCTTTCTTGCCGTTGGCCGAGTTTGCCCTTAATAATCGGGCTAGTTCGGCTACTTTGGTTTCGCCTTTTTTTTGTAATTTTGGTTTTCATCCTCGTTTTTCTTCGGGGCAGGTTGAGCCTTCTGATTGTCCTGGTGTGGATTCTGTGGTGGACAGGTTACAGCAGATTTGGACTCATGTGGTAGACAATTTGACGTTGTCTCAGGAAAAGGCTCAACGTTTTGCTAACCGCCGTCGGTGTGTTGGTCCCCGGCTCCGGGTCGGGGATTTAGTCTGGTTATCTTCTCGTCATGTTCCTATGAAGGTTTCTTCCCCTAAGTTCAAACCTCGGTTTATTGGTCCTTATAAGATTTCTGAGATTATCAATCTGGTATCTTTTCGTTTGGCCCTTCCAGCCTCTTTTGCCATCCATAATGTTTTCCATAGATCTTTGTTGCGGAGATATGTGGTGCCCGTTGTTCCCTCTGTGGATTCTCCTGCCCCGGTGTTGGTTGATGGGGAGTTGGAATATGTGGTGGAGAAAATTTTGGATTCTCGTTTTTCGAGGCGGAGGCTTCAGTATCTTGTCAAGTGGAAGGGTTATGGCCAGGAGGATAATTCTTGGGTTGTTGCCTCCGATGTCCATGCCGCCGATTTGGTTTGTGCCTTTCACTTGGCTCGTCCTGATCGGCCTGAGGGCTCTGGTGTGGGTTCGGTGACCCCTCCTCAAGGGGGGGGTACTGTTGTGAATTCCGCTCTTGGGCTCCCTCCGGTGGTTGTAAGTGGCACTTTTGTGAGTTCTGCTCTTGGGCTCCCTCCGGTGGATTTAAGTGGAACTGCTGCTCCTTGGATTTAGCAGTCAGCAGCTGCTTCCACTGATCGTCTATTCTGGCTCGGCTATTTATCCTGGCTCTATCCTTCAGCTAGTGCCAGTTGTCAATGGTTCCTGCTTGGATTCACATCTCTCTTGGATTTCCCTGATATTCTGACCAGTTCAGCAAAGATAAGTCCTTGCTTTGTTCTTTTGCTTTCCACTTGTTGTGGACTTAATCGTTCAGCACATTCTATGTTTTTTTTCTAGTCCAGCTTGTCAGTATGGATTTATTCAGTTAAGCTGGAAGCTCTGGGAAGCAGATTTACCCTCTGCACCTTTAGTCAGGTGTGGAGATTTTTGTAAACTCTGTGGTGGATTTTTCTAGTTTTTAATACTGACCGCACAGCATTCTGTCCTGTTCTATCTATCTAGCTAGATTGGCCTCCTTTGCTACATCCTAGTTTCATTCTGTCTATGTCATTTCCCTCTCCACTCACAGTCAATATTTGTGGGGGGCTGTCCTTTGGGAATTTTCTCTGAGGCAAGATAGCTTTCCTGTTTCTTTCTTTAGGGGTAGTTAGTCCTCCGGCTGTGACGAGGTGTCTAGGGAGTGACAGGAGCATTCCACGGCTACTTCTAGTGTTGTGTTAAGCTCTGGAACTGCGGTCAGTACAGGTACCACCTCCTCCAGAGCACGTCCCATGTTGCTCCTAAACCACCAGTTCATAACACCTGGGCTCCAGCGGCGAAGATCTCTCCAGCGGCGAAGATCCCTCCAGCTGCGCGCACTCGCCGGCAACTGACAATGACGTCAGACGCCAGCGACGTGTGCGCTGCGCCTAACTTCTGCTGCCAGCCTCCAATTGGCTGGCAGCTGTTGTTAACTATTGACGTGTGGGCGCGCTCGCACTTCAATAGGTGAAACTGCCGCAGCGCCGGTAGGGGCCCGGTGAGCAGATGAGACAGGGCCCGATGCGTGCCCCCTCTGCCCACCGGGCCCATACGCCAGTCAGGGCAGTAATGCCCTGATGGCAGCGGGCAATCTGAGCGGTAGACCAGGGCCCCCCCACACCACTGGGCCCTGGGCTACCGCCCAGATTGACCCTATTATGATCCGCCCCTTACTCCAACGCCCTGTCCGACAGAAGAGAGATTATAAATCCCACCCTTGCCCTCTCTGTAGGAAAATGTGCAGCCAGAAGCTCGAGGTGTATACCGCACTGGCTCACGAAACCCCTACAGGTTTTACTGTCACCAGAGTATTTCTCTGGCAGCGGGAGATGGGATAAAGCCGGAACAGAGGTGGCAGTGGACATAGTTGCTGCAGCCGTGCTTGCAGCCTGAAGAGCTATTGCGGTTGCATCCACAGCTGAGGTTGCACGTTTGAGAATCGCCAACCTGCCTTTCAGCTGCTGGATGTACCCCTGCAATCGCTGTTTGTCCGCCATTATTTAGCCAGACCCTGGCACTAGTATACTGTTAGGGCTAGCGGAACGCACCGAGTATAGGTAGGAAACAACAAGGTGTGTTTGCAGCATGGGGTCCACCGTGCAGAGATATCTGCTGCAAAGTAATTGGCGGCACTATATTGCGGTATAAGTGAACTCTATTAACTTCACAGAATCGCAACGATATGAAAACGCTGTGCACTGTTAACCTCACAGAGGATCACAGCTACCTAACTGAGCAAAGCAAAAAATGGTCATGCAGTCAGCATAGCACACAAACAACTCCTCACCGGAGGTGCCAGTACTCTAGGGGCTTATTTCAGCCGGGCCCTGAATCCAAGCATACAAAACTCCTCACCGGAGGTGCCGGTATTCTAGGGGCTTATTTCAGCCAACCCTTACCACATGCAGACATGACCACCAAGTAGCAAAGTTCATAACACAGGTTGATACTAGCGCATGGCTGTGTGGCCGTGCGAACCTTTTATAGCTGCAGCAGACAAGGACTTTCCTAGTGGTCCAATGGGAGCTGCTACAGGGCCTGAGCGTGTGACCCCTGACCTCCAATGAGAGGTCCTCCCGTGGGCATGCTCAGTGTGTGCAAAGCAGGACTTAGTCCCAGAAAAGCCTGCTCGCTGCTGACCAGTGCAGGCTACAACAGCAGAGCCTGGAAAGGCAGCAGTAACCCTTTGCACAGTATCAGACTGAGTGAGACCCTGGGACCAGCGTCTCCGCCAAGCAGGCTCCACTGCAGCTGATGTAGAATGGGAGACTGCAGCAGACATGGTTCGAGATACCCCCTGTGCAGTGGCGGGAACTCAACTCCTAACAAGGTGTGTCCAAACTTTTGGTCTGTACTGTATCTGTGTTTCTTAAGGGCATGAAAATTTAAAGTTGGAAAATTGCAAAATTTTCGACAAATTTCCTTTTTTTTCGCAAATAAATGCAAGTCATATCAAAGAAATGTTACCACTGTCAAGAAGTACAATATGTCACGAGAAACAATGTCAGAATCAGCAGGATCCGTTGAAGCATTCCAGAGTTATAACCTCATAAAGGGACAGTTGTCAGAATTGTAAAAATTGGCCCGGTCATTAACGTGCAAACCACCCTCGTGGGTGGGTAGGCTACGTTCACATTTGCGGTCCGCGCCGCAGCGTCGGGCGCCGCAGCGGCGCCGCATGCGTCATGCGCCCCTATATTTAACATGGGGGCGCATGGACATGCGGTGCACTTGCGTTTTGCGCCGCATGCGTCACTGCGGCGCACGCGTCCGGGCGCAGAGGACGCAGCAAGTTGCATTTTTGCTGCGTCCAAAATCAATAGAAAAAAGGACGCATGCGGCGCAAAACGCAGCGTTGTGCATGCGTTTTGCCGCGTTTTTGTTTGCGTTGTGCGTTGCGGCGCCGACGCTGCGGCGCACAACGCAAATGTGAACGTAGCCTAAAGGGGTTAAAATACTAACTTGCCTAATAATTGTACACACTTTGTAATGTGTGAGTGAAGTGTGCAATGCATATTTAATGTGTTTGTGACATGTTTCTAATGTGTGAGTGACGTGTGTAATGTATCATTTAATGTGTGACTGTTGATTGTGCATCATGGAACTAATGTGTGATTGACATGAGTGCATTATGTATCTAATGTGAGTGATGTCTATGATATGTATCTAATGTGTGAGAGACAGGTGTGTGATATGTATCTAATGTGAGTGATGTCTATGATATGTATCTAATGTGTGAGAGACAGGTGTGTGATATGTATCTAATGTGAGTAATGTCAATTATATGTATCTACTGTGAGTGATGTCTATGATATGTATTTAATATGAATAAATAATACAAAACCCAGCACTCAACTTTGTAGTGAGAGGAAACGAAAAATGTATTATATCCCAAGACAGTAAACGTTTCGGTCACACAGAGGGACCTTCATCAGTAACGTATACTGGGATAATGGATAGATACAAGTGGCTATATGGCCTGCCAAAAGTATGTCTCCAATATCACATTGGATACCGGAGGGAGAAGAAGGACTACAGCCTATAGGGCAGCTGTCATCGCGGCGTCCACCGCTGAATAATGGTCATTATACCATTATTCAGCGGTGGACGCCGCCATGACAGCTATTTGCAGTACAATGTAAATCAATGGTAAAAAAAAAAATGCTGTGCTAATGGTGTGGAAAATTCCATGTGGAAACGCTGCGGATTAAAAGAAGTAGCATATCACTTCTTTTTTGCAGATCTGCAGCATTTTTGTACCCATTCCATTATAGAAATCCGCAGGGGTAAAAAACGCAAGAAATCCGCGTAAAATCCGCAGCAAATCCACACCAAAAACGCACAAAATCCACACAAAAAACGCGACAAATCCGCACCTGCGTTTTCTGCCAAGAGATGCAGAATCCACACCAGAAATTCCTAAGCCTAATCCGCAACGTGTTCACATAGCCTAAGGCTACTTTCACACTAGCGTTAACTGCAATACATCGCAAATGCGTCGTTTTGCCGAAAATACGCATCCAGCAAAAGTTCTTGCTGGATACGTTTTTTCGTCATAGACTAACATTAGCGACGCATTTGCGACGCATTGCAAAACGTTGCGTCCGTTTTGCGACGCTTGGGCGTGTGGTAGCGGACCGTCGGGAAAAAAAAACGTTACATGTAACGTTTTTTGCTCCCGACGGTCCGCTTTTTCCGACCGCGCATGCGCGGCCGGAACTCCGCCCCCACCTCCCCGCACTTCCCCGCACCTCACAATGGGGCAGCGGATGCGTGGGAAAAATGCATCCGCTGCCCCCGTTGTGCGGCGGAGACCACGCTAGCGTCGGGAACGTCGGCCCGACGCACAGCGACAGGTTGTTCCCGACGCTAGTGTGAAAGTAGCCTAAGTGATACATAATTGCAATCAGGTTCTCTTTTTCTACATTTTGCTTCTCTCCGATGAGGTAGCAAAAATCTGGTGACAGATCCCCTTTAAAAAATAAAAAACCATCAGTACACAGCCCAACTATGGGAGCACGGTACAGTATTTTACTCTTTTGGCCTGTACTCATATATTGTAATTTATTACTATAACACAGACAGAAATAAACTTCAGAGCAGACTATATTAATTTACCTCGAAGATTCTAAGTATCCATATTGTAAGTGCTTACAACACACCATTAAATTAATTCAGACTACAGCTGTTGAAGAAGCGTTCTGGGAATTGTTTTCATCTTTGCTTTTGTTTGTATATCAGACAAAAGATATTGCAGATAATTCTCTTACATCTCTCTTTATTGTTGATTTAGCAGCTCAGAATTCTACATTGTTCTATCTGTCCGTCTCTTTGTGCCTTTCTGTGAAATGTGAGATTCCGATCCACATAGACGACGCAGTAGTACTAATGACGTAGTCAGAGTGAAAATCATGTGATATAATGGTGGCATGGAATGGAGCTGATGTTTTGGCAGTAAAATGCACAGAAATAGAATTACCTGTACTACCTTTTACCATACATTACTGCCGTACTATACAAAATGAGGTAATGTTAAATTTTTTTTTTCTGGGATTGCTTTTTTAACTACTTTTTGTGTGTGCGCCATCAGGGCAGTCAACACTTTACCCTGCAGTGATGTTTTAAATTGTCACTGCATAGTAAGCAGCTTGCTGGAGATCATGCAGCTGTGGGGATGTGGAGCTGGCCAATAGACACAGCCAGACTTCCTAAAGAGAAGGAAGACATGATTTATTATCATGTTTGCCTTCTTGATTGCTGTGTACATAGTACTGAACAAGTGTTGTGTATACAGATTAGGAAGCACTGACTGTGCTTCCTCCTCCTATCCCAGAGGTCACATGGTCATTGGGTGTAGGGAGGGAGCAGGAGCTGCTGGATCCCAGGAGACCCAGATAGCTCAGCACTCTGAATTTCTCTGTTACAGGGGCTAATATACCAGCACTAGTTACAGGGGAAATAAGCAATAAGAAAATAACATGTTAATGTTCAAATGCCCCTCAAAGAGCTTTTAAGATCTTATGGGGGGGCACTGCATGTAAAATAAATGAAAAAATCATAAAAGCAAGAAAAACAAACAAAAGTAAACTAAAAAAAAGAAACACCACCAGTCCAAATACAATTCAAATAAAAATAAGGACAATCAAGAAAAATGTGTTTCTTATTTTTCTTTACATCTACCCCAAACATTAGCAAAAAAAGAAATTAAAATGAAGTCCCATGTATTGCATAAAAAGAGGCAAAAATGATTTGAATATCCGAATGAGAAAGTTTTTTAGAGTAGCGCTACTAAAAGCGCGTGTAAGCTGACTCGAAAATATGCCTGGTCAAGAATGGGGAAAAACGGGAACTTTAGTCTTCCATTGTTTAAAAAATCAGTCTACTGTACTCTGTGACATTATAATTACACTGCACTATCATGCCCTCCCTCCTAACATTGATCAGCCTAATTAGGAAATTAAAAGGGGTTACACAAGCTTTTATAAATTAAAAGTGGAAGTGCAGCATTCATCAATATGGAAAAAAACAGTCCTTTATTATACCATAAAAGGCTACTTTCACACTAGTGTCGTGCACTGCACGTCGCTATGCGTCGTTTTGTAGAAAAAACGCATCCTGCAAAAGTGCTTGCAGGATGCGTTTTTTCTCCATTGACTTGCATTAGCGACGCAGTGCGACGCATTGCCTCCAAATAAGTGGTACCATGTAAATGGAGCGCCCCCAGATGCAGGGCCGCGGGGTACTCGGTACCGGGCCTCTCTGTCTCAGTTCTGGGGTTGTCACGGTGGCTAGACCCGGTCCGTGACCCTGCTAAGGGGCGTCCAATGAAAGGTGTAGGTGGTGGTGCGTGGTGCAGGTAGCGGTGAATAACGAGGACACAGGGTTGCAGTCTCTTTACCTCTTTACTGAAGGCTTCAAGATCCTCAATCCAGAGTACGGTTAACAGGGCTGGCTGAGACCGGACGGTCCGATGGCACCTCCAGAGTTCCCTTTGCAGGTGGAAATCTGTGCCTACCTTCTAGGGCCTGTGTGTTGTAGTACTTCCCTGCTGAGCACCACGGGATAGTCCTCACAACTGTTGTGTCTGTTTCTGATGTTCTTTCCCACAACTTATGTCTGTTCTGATGTTCTTCTCCGTCCCCCAGATGATATGGCTAGGACGCACCCGTATGACGGGTAGGCCTGGAGTTCTTCCGGGACCCTAGTGACGCCCCTCACCCACAGTTGCCCCCTATGTCTGCTTAGGTGATTTAGGTGAGACAGCCAACCTATAATTAACTGTCCTGCCATTGGTTTGAAGTAATGCTTGGAGCCCAATACTTCCTCGGCGTTCCGGCCACCGGCTACGCGCCTCAGTAGGATGTTGCCTCGGTCTTACAGCACGACTCCTACTGGTGTTATCTCCTTTTTGCTTTGATCTCGTTTCTCACTCTCCACAATAAACCTCGCTTCTTGTCCTTTCTTGAGATACCGCCGCGATGTAGTGCAGGTGCGGTTCCTTAACGTTCTGTCCTTTTCGCTAGGCCTCTGTCAGGATCCCACCCCTGACAGGGACCCCCCGAATCTTCCCCTGCAACACCCTCTGCCACAGGATGTTGCCTGGTTCCAATTCAGTCAGCTTCTCTCTAACTTTCTATCCAACCCCCAGTTTTACCAGATTGTGAGGAGTGGCCTAATGCATAGCACCCTTAGCTCCCCCTGGAGGCCAGACTATGAAGTGTATTGGTGTCTGTGATACCTGGTCAGGTGAACTCCTTCAGTGCCATCAGACATACCATCACCCCCCCTTGCGGCGGAGCGACAGTACTGCAATGACCAGGACTCTGGGGCGCTGCACTAACAATTGGTTACAACTCTAAGATAAATAAGGCATAATGTTTGTGTGACCATATACAAGAAAGCACAAGTAACAATGAATAATAAATATAATAGTGCACGAGTTATAACATAATGAGCATAGGTATAGTTACCAATGGAGTACTCCTGGAGACCCACCACACCCGACGCGTGTTTCGCACTGAAATGCTTCGTCCAGGAGTGCATATAATAGTGGCCTGTACATCCTTATTTTCTGGCACTGTTGGAGTAAATCCAGCAATTAGGGAAAATAAAGATATGCACCTAAACTAATCTCCACTGCCACAGCAAATGGCAGACCTAAGTGGGCTGCTGAATATTTAACACAGGCCACCTTTTATTAGCCCCTAATCAGCACATTACAAACTACGAAAATCGCATAAACTAAATCTAAGACAAAGTATAAATATAAAAGAAAACTTTATGGATTAAGGATTTCTGTTAAGGGGGTGACTTCATGAACCCTATTTAAATGCTGTAGTCTTTGTTATAGAGTTTGTCCCTTTGATAACATTTATTACCAACCCACATGATAAATGTATGCTTCCTGGAGTTGTGGTTGCTGAGATCCATACTGATACCAAGAACAGGGGGGTTAATTTCTCTGTGTGAACGAAGCTTTAGTGAATAAGTCCAACAACTGCTCCAATAACAGTCAACAACGCCTGTGCTGTGAATAAGATTTATGGGAATAATACAACCATTTACACATTTGATGCACAATAGCATTGTGTGTTCATATACTGTATGTATGCTATTTACTGTCTATGGTTCCACACTTTTCTTAACAAAATTCATGGAGACTAAATCAAAAGTTTTAATTACACCTCCCCCCTCTAGAAACGAAATTCAGCAGAGTAGGTGGGCTTGTATCTCACAAGTTTAATAAACAGGGACAGTGGTATGTATTGCGGCATGTACAAAGTATGTGACTATTGAAGTCCCTTAGTGTTCTCAAAACAACTTTCATGGTGATTATAGAGTTTGATTCTTTCAAAAATGTTGATAGCCACACGCATAGAGTATAATACCCCCACACCCGTCAGTATGATGCCCTCCACTCAGTATGACAGCCCCACAACCATCGCTCTCCTAAAGGTATCATTGCCCCCACAGTCCGCCATCCAGTAAGATTGCTCCACAGTACGATGCTCTCACAGCCCCCCAGTATATTGCTACCACAACCCCCCACTCAGTATGATTTCCCCCCTCAATATAATACCTCACAGACACAATGCAATGGTCCCTACAGCCCCTACACAGTATGATTTCCCCCCCTCAATATGATACCTCTAGCCCCCACCACACAAAATGCAATGGTCTCTGCAGCCCCCTACACAGTATGATTTCCCCCTTAATATGATACCTCATAGCTCCCACCACACACAATGCAATGGTCCTTACAGCCCCCTACATAGTATGATTTTTCCTTCAGTATGATGCTCCCACTGCTACATACTCAATATTATGGCCCTCAATGCCAGCCCTCCACTCAGTATTATGGCCTTACTGCCTCCCACTCAGTATGATGTCGACACAGCTCACCTCCCACTCTGTATGAGAATTCACACAGGTACTGACTTTAAAAAAATGCAAAATCATTACACACCTCGTCCCCTCGTCAAGCTGCTCCAGTCTGTGCAGTTCAAGTACAAAGGTTCCCCATTACAGTAGCGATGTAGAGACCTTGCAGTTCAGATTCTCAGGCACAGGCTGAATGGTGAATCCCTGATCCATCATTCAATTCAACGGATTCGGATGACGTTGAAATTTTGAAGACAAATGGAAGAGAGAGCCAGGTGCTGAACGGTGCCAGGACCCACCCCAGCTTATGGGCCCCCATAGTGGCAGCATGGTCTGCTGCTATGGATGATATGCACCTTAATAACGGCTATATACAGCTATTAGAGCACTGCTTGCAGATGCTCACTAACGCTTTTATTCAGCGAACTTTGAGAGCTCCATTCTTGTTAGCAGTGGGGTCTCAGAGCTCAGACCCCAAGTGGTCAGACATTTCTTACCTATGCAATGGATAGTTGGTAAATGTTGTTCATGGGACAACACCTTTCAATGATAATAAAAAAAATAAATGAACAGCAAACCCTTGGCTGTCACGGCAATTTATTGGCACCCACGATCGCAGTACAGGGAGGTCAATGGGCAACTAGAACAGTATGCTCCCAGGCCACGCAGCAGCATTTAACAGGTTAACAGTCGCGGGCAGAGTACAGCTCCACTCGCTGCTGTTCGTGGCAGATGATTGTTGAATGACAGCCATCATCTGCCAGGAAAGATGCATGCTCAGCTTTTGAGCATGCATCAAAGACAGGCATATGATGTACCCCTATGTCCTATGTCAATAAAGGGTTAAAGAAGAACTGCCACTAGGTCAAAAGTGGCCAGACTTTTCTCTTATTGTTTGCATGCTGCTCATCTGAATATTCAGTTTTTTATTTATTTATTTTAAATCCAACATATGGTCCCAAATTTAGTTCTTTTTATTTAGTGATAATTTGTGTGGTCTTTGCCAAGTGAGTGTGGTTCACAGATTATTTTGGGCATGTCTTTAGGCTACTCTGCATACTGTAATTACCCTATGACCAACGCCCACTTGGAAAACACTGAAAAACATAATCACTTAAGGAAAAGGGCCATATCTCTGGACATGCATGGCGGATTTAAAAAACAAAAATAAAAACGTACTACTAAAGGGAGCAGAAGGAATAAAATAAGAATGAAAACTGGCCACTTTTGACCTGGCGTAAATTCTTGTTTAAGTACATAACACTGGACAATCTCCTATCAATTCTACTGCAGTGATAATTTTTTTTAACTAAATTTAATAAATAGCAAAATGTGAAAAAGCCAATTTTCGCAGGCCTCTACTAAGCAAAACAGCCCCTGCCTTAGTCTGTCTGTAACTCTATAAATGCAAATAGTGGAATGTAAAATAATTTGTAACCACTTCCCACAATTTTTTGGGTAGTGAATAGGGTAAGGGGAAAAGGTCACTGGTACAAGAAGCAAGGACCCTAGGTCTTTTAGTGCAACCTAATTGCAGTTGTTGCTACCTTTCAGCAGTACAATGGGGATCTTATTCCTATATAACAGAGAGTGTAGTAGCACTTTCATATACCGTATTTTTCGGACTATAAGACGCACCGTACTATAAGACGCACCCCAAATTTGGGGTGAAAAATGCAGAAAAAAAGATTTTTTATAAGATGGGGGTCCGTCTTATTGTCCGAATTTAAAATCTCTTACCTGAGGGCAGGCAGTGGCAGAGCAGGGTCACAGGAGGCATGGTGGTGGCAGAGGTGATGTGATGCTGAGGTGCAGTGGGCGGAACGGCGTGCACCTGAGCAGGGTCCCATCCTGCTTAGGTGGGCGACGCCATGGCCTGGTGTCCATGGGGAGGTTGCTGTGGCGGTGGCAGACGTGCGGTCACTTCCTCAGGTGGCAGCGGCCAGGGTCCCTTCCACATTTGAGGTGACGCCACAGCAGTAGTGAAGGAGAGCAGCAGAGCTGGGTGGTTTTCCTGGTGGCGGCGGGCTTACCGGCATTGTGGCGGCGACAGAGGTGCGGGCATGATTTGGCACGGTGAGCTGTATGGCGTGAGCAGGTCCCATCCATATTTGAGGTGAATCCGCGGCCCGGTATTGATGGAGAGCAGCAGCGCTAGTGAGTTACGGTATTTTCCGGTGGCGGCGGCCATCTTGCTGAGGCTGCACGTGCGCAGATTCACTACTCTGCGTCCCAGGGCTTCAGGAAAATGGCCGCCGCGATCTCCATCTGCGCACGCGTGGCCTCCCGCGGCCATTTTCCTGAAGCCCTGGGATGCAGAGTAGTGAATCTGCGCACGCGCGGCCTCAGCAAGATGGCCGCCGCCACCGGAAAATACCGTAACTCACCAGCGCTGCTGCTCTCCATCAATACCGGGCCGCGGATTCACCTCAAATATGGATGGGACCTGCTCACGCCATACAGCTCACCGCACCACATCATCCCCGCACCTCTGTCGCCGCCACAATGCCGGTAAGCCTGCGTTCCGAATATAAGACGCACCCCCCATTTTCCTCACAATTTTTTGGGGGAAAAAGTGCGTCCTATATGCCAAAAAATATGGTATGTCATAACGCATGCTAATGTTATCGTATTATCATCTGCCACTAGAGAGATAGGATTTAAAACAAATATTTTTATTAGCTGCTTTCTTAATGACAACTCTGATCCTGAAAACCATACATATAGTACTCAAATCCAATTAGCGCCTGTGAAATTGGGGGTCTACTCAACAGCAAATCGGCATATTAGTTAAAAAAAAGTCATGTAATTTGAGGCTTTTCCCTGTGTTTTTTTACAGCTCTTCCCCATGTGTTCATTAGGTTTACCTCATAATGAAAATGTAATCATATAGCTCTGAGCAAATTTCCATAAGAAATCTGCTTTGTTTATCACCAAGGGAACACAGGAACTCTATGATCGAAACCATTTTGCACTCAATACTTCCAACATAAATTATTTTTCTGGGAAGAAGTCCCATGAGCCCTGTATATTGAAGTCACAGAACAGCATATACTTCATAAGATCCTTTGTGTGTCTCATTAATCTCCCCTAACACTGTAGGCCCCATCATCACATTTATATTAACCAATAATTTTTATGAGATTTCATGGGGTGAGGGTTAGATGGTTTAAAGGCTTCAAAATTCATGAAAAGTGGAATATTAATAACAAAGTAAAAGATGCAAAAAGATTCTTCATATTAATGCCATTGATACCCTGATTCCATGAGATTAAATCAGCAAGCATTATGTATAGTACAACTACCATTAAAACATGCAACATTTAACTTCTATAAAAAAAAACTGTAGGCAACATAATAAAACAGCAGTAAGATCTATTAGTCTCATCACTCATCAGCCGAGTAAATGTAGCCCTATCTCAAGCTAGTGGATCAAAGATGGCAGTAGTCATTGTAGATAGTCCCATTTAATCTTACAGGCGAGAATGAACCTGTAAAGGTCCTAATACACTTTGGACAGGTATCGCCGCATGATAATTTGGCAGACAGCCATCTCTACCAAGCCCCCCCATGTATACTCATAGGAACGTTGATCTCGGCTGATCATTTCTATGTTTTCTTTGAGAGCGTCAATGTCAGACTCCTTTAGGCAAAGGCTTATTTCGACGTTGAACAAAATGATCGGCCATTGAAATTCAACAGGCAAGATCCTTCTCTCCTCACCATCATCTGTTGAGACAGTTTGGGCAGGATGGGGAGATCATATGGGGCAGAATGGATACTCATGCCCCATGATCCTGCACAATCTGTCTCCAACCTTGCCCCATCTGTCTCCAATCCTGCCCCCAGTGTCTCCAATCATGCCCCCATGTCTTTCATCCTGCCCCGTGTCTCCAATCATGCCCCGTATCTTCATTCTGCCCCGTGTCTCCAATCATGCCCGTATCTCCATTCTGCCCCCTATGTCTCCAATCATGCCCCCATGTCTGCAATCCTGCCCCATCTGTTTCCAATCCTGCCCCATCTGTCTCCAATCTTGCCTCCAGTGTCTCCAGCATTCTGCCCCCAGTGTCTCCAGCATTCTGCCCCCGGTGTCTCCAGCATTCTGCCCCCAGTGTGTCCAGCATTCTGCCCCCCATTCTGCCCTGGGACCCCGCCGCTCTCAATAAAAAACAAAAAAAAACGAGTTCTTCTTACCTGGCCGCGCTCCCTCCATGCAGCTGAAGCGCCCACTCGCCGGCGACTGACAATGAAGTCAGATGCCGGCGACGTGTGTGCTGCGGCTAACGTCAGCTTCCAGACTCCGATTGGCTAATGTCAATAGCATTAAACTGCCGCAGCGCTGGTAGGGGCCTGGTGATCAGATGAGATGGGCCCCCTCTGCCCACCAGGCCCCATACGCCAGTCACAACTGAGCCCTGGGCTATCGCCCAGATTGACCTCATTATAATCTGCCACTGACAACTTGTGTAGTTATGACGAGGGCTCACCCAAAAACGCCAGCTTCTTTTACTAACAGAAGAAAAAAGTATGATGTCATTCCAATCATCTGATTATGCTCAGGTGATGACCTCTACAGGAGTGGATCCAGACAGAAGTGTAAAAACAATATAGCCAATAGCTCTTTATAATGCACAATTCAACCTACTTTGGAGGTAGGAATGGGTCCTCCTACCTCATGGGCCCCTGTGCTGCTGCACACATTGCACCAATGGTATGTCCACCTCTGGACCTCTAAACATAATAAACAAAAGCATGTTACATAGACACATCATTACTTATGTATGAAATTTAATACAAAAAGAAATACTTAAAACAAAAAAACAAGTGGCTAAAATCTAAACTTTGTCATAGATAGTAGACTGGAAACCAAGGTCAGTAAGACACCGTATGAAGCAAGTTTTGAATCTTGAGATTTAACAATAATAGATTGAAACCCACCAGCTGTAATACGCAGTGCAGATTCAAGGTTTCTAAAGTAATTTGTGAGAAGCGGTATATATGAAATAAGATTATAATATTAAATTATGCAATTTGGCATCTAATGATTATATATTTGTCTTACTATAAAACTGTATAAAAATTCCCAATATCTGGTATACTTGTTTAATTTCAGTCACCATAATAAATGCAATCATACACTGAATGTTGTTCAATTAAGTGTCTAAATTATTTTCTTTGCCTGGTCATGTTCTGTCCCAAGACTCACATCTTAGAATATAATTAGATATGTTTTTTCTTAAAAATTTGGAGTGGATTAGAAAAAAAAAAAAATTCGACTAGACGTGTCTGGCCTCGCAAAATTCAGTTTCCACATATGTCCAGTTGGTACATGATTGCACTTATGCAAATAGCATATTTACGGTTTGGTAACATACCACTCTCACTGCTAGCACCAGAGAATCCTGACAGCAGTGTGCACTGTGAGAATTCAGAAATCTGCAGTCACATAAAATGACTGCAGACTCATCACAAACCTGGACAACCCCTTCACCACCTTGGGTTTTTCTGGTTTTGAGTTTTCATTTTTTGCTCCCCTACTTCTTAGAGCCATAACCATTTTATTGTTCCGACAATATGGCCATATGGGGGCTTGCTTTTTGAGGGATAAGTTGTACTTTGTGAAAGACACCAACTGGTTTTACCATGCTGTGCAATAGAAAATGGGAAAAAAATTCCAAGTGCGGTGAAATTGCAAAAAACCTGCAATTCCACAAATTCACTAAATGCTAAAACTGACCAGCCATTATTAGTTTCCAGGTCATTACGATTTTGTAGAAAAAAAAAATAATTGTGCCATTTTCAGAGACCTGTAGCATCTCCTTTTTTCGTGATCTGGGGCTGGGTGAGGATTTATTTTTTGCTTGCCAAGCTGACATTTATATTGATACCATTTTGGGGTAGATATAATGTTTTGATCTCCTGTTATTGCATTTTATTGCAATGTTGTGGTGACCAAAAACCTGTTATTCTGGCATTTTGATTATATTTCTCGTTCCACCGTTTGCTGATTGGATTAATTATTTTTATATATTGACAGCTCGTGCTGTTCTGAAGGTGGCGATACCAAATGTGTGTTTTTTGAATATTATTATTTTGAATGGGGCAAAGGGGGGGTGAGTTGAACTGCTATATTTTTTAAAAAACTTTTTTTTACTTTTCCCTGGCTTCAATAATCTCCATCCACAAGTCTCAATACATCGTTATTTACTCCCCGACCCTCAAAATTCAACATTATTTGCTCTCTCCTAAGTCCCCAAGTCATCAATTTCTCTCCCCACCCCCACCATCAATTCATCACTTGCTCCCCCTGCCTCCCACCTTTGACTCATCATTTGCAGTCCCCCATCCCCAGGGGCTGGCTGGCACTTTTCAGCCTGGGGGGCAATCAGAAGGCAGTGGCCCTTGAGTTGCGGTGGCCCTCCTTTTTCCTGCTTATCTCTGGCCATTGCATTAAAGCAGCAGAGATAGCAGGCTTTAAAAACAGTCTGGTGCATAGATATGGGATATAAAATATGATGTTCCCACTGCCTCCTATATATATTATGAGGCTTTACAGTTTTCTATATACCGTATACTATAGCTCCCCACAAATAGTATGTCTCTAAAACCCCCTATATATAGTATGATGGTCCCCTACAGCTCTCTAATTGTGATATTATGTACCTCACTACTTCCTATATATAGAATGATGATCCCGCATCCCCTCCATATATAGTATCATGTCCCTACAGCTCCCTATATGGAATATGGTGGCCCCACAGCCCCCATATGATGGTTTCCACAGTTTATTTTATTTATATATATATATATATATATATATATATATATATATATACAGTTAGGTCCATATATATTTGGACAGAGACAACATTTTTCTAATTTTGGTTATAGACATTACCACAATGAATTTTAACCAAAACAATTCAGATGCAGTTGAAGTTCAGACTTTCAGCTTTCATTTGAGGGTATCCACATTAAAATTGGATGAAGGGTTAAGGAGTTTCAGCTACTTAACATGTGCCACCCTGTTTTTAAAGGGACCAAAAGTAATTGGACAGATTCAATAATTTTAAATGAAATTTTCATTTTTAATACTTGGTTGAAAACCCTTTGTTGGCAATGACTGCCTGAAGTCTTGAACTCATGGACATCACCAGACGCTGTGTTTCCTCCTTTTTGATGCTCTGCCAGGCCTTCACTGCGGTGGTTTTCAGTTGCTGTTTGTTTGTGGGCCTTTCTGTCTGAAGTTTAGTCTTTAACAAGTGAAATGCATGCTCAATTGGGTTGAGATCAGGTGACTGACTTGGCCATTCAAGAATATTCCACTTCTTTCCTTTAATTAACTCCTGGGTTGCTTTGGCTTTATGTTTTGGGTCATTGTCCATCTGTAGTATGAAACGACGACCAATCAGTTTGGCTGCATTTGGCTGGATCTGAGCACACAGTATGTCTCTGAATACCTCAGAATTCATTCGGCTGCTTCTGTCCTGTGTCACATCATCAATAAACACTAGTGACCCAGTGCCACTGGCAGCCATGCATGCCCAAGCCATCACACTGCCTCCACCATGTTTTACAGATGATGTGGTATGCTTTGGATCATGAGCTGTACCACGCCTTCGCCATACTTTTCTCTTGCCATCATTCTGGTAGAGGTTGATCTTTGTTTCATCTGTCCAAAGAATGTTCTTCCAGAACTGTGCTGGCTTTTTTAGATGTTTTTTAGCAAAGTCCAGTCTAGCCTTTTTATTCTTGATGCTTATGAGTGGCTTGCACCGTGCAGTGAACCCTCCGTATTTACTTTCATGCAGTCTTCTCTTTATGGTAGATTTGGATATTGAAGCGCCTACCTCCTGGAGAGTGTTCTTCACTTGGTTGGCTGTTGTGAAGGGGTTTCTCTTCACCATGGAGATTATTCTGCGATCATCCACCACTGTTGTCTTCCGTGGGCGCCCAGGTCTTTTTGCATTGTTGAGTTCACCAGTGCTTTCTTTCTTTCTCAGGATGTACCAAACTGTAGATTTTGCCGCTCCTAATATTGTAGCAATTTCTCGCATGGGTTTTTTCTGTTTTCGCAGCTTAAGGATGGTTTGCTTCACCTGCATGGAGAGCTCCTTTGACCGCATGTTTACTTCACAGCAAAACCTTCCAAATGCAAGCACCACACCTCAAATCAGCTCCAGGCCTTTTATCTGCTTAATTAAGAATGACATAACGAAGGGATTGCCCACACATGTCCATGAAATAGCCTTGGAGTCAATTGTCCAATTACTTTTGGTCCCTTTAAAAACAGGGTGGCACATGTTAAGTAGCTGAAACTCCTTAACCCTTCATCCAATTTTAATGTGGATACCCTCAAATGAAAGCTGAAAGTCTGAACTTCAACTGCATCTGAATTGTTTTGGTTAAAATTCATTGTGGTAATGTCTATAACCAAAATTAGAAAAATGTTGTCTCTGTCCAAATATATATGGACCTAACTGTATATATATATATATAGTATGAATGTATCCCGCTGCCCCACATATATAGTATGATGGTCCCAACAGCCCCACATATATAGTTTTTATAGTGCGATGGCCCAGTTCCCACCATAAATATAGTACGGTGGCACCAGTTGCCCATATATAAAGTATGATGGACCCAGTTCTCCCCATACCTAGTATGATGGCCCCAGTTCTCCCCATATACATACTATGATAGCCCCAGTTATCCCCATATATATTGTATTATAGCCCCAGTTCTCGATGTTAAAAATAATTAAGTTTATACTCACCTCATCCTGATTCCCGGCACTGCAACCTCCATTTTCTCTTCCAGTCCGCAGAGCGGCATGAGGCAATAATGTCATTGCGCCGCCTGCATGAGCACACTGAAGTCTCAGGAAGCTGCGGTCTGCAGCTTATGAGACAGACAAGGGATTTCCACTAGGAATTTCGGGGCCCCATACCGGCAACATTTTCGGGTTCCATTGAGACTCCACCCAGGCTGCATACCAGCTCCGCCTCCACCGTCCCACTCTTGGAAAAACTCAACTTCGCCACCACATCCTCATGGATCAGATATTAACATTTCCCATCAAACACCAGATCACATTTATAACCAGCAGCTTTTGTTCTGGCCAAAATAATTTTTAAGCTGACACCACGACACGGTAGACTCTTTCGGCCAGGCCATACTCTACTCTAAACTATTAAAAATAAGTATATTTTTTATGTATTTTTCTTTAAGGGAATGAGTGACACACTATTTTTTTAAACAACCATTAATGCCACATACAAAGGACAGACCACATATTACCACCACATAGTGACCAAATAATATCACATACAAGGAACAAATACCACCACACCATGGCCAGACCACATATTACCACCACATAGTGACTGAATAATACCACATTCAAGGAACAAATACCACCACACCATGACCAGACCACCACATAGTGACTGAATACTGAATACTACAATACTGATCATTAATTTAAAAAAACACTACACTAAGTGCCATTGTATACAGGAACTCTGTATTTACTGTCTAAACTCCTCATTCTTAGGAACGGAGGCTGCCGGTTAACAGCGGTAAGGTCCAGGGGCCGCCGGACGGGTGAGTATATCCATATTTTTTATTTTAATTCTTTATTTTTTACATGAATATGGATCCCAGGGCCTGAAGGAGAGTTTCCTCTCCTTCAGACCCTGGGAACCATCCAGGATATCTTCCGATACTTGAGTCCCATTGACTTGTATTGGTATCGGGTATCGGTATCGGCGATATCCGATATTTTTCGGGTATCGGCCGATACTATCCGATACCGATACTTTCAAGTATCGGAAGGTATCGCTCAACACTATTGATCACCACTGCCAGTGACATTATACACAGGAGTTCTGTATATAGTATACAGTGTATAGTGTCAGTGTCACGGTCAGCTGCAGCCGCTGATGCGGCCCAGCCCATAGACGCCCCCAAGCTGACCGACCTCAGAAGGCATGGGGCATGCGTCCCTCGGGGACGCAATACGGACCCTTTATACCACAGAGGGGGACCCATGCCTATCTGAACTAGGAGAGGGCAGAGACTGGGGTTCTGTGGCAGCTGAACATGTGGACAAGGAAAGAGACACGTAGGACTTGATTACACCGCACAACTTCAGGTATAAAGTAAAGTTTAATAAAGTAAAGTCACACAGTACATAAACCAAACATGACTATGCCGGGCTCCCGATTCCACACCTCCAGAAGGGTACCACCCAGTGGACCCCAAGGCACCAACGGATCACCTAGGCACACATAGGCGGGACATAAGGACACAGGCAGGACATCAGGACCTCTGGACACAGGAAGGACATCAGGACACAGGCAGGGCATCAGGACATCAGCAATACCGGATAGACATCTGGGACACTGGCGTGGCAGCCCAGGTAGTCAGCTGGGACACTGGCATGGCAGCCCAGGGCATCAGTTACATCAGGACATTGGACTCAGGAAGGACATCAGGGAACACAAGATCATCAGGATGCAGGCAGAACATCAGGACATCTGGACCCAGGGTCACCGGCAGACATCAGACAGGAGTTGTCGGTTCCGGACATCCGATATGACCTACAGGCACCAACACAGTCATCAGGCTCCAAGCTCCAGACAGCGGTCATCAGGCTTCGGGCATCAGACCTAGGAAGGAACTCAAGCGGGATGGTGCTAGATCTGCAGGATTGCTGGGCCTGCCAGGAGCTAGCACCGCATGGTAGCCAGAGCACAGAGTAGTAGATGCTCAGCAGAAACACCGGTTACAAGAGACTCAAAGTCACTGGGTGCAAGACTCCAGACACAGAGGGATTCCAGGAACATAACACAGCAGACACAGTTCAGACAGGGTCAGGTACAGGACAGTGTTATGATCCTGGTGGTTAGAACACATGAACTGACCTGATAAGTAAAACCAAAAATAAGGACAAGCTCTGGGAATGTGGGAACTTTACTGACCGCAATCCTGATCCTATCAACACACATTATAGGCAGCCGTGGAGCGTTCCTATCTCGGCCTAGATGCCTCGTTCACAGCCTGAGAAACTAGCTACCCCTAGAGAGAAACAAAGCCTTACTTGCCTCAGAGAAATTTTCCCAAAAGTGTAGGCAGCCCCCCACAAATAATAACGGTGAGTTAAGGGGAAAACACAAACATAGAAATGAAAATAGGTTTTAGCAAATGAGGCCCGCTAATAACTAAATAGTCAGAAGATAGCAAGGAATCTGTGCGGTCAGTATAAAATACTACAAAAGTTATCCACGCAGAGAATACAAAAAGACCCCCACACCGACTCACGATGTGAGGGGCGCAACTCCGCACCCCAGAGCTTCCAGCTAGCAATCAAATAGCATATAAGCAAGCTGGACTGAACTCATAACATACTGAAAAACATTTTCAAATAGCAATGAGCAAAAATGGACTAGCATGAACTTAGCTTCTCCACGAGGAGACAGGTCACAAGGGAAGTCCCAGAGAGATCTGAACCAGTACTGAATACAACGACAGCAGGCAACAAGTAAAGGTCCAGATGGAGTTAAATAGGCAGCAAGCCTAGCAGGAAACGAGGCAGCTGGAGTCCACCTACAGACCAGCCGTAACACTAAAAGCCACCAGAGGGAGCCCATGAACAGAACTCACAAAGTACCACTCATGACCACAGGAGGGAGCCCGAGAACGGAATTCACAACAGTACCCCCCCCTTGAGGAGGGGTCACCGAACCCTCACCAGAGCCCCCAGGCCGATCAGGACGAGCCAAATGAAAGGCACGAAACAAATCGGCAGCATGGACATCAGAGGCAACAACCCAGGAATTATCCTCCTGACCATAGCCCTTCCATTTAACCAAGTACTGAAGCCTCCGTCTCGAAATACGAGAATCCAAGATCTTCTCCACCACATACTCCAATTCTCCCTCGACCAACACCAGAGCAGGAGGATCCACAGAAGGAACCACAGGCACCACATACCTCCGCAACAATGACCTATGGAACACATTATGAATGGTAAAAGATGCTGGGAGGTCCAAAGGAAATGACACAGGATTGAGGATTTCTGAAATCTTATAAGGACCGATGAAACGAGGTTTGAACTTAGGAGAGGAAACCTTCATAGGAACATAACGAGATGACAACCATACCAAATCCCCCACACGAAGTCAGGGACCCACACAGCGACGGCGATTAGCAAAGCGCTGAGCCTTCTCCTGTGACAACGTCAAATTGTCCACTACGTGGTTCCAAATCTGCTGCAACCTATCCACCACAGAATCCACCCCAGGACAGTCAGAAGGCTCAACCTGACCTGAGGAAAAACGAGGATAAAAACCAGAATTACAAAAAAAAGGCGAAACCAAAGTAGCGGAACTAGCCCGATTATTGAGGGCGAACTCAGCCAATGGCAAAAAAGTCACCCAATCATCCTGATCAGCAGAAACAAAACATCTCAGATAAGTTTCCAAGGTCTGATTAGTACGTTCGGTTTGGCCAGTCGTCTGAGGATGGAAGGCCGAAGAAAAAGACAAATCAATGCCCATCTTAGCACAAAAGGACCGCCAAAATCTGGACACAAACTGGGACCCTCTGTCAGACACAATGTTCTCCGGAATACCATGCAAACGAACCACATTCTGAAAAAACAGCGGAACCAAATCAGAGGAGGAGGGTAACTTAGGCAAGGGCACCAAATGGACCATTTTAGAAAAACGATCACAAACCACCCAGATGACAGACATCCTCTGAGAGACTGGAAGATCCGAAATAAAATCCATGGAAATATGCGTCCAAGGCCTCTTCGGGACAGGCAAAGGCAAAAGCAATCCACTGGCACGAGAACAGCAAGACTTGGCCCGAGCACAAATCCCACAGGACTGCACAAAGGATCGCACATCCCGCGACAAAGAAGGCCACCAAAAGGACCTAGCCACCAAATCCCTGGTACCAAAGATCCCAGGATGACCCGCTAACACCGAAGAATGAACCTCGGAAATAACTCTACTGGTCCATCTATCTGGGACAAACAGTCTCTCCGGTGGGCAACGGTCAGGTCTATCGGCCTGAAATTCCTGCAGCACCCGCCGCAAATCAGGGGAGATGGCAGACAAGATCACCCCCTCTCTGAGGATACCAGCCGGTTCAGAAACTCCCGGAGAGTCAGGCACAAAACTCCTAGAAAGGGCATCAGCCTTCACATTCTTTGAGCCCGGAAGGTATGAAACCACGAAATCAAAACGGGAGAAAAACAGCGACCATCGAGCTTGTCTAGGATTTAACCGCTTGGCAGACTCGAGATAAATCAAATTCTTGTGATCCGTCAAGACCACCACGCGATGCTTGGCTCCCTCAAGCCAATGTCGCCACTCCTCGAATGCCCACTTCATTGCCAACAACTCCCGATTACCAACATCATAATTCCGCTCGGCAGGCGAAAACTTTCTAGAAAAGAAAGCACATGGTTTCATCACCGAGCCATCAGAGCTTCTCTGTGACAAGACAGCCCCTGCTCCAATCTCAGAAGCATCAACCTCGACCTGAAAGGGAAGAGAGACATCAGGCTGACGCAAAACAGGAGCCGAAGAAAACCGACGTTTCAGCTCCTGAAAGGCCTCAACGGCCGCAGAAGACCAATTAGTCACATCAGCACCCTTTCTAGTCAAATCCGTCAAAGGCTTAACCACACTAGAAAAATTAGTGATGAAGCGACGGTAAAAGTTAGCAAAGCCCAAGAACTTCTGAAGGCTCTTCACCGATGTAGGTTGAGTCCAGTCATAGATGGCCTGGACTTTAACTGGATCCATCTCGATAGTAGAAGGGGAAAAAATAAAGCCCAAAAAGGAAACCTTCTGAACTCCAAAGAGACATTTAGAGCCCTTCACAAACAAGGCATTGGCACGCAGGACCTGAAACACCATCCTGACCTGCTTCACATGAGACTCCCAATCATCAGAAAAGACCAAAATATCATCCAGGTACACAATCATGAATCTATCCAGATACTCTCGGAAGATGTCGTGCATGAAGGACTGAAACACGGAAGGGGCATTAGAAAGCCCAAAAGGCATCACCAAGTACTCAAAATGACCTTCGGGCGTATTAAATGCTGTCTTCCATTCATCGCCCTGCTTTATACACACAAGATTATAAGCTCCTCGAAGATCTATCTTGGTGAACCAACAAGCCCTCCTAATCCGAGCAAACAGATCGGACAGCAGAGGCAAAGGGTACTGAAATTTGACCGTGATTTTATTTAGAAGGCGATAATCTATACAGGGTCTCAGAGAACCATCCTTCTTGGCCACAAAAAAAAACCCTGCACCCAAAGGTGACGAGGACGGACGAATATGCCCTTTCTCCAAAGACTCCTTTATATAGCTCCGCATAGCGGTATGTTCTGGTACAGATAAATTAAAAAGTCGACCCTTAGGGAACTTACTACCAGGAATCAAATTTATGGCACAATCACAATCCATATGAGGAGGTAGGGCACTGGACTTGGGCTGATCAAATACATCCTGGTAATCCGACAAAAATTCAGGGACTTCAGAAGGAGTAGAAGAAGCAATTGACACCAAAGGAACATCGCCATGTACCCCTTGACAACCCCAACTTGACACAGACATTGCTTTCCAATCCAGGACTGGATTATGAACCTGCAGCCATGGCAGACCCAACACGACAACATCATGCAAATTATGTAACACCAGAAAGCGAATAACCTCCTGATGTGCAGGAGTCATGCACATAGTCACTTGAGTCCAGTACTGAGGCTTATTCTTGGCCAATGGCGTAGCATCAATTCCCTTTAGTGGAATAGGGAATTGTAATGGCTCCAAGGTAAAACCACAGCGCCTGGCAAATGACAAATCCATCAAATTCAGGGCAGCGCCTGAATCCACAAAAGCCATAACAGAGTAGGATGACAGAGAGCAAATCAAAGTAACAGACAAAATGAATTTAGGCTGTACAGTACCAATGGTGACAGACTTAGTGAACCTCTTTGTGCGCTTAGAACAATCAGAGATAACATGAGTGGAGTCACCACAGTAAAAGCACAACCCATTCTGACGTCTGTCATTTTGCCGTTCAATTCTGGTCAGAATCCTGTCACATTGCATAGACTCAGGCTTCTGTTCAGAAAACACCGCCAGATGGTGTACAGGTTTGCGCTCCCGCAAACGCCGTTCAATCTGAATGGCCAAAGACAGACCCGCAGGCGTGGGGAACCCCACCATAACATCCTTAAGGGCTTCAGAAAGACCCTTTCTGAAAATCGCTGCCAGAGCACACTCATTCCATTGAGTGAGCACAGACCACTTCCTAAACTTCTGACAGTAAACCTCTGCTTCATCCTGACCCTGAGAGAGAGCCAGCAAAATCTATTTTGCCTGGTCTACTAGATTAGGTTCCTCATAAAGCAATCCAAGCGCCAGAAAAAACACATCCACATTTAGCAATGCAGGATCTCCTGGCGCCAGGGAGAATGCCCAATCTTGAGGGTCACCACGTAACAAAGAAATAATAATTTTAACTTGCTGAGCAGGGTCACCAGAGGAATAAGGTCTCAGAGAAAGAAACAATTTGCAATTATTTTTGAAATTCAAAAACCTAGATCTATCTCCAGAGAACAGCTCAGGAATTGGTATTTTAGGTTCTGACATAGGACTGCGAACTACATAATCCTGAATGCTTTGTATCCTTGTAGCGAGCTGATCCACACAAGAGGACAGACCTTGAATGTCCATATCTGCAGCTGAGTCCTGAACCACCCAGAGATTAAGGGGAGGAGAGAGGCTAAACACACTGCAGAGGAAAAAAAAAACCTCAGAGCTTCTCTTATCCCTCTTTTGCGATGCATTAACACTTTACGGGCCTGCTGTACTGTTATGATCCTGGTGGTTAGAACACATGAACTGACCTGATAAGTAAACCCAAAAATAAGGACAAGCTCTGGGAATGTGGGAACTTTACTGACCGCAATCCTGATCCTATCAACACACACTATAGGCAGCCGTGGAGCGTTCCTAACTCGGCCTAGACGCCTCGTTCACAGCCTGAGAAACTAGCTACCCCTAGAGAGAAACAAAGCCTCACTTGCCTCAGAGAAATTTTCCCAAAAGTGTAGGCAGCCCCCCACAAATAATAACGGTGAGTTAAGGGGAAAACACAAACATAGAAATGAAAATAGGTTTTAGCAAATGAGGCCCGCTAATAACTAAATAGTCAGAAGATAGCAAGGAATCTGTGCGGTCAGTATAAAATACTACAAAAGTTATCCACGCAGAAAATACAAAAAGACCCCCACACCGACTCACGATGTGAGGGGCGCAACTCCGCACCCCAGAGCTTCCAGCTAGCAATCAAATAGCATATAAGCAAGCTGGACTGAACTCATAACATACTGAGAAACATTTTCAAATAGCAATGAGCAAAAATGGACTAGCATGAACTTAGCTTCTCCACGAGGAGACAGGTCACAAGGGAAGTCCCAGAGAGATCTGAACCAGTACTGAATACAACGACAGCAGGCAACAAGTAAAGGTCCAGATGGAGTTAAATAGGCAGCAAGCCTAGCAGGAAACGAGGCAGCTGGAGTCCAGCTACAGACCAGCCGTAACACTAAAAGCCACCAGAGGGAGCCCATGAACAGAACTCACAAAGTACCACTCATGACCACAGGAGGGAGCCCGAGAACGGAATTCACAACAGGACAGGTACAGGATCAAGGATCCGGACCTGGATATACCGCCTTCAGGACAGGTGCCAGAACAGGACAAAACAGGAATCAAGGCAAGGACTTTGGTACCAAAACATAGACAGGAAAGGTGCAGGAACACAAACACACATAGCAAAGTTCAGGAGCTTTGTGAATAGCTCAGGACCCGCCCATAGGGCAGGGGAACTTTATATAGGAGCTGTCCCTCAGCAATTGGCTGGGGACAGCATTTCAAGTACACTAACCCTGATAAAAGCAAGGAAGGTGTGGCCATGCATGCCCTTAGCACAAACAGAAACCATTACAGCACAATCAGTGCAGGAACTGTGGCTTAGGGCACCTGGCTGTGACTGCATGCACTGACACACATGGAAAGTCATGTACCAGCTGCAAATGACCTCGCAACCCGTGGACAGCTTCCACAGCGGCAACCAGGGACCGCACATGCGGATGGTCATGCAGCAGGACAAAGACCTAACCATCCATGTACGGCTGCGCAGCAGAGCAGGGAACTGAGAAGGCTCCATACAGGTAACAGCCAACAGTATCCCAGCTCAAATTAGGGGGAAAAGAGCAAAGGGTTAAAGCAAAGACATGCATTGTCATGCTGAAAACCAGATACAGAACGGCGTGACAGTCAGTGTACAGGTTGACTCACCAGTGACGTCTCTAGCTGAAGTCCTTCATCTTTGCTTTTCTTTTTCATCCAGCACAGACTGCCATCACTTCTTCCAGCCAGGACTCGTTTCTGCATAAAATAACAGTTGCCTAGAGCACCACTTCCAGTGCATTCCCTGTCATGGTTCCCAATGGCAGGGGAACGTCAGGACACATAAATAACGAACGAGCTCTTGGGTGATGGAATCTCGAGCTGACCGTGAGCTAAACCTACCACACAACTAATAGTGGCCGGGGGGCGTGCCTACGTTTTATCCCTAGACGTCTCTCGCCAGCCGGAGAACTAACTTACCCTAGTAGAGGAAAAAACAGACCTGGCTTACCTCTAGGGAAATTCCCCCAAAAAGGAGACAGAAGCCCCCCACATATATTGACGGTGAGTTCAGAGGAAAAGACATACGCAGTATGAAGGTAGGTTCAGCAAAGAGAGGTCCGCTTACTAGATAGTAGAAAGATATAAAAGGGAACTGCACGGTCAGCTGAAAACCCTTTTAAAATACCATCCTGAAATTACTTTAAAACTCATGTGTCAACTCATGACACCGGAGTGGTAATTTCAGCCCACAAGAGCTTCCAGCTACAGAGAATGACTTAACTGTAAACTGGAACAAAAATGCAAACAAACTTAGGACTAAGAGTCCAACTTAGCTGATCAGTAGTCTAGGAGCAGGAACATGCAACAGAAAGGCTCTGGTTACATTGATGGCCGGCAAGGCAATGACTGAAGAGCAGGATTAAATAGGAACACCCCACTACTGATGAAAACAGGTGAACTGAGAAAGAAAACAGACCCGAGTCACCAGTACCACTAGCCACCACCAGAAGGAGCCCAAAAGCAGAATCACAACAGTACCCCCCCCTCAAGGAGGGGGCACCGAACCCTCACAAGAACCACCAGGGCGATCCGGATGAGCCCTATGAAAGGCACGAACCAAATCAGAGGCGTGAACATCAGAAGCAGTTACCCAAGAATTATCTTCTTGACCATAGCCCTTCCACTTAACCAGATATTGTAGTCTCCGTCTGGAAATACGGGAGTCCAAGATTTTCTCTACAACATACTCCAATTCACCCTCAACCAGCACAGGAGCAGGAGGCTCGGTAGAAGGAACAACCGGCACCTCATACCTCCGGAACAACGACCGATGGAAGACATTATGGATAGCGAAAGATGCCGGAAGGTCTAAACGAAAGGATACAGGGTTAAGAATCTCCAAAATCCTATAAGGACCGATGAACCGAGGCTTAAACTTAGGAGAAGAAACCCTCATAGGGACAAAACGGGAAGACAACCACACCAAGTCCCCAACACGAAGACGAGGACCAACACGACGACGGCGGTTAGCAAAATGCTGAGTCTTCTCCTGGGACAACTTCAAATTGTCCACCACCTGTCCCCAAATCCGATGCAACCTATCCACCATAGTATCCACCCCCAGACAATCCGAAGACTCCACCTGACCGGAAGAAAAACGAGGGTGAATCCCCGAATTGCAAAAGAAAAGAGAAACCAAAGTGGCAGAACTAGCCCGATTATTGAGGGCAAACTCTGCCAACGGCAAAAAGGCAACCCAGTCATCCTGATCCGCAGGCACAAAACACCTCAAATAAGTCTCCAAGGTCTGATTAGTTCGCTCAGTCTGGCCATTAGTCTGAGGATGGAACGCAGACGAAAAAGACAAATCAATGCCCATCCTAGCACAGAATGCCCGCCAAAATCTAGACACGAACTGGGTCCCCCTGTCAGAAACGATATTTTCCGGAATACCATGCAAGCGAACCACATTTTGAAAAAACAGAGGAACCAATTCGGATGAGGAAGGCAACTTAGGCAAGGGTACCAAATGAACCATCTTTGAAAAACGGTCACACACCACCCAGATGACAGACATTTTCTGAGAAGCAGGGAGATCAGGAATAAAATCCATAGAGATGTGAGTCCAAGGCCTCTTCGGAATAGGCAAAGATAACAACAATCCGCTAGCCCGAGAACAACAAGGCTTGGCCCGAGCACAAACATCACAAGACTGCACAAAAACTTGTACGTCTCGAGACAGGGAAGGCCACCAGAAGGACCTAGCCACCAAATCCCTAGTACCAAAGATTCCAGGATGACCTGCCAACGCAGAAGAATGAACCTCCGAGATGACTCTACTGGTCCAATCATCAGGAACAAACAGTCTACCAGGCGGGCAACGATCAGGTCTATCCGCCTGAAACTCCTGCAAAGCCCGTCGCAGGTCTGGGGAAACAGCAGATAATATCACCCCATCCTTAAGGATACCTGTAGGTTCAGAATCACCAGGGGAATCAGGCTCAAAACTCCTAGAAAGGGCATCTGCCTTCACATTTTTAGAACCTGGTAGGTATGAGACCACAAAATTAAACCGAGAGAAAAACAACGACCAGCGCGCCTGTCTAGGATTCAGGCGCTTGGCAGACTCAAGATAAATCAGATTCTTGTGATCGGTCAATACCACCACCTGATGTCTAGCCCCCTCAAGCCAATGACGCCACTCCTCAAAAGCCCACTTCATAGCCAAAAGCTCCCGATTACCAATATCATAGTTTCGCTCGGCAGGCGAAAATTTTCGAGAAAAGAACGCACAAGGTCTCATCACAGAGCAGTCGGAACTTTTCTGCGACAAAACCGCCCCAGCTCCGATCTCGGAAGCGTCGACCTCAACCTGAAAAGGAAGAGCAACATCAGGCTGACGCAACACAGGGGCAGAAGAAAAACGGTGCTTAAGCTCCCGAAAGGCCTCCACAGCAGCAGGGGACCAATCAGCAACATCAGCACCCTTTTTAGTCAAATCAGTCAAAGGTTTAGCAACATCCGAAAAACCAGTAATAAATCGACGATAAAAATTAGCAAAGCCCAAGAATTTCTGTAGGCTCTTAAGAGAAGTAGGTTGCGTCCAATCACAAATAGCCCGAACCTTGACAGGATCCATCTCAATGGAAGAAGGGGAAAAAATGTACCCCAAAAAAGAAATCTTTTGAACTCCAAAAATACACTTAGAACCCTTCACACACAAGGAATTAGCCCGCAAAACCTGAAAAACCCTCCTGACTTGGACATGAGAGTCCCAGTCATCCGAAAAAATCAAAATATCATCCAGATACACAATCATAAATTTATCCAAATATTCACGGAAAATGTTATGCATAAAGGACTGAAAGACTGAAGGGGCATTTGAAAGACCAAAAGGCATTACCAAATACTCAAAATGTCCCTCGGGCGTATTAAATGCGGTTTTCCACTCATCCCCCTGCTTAATTCACACCAAATTATACGCCCCACGAAGATCAATCTTAGAGAACCACTTAGCCCCCTTTATTCGAGCAAACAAATCAGTCAGCAGTGGCAAAGGATACTGATATTTGACTGTAATTTTATTCAAGAGTCGATAATCAATACACGGCCTCAAAGAGCCATCTTTTTTAGATACAAAGAAAAAAACGGCTCCTAAGGGAGATGAAGAAGGACGAATATGTCCCTTTTCCAGAGACTCCTTAATATACTCTCGCATAGCAACATGTTCAGGTACGGATAAATTAAACAAACGACCCTTTGGAAATTTACTGCCTGGAATCAGATCTATGGTACAATCGCAATCTCTGTGAGGAGGGAGTGAACCAAGCTTAGGCTCCTCAAAAACATCACGATAATCAGACAAAAATGCCGGAATCTCAGAGGGAATAGATGATGAAATGGAAACCAAAGGTACGTCCCCATGAGCCCCCTGACATCCCCAGCTTAACACAGACATTGCTTTCCAGTCAAGGACTGGGTTATGAGATTGTAACCATGGCAATCCGAGCACCAAAACATCATGTAGATTGTACAACACAAGGAAGCGAATCACCTCCTGATGGTCTGGAGTCATACGCATAGTCACTTGTGTCCAGTATTGTGGTTTATTACTAGCCAATGGCGTAGAATCAATACCCTTCAGAGGTATAGGGACTTCCAGAGGCTCTAGATTAAACCCACAGCGCCTGGCAAAGGACCAATCCATAAGACTCAAAGCGGCGCCAGAGTCGACATAGGCGTCCGCGGTAATTGACGATAATGAACAAATCAAGGTCACAGATAGAATAAACTTAGACTGTAAAGTGCCAATTGAAACAGACTTATCAACCTTCTTTGTGCGTCTAGAGCATGCTGATATAACATGAGTTGAATCACCACAATAGAAGCACAACCCATTTTTTCGCCTAAAATTCTGCCGTTCGCTTCTGGACAGAATTCTATCACATTGCATATTCTCTGGCGCCTTCTCAGAAGACACCGCCAAATGGTGCACAGGTTTACGCTCGCGCAAACGCCGATCAATCTGAATAGCCATTGTCATGGACTCATTCAGACCTGTAGGCGCAGGGAACCCCACCATAACATCCTTAATGGCATCAGAGAGACCCTCTCTGAAATTCGCCGCCAAAGCGCACTCATTCCACTGAGTAAGCACAGACCATTTACGAAATTTTTGGCAGTATATTTCAGCTTCATCTTGCCCTTGAGATAGGGCCATCAAGGCTTTTTCAGCCTGAATCTCTAAATTAGATTCCTCATAAAGCAACCCCAAAGCCAGAAAAAAATGCATCCACATTGAGCAACGCAGGATCCCCTGGTGCCAATGCAAATGCCCAATCTTGAGGGTCACCTCGCAGCAAGGAAATTACAATCTTAACCTGCTGTGCGGGATCTCCAGCGGAGCGAGGTCTCAGAGAAAGAAATAATTTACAATTATATTTGAAATTCAGAAAATGAGATCTATCTCCGGAGAAAAACTCTGGTATAGGAATTCTAGGTTCAGATATAGGAGCATGTATAACAAAATCCTGTAAATTTTGAACTTTTGTGGCAAGATTATTCAAACCTGTAGCCAAACTCTGAGGATCCGTTTTAAGCAGGTGAGATCAGAGCCATTCAAGGGTTAGAAGGAGAGGGAGACAAAGACTGCAATTAGAGCTGAAATGCAACTGATTCAACTATAGAGCAAACACAGAGGGAAAAAAAAAAAAAATGTTTGCAGACTTCTTTTTCTCTCCTTTCTTCTGCCAACAGTTTTAACACGTGGCCGGCCATACTGTCATGGTTCCCAATGGCAGGGGAACGTCAGGACACATAAATAACGAACGAGCTCTTGGGTGATGGAATCTCGAGCTGACCGTGAGCTAAACCTACCACACAACTAATAGTGGCCGGGGGGCGTGCCTACGTTTTATCCCTAGACGTCTCTCGCCAGCCGGAGAACTAACTTACCCTAGTAGAGGAAAAAACAGACCTGGCTTACCTCTAGGGAAATTCCCCCAAAAAGGAGACAGAAGCCCCCCACATATATTGACGGTGAGTTCAGAGGAAAAGACATACGCAGTATGAAGGTAGGTTCAGCAAAGAGAGGTCCGCTTACTAGATAGTAGAAAGATACAAAAGGGAACTGCACGGTCAGCTGAAAACCCTTTAAAAAAACCATCCTGAAATTACTTTAAAACTCATGTGTCAACTCATGACACCGGAGTGGTAATTTCAGCCCACAAGAGCTTCCAGCTACAGAGAATGACTTAACTGTAAACTGGAACAAAAATGCAAACAAACTTAGGACTAAGAGTCCAACTTAGCTGATCAGTAGTCTAGGAGCAGGAACATGCAACAGAAAGGCTCTGGTTACATTGATGGCCAGCAAGGCAATGACTGAAGAGCAGGATTAAATAGGAACACCCCACTACTGATGAAAACAGGTGAACTGAGAAAGAAAACAGACCCGAGTCACCAGTACCACTAGCCACCACCAGAAGGAGCCCAAAAGCAGAATCACAACAATTCCCTACTTTTTCCCTTTCTTCTACACTACACATCTGAATACAAAGGTGCTCCCACAATCAATATATAATTAGTTATTATGCAACCACATAGATTTTAAGCTTGCGAGCAGGGCCCTCATTCCTTTTGGTATTGCGGAATATGTTGGCGCTATAGAAATAAAATTATTATTACTATTATTATTATCATTATTAGGCCACCATTCCAAATATAAATTATAAATCACCACTGTGCACCCACTAACTATAAATAGCCCCTTTCCCCATTTAATATATAAATTAATTAGCACCTGTACTCTTTACCCCAATTCATTACCAGTCACTTCATCCTCAACGCCCCCCACTGTGTACCTCCCGCTCTAACCCTAACCCCGATTCATTATATTTACATGCCCTTCCCGCCCCAATTCATTGTCATGTCGTTCTCTCCCACTCTCTATTCATTATCAACTGCTCTACCCCACATTCAATACATCATTTACTCCCCCACCGTCAAAATTCATTATTTGTTCTCCCCCTAGATCATTTGCTTTCCCACCCCCCGTTCAATTCATCATTTGCTCTCCCCACCCCCATGTTCAAATAAATTGCTGTCCCCCGTCCATCACACTGAATTCATTTGCAGTCCCCCGTCCTCTCCCCACTTCATCATTTGCAGTCACCCCACTTTAATTTGAAGTCCCTTTACTTCATCCATTGCAGTCTCCTATCACCCCCTCACGTCATTTGCAGTGCTCCTTCATCATTTGCAGCCCATATCCCCTTTAAATTTCATTATGTGCTGTCCCCCTCAGACACACTTCATCACGTGCAGTCTCGTTCCCCTGCTTCATCATGTGCAGTCCCACTTCCCCTTCATTATGTGCAGCCCACTTACCCCCATTCCATCATGTGCAGTCTCTTTTAACCCCCAAATTCATCATGTGCAGCCCCACTGCCCCTTCATCATGTGCAGCCCCACTTACCCCCAGTCCATCATGTGCAGTCTCCTTTAACCCCCAAACTCCATCATGTGCATCCCCACTCCCCCTCCACCACGTGCAGCCACACTCACCCCCGCACTCCATCATGGGCAGTCTCCTTTAACCCCCAAACTCCATCATGTGCAGTCCTCCTTACACTTCTCCACTTCATCACTTGCAGCTACCCCCACCCATTAAATTCATTTTATAAAGAAAACAAAAAAGTTTTTCATACTTACATCACCAGTCACTCCCCTGCAGCGCCTCTCTGCTTCCAGCATCCGTGATATGTTGGTGCGTTCGCGATGACATCATCGCACATGCCCAACACCTGACCCGGAGGTACAGAGAACATGGAGGAAGCAGGAGCTGCGCAGCCATCAAGGTGACGGCCGTGCACAGCTCCCGGTCTTGGCGCAGACATGTGTGCTGATACTGTGATGCGGCTGTGTCTGCTGCCAGCCGCGTCACAATACAGCACACATGGTCGCGCACAATTTCCATCAGGCGGCTGGCTCTGTACTGCTGCTGGGGGAGCGGCCTGGTGGGAATTTGCCTCTCTGCCACCTGGCCCAGCCTGCCCCTGCCTATCCCCCACCCTCAAGTCATCTTTTGCAGTCCCCTCCTCACCTCCCTCCATCATTTTCAGTGCCCCTCCCATCCCTCACTTCATAATTTGCAGTCACTTCCCCCCTCACTTCATCATGTACAGTTCCCTCCCCCTCCCTCACTTCATCATTTGTAGTGTCCCTCCCCCCTCACTTCATCATTTGCAGTCCCCCTCCCCACTTCATAATTTGTAGTCCTCCCTCCCCCACTTCATGTGCAGTCCACCTTACCCCCACTGCATCATGTGCAGACCCCCTTAACCCCAAATTCATCATGTGCAGTCCCCCTTACACCCAATTCATCATGTGCAGTCCCCCTTACCCCCCACTTCATGTACAGTCCCCCTTACTCCCCACTTCATCATGTGCAGCCCCACTCCCCCACTTCATCATGTGCAGCCCCACTCCCCCTTCATCATGTGCAGCCCCACTTACATCCCACTCCATCATGTGCAGTCTCCTTTAACCCCCAAACTCCATCATGTGCAATCCTCATTACACTTCCCACACTTCATCACTTGCAGCTACCCCCACCCATTGAATTCATTTTATAAAGAAAACAAAACATTTTTCATACTTACCTCACCAGTCGCTCCCCTGCAGCACCTCTCTGCTTCCGGCATCCGGGACATGTTGGTGCATACACGATGACATCATCACGAATGCCCAACACCTGACCCGGAAGTGCAGAGAACATGGAAGGAGCAGGAGCTGCGCAGCCATCAAGGTGACAGCCATGCACAGCTCCCGGTCTTGGCGCAGACATGTGTGCTGATACTGTGATGCGGCTGTGTCTGCTGCTAGCCGCATCACAGTACAACGCACATGGTCGCGCAAAATTTCCATCAGGTGGCCAGCTCTGTACTGCTGCTTGGAGGAGTGGCCTGGGGGGCATTTGCCTCTCTGCCACCCGGTCCAGCCTGCCCCTGCCCATCCCCCACCCTGCAGTCCCCCTCCCCCACTTCATAATTTGCAGTCCCCCCTCCTCCACTTCATGTGCAGTCCACCTTACCCCCACTCCATCATGTGCATTCTCCCTTAACCCCCAATTCATCATGTGCAGTCCCCCTTACACCCCACTTCATGTGCAGTCCCCCTTACTCCCCACTTCATCATGTGCAGCCCCACTCCCCCCACTTCATCATGTGCAGCCCCACCCCCCTTTCTTCATCATGTGCATCCTCACTATGCCTTCATCATTTGCAGTCCCCCTTATTCCCTCCTTCACGTGCAGCCCCACTCCCTCTTCATCATGTGCAATCCCCCTTACCCCCCACATCATCATGTGCGGCCCCACTCCATCATGTACAGCCCCACTCCCTCCACTTCATCATGTGCAGTCCCACTCCGTCATGTGCAGTCTCCTTTAACCCCCAAACTCCATCATGTGCAGCCCCACTTACCCCCCACTCCATCATGTGCAGCCCCACTTACCCCCCCACTCCATCAAGTGCAGTTTCCTTTAACCACAAAATTCCATCATGTACAGCCTCACTCCTATTTATCATGTGCAGCCCCACTTACCCACCACTCCATCATGTGCAGTCTCCTTTAACCCCCAAACTCATTAATGTGCAGCCTCACTCCCCCTTCATCATGTGCAGCCCACTTACCCCCCCACTCCATCAAGTGCAGTGTCCTTTAGCCCCCATATTCCATGATGTACAGCCTCACTCCCCTCCCCTGATTACTTCGTCATATGTAGTCTCCTCCTCACCTCCCTCCATCATTTTCAGTGCCCCTCCCATCCCTCACTTCATAATTTGCAGTCCCCCCTCCCTTCATCATGTGCAGCTCCCTCCCGCTCCCTCACTTCATCATTTGCAGTGTCCCTCCCCCTCACGTCATCATTTGCAGTCCCCCACCTCCCAACTTCATCATTTGCAGTCCCCCCACTTCATTATTTGCAGTCCCTTCCCTCACTTTATCACTTGCAGTCTCCCTTCCCCTCCCCCCTCACCCATTTAATTAATTCTCCCATCTGTCAAAACCCTAAGTTTGGCATGCAAAGTAATCCAAAACCTGCCTCCTCCATACATCTGTGATATAGTTCCCTGGTACTTATCTGCACACAACCTCCGATCCTCATGAGATCTCCTTCTCCTATGTCCTATTCCCACAATCGCATACAAGATTTGTCCCATTCATCTCCTCTACTCTGGAACTCTCTACCCCAACATATCAGACTCTCGCTTACCAAGGAAACCTTCAAAAGGAATCTGAAGACCTACCTCTTTCGACAAGCATACAAACTGCAGTAACCCTCGCTCCACCTTACTGCTGCACGACCAGCTCTACCCTCACCTACAGTATTTTCATCCATCCATTGTAAGCCCTCACATGCAGGGTCCTCACTCCTCCTGTACCAGTCGGCGACTAATTTTTGTTCAAGATTATTGTACTTGTTGCTTGCCATGTATACCCTTTTCACATGTAAAGCATCATGGAATAAATTACACTATAATAATAATAATTGTTCTGTCTATACCCTGGGTTATTTGATGCCACTTTTCCTGGTGCCTGCCCCTAATTTGACATGTTTTAGCAGCTTTAGTTTTGCCTCCCATTTAATTAAGTGGTGTTCGGGTATGTTCATCAAACATTGGGACATTCGCACAGCCAAACCGAACCATGAAAGGTTTGCTTATCTCTATTCTTGACCAAGTTTGCACACACTGCAGCAGGGAATTTGGCCCACTCTTCCATACAGTTCTTCTCCAGATCTTTCATGTTTTGGGGCTGTCACTGGGCATCATTGAGTTTCTGCTTCCTCCAAAGATTTTCTATTGGGTTCAGGTCTAAAGACTGGCTAGGTCACTCCAAGAACTTGAAATGCTTCTTACGGAGCCACTTCTTAGTTTCCCTAGCTGTGTGTTTTGGGTCATTGTCAAGCTAGAAGACACAGGCATAACCCATCTTCAATGCTGTTACTGAGGGACATGTGCTTGCCTCGACATGTGCTTGCGTGAGCAGGAGGACGTTGCGTGTCCTGCAGGATTTTAAATTTTAATCCATGATGGCGTAGTGTGCTACTAATGGTAATGTTTGAGTCTGTGTTACCAGCTCTCTTCAGGTCATTGAGCAGGTCCTCCTGACGTAGATGTGGGCTCATTCTTGATCTTTCTCATAATCATTCTAACCCCCCCCCCGATGCGACATCTTGCATGGAACCTCAGACCGAGGAAGATTGATAGTCATCTTGTGTATTTTCTAATACTTGTGCCAACAGTTGTTACCTTCTCACCAAGCTGCTGGCTTGTTGTCCTGTAGCCCATCCCAGGCCTTGTGCAGGTCAATTTTGTCCATGGTGTCCTTGGACAGCTCTTTGGTCTTGTCCATGTTGGAGAGGTTGAAGTGTGATTGACAGTGTGTGGACAGGTGTCTTTTACAAGTTCAAACAGGTGTAAGTAATAGAAGTAATGAGTGCAGAGAAGTAGGACTTTTTAACGAAAAACTAACAGGTTAATAATAATAATTTTATTTATATAGCGCCAACATATTCCCCAGTGCTTTACAATTATAGAGGTGATTTGTACAGACAATAGATATTACAGCATAACAATAATCACAGTTCAAAACAGATACCAAGAGGAGTGAGGACCCTGCTCACAAGCTTACAAACTATGAGGAAAAAGGGGAGACATGAGAGGTGGCTGGTAACAATTGCTTTCGTTGTTCAGACCAGCCATAGTGTAAGGATCGGGTGTTCATGTAAATCTGCATGAACCAGTTAACAGCCTAAATATGTAACAGCAGGGTCGGACTGGGGTGTCTGGGGCCCACCAGGGGAATGGACTCTAGGGGCCCACCCTACAGCTATATGCAAATATCTGTCATTATAGCGGAGCATCAGCTGTAAAACCCCGGCGGCTGCTGCACATCTACTGTGCGCCCCAATAACTGGGATGTATAATTACGGTAGTTTACATTAATGGGGTTCTTGGTTAAAACAAGTTATCACCCATCCATGGGCTCCACAGAATAGTTGATCGTTTAGGTCCAACCATTAGAAACTGCACCGATCGGAAGAATGGGGAAGTTTTATCTCTGACAGGACACTTTTATCCCTATTTTAAAATGCAGCGGCAGGTGGGATGTCTGACCGCAGCTCCATTCATTCTCTTTGGGGCTTCCAGAAAAAAACAAGTGCAGCCACAGAGTGAATGAATGGATCAGTGATCTAGTCGGATATGCCACTCCAGTCTAATGGGGATAAAAAGTTCCACATTTTGCTGAATGAGTCCAAGCAGTCAGACCCCCACCAATCAGTATGTTATCACTTATCCTGTGGAGAGGTGATTACTTTTTTCCACAGGAAACCCCCTGTAAGTGCATCTCCGCCGCTGTGTACAAAGCATTAAAACTCTAATGGAAATAAAGAATCTTCTCCTAATTATTACCAGAAAGAACAAAGGACCGCCATACACAACACAATCCACTATACCAAGACCAATACTACCACATACAGGGGAAGAAATACCACAACATGACCAGACCACATAGTGACCGAATAATAATACATGCAAGGGACAAATACCGCCACACCATGACCAGATCACATATTACCACCACATAGTGACCGAATAATATGACATATTAGGGCAGCACAGGTCAGAGGTTAGCACTGCAGCCTTGCAGCGCTAGGGTCCTGGATTCAAAACCAACCAAGGACAACATCTGCAATATATGTTCTCCCCGTATTTGCGTGGGTTTCCTCCAGGTACTCTGGTTTCCTCCCACATTTACAAAGACATACTGCTAGGGAATCTAGATTGTGAGCCCACATCGGGGACAGTGGCAATAATGTCTGTAAAGCGCTGTGAAATTAATAGCGCTATATAAATGAGTAAAAATAAATAAAAATACGTATTACCAGCATATAGGGACCAAATGATACCACATACAAGGAGAAATACTGCCATGCCGTGACCAGACCACAAATTACCAACACATAGTGCCCGAATACTACAATATTGATTATGAATACAAACCACAATACTAACGGTATTTAGCAGTTAATTTGCTGAGGTAATCTGGAGAAATTTCACCCCATGCTTCCAGAAGCCCCTCCCACAAGTTGATGGGCACTTTTTGGGTACCATACGGTCATCCTGCTCCCACACCAGCTCAATGGAGTTGAGATCTGGTGACTGCGGTTGCCACTCCATTACAGATAGAAAACCAGCTGCCTGCATCTTCCCTAAATACACTATCGTTCATAAGTTTAGGGCTAGAATGCCAAAGGTCTGCATTGCTGTAATTGCTGCAAAGGGAGCATTCTTTGATGAAAGCAAAGTCTGACGGAGAAAATTATTATTTCAAATATAAATCTTTTTTTTTGAACCTTGTCAATGTCTGAACTAGATTTTCAATTCATTTGGCAACTCATTTGATTAATAAAAGTATGAGTTTTCATGGAAAACACAAAATTGTCTGGGTGACCCTAAACTTTTGAACGGTAGTGTATAATATATATTTTTATATATTTTTTTCAACCTGAATTGACCACTGTTTTGTGTCGGTTACTGAGTGGTAGCTTTCTTTTAGTTATATAAACGTTTCTCTCTATGTGACATTATTTTTTATATTGATATTCAAACAAAGACTGTTCTCGTTCCTTGGTTCCCTCTGTGCCTCTCATGTGCCTCCTCTTCTGCGTTATACTATACACTATGCTTTACCTTTAAAATGTATGGAAGTTACAATGGCTGTCATGGCTTCTTTCACAAAGGGTATACAACTATTAATTTATAACAAAGGTTCTGTTCATGTCTCATTTTTATCAGATGACCTTTATATCAGGTTTTTAAAAAAAACCAAAAAACAGTACTGTAGATTATACATTTGTCTGTGGCGCCAGATGTACTTGTCAAGCACAGTTCTAGTATATAATGTCTTTGCTATGGGAATATTACAGCGCACAGAACATTTGTACATTTTTGTGCTTTTTAATGCCTTACAGTCTCTTAATTTGTATTACAATAAAAACATTATGAAAGAGGATAGATAAGTTGTCCAGTCCAGAACAATGTGCCCTGAAAATAGTTAATGCACTTTAAAAGGTATTACTTTAAAGTCCAAATCCTTATAAAGTTTTCATGATGTAGATTTTATAAAAAAATGTAATAAAGTAAATCTCCCTACCCAACACACCAGGGGCATTATTTACAAGAAACCTATTAACCTAACAGTACCTTTTTCGATCTTTGTATACACATCCCCCTCTTAACCCCTTTCTGACATCTGATGTAATAATCCGTCCCTGTGCCGTGGGCCTATTTGACCAGGGACAGATTATTACATCATCGGGTGGTGCATGGGCGATCGGCGCCGGGTGGCAGCTTATTCTGACAGCCAGGGGCGGTCAAGCAATGCTCAAGGCACTTTAACCCCCTAAATGCTGCGATCGACCATGATCGCAACATTCGGGGGGCTGGCAGAGGGATGACAGCCCCTCTGCCTTTGGATTGGAGACCCCATGGCATGATGCAGGGTCCCGATCGTCGACATCGTGACCCGATGTCATCATAATGACATCCGGGTCAACAGAGCTAGGAAAATTGCTAATCATACGCATTACATGATCAGCAACCTTCTCTGCCTGTGCAGAACTGACAGTTTGCAAAGCATGGGAATGCTGCTGCATCCCCATGCTATACAAGCTTGCACAAAATGATAGTCCTATATTGGGAAAAAGTAAAAAAAAGTTAAAAAAAAAAAAAAAGATTTTAATTAATTTTTAAAATATTTTAAAAAATCAAAAATAATAATAAAAACATCAAAAGATATTGTATCTACACAGTATAAATAAATATTTATATATAAACAATAAAAGTACACATATTTGGTATTGCCACATCTGCAACCACTCGACCTATAAGGGTATGTGCACACACTGCGGATTTTGCTGCGGATCCGCAGCGTTTCCGCAGCTGCGGATCCGCAGCAGTTTCCCATGCATTTACAGTACCATGTAAAGCTATGGGAAATGAAATCCACAGTGCACATGCTGAGGAAAAAAACGCGCGGAAACGTAGCGGTTTATTTTCCGCAGCATGTCAATTCTTTGCGCGGATTCCGCTGCGGGTTTACACCTGCTCCAATAGAAATCTGCAGGTGAAAACCCGCAGAGGAAACCGCAATAGAAACCACGATAAATCCGCAGTAAAAACCTCAGCGGTTTTGCCCTGCGGATTTATCAAATCCGCTGCGGAAAATTCCGCAATGGAATCTGCAGCATATGCACAAGCCCTTAAACTGCCCCACAAGTTTACCCCTTTAGTGAACAACATGAAAAAAAAATAAAAACAAGGCAAAAAACAATGCTCCATCATCAAAAAGATGGATATAAATAAACGTGGTTCCCGCTGAAAACGCCATCTTGTCCCGCTAAAACCAAGCTGCCATACAGCCCCATTAGTGGAAAAATAAAAAAGTTATAGCTCTCAGAAAAAAACAAAAATAATATTTTTTTCTATAAAATAGTTTTTATTGTGTAAAAGCGCCAAAACATAAATAAGCGAAATAAATTAGGTATCGCTGTAATCATACTGACCCAAAGAATAACACTGCCTTATCAATTTTAACCACACAGAGAACAGCATAACCCCCCCCAAAAAATCCTGAATTGCTGGTTGTTGTTCATTCTGCCTCCCAAAAATCGGAATAGAAAGCTTTAAAAATGTCATGTGCCCAAAAATGGTGCCAATTTAAAAACGTCAACTCGTCCCGCAGAAACAAGCCCTCATATGACTGTGTGGGCCAAAATATGAAAAAATTATAGCTCTCAAAATATAGTGATGCAAAAACTATTTTTTGCAATATAAAGCGAATTTTAGTGTGTGACATCAGCCAAACATAAAAACTCGACATAAATCTGGTAGCGCTGTAATTGCACCGACCCGAAGAATAAACTTGCTTAATCACTTATACCAAACGAGGAACGGCATAAAAAATAAATAAAATCAATTTTTCACCTGCTGTTGATTTTTCAATCCCTGCTTCCAAAAGATTGCAATAAGGCTCAGCGCATATTTACCCTGCGCTCTACGCTGAGCGCTTACAATGGGGTTTCCGTGTAAATTTCTGAAATTCATAATTCAGACAGAACCTCTGGCAGAAGATTCCCTATAATGAGGAAGATGGAGGCACTGTGGACGCCGTTCGACCTGTGTCCGTCTTTTTAGGATTGCATAAAAGTGCCGTCGGCCACAGTTTTGTGCACTTCTGAAAAGGACACGGCTGAACAGAGGCCAAACGGAGTCCAGAGTAACTCTGCTGCCTCATTATAGTGAATGGTTCCCTCGGGGCATTCATGTGAATCACGTCACTCAGAGATTTAGATGGAAAGCCCAAATTAAGTGGTCAGTGTACAGCACTGGATAAATGTGATCCCAAATGTTATGTCAAATGTTCCCAACACATGCTGCAACTCAATCCACAAAAAAAGCAAGTCACTACTCAGGTCTGCCATCTGTTAATGAAAATATAAGGGGCTTCCGCGTTACTGGTAGTAAAAAGGCTCTGGAAAAGCTAAATGGCTCCATAACGCTCCAAAATTAATTCAACAAATTCTCCCAAACCCAAATGCATCCTTCCATTCTGAGCCCCACAGTGTACCTAAACCACATATAGCGTCCACATGTTTGGCATTTCTGAAGCAATGAGAGCCCGACTAACTTATAGATGCATAACTTACGGGTGCTTCTCCAGAAGTCATATTCCTGGAGTCCAGCGCCATACAGGAAACCATGGGAGGACTGCCGGGGGCTCTGGCCTTTTACAAAATGTCAGCAGAGCCCCCCGCATCACCGTGGACACAGCACAGCACTGCCACCTTTGACATAGCGCAGCACCACCATCGGTACACCCGCAGCGGAGTGCCGCACATCGGAACACCCCCTCAAACCAGCCTGTGGCAACGCTCCACTCTTGCCTCCTCCAGCAGTGACCCTGGGACCTCGCTTCACCGCAACCACCACCCTCGGTGAGCAATAAGATGCATGGATTATAAGAAGCACCACCATTTTATTTAAAAAAAGCTTTTTTCCTATTTTTCTCATTAAAATTTGGGGTGCGTCTTATAATCCGGAGCGTCTTATAATCCGAAAGAAACAGTATGTGGGAAATGTTACATATTATCTATTTTGTAGAAAAAGCTTGGTGACAGAATCCCTTTAAAGCACTGCTCTAGCACTTTTTTTATTCAGTGCTGGAGGGCTGTCACTAATCTAAGTTTCCTGCACTTTACAGCACCTTCTTCTGTTATCGGCGCCGCTCCAGTTGGTGTTTTGCAATTTATGACCTGCCGGTTCACTCCAGTATTTGCTGGGCGAACCATGTATAATTTCTCAATATAAGTGTATGAGTAAAAACAAGGCCAGCATAGACTTAGGGGGCAGACAGGTGGCTGTATTTCTCACGTCAAGATCGCATTGCAATCCTCGGACTGAACGTCGGCTCTTATGACCTAAGCATGACATGCTGCATTGAAATACATCATACTGTCAAGTTGTGTCCAGGATAAGTGCATGGTTTTGGGTTGTTTTATCTTCTATGAAGTGCCTTCAGTCAGATAGGACTATCATTGTTTAATTTACCTACAATGGGAGACAAATATTATCATCCCTTGGCTCAACTGTCTGCCTGACGAAAATAGAAAAATCAAATAGAAACTAATATCTTGTCACAGCAGTGTAATCATTTACAGAAAGAAAGGGTTTAGTCTGTCAGCCAATCAGGACCTCTGGTGTGTAATTGTATCATGATGCGGGGCAGCAGCAATAGGCGAGGTACTCATCTCAAAGTGCCAGTGGGTCATGGAGCAGCAGCTTGTCCATAGCTACAGTCCTCAGTCTCTTTACATAATCATAGGGTGCCAATGGCTTGTCATGGCTTCTGTAGGTCTGAAAATGTCCCCCAGGTTTGCTATGTCAAGTAGGACCTTATCAGAGCCATCACCTCATGGGCTGCCTATCAGTCTGCATCCAACAAGTAAACTATATATTACAATGCAAAGGTTTACCAATATATTATAGAATGATTTAGAGATAACCTGGGGATTATCTCCTGGGGATTTCTTCTTTTTTTTTTAGAAAAATTAAAAACAAAATCTATAGTAAAAAATACAAACTCTACTCTTCTAAATAAAATTGCTACTAATTGCTTTGTACATATAGCTGGTATAGTAATTATCAGAATTATTGCATTATTTATCATGGCAAACACTGTAAAAAAAATAATTCAAATATAGAAATTGATTAAAAAGTCTCATGTTCCCAAAAGTGATACTAATGAAAACTACAACCTAGTCCACAAACCCCCAAGAAAAAAAAATTACTTCATCGTTAAAGTGGTTGCGTGTGAACAACAAAAATTAAAATGATGAAAAGAGTATTACTTTCCTTTTAAACCACTGCTCAGGTAGAGCTCCAGTGCGCCTCTCTGGTTCTGTTTTACTGAGGCCAGTGATGGGCTGCAGCATTCATGTGTGTGATGTGACGTTGTAATAATTATAGGGGATAACTCAGGAGACTCTTTGCGTGGAACAAGACAACTACAGGACACAGTTTTATAAGTGGTAAAATCTATATTATCACACGGTGATTCAAACAGGTGCAGAGAGAAACTCAAGTCCACAACACTTGGTGCAAATATCAAATGCAGCTCAGCAGTCTATAAGAAACTTCAGAGGAAAATGCAATCACGCAGAAAGTCTATGAAGCACAATTATTCTTGAGGATACTTGACACGAATAAGTCCTTGTTTTAATCCAAACACAGATAGATATGCTTATAAGGCAGTTCAAGCAATATCTTATCTCAACCAGGGAGGCCTGGTTAATTGTCTCAGGTTTAAGCAGAGCAGCAACAGCTTACATGTCCAGCAAATGCAGATGGAAGCAAACACGAGCAGCAGATAAAGGAGGATTACTGGAAACTTGTGTATGCAGCAGGAACTCAGAGCAGAGTAGCAGGATAACCACACAGGTTCACAGGAGCAGGTGTATAGCCATGGAGTAATCAGAGGTCAGGAGCTGGATGCAAGGCAGAATACTCTAGCACAGACTGAAGGCTGGGGTGGAGTTTTATAGCAGGAAGACACAGTGCACATGAGACCAAAGACGCCATCTTGGAAAAGGGCAGTAATGCACAAAAGGTAATAAAAATGTTCAGAGTCCTGACAGACGTCCTTGATGCAACACAATAAACAAGTACTGATGGGGAGCACTAGAGCAGCAGCACACAAATGGTGGGAGGTTTATTAGTTAAGCAATGCTTCTTTTATCACTCTATGGTATGTCATTCCCACCTCACAATTGTCCCTTTTTTTGTTGATTCAGATGAATAACCAGTAATCGCATTTTTTTTTGTGATAATAATTATTGATGTATAATCAAATACTTTAATTCAAAATTAACTGTATCAGTATGAGCAGGACTCTTACACACCTCACTTACGGCAGTCCCTGGGCATAAGAGCCTGAGGTCGGTCGGTGACCACATTTCTTGTACTGAGGCAGCTGCAGTCACATAATTTCATAGCTATAGAAAAATATTATGCCTCAGCCCTGAAGGTAACAGCATGATTAAAACCCACTGATTAATGAGCTGCCATTATCTGCCCATAGTCTATGTGATGTCTTCAACACTCTTAGCATTGCTTTGAGGACGTGCCGACAGTTGGAGAATGCATCCATACTGTACAGTTCTGCAATAATACATGTATTGATTCCTTCTTTCATCAGATGGAAAGTTCTAGCAAGGTATTACTGAAAACGCTGCTTCAAGTTAAAACTAAACTTTTTCTTTCAGCCTGTGAATTCTGGTACCATTGTTTTACTCAACTAATTGATTTGATGGATAATGGTAACTCTGCAATCAGTAACCTGTAGTAAGTGTAGAATAAAAAGCAACATAGGAAAAAAAAATACATCACCATTTTGGTAGAGTCATTATGATTGTTTATGTGATGCATTAATCTTGTTAATCTTCCCACTATTCTCCTTACAAAATTTGTTTTTCTTTGCAAATACTAAATTGCAGTAATGGTTTAAAATGCTAATAATCATTAAAGTGTATTCTAAGCAATAATTTGTAGACTCATCAATATTAATTTCCGTTTAGGGGCATGGTGCTCTCAGCTCCGCCTGCAGGCAAATGAAGAAATGTTGCCATGCATGAAAAATCAAATGCACTGAATTGAAATTGTGTTAAACTCGGGGGCTTCTATAAATAACCCTAGCTTTGGCACACAGAACACATTTTATTTGTAGACAGAAAAAAATGAAGAAAAGCAAATATAATGGTTTAGTAACTATGATACATGTATATTTCTGATTGCGATAATAATAATTGAAAATATTATTAATAGCAAATTCTAACAATACTATTAGTGATTATTAATATTACATGCTATTTATTTTGTATGATGATCCCAAATATAATGGGTAGGTGAGTAGTATTGGCATTTAAATGAAGTCAAAGGTAGCAAAGATCAAATGAAAATGATCACAACTTGGTTTTGTGGGTGCTGTACTCCCACTCATCCAGCTTTCTAAAATTCTAAAATTATCTTCTAGCTGAGATTAACACTTTACAAGCAGTGTACTATAGAATTTGGACGCAGCTGGCATTCTACAGTCCCCATCAATATTAGTTACCTGAGAATAAGGGTCTCTGCACATGTTGCGGATTTGGCTGCGGATCCGCAGCGGATTTGATGCTGCGGATTTGCAACAGTTTTCCATGCGGTGTACTGTACCATGTAAACCTATGGTAAACCAAATCTGCAGTGCACATGTTGCGGAAAATTCTGTGTGGAAACTTTTCCGCAGCATGTCAATTCTTTGAGCGGATTCCGCAGCATTTTACACCTATTCCTTAATAGGAATCCACAGGTGTAAAAACGCAGGTGAAATCTGCACAAAAACCAAGGTAAATCCGCAGGTAGTCCGCAGGTAAAATGCTTTTTCCCTAGCAACCAGGCAACCCCCACATGTACTTATGCTGGCTAACAGATGTAAATCATTCAGCTGCGGCAAGAAAAACTAAATTTCCGAGCACTAAAAAATACTCGGAGGACACCCTAGCGTGCTCGGGAAATCTCAAGTAACGAGTATATTCGCTCATCACTAGTTATGATGATCTAATCCACCTTGACAATGGCTGAATTCTGATGGCTAGATAACTGGGTCAGAGTATCTCCAATGTAACAGGTCTTGTAGAGTGTTCTTTGCATGCAATGGTACCGATCAAAAGTGGTCCAAACATGGACTACCAGTTTATTGGTGACCAGGTCAAGACATGTGGTGAACAAGAAGTTACCAACTCCAGTCCAACTCCTCAGAAGAGCTACTGGGTCAGACACAGTGATGGTACAACTCATCTTGCTGAATATGAGACTGCTGTTGGCCTTCTATCACTGACTACCAGGTCACTCTTTTCTGTGACCTGCTCCCCTGCCGGAGATCTCGCACAAATACCGTCATTTCCAGTGATGGCGCATGTGCCGTAAAATCTTGATAACATTTCAGAATAATTATCTGCGTATGTCATGACAGATTGCAAGGTGTTGATTTGGTGTCAAAATTTGACAAAAATCCTTTGATATAATTTTTTATTCACATTCTCTTAGCACACCTATTACCTGCACAAAGATACTGTTCTGCTAAAGCTTAAAACTAAAAAAATGAATATATTAAAGGCGAGGAAACAATCCATCATGAAAATATAAGTGAATACACTGTAAGTGAATGCCATTAAAATAAGCTGCAATCGTTTCAAGCAGATGGTATGTGTTCTACATTTTTTACATAACACATGTATTTTTGTGACACATCCAGTCTGTTATAGTGAAACACAGATGTGCACGGCACTGGTTTAGGAACTCTGATGAATTATATGCCTGAAAGGAGGAGAAAAACATTGGCAGTATAGGTGGTAGCAGGTTACTTATGGGTGTTCACTGATGGACACAATGGTGCTGGAAAGGCTCTTAGTTAACATAAAGAACTGTGATGGTGCAATGTACTGTTCACCTGGATAATACACCTATATCAGGGGTGGACATATCATTGGTGCAACCTGTGCAGCAACACAGGGGTCAGCTAAGTCTGCTAAGGAGCCATATTTTGTTCTTGCGTCTGTGTCCACCAGTGACCTATATGTTTCTATGTGTCCATAGGAGGCCTCCAAAGACCACATATCAGAAATCCTAGAACATTTGGTGCACTGTAATGTAATTTGCTCTATAGTTAACCACTTTGTCCCACATACCTTTGCAATACAGGTAATTCTGGATGACAGGTAAACATGACTAGGAAAACATACTGCTTTCATTTTACACAATATTCCCTGACAGCAGATTTTGGCAGACACCATGTGAAGAGAGGATTTACTTATATGCATTATCTGCAGTTCGCTCTTCAGTAAAGATGTAATAAGTTCAGTCTTTGTTCATGTGGAACACCCGCCAGGGCCGTGGGGTACCCAGTACTGAGTCCGGTATTCACAGGGGGATGTCACGGTGGCGGTGACCCGGTCCGTAGCCCTGGGCGCCCATGTTAAAGGGAATGTCCTTGAAGGGGTTTTGAATAAAGTTTGTGTTCGTGATGCCGCCTGTGGTATTCGGTCAATGGGGACCGATTCTGCTTAAAGGGGTGATCACCCACTGGGGTGATGTTAAGGCAGTTGAGATGGTATAACTTCCCACAGGTGAAGTATGTCCCCGGGGCTCCCGGTGTATGGATGACGATGGTGAGTGGTGCAGCAAAAAACGGACGACACAGGTTTGCAGTCTCTTTACCTGGTTTACTGAAGACTTCAGGCAGCCATAGTCCAGGGCACCAGATCACAGGTTCCAGACAGGGTCCGGCCAGCTTGGAAGCTATTTAAGAGTCCCCTTTACCAGGTGGAGTTAAAAGCCTTCCTCATAGCGCGGTGGTATTGTAGCCCCTTACTGCCTATGGCTTCTGGCAAGGTTCTCACAGTTCTCTCTGTCCTCCATAAAGGTGGGACACAAACCCGTATGACAGGTGACTCGAGCCTTTTTATAGGGTCTCTATTATGACCTGGGCTCTATGTGCCACTGTGCCTCCTGGGTATTAAGGCAGATAGGTGATTTGTAATCCAGCTGTTCTGCCAGTTTCTGCTGTAAGTCTTAAGGTACCTTCACACGAAACGACTTTGTAACGATATCGCTAGCGATCCGTGACGTTGCAGCGTCCTCGCTAGCGATATCGTTTAGTTTGACACGCAGCAGCGATCAGGATCCTGCTGTGATGTCGCTGGTCGCTGAATAAAGTCCAGAACTTTATTTGGTCGTCCGATCGCTGTGTATCGTTGTGTTTGAAAGCAAAAGCAACGATACCAGCGATGTTTTACACTGGTAACCAGGGTAAACATCGGGTTACCAAGCGCAGGGCCGCGCTTAGTAACCCGATGTTTACCCTGGTTACCAGCGTAAAAGTAAAAAAAACAAACAGTACATACTCACCTGCGCGTCCCCCAGCGTCTGCTTCCTGACACTTACTGAGCGCCGGCCCTAAAGTGAAAGTGAAAGCACAGCGGTGACGACACCGCTGTGCTGTTAGGGCCGGAGCTCAGTCAGTGTCAGGTAGCAGACGCTGGGGGACGCGCAGGTGAGTATGTACTGTTTGTTTTTTTTACTTTTACGCTGGTAACCAGGGTAAACATCGGGTTACTAAGCGCGGCCCTGCGCTTAGTAACCCGATGTTTACCCTGGTTACCCGGGGACCTCGGCATCGTTGGTCGCTGGAGAGCGGTCTGTGTGACAGCTCCCCAGCGATCAAACAGCGATGCTGCAGCGATCGGCATCGTTGTCGCTATCGCTGCAGCGTCGCTTCGTGTGAAGGTACCTTTAGGCTGCCGTCACACTAGCAGTATTTGGTCAGTATTTTACATCAGTATTTGTAAGCCAAAACCAGGAGTGAAACAATTAGAGGAAAAGTATAATAGAAACATATGCACCACTTCTGCATTTATCACCACTCCTGGTTTTGGCTTACAAATACTGATGTAAAATACTGACCAAATACTGCTAGTGTGACGGCAGACTTAGAGTCCCTCACAACCTCGGTCTTCCAGCTACCGGTAATCTGTGCTTCACAGGGAGATAGCCCATACACAGCTGTCCTCCCCTGGTGTCACTCTCCTGAGCTTCGCTCTCCTGCACGCTCACTAAACGCTGCTCTTGAGCTTGAACATGTTCTGTGCATTGTGCTTACCTGATAAAAGAAATCCTTCCTTGCTTCCAAGCGTGACATCACTCTCCCCATGAGGAAAGCAATGCCACTGTGACAACCAGGACCCTGGAGCGTCACACATGTGTCGTGAATTTACAGGCTGTGTTAGGACCATGCAGGGTGTAAGCATAAAGGACTCTCTAGACACAGCAGTCCCTGTAATCTATTCTTGGGGGCCATGTTTTAACATGTACCTTACAAACATACATTTGGCCAGTCATTTCAGCATTAGTTATAAATGTCTGTAAAGTATTCTCTCATTTTTAAAGATCTAAGATTGCAGAAAATATGCAGTGTACAAGGTTTTTCTATTCCTGTTGTAGGTGGGCTGCTAATGTGGCATTGAAGACCCTTGAGAACCTTCTGTTAATAAAATCCTCTTTCTCTTGCGACGACCTGCTTGATGTAAGAAAGTTATTTTCTGACTAAATATAATATGCAAGCAAATTCTAATTTCTTATTTTTAAAAACAAATTGATAATACACTTGCATTAGCTTGATTTTTGGTAATCTCAAGTAGTGTATTATTTTATGTTTTTAAAATATATAAATGGCTGTTTATTGCTATGAAATGTCCTGGACTGTTCACTTAATAGACTGTGCAGTCAGGAACACAACTTTATCCGTTCATGACCGGAGGTATTTTCGTTTTATGTTTTCATTTTCTGCTCCCCTTTTTACAGAGCCATGAAATGGGCATGTGAGGGCTTGTTTTTGGCAGGATGGCATCTTGTCTGTCAGATTGCAAAGTGAAAGTAAAATGTGCTCCAGAAACACACTCACTGAGTGAACATGAATTTCCTGTTTTTGTTTGTTTTAATGGTGCTTTATTGGCAATATAACATTTTTACACAGGTGACAAGTTCAAAAAGGTGCAATTAATACAGGTAATGAGTGCAGAGTAGGAGTGTTTATTGAAGAAAAACTAACAGGTCTGTGAGAGCCAGAATTCTTGCAGGTTGGTAGAAGATCAAATACTTATTTCATGCACTCAGGGCCGTTTCTTCAACAGGGCGGGCAGGGCGGCCACACGGGGCGCCGTGGGGCCGGGGGGCGCAGGAGAGGCCTCGGGCCCCGGTGGTCCCCTGCCCGCTGCTGCTGCTGTTTAAGGGCTGTCAGGGGCGCGGATGCCGCGCTCAGTGCTGAGCGCGGGCGCGCCCTGCCCGAACTCAGCTGCAAATCTGACAGCTGAGCGGTCAGATCATCGCCTCGCGTCGCCGCGCCCCCCCCCCCCCGCACCGCACATAATGGTTGCGGCCACCTCGGCGCCGCCACTCACCCATACCTCCCAACCGTCCCGATTTCAGCGGGACAGTCCCGCTTTGGCACCGGGGTCCCGCTGTCCCGCTTCGGGCATTTAAAATCCCGAATTTGCGGCCGCCGGTGAAGCCCCGCCCACTTCCGGGACGTAGAGAGAGCCTGTTTTTTTTTTTTTTTATATAAAAGCTGCCTCCTGACCGCCCGCGCAACACCCCCCCCCCCTCCCGCCCCCTGTGCGGCGCTGCCACGCTGAAGGAGAGAGCCTGCAGCAATCAAGAAGAAAGGTCAGCGATTCACTACCTCTGGCTGTGTGTGCACGGAGCTCCGGCTTCTGCTCTTAGCTGCTATCCCGGCAGAGAAGGAGAGACGGGGGAGGTGCCGGGATAGTGCAGAGCTGTGAGCAGGAGACTGAAGACTTCAGCAGAGAGCTGCACATGGACATCAGCCGCCCCTGCATCACAGAGGAGATTGTGTGTGTGTGATGTGTGTGATGGCTGCGTGTGTGTGTGTGTGATGGCTGGGTGTGTGTGTGTGATGGCTGTGTGTGTGTGATGGCTGCGTGTGTGTGTGTGTGATGGCTGCGTGTGTGTGATGGCTGCGTGTGTGTGTGTGATGGCTGTGTGTGTGTGATGGCTGCGTGTGTGTGTGTGTGATGGCTGCGTGTGTGTGTGTGTGATGGCTGCGTGTGTGTGTGTGATGGCTGCGTGTGTGTGTGATGGCTGCGTGTGTGTGTGTGATGGCTGCGTGTGTGTGTGTGATGGCTGCGTGTGTGTGTGATGGCTGCATGTGTGATGGCTGCGCGTGTGTGTGTGTGTGTGATGGCTGCGTGTGTGTGTGTGATGGCTGTGTGTGTGATGGCTGCGTGTGTGTGTGATGGCTGCGTGTGTGTGTGTGATGGCTGCGTGTGTGTGATGGCTGCGTGTGTGTGATGGCTGCGTGTGTGTGATGGCTGCGTGTGTGTGATGGCTGCGTGTGTGTGTGATGGCTGTGTGTGTGTGATGGCTGCGTGTGTGTGATGGCTGTGTGTGTGTGATGGCTGTGTGTGTGTGATGGCTGTGTGTGTGTGATGGCTGTGTGTGTGTGATGGCTGTGTGTGTGTGATGGCTGCGTGTGTGTGATGGCTGCGTGTGTGTGTGATGGCTGCGTGTGTGTGTGTGTGTGATGGCTGCGTGTGTGATGTCTGCGTGTGTGTGTGATGGCTGCATGTGTGTGATGGCTGCGTGTGTGTGTGTGATGGCTGCGTGTGTGTGTGTGATGGCTGCGTGTGTGTGTGTGTGATGGCTGCGTGTGTGTGTGTGTGATGGCTGCGTGTGTGTGTGATGGCTGCGTGTGTGATGCATTTGTGTCAAAGCTGCATGTGTTTGTGAGCTGCGTGCGTGTGAGCTGCGTGCCTGTGTGTGAGCTGCGTGCCTGTATGTCATTATACAGTATGGAGCATCATGTGTGGTCATTATACAATATGGAGCATCATGTGCGGTCATTATACAGTATGGAGCATCATGTGCGGTCATTATACAGTATGGAGCATTATGTGTGGCCATTATACAGTATGGAGCATCATGTGCGGTCATTATACAGTATGGAGCATCATGTGCGGTCATTATACAATATGGAGCATCATGTGCGGTCATTGTACAGTATGGAGCATCATGTGCGGTCATTATACAGTATGGAGCATCATGTGCGGTCATTATACAGTATGGAGCATCATGTGTGGCCATTATACAGTATGGAGCATCATGTGCGGCCATTATACAGTATGGAGCATCATGTGTGGCCATTATACAGTATGGAGCATCATGTGCGGCCATTATACAGTATGGAGCATCATGTGCGGTCATTATACAGTCTGGAGCATCATGTGCGGTCATTATACAGTCTGGAGCATCATGTGCGGTCATTATACAGTCTGGAGCATCATGTGCGGTCATTATACAGTCTGGAGCATCATGTGCGGTCATTATACAGTCTGGAGCATCATGTGCGGTCATTATACAGTCTGGAGCATCATGTGCGGTCATTATACAGTATGGAGCATCATTTGCGGTCATACAGTATGGAGCATCATGTGCGGTCATTATACAGTATGGAGCATCATGTGCGGTCATTATACAGTATGGAGCATCATGTGGGGTCATTATACAGTATGGAGCATCATGTGCGGTCATTATACAGTCTGGAGCATCATGTGCGGTCATTATACAGTATGGAGCATCATTTGCGGTCATACAGTATGGAGCATCATGTGTGTTCATTATACAGTATGGAGCATCATGTGCGGCCATTATACAGTATGGAGCATCATGTGGGGTCATTATACAGTATGGAGCCTCATGTGCGGTCATTATACAGTATGGAGCATCATGTGCGGTCATACAGTATGGAGCATCATGTGTGTTCATTATACAGTATGGAGCATCATGTGTGGCCATTATACAGTATGGAGCGTCATGTGTGTTCATTATACAGTATGGAGCATCATGTGTGGCCATTATACAGTATGGGGCACTGTGTGGCCATATTTTTTTGTTTATAATTATTGTATATGAAACAGTGTGATCGGCAGTGCTAAATGGGTGTGGTTGGGATGTGGATATGGGTGTGACTAATTATGAATGGGTGTGGTCAGAGGCGTGGCCTAAAATTTGCCGCGGCGCGCAAAGCGCGCCGCAAACTTTGTCCCTCTTTCCCATCTTCAAAAGTTGGGAGGTATGACTCACCTCCGCTCCGCGCTGGATGAACAGCGAGAATGAACAGCCAGGATGAGGCAGCTCGGCCACTCCCACACTGATAGCAGGGGCGCCGCGCTCTCGGCTGAGCACGGGCGCTCCCTGAGACAGTGATCAAAGAGCTAAGCACACACACTATCACTGTCAGACTAGGCTGCCTGGCTGTTGCCAATTTCAATGCTGGACAGGACAGGCTGCAGTCTAGTCTGACAGTGGTAGCAGTATAGCAAAAATGCCCACCCCCTGCCTATGGATTAGTCCTTCCCTTCCCAGCAGCCCCATTTAGCAGTCTGAGCGCGCTCAGACTCAGAGGGCAGAGGGCACTGACACACTGAACAGGTGAGGGGGTCTGAGGGATGGGATGGGTTGGGCTAGCCTTTTTTTTTGGATGGGGACCCCCACACCTGCCCCCCCCCCAACCACCCTTGGGGCATGCTGATTTGGCATGCCCCACAGCATGAAACCCGGGAGGGGGCCCAGCTGACTTACCTCATCTTTGGCAGTCTGGTGGCATCCTCACCCAGGCGAGAAGTGTTGGAAAGAGTTATGGCAGTAACTGTATACCTGGCAACCAATAATTTAGCTTTTCGAGGATCGTCAAATACATTGTTTACACCAAATAATGGACATTTCCTTGGGCTTATAGAGCTTCTTGGAAAATTTGAACCAGTAATGAGAGATCATTTAAAACGAATTACTTCCCAGGAAATCCATACACATTACTGTGGAAATTTAATTCAAAATGAAATTATCTGCTTGATGGCCTCTCAGGTGAAGAAATGTATTCTAGAAAAAGCCAAAAGATCTAAGTATTTTTCAATAATGTTGGACTGCACACAAGATGCAGGTCACACTGAACAGTTGTCATACACCTTAAGATTTGTTGATATAGATGATGATCACGTAGCAATAAAGGAACATTTTATTGGCTATCGTCCTGCTACTGATACATCTGGGGAAAGTCTCGCCAATCTCCTTTTAGAAGAGATTAGTAAATGTGACCTGGAATTAGAAAATGAACTGGCAGAAAAGCTGAATTATTCGGAAGCTATTAATGCTTTTGCAGCGGCTAAATCTAGAAGAGTCAGTTTCTCATAAATCTGCAACCTACAATTTTTAGGATCTGTTTCCAAAATAATTAATAGATATTATTTACCTACAACTTTGTTCTCACCGTTAATAATTAGCATACTTGTCCCTTTTCCCCAAGTTCTATATAAGTTAAAGGCAAATTATAATTTATTAAAAAAAGGGAAGATACAAGCCTGCTCTCTATTTATTACTCAAGCCCACAAAAATAATGTTTATTATTTTCGGTGCCGGGGGGGGGGGGGGGGGGGGGGAGAAATTTCCTACTCTCGCCCTGTGTCATTTTTGGGCTAGAAACTGCCCTGCATGCACTAAAATGCTATTTAATTATTTAAAAAATAACAATGTGATTTTCTGGTTTTTATTTTAGAGCTTATCTCTATTCAGTTTTAGTGTACGATAAAAATTACAGACCTCTCCATTATTAGTCGGTGGGAAAATACTTATTCTCCCACTGATTAATCTATCTATCTTATGATTATATACTGTATATATATATATATATATATATATATATATATATATATATATATATAATTATGATATGGAAAAAATACATTTTCATTTAAAAGAATACATAACACTAAAATCTGATTTAATCAATAGGTAATTTTCTAATAACTTCCCTTTAATCTGTCATCTGGCTGTGTAGCCCAGACTGTTCCCTTAAAATATTTTCACTGTGTGGCCTGGACTACCATCATAAATTAAGCCTTTAGGGACCATGGAATTTAAGGTTTTTGCGCTTTTGGTTTTTCCTACCTTCTTTCATGTTTTTTTTTCTTTTTCTGTCAGCATAAATGTTTCAGGGGTTGTTTTTTCTGAGACAAGTTGTAGTTTAGGATGTCACCATTCATTTTACCATAGAAATTACTGATACACAGGAAAAAAAAAAAAGTCTAATAAAATGGTGAAAAAAATTAAATTCTGCCCCTAGTTTTTTCGGTTTAGTTTTTTCTTTATTCATTGTGCTGTAACATGACCTGGAAACATGATTTTCCTTGTCAGTCCGATTACAGTGATACCAAATATATATTGAAAAAAAACTTTTTTTGCTTTGTGTGGCCAGTTTGTGAGACCAATGACATTTTTATTTTTCTGTTGATAGGGGTTACGTTAGGCCTTGTTTTTGTGTGGTGACTTGATGTTTTTATTAATACCAGATTTATGTACAAATGATGCCGATGCTTTGATAGCTTGTTATTACTCTTTTTAGGCTATGTGCACATGTTGCGGATTTTGCTTCGGATCCGCAGCAGATTTGATGCTGCGGATCTGCAGCAGTTTTCCATGCGTTGTACAGTACCATGTAAACGTATGGAAAACAAAATCCGCAGTGCACATGCTGCAGAAAAAAACGTGCAGAAACGCAGCTCTGTTTATTCCGCAGCATGTCAATTCTTTGTGCGGATTCCGCAGCGGTTTACACCTGCTCCATAATAGGAATCTGCAGATGTAAAACTGCAGGTGGAATCCGCACAAAAACCGCGTTAAATCCGTGGTAATTCCGCAGAAAATCCGCAGTGCGGATTTACCAAAATCAGTGCGGAAAAATCTGCACACCATTCCGCAGCGTGTGCACATAGCTTTAGGGTGGTGGGTTGAACAGAAATAATGCAGTGCTGATGCTTTGATTTTTTTTGTCTTTACAGTGTTTATTAATCAGTTTAATTAATTCCATGCCTTAAAAGATCAGACTTTTAGGAATGCGGCAAAACCAAATGTTCTTTTTTTATGTGTGAAAAAGGAATGATTTAAACTTTTATATTTTTTATTTATCTTTTACATCATTTTTTAGTCCCATAAAGCCTCCAGCTAAGCCTTGAGGACTGAGATAGCAGCGAAGGCAGACTCTCGGCTGACATGGTAACTTATTGATCAGTCGCCAAATGGATTGATTATTCCAAAGTCACAGGGACCCGTTGAAGAGCTCGCTGCGCGAAATGGCGGTCGTCCATCTGCATACCTTCCCTGAATAACTCCCTGACCCGCAAATTCCTCACAAAGTCTCTTGTTCACTTGGATGAAATAAAAAAGGACTTTGGAATAATCAATCCATCTGGTGAGTGCCGCATTATTTTTCTTCACACATAAAGAACAGGCTTGTATTTTCTTTGCTGAGCACCCTGTATTGCATATTAATGCTGTTTATTCAGTGCAAATGGACCGTTCATCAGAGTAATGGTGAATAAACAAATCCTGTAGCGCAGCCACTTTTTGTCCTACTTTTGAAGATTATTGATCACTCACAATCGACGCTGTTAGAGACACATGCCAGCTATACAGTATAGCCAGTATCTATGACACAAGGAGGGAGCTCACCTCCTGAGGCCCCTCCATACCTGAGGACCTCTTTCAAAGACGTGATCACAACGTGCTTCTGCGGATGGGGGTTATTATCAAGTAATTCAGTAGGTATACGTCCAACAGTGGCCACAGTCTTAATGGAGGTCATGACATTCATTCAGCATAGGCAGCTATTGTCAGGCACAGACTGGCCCACCAAGGAATCGGTGAATCCTCTGGAGGACCCCGCTGCAGGGCTAGCACTGGTTGTGATGGAACACTCCTCCCTCTCCTGCCCTAGCAGAGCTATTCATTGCTCCGCTAATCCGCATGCATAATGGCATATTCCTTCCTTCCCCCACTGTGCTTGCGCTAGGTGTCAAAATCAAACTGACATCTGTGCAGGAGTCTATAAGAAACATAAATCATACATTTTTTTCTGTAGAACTCTGTATGGGAAAGCCCACAGGCTGCTAAATGCTGTGTGTGAAGTCATATTTAGGCCAGATGCAGCAGAACATGTTGTGACCATGAAAGGCGTATAATAGCCATATTAGCCCAACCATGGCTCTTATGGCCTGTGCCATCTAGAGACCAATGATTTTGTTAGTTTGGGTCTTTACATCTGCTGTTTACCTGGGATTTGTAGCCTGACAGCATCATTCTATACACTTGCTGGGAAACTGATCTTAAGGTACCTTCACACGAAACGATATCGCTAGCGATCCGTGACGTTGCAGCGTCCTGGCTAGCGATATCGTTTCGTTTGACACGCAGCAGCGATCAGGATCCTGCTGTGATGTCGCTGGTCGCTGAATAAAGTCCAGAACTTTATTTGGTCGTCCGATCGCCGTGTATCGTTGTGTTTGAAAGCAAACGCAACGATACCAGCGATATTTTACACTGGTAACCAGGGTAAACATCGGGTTGCTAAGCGCAGGGCCGTGCTTAGTAACCCGATGTTTACCCTGGTTACCAGCGTAAAAGTAAAAAAAACAAACAGTACATGCTCACCTGCGCGTCCCCCGGGGTCTGCTTCCTGACACTGACTGAGCTCCGGCCCTAAAGTGAAAGTGAAAGCACAGCGGTGACGTCACCGCTCTGCTGTTAGGGCCGGAGCTCAGTCAGTGTCAGGAAGCAGACGCTGGGGGACGCGCAGGTGAGCATGTACTGTTTGTTTTTTTTACTTTTACGCTGGTAACCAGGGTAAACATCGGGTTACTAAGCGCGGCCCTGCGCTTAGCAACCCGATGTTTACCCTGGTTACCCGGGGACCTCGGCATCGTTGGTCGCTGGAGAGCTGTCTGTGTGACAGCTCTCCAGCGATCAAACAGCGACGCTGCAGCGATCGGCATCGTTGTCGCTATCGCTGCAGCGTCGCTTCGTGTGAAGGACAGGTACCTTTAGAGAGTTCATATTCAGTCAAATGGTTGCCTTTTGTGATGTAATAATTAAATGTGCCCAATTAGTTCCTAATGCCTGACCTGCAAGTACTGGATTTTCAGGAAAATTCAAAGAAAATTGAAATCCACAGGTAAAATAAAACAAAATTTTCTGTATATCAGACATATTGAAGAATTTGCCCTTGAAGTCTATGAGAAAACTTGTAAATATCTTTAGATATCATGATTGGAAAATAATGGATCTGTTATCTCACTGTGGTAATATAGTAATAAGTAGATTAGGTTCTTTATATTGCACGTTAAATGATCCCATTAGTGGCACATTGTCCTGCAAATGTTCTATTGAAATCGACGGACAAAGCAAAGCATTCTGAAATATTACTTAACTCAACCTAAACCTGCAGAGCGACAGTGACATGTACAACGGGGTAGAAATATCTCTTCGCAGCCATGGAAGCCATGCTACATGAAAGCGCTGGCAGCTGGGTTTCCCTGGTTACCTGCTCAACTTCTCTCCATTATATTATTTCTCAAAGCTAGGAGTTTCCTTCTGTGATAATTAACCATTTTATTTCAAAATCCCCCAGCGGGTACTCTTGCAAATGAATATGTGTTGCTTCCTAATGAAACAAGTCATTAGCAGCAGAAACTATCAATCTGGTTGTCTCTCAAATATGTATGTGTATGTATATGTATATATATATATATATATATATATATATATATATATATATATGTGTATATATATATATATATATATATATATATATATATATATATATATATATATATATATATATACGGTATATAGATAGCGAGAGAGATACAGATATACAGTTGAAGCCAGAAGTTTACCTTCCCCTGTATAAAAGACACATATGCATGTTTTTTCTCAATATCTGACATGAAATCAGAATAAACCTTTCCGTTTCCCGATTTAGGTCAATTAGGATTACCATGATTATTAATATTTGCCAAATATCAGAATAATGAGAGAGAAAGAATGTTTTAAGACATTTTTATTACTTACTGCAAACTCAAAAGTGTACATACATTTCTTTAGTATTTGGTACCATTGTCCTTAAACTGAATGACTTGGGTCAAATGTTTGATATATCCTTCCACAAGCTTCTCACAATAGTTGGTCGGAATTTGGGCCCATTTCTCCTGACAAAACTGATCCAGGTTTGTAGGTCGTCTTGCTCACACCTACCTTTGCCCATAAATTTTCAATAGGATTGAGATCAGGGCTTTGTGATGGCCACTCCAAAACATTGACTTTGCTATCCTTAAACCACTTTGTTACCATTTTGGCAGTATGCTCCGGGTCATTGTCCATTTGACCCATTTCCACCCAAGCTTTAACTTCCTGGCTGATGTCTTGAGATGTTTCTTCAGTATTGCCACATCGTTTTCTTTTCTCATGATACCATCTATTTTGTGAAGTAACCAGTCCCTCCTGAAGCAAAACAACCCCATAATATGATGCTGCCACCTCTGTGTTTCACAGTTGGGATGGTGTTCTAAGGGTATGGCTCCACGGTATGGCTTGCCGGCGGGTTCGCCGCAGCGGCGAAGCCGCTCGGCGCTAAGCCCCGCCCCCTTTCTGGGACGCGATGGTGCCGGATGTGTACAGTACACATCCGGGATCATCGCACCCCTCGCCATAGGGCCCTGTGATATGCCTTGCGGGGACGCTGCGTCCCCGCAAGGTGTACGGACATGCTGCGTTCTGAAAAGACGCGCAGCATGTCCGGAGTCGCAGAGCCGCCGCGTGCGGGTTTCCACGCATAGTGGAGACGGGATTTCATAAAATCCCCTCCACTATGCTGGAACATCTGGACGCTGCTTGTTTGACGCTGCAGCGTCAAACAAGCAGCGTTTACGTACCGTGGAAACATACCCTTAGGCTTCTAAGCTTCTCCTTTTTTCCTCCAAACGTAACGATGGTCATTAGCCCCCAAAATTCAATTTTAGTTTAATCAGACCACAGGACATGTCTCCAAAATTAAGGTTTTTGTTCCTGTGTGCATTTGCAAACATTAATCTGGCTTTTTAATGTTTCTTTTGGAGTAATGACTTCTTCCTAGCAGAATGGCCTTTCAGGCCATGTTGATACAGTAATCGTTTCACTGGATATTGACACAATCTTACCAGCTTTCGCCATCATCTTCACAAGGTCTTTTGCTTTTATCTCTGGGTTGATATGCACATGTCGGACACAGAACCCATCTTCTTCCTGAGCGGCATGATGGCTAGACATTCCCATCTTGTTTGTACTTGCATATAATTGTTTGTACAGAAGAACGAGGCACCTTCAGGTATCTTGAAATTGTGCCAAAGGATGAGCCAGACTTGTGCAAGTCCACAATTCTTTTCCTGATATCTTGGCTGATTTCTTGAGACTTTCCCATGATGCTACACAAAGAAGCAGTGTGTTTCAGGTGTGAATTAAAACACATCCACAGGCTTGTCTAATTAACTCAGATGTTGCCAAAAAAAAGCTAGCAGAAGCTTCCAAACACATGACAACATTATATGGGCAGTCGAGAATTGTTTAAAGGTATAATAATCTTAGTTTATGCAAACCTTTGATTTTGCAGTAATAAAAATGCCTTAAACATTCTCTCTCTCCCCATGTCAGTGAGCTTTTGCTTACTAAGTAGTTTGTGCAAAATGCAAATACATGTCAAATATCAATGGAAGTGTTGACTCCCACTAGGCTCTGTAAATTTATGGGTCTGTGGAAAAATCAGACAGTACTTAGATGTCACCTGAGTGGTTTTTTTCACAGGCTGTTAGATAGAAGAATTTTGAGAAACTTTTTTTTCCAAAAAACGAGAAAAACAGATGTAAATTGGACCAAACTGATGAAATTCAGATGACACACTGATGAAAATCACCAATGAAACTCAATCCACTTTCTCGAACATGATAAAACTGATTTCTGAATGGGCCTTATGTATTGCTCAAGTAATGGAATTAAACCTGCGACTAATTCTAATGCTTTCATAATGAAATCATTTGTGCAACACCAAGGAAATCCTGAAAACATGACCCGCTGGTGCGATTGTGAAAACTGTAGTTGAGATCACTGATCTAAACCAGTGGTGGACAGACTGATCTAAACCAGTGGTAGACCGATTTGGTCCTCAATATCTACCTTGGGCTCATGCACATACTGTATTATAGGTTTGATTTGTATTCAGCCATTCAGGTGAAGCCTCTACATCCTTATGCTTTAAATTTCAGAAGGAGAGATATAGACATGCTATTGTTTACATTTTTCAGAATTGTTAATTGTTACATATTGAGGTGGATTCACTAAGCTGCATTTCAAGGAGAGAAGCACTGACCAGTAGCATAGCTACCGGGGGAAAAAGGGGGTGGTCGCCCCCAGCCCTGCGCTCTGAGGGGGTCCACCCGGAGCTATGATACTGTAACTGCATCGGCGTGCGCAATGCGCCGATACAGTTACATTCTGCAGCAGAGCAGGGAGAATCAATCTCCATGCACTGCCGCCCGGCCGCTATGGGCCCCTGAGCAGGTGGGGGGCTTCAGTGCCAGTAGTGGGCCCCCTGCCCATAATCACTGGATCAACTGTATTGGCATCTAGCCGATACAGCTGACCGCATTGATGAGAGAGGGAGCATTAAGCTCCCTCTCCCATCATACCCCTCTCAGCGTCTGACATCACCAACACCGACACTGACAGGGGGTTGCTATGATGTCACTACTCAGCGCCTGTGATCCAGAAATGTGCAGATGCTCCGAGCAATGGAGGAACCAGGAGGAAGAGAGGTGAGTATTGGATTTATTTTTTCATGGGGGTGCATCATGTTATAGAGACTGTCTACGGGGTGCATTATACTATACAGGCTGCTTATGGGGGTGCAATATACTATACAGGCTGCCTATGGACGGGGGTTCCATATACTATCCAGGCTGCATATGGATGGGGGTTCAATATACTATACAGGCTGCCTATGGATGGGGGTTCAAAATACTGTACTATACAGGCTGCCTATGGATGGGGGTGTAATCAGGCCCATGCCGTCCCCATCCCCAAGCACCAGATGGGGATATATTACTAATATTACCCTGGATGGAGGAAAGCAAGATTTACTAGAAGACCAATATTTCTAATGATGCCCGTGGCCTGCTGGGGTAAGTGATGGAGTCAGTGACTTTGTGCTCTGTCACAACTCTTAACAGTATGGGTGTCCTGAGAACACTGGTTCTTTTAACAACGTAGCAGGCAAGACAGCCCATGACCAGACAGGCCATTCTGGCATTTGCCTGAATTGTCAGATGGCCAGTCTGGCGCTGGGTGCAATATACTATACAGGCTGCCTATGGATGTGGGTGCAATATACTATACAGGCTGCCTATGGGGGTGCAATATACTATACAGGCTGCCTATGGGGGTGCATTATACTATACAGGCTGCCTATGGGGGTGCATTATACTATACAGGCTGCCTATGGGGGTGCATTATACTATACAGGCTGCCTATGGGGGTGCATTATGCTATAGAGGCTGCCTATGTGAATGCATTATACTATACAGGCTTCCTATAGGGGTGCAATATACTATACAGGCTGCCTATGGGGGTGCATTATACTATACAGGCTGCGTATGGTGGTGCATTATGCTATAGAGGCTGCCTATGGGAATGCATTATACTATACAGGCTTCCTATAGGGGTGCAATATACTATACAGGCTGCCTATGGGGGTGCATTATACTATACAGGTTGCTTATGGGGTGCAATATACTATACAGGTTGCGTATGGGGGTGCATTATATTAGGGGCTGCATTATACTGTAGAGGTTGCCTTTGGGAAGTACATTACATTAGGGGCTGCATTATACTATTGAGTCTGCCTATGGGAAGTGCATTATACTATAGAGGCTGTCTATGGGGGTGCATTATATTAGTGGCAGCATTATACTATAGATTCTGCCTATGGGAATTGCATTATACTATAGAGTCTGCCTATGGGGAGTACATTATACTATAGAGTCTGCCTATGGGGGGTACATTATATTATAGAGTCTGCCTAAGGGGAGTGCATTATATTATATGGAGGCCTATGGGAAGTGCATTATATTATAGAGTCTGCCTATGGGGGGTACATTATATTATAGAGTCTGCCTATGGGAAGTGCATTATACTATATTGAGGATTGTCTGGTGCGTTATACTATGTGGAGGCCTATGGTGGGGTACATTATACTAAAGAGTCTGCCTATGGGGAGTGCATTATATTATATGGAGGCCTATTGGAAGTGCATTATACTATTTTGAGGATTGTCTGGTGCGTTATATAATATGTAGGCTATCTAGGGGGTCATCATACACTGGAGATTAGTGTTAGAGCTAACAAACAGTTTGGGAGATACTAAGGGGTCAGTATATATATATATATATATATATACAGTTAGGTCCATATATATTTGGACAGAGACAACATTTTTCTAATTTTGGTTATAGACATTACCACAATGAATTTTAAACAAAACAATTCAGATGCAGTTGAAGTTCAGACTTTCAGCTTTCATTTGAGGGTATCCACATTAAAATTGGATGGAGGGTTTAGGAGTTTCAGCTCCTTAACATGTGCCACCCTGTTTTTAAAGGGACCAAAAGTAATTGGACAATTGACTCCAAGGCTATTTCATGGACAGGTGTGGGCAATCCCTTCGTTATGTCATTCTCAATTAAGCAGATAAAAGGCCTGGAGTTGATTTGAGGTGTGGTGCTTGCATTTGGAAGGTTTTGCTGTGAAGTAAATATGCTGTCAAAGGAGCTCTCCATGCAGGTGAAACAAGCCATCCTTAAGCTGCGAAAACAGAAAAAACCCATCCGAGAAATTGCTACAATATTAGGAGTGGCAAAATCTACAGTTTGGTACATCCTGAGAAAGAAAGAAAGCACTGGTGAACTCATCAATGCAAAAAGACCTGGGCGCCCACGGAAGACAACAGTGGTGGATGATCACAGAATAATCTCCATGGTGAAGAGAAACCCCTTCACAACAGCCAACCAAGTGAACAACACTCTCCAGGAGGTCGGCGTATCAATATCCAAATCTACCATAAAGAGAAGACTGCATGAAAGTAAATACAGAGGGTTCACTGCACGGTGCAAGCCACTCATAAGCATCTAGAAGAAAAAGGCTAAAAAACATCTAAAAAAGCAAGCACAGTTCTGGAAGAACATTCATTGGACAGATGAAACCAAGATCAACCTCTGCCAGAATGATGGAAAGAGAAAAGTATAGCAAAGGCGTGGTACAGCTCATGATCCAAAGCATACCACATCATCTGTAAAACACGGCGGAGGCAGTGTGATGGCTTGGGTATGCATGGCTGCCAGTGGCACTGGGTCACTAGTGTTTATTGATGATGTGACACAGGACAGAAGCAGTCGAATGAATTCTGAGGTATTCAGAGCCATACTGTGTGCTCAGATCCAGCCAAATGCAGCCAAACTGATTGGTCGTCGTTTCATACTAGAGATGGACAATGACCCAAAACATAAAGCCAAAGAAACCCAGGAGTTTATTAAAGCAAAGAAGTGGAATATTCTTGCATGGCCAAGTCAGTCACCTGATCTCAACTCAATTGAACATGTATTTCACTTGTTAAAGACTAAACTTCAGACAGAAAGGCCCACAAACAGCAACTGAAAACCACCGCACTGAAGACCTGGCAGAGCATCAAAAAGGAGGAAACACAGCGTCTGGTGATGTCCATGAGTTCAAGACTTCAGGCAGTCATTGCCAACGAAGGGTTTTCAACCAAGTACTAAAAATGAACATTTTATTTAAAATTATTTAATCTGTCCAATTACTTTTGGTCCCTTTAAAAGCAGGGTTGCACATTTTAAGGAGCTGAAACTCCTAAGCCCTTCATCCAATTTTAATGTGGATACTCTCAAATGAAAGCTGAAAGTCTGAACTTCAACTGCATCTGAATTGTTTTGTTTAAAATTCATTGTGGTAATGTCTATAACCAAAATTAGAAAAATGTTGTCTCTGTCCAAATATATATGGACCTATCTGTATATACTGTATGTAGTGAGGGGGCATTAGACTGTTTAAGAGAGCATCATATTGTGTAGTGTGGAGCTTTAAAGGGGGGAGACTTGGGACATTATTAAATGTAAAGTGGGCACTGATTGTTATAGGGGAACCTTCAGGTTACGGTAACTGTCCAAGGGCGCACACTGAGCACTATTACTTTCTAGGGGAAAACTGTGGGCTCTGTTTTCTAGGGCACTTGCACCAGGCATTACTATATTATAGAGAGTTGCTTTAAAATTTAGAGGGCACAGAGAACCACACAGCAGGTGCAGTAATAGGGACACATACAGCAGCTGGGCTCAGTATTGGGGTATCGGCAGGATGAGGAGTTTGTGCAGGTTTGGAATTGTCCCACTGGGGACAGTGCTGAAAATGTGTGACATGAAATGTGTCTTTGTTGCATTCTCTGCAGCCGAATCCTGGCTGGAAGAAGTTGCCATGTCGGTCTGGGCCAGATGGAAAAGATGGGAAAAGTGAATGATTCCATCAGAAAGAACATCAGCGGTAAGTCGCTATCTGTAACTGTGCTGTGATAACTTATATGTTCTGGAGGACTGGTATCTACCACTGACCATATGGCAGTAGTATCCATGTTGGTCTTTATATAGATATTATTTTCAGCAACAGTGCGGTCATCTGCTGAGATTCTCATCCGCTATAGGATGCGTCACCCAGTTGTAATCAAGGTTACCTGGTTAGGGGCCCACTCAGAAGTTTTGCCCCCCCAAACCAAAACCCTAGATATGCCTCTGGCACTGACCAAAGGATGCATTAGCTGTATGGCATGTGGAACAGCCCAGACCAGTAGAGCTGGATATACAGAACAACATGTGGATCAGCAGCAGGTTGCTCACGCGACCAATCACAGGCCGCGACGTCATCTAAGGTCTTTCAAGCGCTTGAAAGACCTTAGATGACGTCGCGGCTTGTGATTGGTCACGTGGCGGTCACGTGACCGCTCTCGGGACCAATCACAGGCCGCAACGTCATCTAAGGTCTTTCAAGCGCTCATTCTTAGGAACAGAAGCTGCCGGTTACATCGGTAAGGTCCAGGCTGCGTCGGAGAGGTGAGTATATCAATATTTTTTATTTTTATTCTTTATTTTACACATTAATATGGATCCCAGGGCCTGAAGGAGAGTTTCCTCTCCTTCAGACCCTGGGAACCATACAGGATACCTTCCGATACTTGGTGTCCCATTGACTTGTATTGGTATCGGGTATCGGTATCGGCGATATCCGATACTTTTCGGGTATCGGCCGATACTATCCGATACCGATACTTTCAAGTATCGGACGGTATCGCTCAACACTAATGACCACACATTTTTTTATTCCTATGAACCGCCATCATAAAGGAAAGATCAATGTAACCACAGTCAGTCTCTTTCTCTGTGGGTCTTAAATCATGGAACATCAAAACCGTGAAAGCAAAATATATACTAAGGAGGTTTTCAGACATATATTTTGTTTTTAAGCTGATAGGGATTTTTTTTAAATATTACAATGAATTATACAGTATAACTAAAGGAGAGACATTTGCCAGAAACATACAAACCAACTTCTGTCTGCATGCTTTTAACCCCTTCACCCCCAAGGGTGGTTTGCACGTTAATGACCGGGCCAATTTTTACAATTCTGACCACTATCCCTTTATGAGGTTATAACTCTGGAATGCTTCAACGGATCTTGGCGATTCAGACACTGTTTTCTCGTGACATATTGTACTTCATGATAGTGGTAAAATTTCTTCGATATAATATTTTGCAATTTTCCAACTTTGAATTTTTATGCCCTTAAATCACAGAGATATGTCACACAAAATACTTAATAGGTAACATTTCCCACATGTCTACTTTACATCAGCACAATTTAGGAACCAAAATTTTTTTATGTTAGGGAGTTATAAGGGTTAAAAGTTGACCATCAATTTCTCATTTTTACAACACCATTTTTTTTTAGGGACCACATCTCATTTGAAGTCATTTTGAGGGGTCTATATGACAGAAAATACCCAAGTGTGACACCATTCTAAAAACTGCACCCCTCAAGGTGCTCAAAACCACATTTAAGAAATTTATTAACCCTTCAGGTGTTTCACAGGAATTTTTGGAATGTTTAAATAAAAATTAACATTTAAATTTTTTTTACACAAAATTTATTTCAGCTCCAATTTGTTTTATTTTACCAAGGGTAACAGGAGAAAATGGACCCCAAAAATTGTTGAACAATTTGTGCTGAGTACGGTGATACCCCATATGTGGGGGTAAACCACTGTTTGGGCGCACCGCAGAGCTCGGAAGGGAAGGAGCGCCATTTGACTTTTCAATGCAAAATTGACTGGAATTAAGATGGGACGCCATGTTGCGTTTGGAGAGCCCCTGATGTGCCTAAACATTGAAACCCCCCACAAGTGACACCATTTTGGAAAGTAGACCCCTTAAGGAACTTATCTAGATGTGTGGTGAGCACTTTGACCCACCAAGTGCTTCACAGAAGTTTATAATTCAGAGCCGTAAAAATAAAAAATCATATTTTTTCACAAAAATTATATTTTCGCCCCTAATTTTTTATTTTCCCAAGGGTAAGAGAAGAAATTGGACCCTAAAAGTTGTTGTGCAATTTGTCCTGAGTACGCCGATACCCCATATGTGGGGGAAAACCACTGTTTGGGCGCATGGCAGAGCTCGGAAGGGAAGGAGCGCCATTTGACTTTTCAATTCAAAATTGACTGGAATTAAGATGGGACGCCATGTTGCGTTTGGAGAGCCCCTGATGTGCCTAAACATTGAAACCCCCCACAAGTGACACCATTTTGGAAAGTAGACCCCTTAAGGAACTTATCTAGATGTGTGGTGAGCACTTTGACCCAACAAGTGCTTCACAGAAGTTTATAATGCAGAGCCGTAAAAATAAAAAATCATATTTTTTCACAAAAATTATCTTTTTGCCCCCATTTTTTTATTTTCCCAAGGGTAAGAGAAGAAATTAGACCACAAAAGTTGTTGTGCAATTTGTCCTGAGTACGACGATACCCCATATGTGGTGGTAAACAACTGTTTGGGCGCATCGCAGAGCTCGGTAGGGAAGGAGCGCCATTTGACTTTTCAATGCAAAATTGACTGGAATTAAGATGGGACGCCATGTCGCGTTTGGAGAGCCCCTGATGTGCCTAAACATTAAACCCTCCCACAAGTGACACCATTTTGGAAAGTAGACCCCCTAAGAAACTTATCTAGATGTGTTTTGAGAGCTTTGATCCCCCAAGTGTTTCACTACAGTTTATAAAGCAGAGCCGTGAAAATAAAAAATTCTTTTTTTTTTCCAAAAATGATTTTTTAGCCCCCAGTTTTGTATTTTCACAGGGGTAACAAAAGTTGTTGTCCAATTTGTCCTGAGTACGCTGATACCCCATATGTGGGGGGGAACCACTGTTTGGCCACATGGCAGAGCTCGGGAGGGAAGGAGTGCCATTTGGAATGCAGACTTAGATGGATTGGTCTGCAGGCTTCACGTTGCATTTGCAGAGCCCCTGATGTACCCAAACAGTAGAAACCCCCAAAAGTGACCCCATATTGGAAACTAGACCTCCCAAGGAACTTATCTAGATGTGTTGTGAGAACTTTGAACCCCCAAGTGTTTCACTACAGTTTACAACGCAGAGCCGTGAAAATAAAAAATCTTTTTTTTCCCACAAAAATGATTTTTAGCCCCCCAAATTTATATTTTCCCAAGGGTAACAAGAGAACTTGGACCCCAAAAGTTGTTCAATTTGTCCCGAGTACGCTGATGCCCCATATGTTGGGGTAAACCCCTGTTTGGGCGCAAGGGAAAGCTCGGAAGGGAAGGAGCACTGTTTTACTTTTTCAATGCAGAATTGGCTGGAATTGAGATCGGACGCCATGTCGCGTTTGGAGCGCCCCTGATGTGCCTAAACAGTGGAAACCCCCCAATTATAACTGAAACCCTAATCCAAACACACCCCTAACCCTAATCCCAATGGTAACCCTAACCACACCCCTAACCCTGACACACCCCTAACTTTAATCCCAACCCTAATCCCAACCGTAAATGTAATCCAAACCCTAACCCTAACTTTAGCCCCAACCCTAACCCTATCTTTAGCCCCAACCCTAACCCTAGCCCTAACCCTAACCCTAACGGGAAAATGGAAATAAATACATTTTTTTTTAATTTTATTATTTTTCCCTAACTAAGGGGATGATGAAGGGGGGTTTGATTTACTTTTATAGCATTTTTTATAGCAGATTTTTATGATTGGCAGCCGTCACACACTAAAAGACGCTTTTTATAGCAAAAAAGTTTTTGCGTCTCCACTTTTTGAGACCTATAATTTTTCCATATTTTGGTCCACAGAGTCATTTGAGGTCTTGATTTTTGCAGGACGAGTTGACGTTTTTAATGGTAACATTTTCGGACACATGACAGTTTTTGATCGCTTTTTATTCCGATTTTTGTGAGGCAGAATGACAAAAAAACAGCTATTCATGAATTTCTTTTGGGGGAGGCGTTTATACCGTTCCAAGTTTGGTAAAATTGATAAAGCAGTTTTATTCTTCGGTTCAGTACGATTACAGCGATACCTCATTTATATCTTTTTTTATGTTTTGGCGCTTTTATACGATAAAAACTATTTTATAGAATAAATAATTATTTTGGCATCGCTTTATTCTGAGGACTATAACTTTTTAAATTTTTCACAGATGATGCTGTATGGCGGCTCGTTTTTTGCGGGACAATATGACGTTTTCAGCGGTACCATGGTTATTTATATCTGTGTTTTTGATCGCGTGTTATTCCACTCTTTATTCGGCGGTATGATAATAAAGTGTCGTTTTTTGCATTGTTTTTTTTTTTTTCCCTACGGTGTTCACTGAAGGGGTTAACTAGTGATATAGTTTTATAGGTTGGGTTGTTACGGACGCGGCAATACTAAATATGTGTACTTTTATTGTGGTTTTTTTAATTTAGATAAAGAAATGTATTTATGGGAATAATATATATATTTTTTTTCTTTATTTAGGATTTTTTTTTTTAATTTTTTTTTACACATGTGGAAATTTTTTTTTTTACTTTTTTACTTTGTCCCAGGGGGGACATCACAGATCGGTGATCTGACAGTTTGCACAGCACTCTGTCAGATCACCGATCTGACTTAGAGCACTGCAGGCTTACCAGCGCCTGCTCTGAGCAGGCACTCGGTAAGCCACCTCCCTCCCTGCAGGACCCGGATGCCGCAGCCATCTTGGATCTGGGCACCTGCAGCGAGGAGGAGGTAAGAGACCCTCGCAGCAACGCGATCACATCGCGTTGCTCCGGTGGTCTCAGGAAGCCCGCGGTGAGCCCCCTCCCTGCGCGATGCTTCCCTGTACCGCCGGCACACTGCGATCATGTTTGATTGCGGTGTGCTGGGGGTTAATGTGCCGGGGGTGGTCCGTGACTGCTCCTGGCACATAGTGACGGATGTCAGCTGCGATAGTCAACTGACACCCGGCCGCGATCGGCAGCGCTCCCCCCGTGAGCGCCGCCGATCGCGCTGGACGTACTATCCCGTCGGTCATATGGGCCCACCCCACCTCAACGGGATAGTACGTCCAATGTCAGAAAGGGGTTAATGGATTTCCAAATAAAGAAAAACTTGTGATTTTATACTACATGGATATGCCTTTCCTAATTTGTAAATATAATCAAGTAAACTCACCTCTTCTACACCCTGGGGATCTTGTACTGGATGATCCTGCCCTGATAATGTCATTTGACTGCTGACGTCTATGATTAGCTGCAGCAGTCAGTTGACTCTAACAAATGTGGCTAATGCTGAATCTTTTACTCAAAGTTTAAAACTGACAGGCAGGTGAAATACGCCCACAGAGAAGGCTGGATAGAATGGTTAATAAAGCACTTGTCAGATGCCATTGTCATGTTCCAGACCGGGTTTTGAGTCCTTTTTTCCTGGTCTGGTCAAGTCAAGAGTTAACCTTTCTCAGCCTCTGTTTGAGTTCAGGTTGGCTATTTATTGCCGCTGCTTCCTTGAGGTGATGTCAGTTATAGTTTTTGCCTAGTGCTGCTGTAGCTGACTCTGATATGCTCTGATTTGTCCTGCTGCGTTGCTGTCTGAAACCGTGTCTCTGTTTTCCCCTATTTCCGTCTTGACTCCTTGTTTCCCTTCAGTGTGCTGACTCCCTGGTTTTGAATGGGCTTGTATCCTGACCTGCTTCTGTCTTTTGGCTAATCCGCTCCTGACAGTTACTGACTCCCTGGCTTGTCTCTGACCGTGAGTTTGCTTATTCCTTTGGTACTGCGCTACAGTCTAGGATTTGACCCGGCTAGTTTGACTATTCTGCTGCCACCTGTGGTAGCCTCACTGCTGCACTGCAGGCCAGCTCTGTTTAGATACAGTCCTGCTTCCACTCTACTGCCATCTAGTGGAGCCTGCACCTACCTGCATAGCAGCAGCGTGACATTATAACTGACCAGACAGTTGTTTTTTCTCTGCTCTGCTTTCTGTGGATCCACTCTATACCTTGGCGGATCAAATTACTAGTTTGACACAAATGATGCAGGAACTGTCTGTGGAACATAGGGCCTTGGCCACGTCTCATAACCACCTGCAAAGAGAGTTTTCTGACACGGTAAAATCTTTGCAGGGATCTTTTTCCCAGTCTGTCTGTAAGCACTCCGACACTGTTGATGTTAGGACTCTGAACATTTTGATTACCTTTTGTGCATTACTGCCCTTTTCCAAGATGGCGTCTTTGGTCTCATGCGCACTGTGTCTTCCTGCTATAAAACTCCACCCCAGCCTTCAGTCTGTGCTAGAGTATTCTGCCTTGCATCCAGCTCCTGACCTCTGATTACTCCCTGGCTTTGCATCTGCTCCTGTGAACCTGTGTGGAGATCCTGCTACTCAGCTCTGAGTTTCTGCTGCATACATCGGTTTCCAGTAATCCTCCATCTGGCTGCTTGTGTTTGTTTCCATCTGCATTTGCTGGACATGTAAGCTGTTGCTGCTCTGCTTAAACCTGAGACTTTTACCCAGGCCTCCCTGGTTGTGCTAAGATATTATTTGAACTGCCTTATAAGCATATCTATCTGTGTTTAGACTACCAAGGACTTATTCGTGCCAAGTATCCTCAAGAATAATTGTGCTTCATAGACTTTCTGCGTGATTGCATTTTCCTCTGAAGTTTCCTATAGTCTGTTAAGCTGCGTTTAATATTTACACCAAGTGTTGTGGACTTGAGTTTCTCTCTGCACCTGTTTGAATTACCGTGTGATAATATAGACTTTACCACTTATAAAACTGTGTCCTGTAGTTGTCTTGTTCCATGCAAAGAGTCTCCTGAGTTATCCCTTATAATCATTACAGGATACTCTAGCCTCAAAAGAGGAGACTGCTGGAACAATGACTGCAGAAAGCAGACTAGAGCAGGTGTTCTCCATAATTAGATCACTGCAGAAAGATGTGGAAGGTCTGCAAAAGAAGTTTGGAAGCTTTGAACACAATCAACAAGTGTTTGGACAAACTTTGCAGGACTTAAGCACCTGCATGGCAGCCCAGGAAAACAAACTTGCTGGTATAGAGTCCCAGTATAGACGGGCTTTTCAGGACATAAGCACGCAAATGGCTGCACAAGCAACTTTACCATCTGGGCAACCGCCACCAGCTAGCCCACCTAAGTTGCCCCCATTCAGATTTAATGGTGATCGTGACAAATTTCGTGGCTTTGTGAATCAATGTATGCTTTATTTTGATTTGCATGCTGACCGTTTTCCTAATGATAGATCCAAAGTATTGTGTGTAATAATGCTGCTGACCGCATGAGCGCTCGCCTGGGCGAATCCGATGATTGAGTCTCGTGACCCGCGGTTAAATAATTTGGACGATTTTTTGACCGCTATGGCATTAATGTTTGATGACTCTAATCGCCGTGCAACCGCTGAATCTGCTTTATTGTCGTTACCCTAACACTCCACAGAGAAACACAGTCAATAGGTCCCATACAAAATAGCTTTATTAAATATATATTATTAAAAACACAGAAGGAAAAGGTACATAGGGAAAAATGGGGCTAGTGAAAAACTGTACAACAATGCATAGTACACAAAGGGCTACAAGGTACCACCCACCGCAACAGCACACAATGTATTACTGGCTGATACACAGTATATTAAATATAGTGCACTTGCACTATATTTAATATACTGTGTATCGGCCTTATAGAGATTGACCGGTGTATGTGTGTTCTCAGATGCTTCTATCCACTTTGTGTGGTCTACGCCAGTAATACATTGTGTGCTGTTGCGGTGGGTGGTACCTTGTAGCCCTTTGTGTACTATGCATTGTTGTACAGTTTTTCACTAGCCCCATGTTTCCCTATGTACCTTTTCCTTCTGTGTTTTTAATAATATATATTTAAGAAAGCTATTTTGTATGGGACCTATTGACTGTGTTTCTCTGTGGAGTGTTAGGATCTCTGTTTTACAGTTGTCCCTATTTCTGGTCCTAGCATATGCACATGGTACACTAGTGCTGGTATTAATTTTGATGTATGATATTCTGTGTGCCCGATGTGTGTAATATGTATGACACAACTTTATTATTTTATATTTATTTTTTATTATCGTTACGCCAGGCTAAACGTTCTGTTATTGAGTATGCTACTGAATTCAGGAGATTAGCGGTAGATACTAATTGGGACAGTTATGCACAATTACCTATTTTTAAAAGGGGTCTGTCTAGCATTGTAAAGGATGAATTAGCTCGCTCTGCATCACCACAAGAGCTAGAGACATTTATACAGCATTGTATGTGTAGCGCCCCCACTGCCGCAGGGCCGAGGGGTACCCGGTACCGGGCCTCTGAGTCTATGCTCCGGGGTTGTCACGGTGGCTAGGCCCAGTCCGTGACCCTGTCGTGGGGCGCACAGTGTAATAGGTATAACGGATGATGTAGATGGGGGCTGTAGTGGTGCAGTGCAGTAAATAACGAGGACACCAGGTTGCAGTCTCTTTACCTCTTTACTCAAGATCTCTGGGTCCTCAGTCCAGAACACGGTTCACCAGGCTGCGCAAGTCCGGCCGGTCCAATGGCACCTCCAGAGTTCTCTTCACAGGTGGAAATCGGTGCCTTCCTTCTAGCGCTATGTGTTGCGGTCCTTCCCTGCTGTGCTTACGGAAAGTCCCCACAACTGTTGTGTCTGTTTCTTAAGTTCCCTCACAACTCAATTAGATGATGTTCTGCTAATTCTCCGTCCCTCCCTGGTGTTCTGGTTGGGACGGCACCCGTTTGACGGGTAGGCTCGGAGCTCTTCCGGGTCCCTAGAGTCGCCCTTCTCCACAAGTTGCCCCCCAAGACTGCATAGGTGATTTAGGTGAGACAGCCCGCCTTAGACTGACTGTCCTGCCGCTGTTTGAAGTATTGCTTGAAGCTGAATGTTATAATACTCCCTCGGCGTTCCGGCCACCGGTAGTGCGCCTCAGTAGGATGTTGCCTCGGTCTTACAGCACGACCCCTACTGGTATTTCTCCTTTTGCGTGATCTCGTTTCTGACTCAGCACAATCTATCTCGCTTCTAGTCCTTCCTTGGGCACCGCCGCTATGCTGAGCAGGCACGGTCCCGTTACGTTCGCTCAAGTTGCCCAGCCTCTGTCAGGATCCCACCCCTGACAGAGACCCTACTGTATCTTCCCCCACAACACCCTCTGCCACAAGGTGTTGCCTGGTTCCAACCCAGTCAGCTTTCTGATCTAACTTCCTGCCTGACCCCCAGTTTACCCACTATGGTGGGGAGTGGCCTAATGAATAGAACCCTTAGCTCCCCCCGGAGGCCCAGCTGTGAAATGTATTGGTGTCTGTGATACCTGATCAGATGAACTCCTTCAGTGCCATCAGACGTACCATAGCTCCCCTTAGTGGCGGAGCCACAGTACTGCAACGACCAGGACTCTGGGGCGCTGCACTCCCCCCTGGTTAAACACAGTACTCCGGGACTGGGAAGAAAACAACAATACAAGTTAGCAAAAAGACATACAATTTTGTTGAGTGCAATAACAATAAGTATACTTGAACAGGCTTCCCTTTATGGGAGGTAAGGACACTTGAACGTTACAAACATGGTTAACATTATAAATTACAGGCTATAAATAACTCCTGTTACCCAACCGGGTATTCTACTAAGTGCAAAATTGTTGAACAATAATTTAACATCGCCTTTAAGGACATACACTCTGAATCCACTAAAGACCTTCCTATAATCACATTATAAGGTAATTTAACTTTTTCATTCTCCCACTTTAAATCTGCAGGACCGCCTGTCCTATCGGCGCCAGACCTACTGCCTCTCCTTTCTTACAGGACCGCTCCTTTCAGCCCGAGCCTTCTGTCTTTTCAACTACTATACACAGTATAGAACATAACACACTTTCAGTTTAAGAGCACTGAGCCATCTCTACATGACTCCTATGAGGACTCAGGGTTTACCTTCTATCCTAACTATCTATCAACATTATTAAAACATTTTCTATTGAACATTAAGCCTTCTCATTATCTTTCTCTCTATCATGCATGCTGGACATCACGTCTATCCTTACGGGCCCACTGCATCTTTCTTCTATCTTTCACTTTTTCTTTTCAGAGAACATCATCAGTATTTCTTCACAATTAACTAATTAAATACATATAACTCTCTCATATAAACATTATCATCACGTTCTTTGGTCAAGACATTATTGCTTCCGGTCTTAAAGCAATATCACGGTTTAAGCGCAACAAATGAACATCCCCTTTAAAAGGGGACCAAGTCTCTATGAGGTAGCATATCTTCTCAAGCTACCAGTCCATACTCAGCAAAGGTTCCAGTGTGGTATCTTCTTAAAGAGTCCTTCTTTAAGTAAAACCAGTAGGGAGCGCCTTTAATAAGGTGCAAACTATATACAAGAAGTTCAGATCATGCACTGTTCATGATTTCAGCAGTTCTTTTCAACTAGAAACTTGTGCAAAAACTTTGGAAAACGAACAAAAAAGAAAACAATAGGGATCCCAAGTCAACAGAAGGATCCCCTTAAGAGTTAACCCTGGACGGGTTTAGCAGCACAACAGTAAACTATGTACATTGCTCAGTGTATCAAGGTTTACTCTTCCAAGTCTGGGGGTGGCTTCCGTGAGCACCGCCCTCCTCCTGCCACCACATAAAGGGCGTCTGCACCCCGGATTGGGGTCTGGGTACTCACGGTTCTCCTTGGGGTGATGGTCCGTAAGCATTTAGCACACAAGGAGATTGGGGGAATGACCGCTGGCCTCAGTGAATCGTCGGAGGATAGTACTGTCACTTCTGGCTTGTATCTGCGCACATGCAGGGCATACCACCCCTTATCTCCCCAGTGGCGAGTGTACCGAACTCGGTCTCCCGGGTAAAGATCCCGGCCTGGGTGTCCCTCAACGAGGTGCGCCTCTACATCCCGCCGGTTGACAAATACTTCCAAAGCAAGACCGGGCTCCTTAATGAAGCCCCAACCTCCCTGCAGCCGAAAGGTGCTGATCATGCCATGGCGCTGCGGGCCCCAGTTCTCCTCAGCGGCCTGCCTGACCTGGGCTTTGATTTGGAGGTCCTTCTCCCGCTCAGCCTGACGCCGGAGTTCCTTCTTGCGGGCCCACTCCTCTTCTTGCTGGCGCAGCTGCTGGCGGTATTCCCTCTGGCGAATGACCTCGATACTCTCCCCTTCCTCCTGGGCATTCCCCGGAAACCCCATCAGGTTGGTGGTGGCCGCGCGGGTCCACTTGAAAGTGACCCATTCTCCCTGGAGCTGCGGGGACTGCTTGATGGGTCGCAGGGGGCTATCGGCTGTCTGCAGGGTTTCCCAGGGCCTCTCGCACTCGATGCGGCTACACACCCGTCCAGGTGGTCGTGGTGGGGGCGAGTCTACATCCACCAGCAGGGGCTCTTCAATCGCCACGCCCGGGTCGGCGCTGTTACCTGCTTCCGCCGTATCTCCGGTGCCGGTCTCCTCTGTAGTTGGCTGTGGGATCGATGCCTGGTGCAGGTGTGGCTCCTCCCCAGGGACGGTTGCTCGCTGACAAAGACTCCGGAACTGCCGGAACAGCTCCTCCACCTCTGCCCCGAGGATCTCCTGATTAGCGCAGCCTGGTACGAACTCCGTCGGCTTCCATTGGCGGAGCCTAGTACGGGTCTTCTCTCCCTCTCCGGGGTGACTTCCGCGCTCCATGCTGCCAATCGGATTCTGCCTCGTGGCAGCCAGAGGCTCTGGCTTCTCCACGTCCGGAGGACGGCCTTTCTCTCCTCCACCATCCCACACTAGGAGGCGGGCCCTTCTCCTTGATGGGCAGATTTTCTGAACATAGTAGTATCTGTGAGGGGTGGGCTCCATCTTCGCGCCGCTCTTCCAAGCTACGCCCACGATGACACGCCCCATGTTCCCTGCGCGCCACATATTATTATAATGGCGACGGTTTTGGCGGGGAATGTCACAGCACAGTCTTTGCAACATAATACAGTCCTAGCACAACAAATCTCAGTTCCAAGGCACACATGACCTGATTCTTCAGGCTTAAGTAGATCCTGTTCGTGACGCCAAGTTTTAGCGCCCCCACTGCCGCAGGGCCGAGGGGTACCCGGTACCGGGCCTCTGAGTCTATGCTCCGGGGTTGTCACGGTGGCTAGGCCCAGTCCGTGACCCTGTCGTGGGGCGCACAGTGTAATAGGTATAACGGATGATGTAGATGGGGGCTGTAGTGGTGCAGTGCAGTAAATAACGAGGACACCAGGTTGCAGTCTCTTTACCTCTTTACTCAAGATCTCTGGGTCCTCAGTCCAGAACACGGTTCACCAGGCTACGCAAGTCCGGCCGGTCCAATGGCACCTCCAGAGTTCTCTTCACAGGTGGAAATCGGTGCCTTCCTTCTAGCGCTATGTGTTGCGGTCCTTCCCTGCTGTGCTTACGGAAAGTCCCCACAACTGTTGTGTCTGTTTCTTAAGTTCCCTCACAACTCAATTAGATGATGTTCTGCTAATTCTCCGTCCCTCCCTGGTGTTCTGGTTGGGACGGCACCCGTTTGACGGGTAGGCTCGGAGCTCTTCCGGGTCCCTAGAGTCGCCCTTCTCCACAAGTTGCCCCCCAAGACTGCATAGGTGATTTAGGTGAGACAGCCCGCCTTAGACTGACTGTCCTGCCGCTGTTTGAAGTATTGCTTGAAGCTGAATGTTATAATACTCCCTCGGCGTTCCGGCCACCGGTAGTGCGCCTCAGTAGCATGTTGCCTCGGTCTTACAGCACGACCCCTACTGGTATTTCTCCTTTTGCGTGATCTCGTTTCTCACTCAGCACAATCTATCTCGCTTCTAGTCCTTCCTTGGGCACCGCCGCTATGCTGAGCAGGCACGGTCCCGTTACGTTCGCTCAAGTTGCCCAGCCTCTGTCAGGATCCCACCCCTGACAGAGACCCTACTGTATCTTCCCCCACAACACCCTCTGCCACAAGGTGTTGCCTGGTTCCAACCCAGTCAGCTTTCTGATCTAACTTCCTGCCTGACCCCCAGTTTACCCACTATGGTGGGGAGTGGCCTAATGAATAGAACCCTTAGCTCCCCCCGGAGGCCCAGCTGTGAAATGTATTGGTGTCTGTGATACCTGATCAGATGAACTCCTTCAGTGCCATCAGACGTACCATAGCTCCCCTTAGTGGCGGAGCCACAGTACTGCAACGACCAGGACTCTGGGGCGCTGCATATGCGCATTGATATTTGCATAACTGAGCGTAGGCAGGAGAAGTTTGCTGCATATAACCGTATTTCTAACTTTTCCCTTCCTTCCAAAGAGCCTGCAGGTAAAACATCTCGAGAGGTAGAGGAGGTGCCCATGCAAATTGATTCTGTTCAGAGGCGCGAGAGTAGTGAGCGCCGGGAACATCGCCTTCGAGAAAGTCTATGCTTCTACTGCGGCCAGTCGGACCACTTTCTAATCAACCGTCCCAAGTGTCCCAAGTGGCCTAACAAGGTGCTAGCAGCAGTAGGGGAGTATGACAACTATGATGATGAATCTGACATCTCTGAATGTAGCCTGCCTTTAAACGCTGTATTCCATTCACTTTCTATGACTTCACCAGCCAAGGAGCTAAATGAAAAGAACTCTCATTGTTCTCTCCCAATTAAGATCCTGTGTACAGGACAGAGGATTTCCAGTGCAGCTATGATTGACTCTGGTGCAGGTGGCAATTTTATGGATATCGCATTTGCCAAGGAACATGGTATTGAAATTCAGCAAAGAGTCTCTCCAATTACCATGGAAACAGTGGATGGGTCACCTTTAATCTGTGGGCCTGTGGATCAGGAGACCACACCCCTTGAGATTTTGTTGGAGCCAAATCATCAAGAGCAACTCTATTTCTTGTTAATATCTTCTCCTCATTTTCCTGTGATTTTAGGCATCCCTTGGCTGCGTTCTCAGAATCCAACAATCAACTGGGAGACCAAGGAGATTATCTTTCCAACAAGGAGCATCTCAGCATTAACTGAAGCTGTCCCCAAGTCCACAGCTACGGAACCACTGGTACAGGTATTTACTTTACCTTCAGCATATAAAGAGTTCTCTGACATCTGTGACAAGAAGAATGCAGATCAGCTTCCTCCACACAGACATTATGACTGTCCCATTGAGTTGCTTCCTGGGGCAGCTATTCCTTTTGGTAACATATATCCTTTGGCGGCACCTGAGCTTCAAGCCTTAAAGGAGTATATTGATGAAAATCTGGCCAAAGGCTTCATACGTCCTTCTTCTTCACCAGCAGGGGCACCTATATTTTTTGTAAAGAAGAAGGATGGGTCCCTGAGACCCTGTGTGGACTATCGAGAGCTCAATAAGGTAACCGTACGGAATCGTTACCCTTTGCCTCTGATTCCCGAATTACTGGAAAGAGTCCACCATGCTAAGGTGTTCTCTATACTGGATCTTCATGGGGCTTATAATTTGGTGCGTATTCGTCCAGGGGATGAGTAGAAGACAGCATTCCGATGCCGGTATGGACACTTTGAATATCTCGTGTTGCCCTTCAGGCTTTGTAATGCCCCTGCAATGTTTCAACACCTTGCTAATGACATTTTCAGAGATTTGTTGGACCAGTTTGTGGTGATCTATTTGGACGATATTCTAATATTTTCTGACTCTCTACAGGAACATGAAGAACATGTCAAAGCTTTTTTAAGACGTCTGAAAGAGAACCATCTGTATATCAAGATGGAGAAATGCGAGTTCCATCGTTCTGAGATACAGTTCTTAGGTTATATCATCTCTCCCCAGGGGCTGAACATGGAATCTGGTAAGATTCAGGCTATCCTTGACTGGCCGGTACCCAAGAACGTTAAGGAGGTGCAACGTTTTATTGGTTTTGCAAATTTCTACAGACGTTTTATTCGAAATTTTTCTGATATTGTTCGTCCCATTACTTGCTTGACAAAGAAGGAAAAGCCCTTTAAGTGGTCATCACAGGCTCAAGAAGCTTTTGATCGGCTTAAGATCTGTTTCACCTCAGCACCGCTGTTGATACACCCAGATCCAACACTTTCTTTCATTGTGGAGGTGGACGCTTCTGATAATGCCTTGGGGGCTATTCTCTCCCAAAGAACTGGAGAGAAGGGTCTGCTACATCCTTGTGCTTTCTTTTCCCATAGAATAACCTCAGCAGAGAAGAATTACGATGTGGGAGACAAGGAATTGCTGGCTATTATTGTGGCTTTCAAGGAATGAAGGCATCATCTGCGAGGAGCTGCACAACAAATCGTAGTGCTTACTGACCATCGCAATTTAGAGTTCCTCAGATCTGCTAGATGCCTTTCTCCTCATCAGGCTCGTTGGAATTTATTTTTAAATCAATTCAATTTCTTGTAATGGGAAGGCTGATGCTTTATCCCGAATCCATGCTGCGTATTCCGTACCTGGAGCCCCGTCCAAGACCATTCTATCTGATGCCAATTTCATCGGAGTTATCCACGATCAGGACTTGAGGAAGAAGTGCAGGGAGGCCTATGACGCTGATGTATTTCTGGCCAACCCACCTGTTGATATTAATCTTGTCTTTAAGGGTGGCATGTGGTTCAGAGATCGACGTATCTATGTCCCTGAGGCCGTCCGTCTGCAGATCCTCAAGTTGGTACATGACTCCAAGTTGGCTGGTCACAGGGGGGTACAGAAGACACAAGAGTTCCTAAGCCGATTTTTCTGGTGGCTAACTTGCCTGAAGGATACTAAGGACTATGTTCTCTCTTGCGAGGTATGTGCTCGTTACAAGACTCCTCGTGTGGCACCTATGGGTCTTCTACAACCATTACCTGTTCCGTTCCGCCCTTGGGGGTCTATATCAATGGACTTTATTGTGGAGCTGCCTACATTGGGGGGCATGAATACGATCATGGTAGTAGTTGATCGCCTGACTAAAGCCGCTCATTTTGTTCCATGCACCGGCCTCTCCTCAGCTAAGGATACAGTGAACTTGGTTATTCAGAATGTCTTCCGGCTGCATGGGGTCCCGGATGAGATCATCTCTGACCGTGGCGTACAGTTCACTTCAAGATTCTGGAAGGGGTTTTGCTCTGCACTCAATATTAATGTCTGTCTCTCTTCCGCTTACCATACCCAGACAAATGATCAGACTGAGCGTACCAACCAGACGTTGGAACAATATCTAAGATGCTATGTTAGCCATCTCCAAGATGATTGGTTGGAATTACTGCCATTAGCCGAATTTTCATACAATAATTCTCAGAGCGCCTCCACTAAGTTCACTCCTTTCTTTGCCAACCTGGGTTATCATCCATGTATCTTACCTAGGTCTCCGATTAATTCTCCGGTTCCAGCAGTGGAGGAAAGGCTGACTGAGATGAGGCAAAATCTGGAGGTTCTGAAGGAATCCCTGACCACGGCTCAAGAACGTTATAAGAGATCGGCTGATAGATTCCGTAAACCTGTACCCATGTTCAAGGTAGGAGATTCCGTGTGGTTAGCAACTAAGAATCTGAAGCTAAACATTCCTTCACAAAAACTTGGACAGAAATTCATTGGTCCTTTCAAGATCAACGGTATTGTGAGCTCTGTGGCCTGCCGTCTGAAGCTGCCTAGGACTATGAAGGTACACCCAGTTTTTCATGTATCTTTACTAAAGCCTGTATCTCCTAATTCCTTCCATGGATGTGTTGTGCCACCTCTGCAGCCTGTGGTGATTGATGGGCAAGAACAATTTGTGGTGGAGGAAATTATTGATTCCAGGATTCGCAGGAATCGGCTCCAATATCTGATAAGATGGCAGGGATATTCCCCTGAGGAAGACTCTTGGGAAGACTCTTGGGAACCTGTGGAAAACATCAATGCCCAACAGAAGATCTCTCGTTTTCATCAAAGATTCCCTGAGAAATCAGGTCCAGGATCATCCTTAGGCCGCTTCTAAGGAGGGAGTAATGTCAGGACTCATGTGCACTGTGTCTTCCTGCTATAAAACTCCACCCCAGCCTTCAGTCTGTGCTAGAGTATTCTGCCTTGCATCCAGCTCCTGATGACTCCTTGGCTTTGCACCTGCACCTGCTCCTGTGTACCTGTGCGGAGATCCTGCTACTCAGCTCTGAGTTTCTGCTGCATACATCGGTTTCCAGTAATCCTCCATCTGGCTGCTTGTGGTTGTTTCCATCTGCATTTGCTGGACATGTAAGCTGTTGCTGCTCTGCTTAAACCTGAGACTTTTACACAGGCCTCCCTGGTTGTGCTAAGATATTATTTGAACTGCCTTATAAGCATATCTATCTGTGTTTAGACTACCAAGGACTTATTTGTGTCAAGTACCCTCAAGAATAATTGTGCTTCAAAGACTTTCTGCGTGATTGCATTTTCCTGTGAAGTTTCCTATAGACTGTTAAGCTGCGTTTAGTATTTACACCAAGTGTTGTGGACTTGAGTTTCTCTCTGCACCTGTTTGAATCACCGTGAGATAATATAGACGTTTTACTGCTTATAAAACTGTGTCCTGTAGTTGTCTTGTTCCATGCAAAGAGTCTCCTGAGTTATCCCTTATAATCATTACAGTTGATGTCTCATTGCACTCTCCTGAACCTACGGTCAGGCTTCCAAATGCCTTCTTTGGGGAAAAGAAGAGGTTCTGTACCATTAAGGAGAGTTGCAAGCTATTGTTTTCTCTTAGATCCCGTTCTTCTGGAGATGAGAGTCAGCGAGTGTGGATAATCATTTCCTTACTTCGGGAGGGACCTCAGTCGTGGGCTTTCTCTTTACCTGCTTCTCACCCTGAACGTGTGTCTGTGGATAACTTCTTTGAGGCCCTAGAACTTATTTTTGACGAGCCTGACCGGGTCAGAGTGGCAGAGGACACAATCATGAGTCTCTATCAGGGTAAGTTCTCGGCTGAATGGTATAGCTCTGAGTTCTGTCGATGGTCCACTGAGGTGTCCTTGGATGACTCTGCGCTGATGTCAGTTTAGGAGATGACTGTCAGATTACCTGAAGGACTCTCTGGCTCTCCATCCACTACCCAGCTTATTGGAGAAGGCTATGACTCAGGCTATCCATATGTATCGGAGGCTATGGGAGAGAGGTGTTACACAGTGAGAGGTTCTGTTGCTCCCTGCTAATCCTGTTGTTTTGCCACCGTCTGAACCTATGGAGGTGGGGTTACCAACCTCAATGTGAAGGAGAGGAGATAGCAATGTGAAGGAAAGCTGTGTTTTTACTGCAGAGATCCCAGACATTGGAAAAAGGACTGTTCCTCCTGCCCACTGACTAACAAGAAGCTGAGTCTGGATGATTGTCGAGGAGGTCACCCAGACTCTCAAGTACCTTTTTTCTCATTCTCTAAAGTATTGTTGGAAGTGGAAATTAGTTGTGGGAGTTGCTTCAAGCCCACCTCTGCTTTTGTGGACTGTGGGTCATCCAAGAGCTTTATTGACACTGACTTGGTGACCAAGTGTAAGTTAGGGACAGTTGGGCTGGAGACTCCTATTCATATTATTGCCATTGACAAAACACAGCTGTCTAAGAATGTCATTAAATTAGTCTCAAAGGAGTTTCTCCTTAAAGTGGGTTCCTTGCACAATGAACATATTTCATGTTTTGTTCTGGACAATCTGCCTGCGGGACTGGTGTTGGGGTTCCCCTGGGTACAGTTTCATAACCCTGTAATAGATTGGGAATCTCGGAACATCGTCAAATGGGGTCCTAATGGTGTCAAAAGTTGCCTTACTACTGTACGTGTGTCATCCGTTAATCTGGAAGGTATTCCAGAGTACCTGAAGGATTTTGAGTATGTTTTTTCCATAAAAGAGGCTGAGGTCTTACCACCACACTGCCCTTTTGACTGTACTATTAATCTGGTTCCAGGTGCTTAATTGCCCAAGGCCCGTTTGTACAACCTCTCTGGCCCAGAGCGAACTGTTATGAAGGAGTATATTTCTGAAAGCCTACATAAAGGCCAAATCCATATCTCTGTCTCTCCTGTGGCGGCTGGATTCTTTTTTGCAAAAAAAAAAAGATGGCGGTTTGCGCCCATGCCTGGATTTTCTCAAGCAGTGAGATGCTCGGGCAAGTACTGAGTAATGGCGAACATGCTCGCTCATCACTATTACTCACCTGTCCTGGCCCCAGTGCTGGGCTTTGCTTTCCTTGTTTTATGGTATGCTTCCTCTGTGCTAGTCAATACTTAGTTACTGTTAACCCAGCAAACACTTGTCATATTCCTGTTGTCAGATTACTCGAGGCCAGGGGCTCCTTCCCTGTCCCTAACTCTAGAGGCACCCTATTTATCTCTGCTCTCCAGATTACTTCTGATGGTGAAGATGCTGTGGGTTACATACCTTGTTGAACTCCTGGATCAGATTTTGACAGTGCTGACTGATATTTGCCAATAATTATTCTAAGTGTATAGCGAATTGTATTTGTAACTATGTATTTTCTTTATTGCCACATTCCAAGAGCCAGCACATTTTTATCTTTCTGTCAAAAAAGCTATATGATGGAGAGGAATTTTTGTTTTTGCAGGATCTTTTTTGGATTATTATTGCTAAATATCAAATATTTTTAATGCAGAAATATGAAAAAAAAACTGCAGTTCCACTATTGTTTTTTCAGTTTGCGCCCTGTAGTATATTGTAAATAATTTGTTAGCGTTATGGGTTGGGATGATTACTGCAATTTCAAACACACTGCTCAAAAAAATAAAGAGAACACTTACATCGCACACCATGTCTCGATAAAAAAAAAAAGATTTAAGTTTAAAATCTTTATTTATATAAATTGCATAATTCTTTAAGAACAAAACAACATATCAAAAGTCTATGGAAAACAAATTGATTAACAAATTGAGGGCTCGATTGCAAATCACCCTGAAAGTCAAAGGAAAAAATTGAAATCACAGGTGGATCCAATTTCCATTTTGAATTTCATCACGGTACATAATAGTGTGACTAAGCAGTATGTATGGCCCTCATATATCTATATGCACTCGTGACAACTTCTGGGCACAATCCTGATGAGATGGGGGTTAATGTCCTGCCAGACCTGGTCATCAGTGAGCTTCTGAACTATTTGTGATGGTACTCGTCAGATCCCCTAATTTATCATGTCTCAGAGGTTCTCAATTGGATTCAGATGTGGGAAACGTTAAGGCCAGTCAATAGCATGAACACCTTCATCATCCAGGAATTGTGAACATACTGGCCACATGAAACTAAGCAATGTCCTTCACAAGGAGGAATCCAAGGCTCACTGCACCAGTGTAATGTCTGGCAATGGCTCGAAGGATTTAATACTGGTACTGTGGTACATTTAGCAGTCGAGGTGTGACCCTCCAAGGAACTGCCTCCTCAGGCCACTACTGAGGAATGATGGATAATGTTGCAGGCAGCATAATTTCACCACAATGTCCAAGACTCATTCGTGTCTGTCATATATGATCAGTGTACACCTGCTGTGATCTGTGAAAAAACAAGTCGCCAGTGGTGGATCTGCTAATGCTAATGTATTCTGGCGAAACATGAACACTGTAATCCACTTGGAGGTCATTTTGTAGGGCTCTAGTAGTGGTCTTCCTGTTTCACCTTGTACAGTGGAGAATATACCAGCCTTCATGTTGGGTTGATGCTCTTAAATTGCCGGTTCCTGTGACATCATGTATAGATGTGCCATCTTGGAGGAACTGGACTACCTATGCAACCTGAATGAGCTGGTACTGCCATGGTACCACTAGTGACAAGGACATAGCAAAATGCTGAACTACAGAAAAAAAGTCTAAAAGAGTAAAAAGAAAATAATCGTCTGATCTCTACCTGCAAAACCATTCATTTTTTGTGTTTTCTCACTGCTGCGTCTCCAGTACACTTATCACTTTTTAATTTTCCTTCTTTATGGCCATGTGGGAACTTATTTATGTGCAACAAATAGTAGCTTTTTCCCATAATTTAATGGTTCATACTATACAAACTATTAATTGACTTTTATAACGTTATTTTTGGGGAATGAAGAAAAATGAAACATTTGTATTAGTACCTTTTTTAATTTTATTATTATTATTATTTATTTATTTATATAGCACCATTGATTCCATGGTGCTGTACATGAGAAGGGGTTACATGCAAGTTACAGATATCACTTACAGTAAACAAACTAACAATTACAGGCTGATACAGAGGGGTGAGGACCCTGCCCTCTACAGGATTATGGGGAAGGAGACAATAGGTTGAGGGTTGCTGCAGCTCCGGCGTTGGTGAGGTGGTAGCTTCAGTAATGATGAGGAGGCAGTGGGGTCAGTGCAGGCTGTAGGCTTTCCTGAAGAGATGGGTTTTCAGGTTCCATCTGAAGGATCCGAATGTGGTTGATAGTCGGACGTGTTGGGGCAAAGAATTCCAGAGGATGGGGGATATTCGTGAGAAGTCTTGGAGGCGTGTTATGGTTCTGGTGGTTAGGAACACATGAACTGACCAGATAAGTAAACCAAAAATAAGGACAAGCTCTGGGAATGTGGGAACTTTACTGACCGCAATCCTGATCCTATCAAACACACACTATAGGCAGCCGTGGAGCGTACCTGACTCGGCCTAGACGCCTCTTCACAGCCTGAGAAACTAGCTACCCCTAGAGAGAAACAAAGCCTCACTTGCCTCAGAGAAATTTTCCCCAAAGTGAGAGCAGCCCCCCACAAATAATAACGGTGAGATAAGAGGAAAACACAAACATAGAAATGAAAACAGGTTTTAGCAAATGAGGCCCGCTAATAACTAAATAGTCAGAAGATAGCAAGGAATCTGTGCGGTCAGTATAAAATACTACAAAAATTATCCACGCAGAGAATACAAAAAGACCCCCACACCGACTCACAATGTGAGGGGCACAACTCCGCACCCCAGAGCTTCCAGCTAGCAATCAAATAGCATATAAGCAAGCTGGACTGAACTCATCATATACTGAGAAACATTTTCAAAAAGCAATGAGCAAAAATGGACTAGTATGAACTTAGCTTCTCCATGAGGAGACAGGTCACAAGGGAAGTCCCAGAGAGATCTGAACCAGTACTGAATACAACGACAGCAGGCAACAAGTAAAGGTCCAGGTGGAGTTAAATGGGCAGCAAGCCTAGCAGGAAACGAGGCAGCTGGAGTCCAGCTACAGACCAGCCGTAACACTCAAAGCCACCAGAGGGAGCCCATGAACAGAACTCACAAAGTACCACTCATGACCACAGGAGGGAGCCCAAGAACGGAATTCACAACAGAGGCGATTGGATGAGGAGCGAATATGTGTGGAGGAGAGAAGGAGGTCTTGGGAGGACCAGAGATTACTTGAGGGAAGATATCGGGAGATTAGTTCAGAGATATATTGAGGAGACAGGTTATGGATGGCTTTGTAGGTCACTATTAGTAATTTGAACTGGATACACTGAGGGAATGGGAGCCAGTGAAGAGATTTGCAGAGGGGGGAAGCAGAGGAGTAGCGAGGAGAGATGAAATAGTCGGGCAGCAGAGTTAAGGATGGACTGGAGAGGTGCAAGGGTGTTAGCAGGGAGGCCGCAGAAAAGGATGTTGCAGTAGTCAAGGCGACAGATGATGAGGGCATGCACAAGCATTTTAGTAGATTGACAGTTGAGGAAAGGACGGATTCTGGAGATGTTTTTGAGCTGGAGGTGACAGGAGGTGGAAAGAGCTTGGATGTGCGGTTTGAAGGACAGGGCAGAATCGAAGGTTACTCCGAGGCAGCGGACTTCCGGTACAGGGGAAAGCATGATGTCATTGATTGCGATAGATAGGTCAGGTAAGGAAGATCTATGGGATGGAGGAAAGATGATGAGTTCAGATTTGTCCACATTGAGTTTGAGGAAGCGAGAGTAGAAGAAGGAGGATATGGCTGATAGGCACTCTGGGATTCTGGACAGCAGAGCAGTGACGTCTGGGCCAGAGAGGTAGATCTGAGTGTCATCAGCATAGAGGTGGTACTGGAACCCATGGGACTTTATGAGTTGTCCCAAGCCAAGTGTATAGATTGAGAAGAGTAGGGGTCCTAGAACAGAGCCTTGGGGGACTCCAACAGAGAGAAGATGGAATGAGGAGGTAGTATGGGAGTGGGAGATGCTGAATGTGCGGTTGGAAAGGTACGAGGAGATCCAGGATAGGGCGAGGTCTTTGATGCCAAAGGAGGAGAGGATCTGTAGTAGGAGGCAGTGGTCAACTGTGTTGAAAGCAGAGGACAGGTCTAAAAGGAGGAGTACAGAGTATTGTCCATTACCTTTGTTGGTAAGTAGATCGTTAGTGATTTTGGTCAGGGCTGTCTCAGTTGAGTGATGGGGCAGAAACCAGATTGTAGATAGTCAAAGAGCAAGTTAGATGAGAGGTGGGAGGAAAGTTCAGAGTGGACGTGCTGCTCCAGGAGTTTGGAAGCGAATGGGAGCAGTGATATTGGGCGATAGCTGGACATAGCAGTTGGATCGAGGGTTGGCTTTTTAAGGATAGGCGTGATTGTGGCATGTTTGAAAGCAGAAGGGAAGGTGCCAGAAGATAGTGATAGGTTGAAGAGGTGGATTAGGGATGGGATAAGTGTGGTGGTGAGGTTGGGGAGGAGGTGGGATGGGGTCGAGCGCACAGGTGGTGAGGTGCGATTTGGAGGAGACAATTAAGCCCCCCTTCGGTGATGTTGGATAGGGAGGTTATGGGGTTTGGGTATTGGTCTGGTATACAAAGGGGTTGTGGTGGTTGAACAATGAAGACTTGCCTTGTTTGGTGGATCTTATTTTTAAAGTGTGTGGCAAAGTCCTCAGCAGAGATGAGTTAGGTTGGAGGGGGCAGTGGGGGGCGGAGGAGGGAATTGAAGGTTTTGAATAACTGTTTGAAGATGTAGGATAGGGAAGATACAAGGGTTGTGAAGTAGGCCTGTTTAGCAGAGGTGAGAGCAGATTTAAAAGCGAGTGTTGCCTGTTTGAATGCAGTGAAGTCATCTTGCAGGTGTGTTTTTTTCCAGCGCCGCTCCACGACCCTGGACACTTGCCAGAGCTTTTTAGTGGTGTTATTGTGCCAAGGTTGTCTATTGATATGTCGCACTTTGCCATGGACGAGAGAGGCAACCGTGTCAATAGCTGATGCAAGAGTGGCATTGTAGAAAGCAATGGCAGTGTCTGTGTCATGGAGTGAGGATATGGATGCCAGTGGTAGGATAGAGTCAGAGAGTGTGTGGGCGTCTAGGTGTGCAAGGTTTCTGCGGGGGTGTGCATTTTACTGGACATGGATGACCGGTGAGGAGGACAGGGATGAGAAGGTGAGCAGGTGGTGGTCGGATAGAGGGAGAGGGGAGATGATGAAGTTAGATAGAGAGCAGAGACGGGTGAATACCAGGTCTAATGTATGTCCGTCTGTGTGGGTGGCTGCGGAGGACCACTGAGTAAGTCCAAAGGATGAGGTAAGGGACAGAAGTTTGGAGGCTGTTGACTGAAGAGTATCAATGTGCTGTGAATTCTGTTCTTGGGCTCCCTCCGGTGGTTGTTGGTGGGCAGTTGTCTCTGGGTTGTAATCCAGGGCAGGTGTTTCTGCTGATTGCAGCTCTACTAGGTATTTAGGTGTGCAGGATCCATTAGTCCTTGCCAGTTGTCCATTGTTCTTGGAGGGATTGCATCTCTGTCTGGCTCCTCATGCCCTGCTGACAATTCAGCTAAGATAAGTGTCTGTTTTTTTGTCTCTGCAGCACACATGCAGTGTGCTTTACAATTCAGTGCAATTCACTGTGTTTTTGTCCAGCTTAGACTTTGTTTGGATTTTTCAGTCATGCTGGATTCTCTGGAGATGCAGATATACATTCTATGTCTTTAGTTAGATGTAGAATATTTGTATTATCTGCTGTGGATATTTTTAGGGTTGTAATACTGACCGATTAGAATTCTGTCCTATCCTTTTCTATTTAGCTAGAAGTGCCTCTTTTGCTAAATCCTGTTTTCTGCCTGCGTGTGTCTTTCCTCTTATACTCACAGTCAATATTTGTGGGGGGCTGCCTATCCTTTGGGGTTCTGCTCTGAGGCAAGATAGAATTCCCATTTCCATCTATAGGGGTATTTAGTCCTCCGGCTGTGTCGAGGTGTCTAGGACGTGTTAGGTACACCCCACGGATACTTCTAGTTGCGGTGTCAGTTTAGGGTTTGCGGTCAGTACAGGTACCACCTACTCCAGAGAACGTCTCATGTGGCTCCAAGGTCACCGGATCATAACAGTACAACTGGCCAACAATGAGTTAAATGCATCTCAGAAGAAGGGAAGAAAGGTGTTGAGCCATTTTTTTTTCTGTAGTCTGTTTTGTCTTTCCTTCCCTCTTTTCCTCTGGGTGACTGAGGAGTCTTGTGCTAGCATGGATGTTCAGGGATTGGCTTCTCGTGTAGACCAGCTTGCTGCTAGGGTACAGGGTATTTCTGATTATATTGTTCAGACTCCGGTTTTAGAGCCTAGGATTCCTACTCCTGATTTGTTTTTTGGGGACAGGTCCAAATTTTTGAGTTTTAAAAACAACTGTAAACTGTTTTTTGCTCTGAAACCTCGTTCCTCTGGTGATCCCATTCAGCAGGTTAAAATTGTCATCTCCCTGCAGAGTGGCGATCCTCAGGATTGGGCATTTTCCCTGGAATCTGGGAATCCGGCCTTGCTTAATGTAGACGCCTTTTTTCAGGCTCTAGGATTATTATATGATGAACCAAATTCTGTGGATCAAGCGGAGAAGACCTTGTTGGCCCTGTCTCAGGGTCAAGAAGCGGCAGAATTGTATTGTCAGAAATTTAGAAAATGGTCTGTGCTGACTAAATGGAATGAGGATGCTTTGGCGGCAATTTTCAGAAAGGGTCTTTCTGAATCTGTTAAAGATGTTATGGTGGGGTTTCCCACGCCTGTTGGTCTGAGTGATTCTATGTCTCTGGCCATTCAGATTGATCGGCGCTTGCGGGAGCACAGAACTGTGCACGCTGTGGCGTTGTCCTCAGAGCAGATGCCTGAGGCTATGCAGTGTGATAGGATTCTGTCTAGAACGGAACAACAAGGATTCAGACGTCAGAATAGGTTGTGTTTTTATTGTGGCGATGCTTCTCATGTCATTTCAGTCTGCCCTAAGCGTACAAAGAGAATTGCTAGTTCAGTTACCATCAGTACTGTACAACCTAAATTTCTGTTATCTGTGACCCTGATCTGCTCATTGTCGTCATTTTCTGTCATGGCGTTTGTGGATTCAGGCGCCGCTTTGAACTTAATGGACTTTGAATTTGCCAGGCGTTGTGCTTTCCCTTTGCAGTGTTTGCAGAACCCTATTCCTTTAAGGGGCATTGATGCTACACCTTTGTCTAAAAATAAACCCCAGTTTTGGACACAGGTGACCATGTGCATGGCGCCAGCCCATCAGGAAGATTGTCGTTTTCTGGTGTTGCATAATTTGCATGATGCTATTGTGCTGGGTTTTCCATGGTTGCAGGTACATAATCCGGTGTTGGATTGGAAGTCTATGTCTGTGACTAGTTGGGGTTGTCAGGGGGTTCATAATGACATTCCTTTGATGTCAATCTCTTCCTCCTCTTCTGAAATTCCAGAGTTTTTGTCTGATTTTCAGGATGTATTTGATGAGCCCAAGTCCAGTTCCCTTCCACCGCATAGGGACTGTGATTGTGCTATTGACTTGATTCCAGGCTGTAAGTTTCCTAAGGGCCGACTTTTCAACCTGTCTGTGCCTGAACATACCGCCATGCAGAGTTATGTTCAGGAGTCTTTGGAGAAAGGGCATATTCGGTCATCTTCTTCACCGTTGGGAGCAGGATTTTTTTTTGTAGCTAAGAAGGATGGCTCCTTGAGACCCTGTATTGATTATCGCCTCTTGAATAAGATCACGGTCAAGTTTCAATACCCTTTGCCTTTGCTTTCCGATTTGTTTGCTAGGATTAAGGGGGCTAGTTGGTTTACTAAGATTGACCTTCGGGGGGCATATAATCTTGTTCGTATTAAGCAGGGTGATGAATGGAAAACTGCGTTTAATACGCCCGAAGGCCATTTTGAATATCTTGTGATGCCATTCGGGCTCTCTAATGCTCCATCTGTTTTTCAGTCCTTCATGCATGATATCTTCCGGAATTATCTTGATAAATTCATGATTGTATATTTGGATGACATTTTAATTTTTTCCGATGATTGGGAGTCTCATGTGAAACAGGTCAGGATGTTATTTCAGATCCTTTGTGATAATGCTTTGTTTGTGAAGGGGTCTAAGTGTCTCTTTGGAGTGCAGAAGGTTTCTTTTTTGGGCTTCATTTTTTCTCCCTCATCTATAGAGATGGATCCGGTTAAGGTTCAGGCCATTCATGATTGGATTCAGCCCACATCCGTGAAGAGCCTTCAGAAATTTTTGGGCTTTGCTAATTTTTATCGCCGTTTCATTGCTAACTTCTCCAGTATGGTTAAACCCCTGACCAATTTGACAAAGAAAGGCGCTGATGTGACAAATTGGACCTCTGTGGCTGTCTCTGCCTTTCAGGAGCTTAAACGCCGATTTACTTCTGCCCCGGTGTTGCGTCAGCCGGATGTTCCTCTTCCGTTTCAGGTTGAGGTTGACGCTTCTGAGATTGGGGCAGGGGCCGTTTTGTCTCAGAGGAATTCTGATGGTTCCGTGATGAAACCATGTGCCTTCTTTTCCCGTAAGTTTTCGCCTGCTGAACGCAATTATGATGTCGGCAATCGGGAGTTGTTGGCTATGAAGTGGGCGTTTGAGGAATGGCGACATTGGCTTGAGGGAGCCAAGCACCGTATTGTGGTCTTGACCGATCATAAAAATTTGATTTACCTCGAGTCTGCCAAACGGCTGAATCCTAGACAGGCTCGATGGTCCCTGTTTTTCTCCCGCTTTGATTTCGTGGTCTCGTATCTTCCGGGTTCTAAGAATATTAAGGCTGATGCCCTCTCTAGGCGTTTTTTGCCTGATTCTCCTGAGGTACTTGAACCGGTTGGCATTCTGAAGGAAGGGGTGGTCATTTCTGCCATTTCCCCTGATTTACAACGGGTTCTTCAGGAATTTCAGGCTGACAAACCTGACCGCTGTCCAGTGGGGAAACTGTTTGTTCCTGATAGATGGACTAGTAGAGTGATTTCTGAGGTTCATTGTTCTGTGTTGGCTGGCCATCCTGGTATTTTTGGTACCAGAGATTTGGTTGGTAGGTCCTTTTGGTGGCCTTCTTTGTCGCGTGATGTGCGTTCTTTTGTGCAGTCCTGTGGGACTTGTGCGCGGGCCAAGCCTTGTTGTTCCCATGCTAGTGGGTTGCTTTTGCCTTTGCCGGTCCCTGAGAGGCCCTAGACGCATATTTCTATGGATTTTATTTCAGATCTTCCAGTTTCCCAGAGGATGTCGGTTATCTGGGTGGTTTGTGACCGGTTCTCTAAGATGGTTCACTTGGTGCCTTTGCCTACATTGACTTCCTCTTCTGATTTGGTTCCGTTGTTTTTTCAGCATGTGGTTCGTTTGCATGGTATTCCGGAGAATATTGTGTCCGACAGAGGTTCCCAGTTTGTTTCTAGGTTTTGGCGGGCCTTTTGTGCTAGGCTGGGCATTGATTTGTCTTTTTCGTCCGCATTTCATCCTCAGACAAATGGCCAGACCGAGCGAACTATTCAGACTTTGGAAACTTATTTGAGATGCTTTGTGTCTGCTGATCAGGATGATTGGGTGGCTTTCTTGCCATTGGCCGAGTTTGCCCTTAATAATCGGGCTAGTTCGGCTACCTTGGTTTCGCCCTTGTTTTGTAATTTTGGTTTTCATCCTCGTTTTTCTTCGGGGCAGGTTGAGCCTTCTGATTGTCCTGGTGTGGATTCTGTGGTTGACAGGTTGCAGCAGATTTGGGCTCATGTGGTGGACAATTTGGTGTTGTCTCAGGAGGAGTCTCAGCGTTTTGCTAACCGTCGTCGGTGTGTTGGTTCCCGGCTTCGGGTTGGGGATTTGGTCTGGTTGTCTTCCCGTCATGTTCCTATGAAGGTTTCTTCCCCTAAGTTTAAGCCTCGGTTTATTGGTCCTTATAGGATTTCTGAGATTATCAATCCAGTGTCTTTTCGTTTGGCCCTTCCAGCCTCTTTTGCCATCCATAATGTTTTCCATAGATCTTTATTGCGGAAATATGTGGTGCCCGTTGTTCCCTCTGTTGATCCTCCTGCCCCTGTGTTGGTTGATGGGGAGTTGGAGTATGTGGTTGAGAAGATTTTGGATTCTCGTTTTTCGAGGCGGAAGCTTCAGTATCTTGTCAAATGGAAGGGTTATGGCCAGGAGGATAATTCTTGGGTTTTTGCCTCCGATGTCCATGCTGCTGATTTGGTCCGTGCCTTTCATCTGGCTCATCCTGATCGGCCTGGGGGCTCTGGTGAGGGTTCGGTGACCCCTCTTCAAGGGGGGGGTACTGTTGTGAATTCTGTTCTTGGGCTCCCTCCGGTGGTTGTTGGTGGTAGTGCAGTTGTCTCTGGGTTGTAATCCAGGGCAGGTGTTTCTGCTGATTGCAGCTCTACTAGGTATTTAGGTGTGCAGGATCCATTAGTCCTTGCCAGTTGTCCATTGTTCTTGCAGGGATTGCATCTCTGTCTGGCTCCTCATGCCCTGCTGTCAATTCAGCTAAGATAAGTGTCTGTTTTTTTGTCTCTGCAGCACACATGCAGTGTGCTTTACAATTCAGTGCAATTCCTTGTGTTTTTGTCCAGCTTAGACTTTGTTTGGATTTTTCAGTCATGCTGGATTCTCTGGAGATGCAGATATACATTCTATGTCTTTAGTTAGATGTAGAATATTTGTATTATCTGCTGTGGATATTTTTAGGGTTTTAATACTGACCACTAGGGTTGAGCGAAACGGGTCGATCATTTTCAAAAGTCGCCGACTTTTGGCTAAGTCGGCGTCTCATGAAACCCGATCCGACCCCTGTGCTTGTCGGCCATGCGGTACGCGACTTTCGCGCCAAAGTCGCGTTTCAATGACGCGAAAAGCGCCATTTCTCAGCCAATGAAGGTGAACGCAGAGTGTGGGCAGCGTGATGACATAGATCCTGGTCCCCACCATCTTAGAGAAGGGCATTGCAGTGATTGGCTTGCTGTCTGCGGCGTCACAGGGGCTATAAAGGGGCGTTCCCGCCGACCGCCATCTTACTGCTGCTGATCTGAGCTTAGGGAGAGGTTGCTGCCGCTTCGTCAGAAGCAGGGAGAGCGTTAGGCAGGGTCCACTAACCACCAAACCGCTTGTGCTGCAGCGATTTCCACTGTCCAACACCACCTTCGGTGTGCAGGGACTGTGGAAGCTATTTTTTTTTTTTTTTCCCCTCAGCGCTGTAGCTCATTGGGCTGCCCTAGAAGGCTCCGTGATAGCTGTATTGCTGTGTGTACGCCACTGTGGAAACCAACTGCTTTTTTCAAAGCACATATCCTCTTGTTCCTTCCTTTCTGCACAGCTATCTTTTTTGTTTGTCCACACTTTTTATTTAATTTGTGCATCAGTCCACTCCTATTGCTGCCTGCCATACCTGGCTTACATTACTGCAGGGAGATAGTAATTGTAGGACAGTTTTTTTTTTTTTTTTTTTTTTTTTTTGTGGGAGATTAAGATTGGCATTTCTGCTACAGTGCCATCCCTGTGTGTGCCATCTCTCACTGAGTGGGCCATAGAAAGCCTATTTATTTTTTCCGTGATTTGTGTTCTAAAATCTACCTCAACACAAAAACACTACATCAATCAGTGGGAGAAAAATATTGGCCTCAGTCAGGGCTTGTGTGCCACTGCTGTGTGTGCTATCTCTCATTCAGTGGGCTATAGCAAGCCTATTTTTTTTTTTTTTTTTTAATATTATTTGGTTTCTAAAGTCTCCCTGAAAAAAAAAAAAAACCTAAAAAAACAGTGGGAGAGTAATATTGCCCTTTCAGCTTGTGTGCCAGTCTTGACTCCTGGGTGTGCCACCTCTCTCCCTCTCATTCAGTGGGCCATAGAAAGCCTATTTATTTTTTTTAAAAAATATTATTGGGTTTCTAAAGTCTCCCTGAAAAAACAAAAAATACATAAAAAAACAGTGGGAGAGTAATATTGCCCTTTCAGCTTGTGTGCCAGTCTTGACTCCTGGGTGTGCCACCTCTCTCCCTTTCATTCAGTGGGCCATAGAAAGCCTATTTATTTTTTCCGTGATTTGTGTTCTAAATTCTACCTCAACACAAAAACACTACATCAATCAGTGGGAGAAAAATATTGGCCTCAGTCAGGGCTTGTGTGCCACTGCTGTGTGTGCTATCTCTCATTCAGTGGGCTATAGCAAGCCTATTTTTTTTTTTTTTTTTTTTTTTTTTAATATTATTTGGTTTCTAAAGTCTCCCTGAAAAAAAAAAAAAAACCTAAAAAAACAGTGGGAGAGTAATATTGCCCTTTCAGCTTGTGTGCCAGTCTTGACTCCTGGGTGTGCCACCTCTCTCCCTCTCATTCAGTGGGCCATAGAAAGCCTATTTATTTTTTTTTTTTAATATTATTTGGTTTCTAATTCTCCCTGAAAAAAAAAAAAAAAACCTAAAAAAACAGTGGGAGAATAATATTGCCCTTTCAGCTTGTGTGCCAGTCTTGACTCCTGGGTGTGCCACCTCTCTCCCTCTCATTCAGCGGGCCATAGAAAGCCTATTTATTTTTTTTTAAAAATATTATTGGGTTTCTAAAGTCTCCCTGAAAAAACAAAAAATACATAAAAAAACAGTGGGAGAGTAATATTGCCCTTTCAGCTTGTGTGCCAGTCTTGACTCCTGGGTGTGCCACCTCTCTCCCTTTCATTCAGTGGGCCATAGAAAGCCTATTTATTTTTTTTTTTAAATATTATTGGGTTTCTAAAGTCTCCCTGAAAAAAAAAAAAAAACCTAAAAAAACAGTGGGAGAGTAATATTGCCCTTTCAGCTTGTGTGCCAGTCTTGACTCCTGGGTGTGCCACCTCTCTCCCTCTCATTCAGTGGGCCATAGAAAGCCTATTTATTTTTTTTTTAAAATATTATTGGGTTTCTAAAGTCTCCCTGAAAAAAAAAAAAAAAACCTAAAAAAACAGTGGGAGAGTAATATTGCCCTTTCAGCTTGTGTGCCAGTCTTGACTCCTGGGTGTGCCACCTCTCTCCCTCTCATTCAGTGGGCCATAGAAAGCCTATTTATTTATTTTTTTAAATATTATTGGGTTTCTAAAGTCTCCCTGAAAAAAAAAAAAAACCTAAAAAAACAGTGGGAGAGTAATATTGCCCTTTCAGCTTGTGTGCCAGTCTTGACTCCTGGGTGTGCCACCTCTCTCCCTCTCATTCAGTGGGCCATAGAAAGCCTATTTATTTTTTTTAAAAAATATTATTGGGTTTCTAAAGTCTCCCTGAAAAAACAAAAAATACATAAAAAAACAGTGGGAGAGTAATATTGCCCTTTCAGCTTGTGTGCCAGTCTTGACTCCTGGGTGTGCCACCTCTCTCCCTTTCATTCAGTGGGCCATAGAAAGCCTATTTATTTTTTTTTTTAAATATTATTGGGTTTCTAAAGTCTCCCTGAAAAAAAAAAAAAACTAAAAAAACAGTGGGAGAGTAATATTGCCCTTTCAGCTTGTGTGCCAGTCTTGACTCCTGGGTGTGCCACCTCTCTCCCTCTCATTCAGTGGGCCATAGAAAGCCTATTTATTTTTTTTTTAAAATATTATTGGGTTTCTAAAGTCTCCCTGAAAAAAAAAAAAAAAACCTAAAAAAACAGTGGGAGAGTAATATTGCCCTTTCAGCTTGTGTGCCAGTCTTGACTCCTGGGTGTGCCACCTCTCTCCCTCTCATTCAGTGGGCCATAGAAAGCCTATTTATTTTTTTTTTTAAATATTATTGGGTTTCTAAAGTCTCCCTGAAAAAACAAAAAATACATAAAAAAACAGTGGGAGAGTAATATTGCCCTTTCAGCTTGTGTGCCAGTCTTGACTCCTGGGTGTGCCACCTCTCTCCCTTTCATTCAGTGGGCCATAGAAAGCCTATTTATTTTTTCCGTGATTTGTGTTCTAAATTCTACCTCAACACAAAAACACTACATCAATCAGTGGGAGAAAAATATTGGCCTCAGTCAGGGCTTGTGTGCCACTGCTGTGTGTGCTATCTCTCATTCAGTGGGCTATAGCAAGCCTATTTTTTTTTTTTTTTTTTTTTTTTTTATATTATTTGGTTTCTAAAGTCTCCCTGAAAAAAAAAAAAAAACCTAAAAAAACAGTGGGAGAGTAATATTGCCCTTTCAGCTTGTGTGCCAGTCTTGACTCCTGGGTGTGCCACCTCTCTCCCTCTCATTCAGTGGGCCATAGAAAGCCTATTTATTTTTTTTTTTAAATATTATTGGGTTTCTAAAGTCTCCCTGAAAAAACAAAAAATACATAAAAAAACAGTGGGAGAGTAATATTGCCCTTTCAGCTTGTGTGCCAGTCTTGACTCCTGGGTGTGCCACCTCTCTCCCTTTCATTCAGTGGGCCATAGAAAGCCTATTTATTTTTTTTTTAAAATATTATTGGGTTTCTAAAGTCTCCCTGAAAAAAAAAAAAAAACCTAAAAAAACAGTGGGAGAGTAATATTGCCCTTTCAGCTTGTGTGCCAGTCTTGACTCCTGGGTGTGCCACCTCTCTCCCTCTCATTCAGTGGGCCATAGAAAGCCTATTTATTTTTTTTTTAAAATATTATTGGGTTTCTAAAGTCTCCCTGAAAAAAAAAAAAAAAACCTAAAAAAACAGTGGGAGAGTAATATTGCCCTTTCAGCTTGTGTGCCAGTCTTGACTCCTGGGTGTGCCACCTCTCTCCCTCTCATTCAGTGGGCCATAGAAAGCCTATTTATTTTTTTTTTTAAATATTATTGGGTTTCTAAAGTCTCCCTGAAAAAACAAAAAATACATAAAAAAACAGTGGGAGAGTAATATTGCCCTTTCAGCTTGTGTGCCAGTCTTGACTCCTGGGTGTGCCACCTCTCTCCCTTTCATTCAGTGGGCCATAGAAAGCCTATTTATTTTTTCCGTGATTTGTGTTCTAAATTCTACCTCAACACAAAAACACTACATCAATCAGTGGGAGAAAAATATTGGCCTCAGTCAGGGCTTGTGTGCCACTGCTGTGTGTGCTATCTCTCATTCAGTGGGCTATAGCAAGCCTATTTTTTTTTTTTTTTTTTTTTATATTATTTGGTTTCTAAAGTCTCCCTGAAAAAAAAAAAAAAACCTAAAAAAACAGTGGGAGAGTAATATTGCCCTTTCAGCTTGTGTGCCAGTCTTGACTCCTGGGTGTGCCACCTCTCTCCCTCTCATTCAGTGGGCCATAGAAAGCCTATTTATTTTTTTTTTAAATATTATTGGGTTTCTAAAGTCTCCCTGAAAAAACAAAAAATACATAAAAAAACAGTGGGAGAGTAATATTGCCCTTTCAGCTTGTGTGCCAGTCTTGACTCCTGGGTGTGCCACCTCTCTCCCTTTCATTCAGTGGGCCATAGAAAGCCTATTTATTTTTTTTTTAAAATATTATTGGGTTTCTAAAGTCTCCCTGAAAAAAAAAAAAAAACCTAAAAAAACAGTGGGAGAGTAATATTGCCCTTTCAGCTTGTGTGCCAGTCTTGACTCCTGGGTGTGCCACCTCTCTCCCTCTCATTCAGTGGGCCATAGAAAGCCTATTTATTTTTTTTTTAAAATATTATTGGGTTTCTAAAGTCTCCCTGAAAAAACAAAAAATACATAAAAAAACAGTGGGAGAGTAATATTGCCCTCTCAGCTTGTGTGCCAGTCTTGACTCCTGGGTGTGCCACCTCTCTCTCTCTAATTGTGGGCCATAGAAAGCCTTTTTTTTTTTTTTTTTTAATATTATTTGGTTTCTAAAGTCTCCCTGAGAAAAAAAAAAAAATAAATTAGGTGGGAGATTAATATTGACATTAGTGCTTGAGTGACAGTCCTGCGTGTGTGTCATCTCTGTGATTTTGTGCCACAGAAAACAGAGTGTGTAACATTGTGCCTGATTTTCCTTGTGGTCTCACCAACCTGTTAAGGGATATTGAAATCATACTGAAGTTATAGCTCACCGTGTAAGTTGTTTGACAGCAACAAATAAAGTTACTTTGGTTAAGATTTTAAAACAATGAGGAAGTCTGGTGCAAGAGGTCGTCGTGGGCGTTCATTGTCAGCTGGTAATGATGGTAGTGGTAGAGGAGCATCAGGTGGTCGTGGGGATAAAAATATTCCACCTAAGTCTGGAGCTGTGGAGCCAGTTTCGTCGTCAGGCTACACAAGGCCTCGAACGCTCTCTTTTCTGGGAGTAGGAAAACCGCTTTTAAAGGCGGAGCAGCAACAGCAAGTTTTGGCTTACATTGCAGACTCAGCCTCTAGCTCTTTTGCCTCCTCTTCCGAAACTGGTAAATGTAAAAGCAGCGCGTCGCTTGTGGATGTTCACGGTCAGGGACAAGTCGCTTCCTTGTCCTCCTCAGCAAAAACTACAACAAGAGAGAAGGATGCAGCAGGCGACACAACGGGTCACTCCATGGAGCTCTTTACACATACCGTCCCTGGCTTAGAAAGTGAAACATTTAACAGGCCATGCCCATTACAAGTATATTCTGACATGGAGTGCACTGATGCACAGCCACAGCCAGAGTACTATGCTGCTCCTTTGACTCAGACCACCACATTGCCCTCTCAGGGTACAGATCCACAATCAGACCCTGATGAGACTATGTTGCCCCGCCACGAACGCTATACCACCGACCGACACAGTGACACAGACGAAGTTGCACACGAGCTCGAAGAGGAGGTAATAGATGACCCAGTTATTGACCCCGATTGGCAGCCATTGGGGGAACAGGGTGCAGGCGGCAGTAGTTCAGAAGCGGAGGTGGAGGAGGGGCCGCAGCAGGCATCAACATCGCAACAGGTTACATCTGCCGGGCCCGTATCTGGCCCAAAACGCGTGTCAAAGCCAAAACCTGTTGGAGCACAGCGTTGCCATCCGGTTAAAGCTCAGTCTGCAATCCCTGAAAAGGGATCCGAGTCTAGGAAGAGTGCAGTCTGGCATTTTTTTAAACAACATCCAACTGATCAGCGCAAAGTCATCTGTCAAAAATGTTCAACTAGCTTAAGCAGAGGTCAGAATCTGAAAAGTCTAAATACTAGTTGCATGCATAGACACTTAACCACCATGCATTTTCAAGCCTGGACTAACTACCAAACGTCCCTCAAGGTTGTAGCACCCTCGGCCAATGAAGCTAGTCAGCAACGCAACATCCCTTCCGTCACTGTAAGGCCACCATTTTCCGCACCACAGGCAGTATCTGTGCAGGTTTCTTTGCCAGCCAAAAGCAGTCAGGGTCAGGGAATCACCAGTTTTGTAGGAGGAAATATTGCATCTAGGGCACCGGCGGAAACAATACCGTCTCCAACCGTCTCTCAGTCTGCCATGTACACCGGCACACCCGAAAGTTCCACGATCTCCAGCTCTCCAGTCCAGCTCACCCTACATGAGACTCTGGTTAGAAAAAGGAAGTACTTATCCTCGCATCCGCGTACACAGGGTTTTAACGCCCACATAGCTAGACTAATCTCGTTAGAGATGATGCCCTACCGGTTAGTTGAAAGCGAAGCTTTCAAAGCCCTGATGGAGTACGCTGAACCACGATACGAGCTACCCAGTCGACACTTTTTTTCCAGAAAAGCCATCCCAGCCCTGCACCAGCATGTTAAACAGCGCATCGTCCATGCACTCAGGCAATCTGTGAGTACAAAGGTGCACCTGACTACAGATGCATGGACCAGTAGGCATGGCCAGGGACGTTATGTGTCCATCACGGCACACTGGGTGAATGTGGTGGATGCAGGGTCCACAGGCGACATCAATTTAGGGACAGTTGTGCCTAGCCCACGGTCTAGGAAACAGTTGGCTGTAGGCGTTCGCACCCCCTCCTCCTCCTCCTCCTCGTCCTCCTGCAGAAGCTACAGCTCTTCCACAGAACGCAGTCTGCCAACCACTCCATCGGCAGATGACACTGTTGCACACCAGTTGTCCCATTATGGGCCAGCTACTGCCAAGCGTCAGCAGGCTGTATTGGCTATGAAGTGCTTGGGCGACAATAGACACACCGCGGAAGTTCTGTCCGAGTTCTTGCAACAAGAAACGCAGTCGTGGCTGGGCACAGTAGATCTTGAGGCAGGCAAGGTAGTGAGTGATAACGGAAGGAATTTCATGGCTGCCATCTCCCTTTCCCAACTGAAACACATTCCTTGCCTGGCTCACACCTTAAACCTGGTGGTGCAGTGCTTATTGAAAACTTATCCTGGGTTCTCCGACCTGCTCCTCAAAGTGCGTGCACTTTGCTCACATATCCGACGTTCGCCTGTACACGCCAGCCGTATGCAGACCTATCAGCGGTCTTTGAACCTTCCCCAGCATCGCCTAATCATAGACGTTGCAACAAGGTGGAACTCAACACTGCACATGCTTCAGAGACTGTGCGAACAGAGGCGTGCTGTTATTTATTTGTGGGAGGATACACGGGCAGGCAGTAGGATGGCAGACATGGAGTTGTCAGGTGTGCAGTGGTCTAAGATACAAGACATGTGTCAAGTCCTTCAGTGCTTTGAGGAATGCACACGGCTGGTTAGTGCAGACAACGCCGTAATAAGCATGAGCATCCCCCTAATGCGTCTGCTGATGCAAAGTTTGACGCACATAAAGGAGCAGGCGTCTGCACCAGAGGAAGAGGAAAGCCTTGATGACAGTCAGCCATTGTCTGGTCAGGGCAGTGTACAGGACGAGGTAGCGGGCGAAGAGGAGGTGGAGGACGAGGAGGATGATGGGGATGAGTATATTTTTAATGCCGAACCTTTCCCGGGGGCACAGGAATTTGGTTGCGTGTCACGGCCGGGTTCTGGTTTTTTGAGGGACACAAGTGACGTAGATTTGCCTGCAACTGCCCCTCAACCAATCACAACCGGAGATTTGACAACTGGAACTTTGGCCCACATGGCGGATTATGCCTTACGTATCCTAAAAAGGGACACACGCATTACGAAAATGATGAACGATGACGATTACTGGTTGGCCTGCCTCCTTGATCCACGCTATAAAGGCAAATTGCAAAATATTATGCCACATGAGAACTTGGAACTAATATTAGCAACCAAACAATCAACTCTTGTTGACCGTTTGCTTCAGGCATTCCCAGCACACAGCGCACGTGATCGTTCTCACACGAGCTCCAGGGGGCAGCAGACTAGGAGTGTTAGGGGTGCACACATCAGAAGTGGCATTGGACAGAGGGGTTTTCTGACCAGGTTGTGGAGTGATTTTGCTATGACCGCAGACAGGACAGGTACTGCTGCATCAATTGAAAGTGACAGGAGACAACATTTGTCCAGTATGGTTACTAACTATTTTTCATCCCTTATCGATGTTCTCCCTCAACCGTCATTCCCATTTGATTACTGGGCCTCCAAATTAGACACCTGGCCAGAATTGGCAGAATATGCATTGCAGGAGCTTGCTTGCCCGGCAGCAAGTGTCCTATCAGAAAGAGTATTCAGTGCTGCAGGTTCAATATTAACCGAAAAAAGGACTCGTCTGGCTACCCAAAATGTTGACGATCTAACATTCATTAAAATGAACCACAACTGGATTTCGAAATCTTTTGCCCCACCTTGCCCGGCCGACACCTAGCTTTCCTATGAAAAGCTCTTGCCTGTGAATTACTTTTCTAATGTCTAATTTGCTGCAGCTGATTGTACAGCATACGACATGTTTACACCTCCCTAAATGGCAAAACTCCCCACACGGGGCCGTGGTATCGCGACTTGGCGCAAGCACCCGTGAGACTGCTGTTTGTCTGAAGAGGTGGGTGTGCTCGCTTTTGGTTGACGGCATTGCTACTGGGTCCCTCATAGTACAATGTAGTGTCTCTGGCGGTGGTGGTGCGCACCCAACGTCAGACACACCGTTGTAACATGAGGGGCCCTGGGGCGGTCCCGCCGGCCTCAAGAGAGTTCCCCCCTACCCCAGCTCAAAATGTGCTCTACCACGTGCAAAATTATGTCGCACAGCTCCACCAATCTTTAGTCTATTCGCTGACATCATTCAATGTCTGGCACTGACAATACAAATTTGTAGACATCTATGATGCAACTTAAAGTAGTCTGTGTCTGTGTCCTATATTGGCACCATTAAATAGTTACTGCCAAATTACTATGTCAGAAACTCAGTAGATGAGCCCACCCCTGTACCTAAGTATGCCACCTTTTTTTTTTGTTTTGGTTGTTTTGCGAGACATTAACATCTATTTATATTTTGGGAGTACTGGGACAGACACTCCTTGCACTACTCCTCCACTCACCACCAAGCTGCCTGTGTATCCATGTAACCGCTGTAAAACTGCCATGAGCCTATTGTTTGTTATTTTAGGCCTTTGATAGCCTGTCTGCGGCCCCTACTTGCAATACTCCTCCACTGACCACCAAGCTGCCTGCCCGTGTATCCATGTAACCGCTGTGAAACTGCCATGAGCCTATTGTTTGTTATTTTAGGCCTTTGATAGCCTGTCTGCGGTCCCTACTTTAAATACTCCTCCACTGACCAGACCACTGCTGCCCGTGTACCCCTGGAACCAATTATAAAGTGCCTACAGCCAGCCCATTTTCTTATGTTAGGCCTTTGAAGCCTGTCTGCGGTCCCTACTTTAAATACTCCTCCACTGACCACCAAGCTGCCTGCCCGTGTATCCATGTAACCGCTGTAAAACTGCCATGAGCCTATTGTTTGTTATTTTAGGCCTTTGATAGCCTGTCTGCGGCCCCTACTTGCAATACTCCTCCACTGACCACAATGCTGCCTGGAGTGCCTGCCTGTGTATCCATGTAACCGATGTAAAACTGCCATGACTGCCTACTGTTTGTTATTTTAGGCCTTTGATAGCCTGTCTGCAGCCCCTACTTGCAATACTCCTCCACTGACCACCAAGCTGCCTGCCCGTGTATCCATGTAACCGCTGTGAAACTGCCATGAGCCTATTGTTTGTTATGTTAGGCCTTTGATAGCCTGTCTGCGGTCCCTACTTTAAATACTCCTCCACTGACCAGACCACTGCTGCCCGTGTACCCCTGGAACCAATTATAAAGTGCCTACAGCCAGCCCATTTTCTTATGTTAGGCCTTTGAAGCCTGTCTGCGGTCCCTACTTTAAATACTCCTCCACTGACCACCAAGCTGCCTGCCCGTGTATCCATGTAACCGCTGTAAAACTGCCATGAGCCTATTGTTTGTTATTTTAGGCCTTTGATAGCCTGTCTGCGGCCCCTACTTGCAATACTCCTCCACTGACCACAATGCTGCCTGGAGTGCCTGCCTGTGTATCCATGTAACCGATGTAAAACTGCCATGACTGCCTACTGTTTGTTATTTTAGGCCTTTGATAGCCTGTCTGCAGCCCCTACTTGCAATACTCCTCCACTGACCACCAAGCTGCCTGCCCGTGTATCCATGTAACCGCTGTGAAACTGCCATGAGCCTATTGTTTGTTATGTTAGGCCTTTGATAGCCTGTCTGCGGTCCCTACTTTAAATACTCCTCCACTGACCAGACCACTGCTGCCCGTGTACCCCTGGAACCAATTATAAAGTGCCTACAGCCAGCCCATTTTCTTATGTTAGGCCTTTGAAGCCTGTCTGCGGTCCCTACTTTAAATACTCCTCCACTGACCACCAAGCTGCCTGCCCGTGTATCCATGTAACCGCTGTAAAACTGCCATGAGCCTATTGTTTGTTATTTTAGGCCTTTGATAGCCTGTCTGCGGCCCCTACTTGCAATACTCCTCCACTGACCACAATGCTGCCTGGAGTGCCTGCCTGTGTATCCATGTAACCGATGTAAAACTGCCATGACTGCCTACTGTTTGTTATTTTAGGCCTTTGATAGCCTGTCTGCAGCCCCTACTTGCAATACTCCTCCACTGACCACACCAATGCTGCCCGTGTACCCCTGGAACCTATTTAAAAGTTCATAGAGCCTAGTTATATATTTTATTTACTATTAATAAGGCCATGATGGACTACGCTGTACCACGCTACAAGCTAACCAGTCGACACTTCTTTTGCGAGAAAAGCCATCCCAACCCTCCACCAGCATGTAGAAGACCGCATTGTCCATGCACTCTGGCAATCTGTGAGTACAAAGGTGCACCTGACAACAGACGCATGGACCTGTAGGCATGGCCACGGAAGATTACGTGTCCATTACGGCGCAATGGGTTAATGTGGTGGATGCATGGTCCACAGGGGACAGCCTACTAAGTCTGTCTGCAGTCCCTAATTCAAATTGTCCTCCACTGTCTAAATCGGAACTTCCACCTTCTGGCTTTCGGCCTATAGTATCAGAAATTAAACTGCATTTGGCCTTCAACTTTGGTTAGGGCCTACTAACGGCTTCTGCCCCTCCCTGGTGTTGCCCTCAACTAAATAAAGCTGAGCTTCAACCTTCCGGCTCTCATTATGTGGTTTAAAAAAAAAAAATGGTGGTTAGGGCCTACTAACGGCTTCTGCCCCTCCCTGGTGTTGCCCTCAACTAAATAAAGCTGAGCTTCAACCTTCTGCTCCAAATTACCATTTTAAAAAATGCAATAGGCTTTTCAGGCCTACTAAAGGTGTCTGTCTGTGTGCCCCTCCCTGGTGTTGTCCTCAACTAAATAAAGCTGAGCTTCAACCTTCCGGCTCTCATTATGTGGTTTTAAAAAAAAAAATGGTGGTTAGGGCCTACTAACGGCTTCTGCCCCTCCCTGGTGTTGTCCTCAACTAAATAAAGCTGAGCTTCAACCTTCCGGCTCTCATTATGTGGTTTTAAAAAAAAAAATGGTGGTTAGGGCCTACTAACGGCTTCTGCCCCTCCCTGGTGTTGTCCTCAACTAAATAAAGCTGAGCTTCAACCTTCCGGCTCTCATTATGTGGTTTTAAAAAAAAAATGGTGGTTAGGGCCTACTAACGGCTTCTGCCCCTCCCTGGTGTTGCCCTCAACTAAATAAAGCTGAGCTTCAACCTTCTGCTCCAAATTACCATTTTGAAAAATGCAATAGGCTTTTCAGGCCTACAAAAGGTGTCTGTCTGTGTGCCCCTCCCTGGTGTTGTCCTCAACTAAATAAAGCTGAGCTTCAACCTTCCGGCTCTCATTATGTGGTTTTAAAAAAAAAATGGTGGTTAGGGCCTACTAACGGCTTCTGCCCCTCCCTGGTGTTGTCCTCAACTAAATAAAGCTGAGCTTCAACCTTCCGGCTCTCATTATGTGGTTTTAAAAAAAAAAATGGTGGTTAGGGCCTACTAACGGCTTCTGCCCCTCCCTGGTGTTGTCCTCAACTAAATAAAGCTGAGCTTCAACCTTCCGGCTCTCATTATGTGGTTTTAAAAAAAAAATGGTGGTTAGGGCCTACTAACGGCTTCTGCCCCTCCCTGGTGTTGCCCTCAACTAAATAAAGCTGAGCTTCAACCTTCCGGCTCTCATTATGTGGTTTTAAAAAAAAAAATGGTGGTTAGGGCCTACTAACGGCTTCTGCCCCTCCCTGGTGTTGTCCTCAACTAAATAAAGCTGAGCTTCAACCTTCCGGCTCTCATTATGTGGTTTTAAAAAAAAAATGGTGGTTAGGGCCTACTAACGGCTTCTGCCCCTCCCTGGTGTTGCCCTCAACTAAATAAAGCTGAGCTTCAACCTTCTGCTCCAAATTACCATTTTGAAAAATGCAATAGGCTTTTCAGGCCTACAAAAGGTGTCTGTCTGTGTGCCCCTCCCTGGTGTTGTCCTCAACTAAATAAAGCTGAGCTTCAACCTTCCGGCTCTCATTATGTGGTTTTAAAAAAAAAAATGGTGGTTAGGGCCTACTAACGGCTTCTGCCCCTCCCTGGTGTTGTCCTCAACTAAATAAAGCTGAGCTTCAACCTTCCGGCTCTCATTATGTGGTTTTAAAAAAAAAAATGGTGGTTAGGGCCTACTAACGGCTTCTGCCCCTCCCTGGTGTTGTCCTCAACTAAATAAAGCTGAGCTTCAACCTTCCGGCTCTCATTATGTGGTTTTAAAAAAAAAATGGTGGTTAGGGCCTACTAACGGCTTCTGCCCCTCCCTGGTGTTGCCCTCAACTAAATAAAGCTGAGCTTCAACCTTCTGCTCCAAATTACCATTTTGAAAAATGCAATAGGCTTTTCAGGCCTACTAAAGGTGTCTGTCTGTGTGCCCCTCCCTGGTGTTGTCCTCAACTAAATAAAGCAGAGCTTCAACCTTCCGGCTCTCATTATGTGGTTTAAAAAAAAAAAATGGTGGTTAGGGCCTACTAACGGCTTCTGCCCCTCCCTGGTGTTGTCCTCAACTAAATAAAGCTGAGCTTCAACCTTCCGGCTCTCATTATGTGGTTTTAAAAAAAAAATGGTGGTTAGGGCCTACTAACGGCTTCTGCCCCTCCCTGGTGTTGCCCTCAACTAAATAAAGCTGAGCTTCAACCTTCTGCTCCAAATTACCATTTTGAAAAATGCAATAGGCTTTTCAGGCCTACAAAAGGTGTCTGTCTGTGTGCCCCTCCCTGGTGTTGTCCTCAACTAAATAAAGCTGAGCTTCAACCTTCCGGCTCTCATTATGTGGTTTTAAAAAAAAAAATGGTGGTTAGGGCCTACTAACGGCTTCTGCCCCTCCCTGGTGTTGTCCTCAACTAAATAAAGCTGAGCTTCAACCTTCCGGCTCTCATTATGTGGTTTTTAAAAAAAAAATGGTGGTTAGGGCCTACTAACGGCTTCTGCCCCTCCCTGGTGTTGTCCTCAACTAAATAAAGCTGAGCTTCAACCTTCCGGCTCTCATTATGTGGTTTTAAAAAAAAAATGGTGGTTAGGGCCTACTAACGGCTTCTGCCCCTCCCTGGTGTTGCCCTCAACTAAATAAAGCTGAGCTTCAACCTTCTGCTCCAAATTACCATTTTGAAAAATGCAATAGGCTTTTCAGGCCTACTAAAGGTGTCTGTCTGTGTGCCCCTCCCTGGTGTTGTCCTCAACTAAATAAAGCTGAGCTTCAACCTTCCGGCTCTCATTATGTGGTTTAAAAAAAAAAAATGGTGGTTAGGGCCTACTAACGGCTTCTGCCCCTCCCTGGTGTTGTCCTCAACTAAATAAAGCTGAGCTTCAACCTTCCGGCTCTCATTATGTGGTTTTAAAAAAAAAATGGTGGTTAGGGCCTACTAACGGCTTCTGCCCCTCCCTGGTGTTGCCCTCAACTAAATAAAGCTGAGCTTCAACCTTCTGCTCCAAATTACCATTTTGAAAAATGCAATAGGCTTTTCAGGCCTACTAAAGGTGTCTGTCTGTGTGCCCCTCCCTGGTGTTGTCCTCAACTAAATAAAGCAGAGCTTCAACCTTCCGGCTCTCATTATGTGGTTTAAAAAAAAAAAATGGTGGTTAGGGCCTACTAACGGCTTCTGCCCCTCCCTGGTGTTGTCCTCAACTAAATAAAGCTGAGCTTCAACCTTCCGGCTCTCATTATGTGGTTTTAAAAAAAAAATGGTGGTTAGGGCCTACTAACGGCTTCTGCCCCTCCCTGGTGTTGCCCTCAACTAAATAAAGCTGAGCTTCAACCTTCTGCTCCAAATTACCATTTTGAAAAATGCAATAGGCTTTTCAGGCCTACTAAAGGTGTCTGTCTGTGTGCCCCTCCCTGGTGTTGTCCTCAACTAAATAAAGCTGAGCTTCAACCTTCCGGCTCTCATTATGTGGTTTAAAAAAAAAAAATGGTGGTTAGGGCCTACTAACGGCTTCTGCCCCTCCCTGGTGTTGCCCTCAAGTAAATAAAGCTGAGCTTCAACCTTCTGCTCCAAATTACCATTTTGAAAAATGCAATAGGCTTTTCAGGCCTACTAAAGGTGTCTGTCTGTGTGCCCCTCCCTGGTGTTGTCCTCAACTAAATAAAGCAGAGCTTCAACCTTCCGGCTCTCATTATGTGGTTTAAAAAAAAAAAATGGTGGTTAGGGCCTACTAACGGCTTCTGCCCCTCCCTGGTGTTGTCCTCAACTAAATAAAGCTGAGCTTCAACCTTCCGGCTCTCATTATGTGGTTTTAAAAAAAAAATGGTGGTTAGGGCCTACTAACGGCTTCTGCCCCTCCCTGGTGTTGCCCTCAAGTAAATAAAGCTGAGCTTCAACCTTCTGCTCCAAATTACCATTTTGAAAAATGCAATAGGCTTTTCAGGCCTACTAAAGGTGTCTGTCTGTGTGCCCCTCCCTGGTGTTGTCCTCAACTAAATAAAGCAGAGCTTCAACCTTCCGGCTCTCATTATGTGGTTTAAAAAAAAAAAATGGTGGTTAGGGCCTACTAACGGCTTCTGCCCCTCCCTGGTGTTGTCCTCAACTAAATAAAGCTGAGCTTCAACCTTCCGGCTCTCATTATGTGGTTTTAAAAAAAAAATGGTGGTTAGGGCCTACTAACGGCTTCTGCCCCTCCCTGGTGTTGCCCTCAACTAAATAAAGCTGAGCTTCAACCTTCTGCTCCAAATTACCATTTTGAAAAATGCAATAGGCTTTTCAGGCCTACTAAAGGTGTCTGTCTGTGTGCCCCTCCCTGGTGTTGTCCTCAACTAAATAAAGCTGAGCTTCAACCTTCCGGCTCTCATTATGTGGTTTAAAAAAAAAAAATGGTGGTTAGGGCCTACTAACGGCTTCTGCCCCTCCCTGGTGTTGCCCTCAAGTAAATAAAGCTGAGCTTCAACCTTCTGCTCCAAATTACCATTTTAAAAAATGCAATAGGCTTTTCCGGCCTACTAAAGGTGTCTGCCCCTCCCTGGTGTTGTCCTCAACTGAACAAAGCTGAGCTTCCACATTCTGGCTTTCGCCCTATACTATCAGATATTAAACTGCATTTGGCCTACTAGTGTGGTTAGGCCCTTGAAACAGTGTCTGCTGCTCTTGGGTTTGCTACTCCACTGAACAAAGCAATGCCGCCTGTTTAGTCCTGTTACCAATTTTGAACTGCATGTAGCCTACTTTATTCTTTGGCCCTATATCTGTTTCCTCCTCATCCTGCCCATTGCCCAGCCACTGCTAAATGAGTCTGCTGGTACATTGACCTAGACCACTACATTCCCCTTGTACTCTACACAGCCAGAATCTGTCCCTGCTGAAAGTAAGGTTCCCCTTCCCGCATGTTATACCACCTTACACAGGGACAAAGAGGAAGGTGCAGATGAAAGTGCAGGTTCCTTCATCAGGTGGGGGGGCATACTCGTTGGCGACGTCACTGGCACAGGGCCCCTCAGAGTACGCAAAAGTGTCGCTGCTGGTGGGAGGCGCCCCCGCCATGCAAACACACCGCCGTACTTTGAGGGGCCCTGTGCCAGTGGCAATGCGAACGAGTGGGCACCCCCCCTGCTTGCTCAGGATCACAGCACTTGCAACTTTTAAATACTTACCTTTCCCTGCAACACCGCCGTGACGTAGTCCGCATTTCCTGGGCCCACGAAAAACTTGAGCCAGCCCTACTCCCCCCACAACTTTCACCCAATTCCCTATGCCCAACTATTATTATACAGTTAATTAAGATTGGCAAGCTTCAGAAACAAGAATGGATGTTTTTGGCATTAAAATGGGCACTGTAGGTGTTTTCCTGGCCTCCACTCACTGCCGACTATGCTTCCCCATTGACTTGCATTGGGTTTCGTGTTTCGGTCGATCCCCGACTTTTAGCGATAATCGGCCGACTGCACTCGACTCGACTCTGGACAAAATCGGGTTTCCCAAAACCCTACTCGATCTTAAAAAAATGAAAGTCGCTCAACCCTACTGACCACTTAGAATTCTGTCCTATCCTTTTCTATTTAGCTAGAAGTGCCTCTTTTGCTAAATCCTGTTTTCTGCCTGCGTGTGTCTTTCCTCTTATACTAAGTCAATATTTGTGGGGGGCTGCCTATCCTTTGGGGTTCTGCTCTGAGGCAAGATAGAATTCCCATTTCCATCTATAGGGGTATTTAGTAGTGTTGAGCGATACCGTCCGATACTTGAAAGTATCGGTATCGGAAAGTATCGGCCGATACCGGCAAAGTATCGGATCCAATCCGATACCGATACCCGATACCAATACAAGTCAATGTGACTCAAGTATCGGATGGTATCCCTGATGGTTCCCAGGGTCTGAAGGAGAGGAAACTCTCCTTCAGGCCCTGGGATCCATATTAATGTGTAAAAGAAAGAATTAAAATAAAAAATATTGCTATACTCACCTCTCCGACGCAGCCTGGACCTCAGCGAGGGAACCGGCAGCGTTGTTTGCTTAAAATTCGCGCGTTTACTTCCTTACTTGAAGTCCCGGCTTGTGACTGGTCGCGTGCCGCCCATGTGGCCGCGACGCGACCAATCACAGCAAGCCGTGACGTAATTTTAGGTCCTTCAGGATTTTAAAATTACGTTCTGGCTTGTGATTGGTCGCGTCGCGGTCACATGGGCGACGCGACCAATCACAAGCCGTGACGTCACGGGAGGCTGGACACGCGCGCATTTTAAAATGCGCGTGTGTCCAGCCTCCCGTGACGTCACGGCTTGTGATTGGTCGCGTCGCGTCGCGACCAATCATAAGCCAGAACGTAATTTTAAAATCCTGAAGGACCTGAAATTACGTCACGGCTTGCTGTGATTGGTCGCGTCACGGCCACATGGGCGACGCGACCAATCACAAGCCGGGACGTCACGGGAGGCAGGACACGCGCGCATTTTAAAATGCGCGCGTGTCCAGCCTCCCGTGACGTCACGGCTTGTGATTGGTCGCGTCGCCCATGTAACCGCGACGCGACCAATCACAAGCCAGAACGTAATTTTAAAATCCTGAAGGACCTAAAATTACGTCACGGCTTGCTGTAATTGGTCGCGTCGCGGCCACATGGGCGGCACGCGACCAATCACAAGCCGCGACTTCAAGTAAGGAAGTAAACGCGCAAATTTTAAGCAAACAACGCTGCCGGTTCCCTCGCTGAGGTCCAGGCTGCGTCGGAGAGGTGAGTATAGCAATATTTTTTATTTTAATTCTCTCTTTTACACATTATTACATTAATGTTGTTTCGATACCGATACCCGATACCACAAAAGTATCGGATCTCGGTATCGGAATTCCGATACCCGCAAGTATCGGCCGATACCCGATACTTGCGGTATCGGAATGCTCAACACTAGTATTTAGTCCTACGGCTGTGTCGAGGTGTCTAGGACGTGTTAGGTACACCCCACGGCTACTTCTAGTTGCGGTGTCAGTTTAGGGTTTGCGGTCAGTACAGGTACCACCTACTCCAGAGAACGTCTCATGCGGCTCCAAGGTCACCGGATCATAACACAATGGGGATGTTGAAGTCACCCATTATGATGGTGGGAATGTCAGCAGAGAGAAAGTGAAGAAGCCAGGTGGAGAATTGGTCAATAAAGGCAGTGGCTGGGCCTGGAAGTCGGTAGGAGAGTAGATGCGGACAGAGTGGACTTCAAAAGAGGGGAGGATAAGGGAGGGTAGAGGTGGGATTGGGTTAAAGGTGTAGTTAGAAGAAAGGAGAAGACCCACTCCTCCACCGTGTTTGTTGCCGGGTCGAGGGGTGTGGGTGAAGTGGAGGCCTCCGTAACACAGCGCAGCAGGGGAGGCGGTGTCAGAGGGTGTTAGCCATGTTTCTGTGAGGCCAAGGAAGGCAAGATTGCGAGAGAGAAAAAGGTTGTGAATCACGTGAAGCTTATTGCAGATTGAGTGGGCATTCCAGAGTGCTCCAGAGAGAGGGAGCAGGGGGGTGGACGTCAGGGGCACAGGTTTTATGTTGGAAAGATTGTGGTAGTTCATAATGGCAGGCATAGTGTGGTTTACTTGAAGTGTCATCTTTTTCTATAGGTCGCAATAATTGCAATGTTATTTGGTAAATATTTTTTAAATTATATCATACATCTTATTAAATAAAGTAGTTTTGTTGGTGAGTGAGGGAGGGAGGTGAGGGGGCTGGAGTGGATTTTTTTAATTTTATAAATTTTTTTGCTTTGTATTAAATTCAATACTACTACTTATTTTGGCCTTTATCAGACTTACCAGAGTCATGGTAACTGATTTACTGTAGCATCCAACAGGTGACATGGATAAATACAGTGGGATGTTAACTCTTGTGTAGCTGTCATGCACCTAGTGCACTAGAATTTGCACCCAAAAACTTTCACGACTTAGTAGTGATGAGCGAGCGTGCTCGGATAACGTGTTACCAGAGCATGCTCATGTGCTAATTGAGCATATTGGCGTGCTCAAAAAATATGCTCAAGTCAACAGAGGTGCATGTCTTGTGGCTTTTTGACAGCCCCAACAAATGTAAGGATTGCCTAACAAACAGGGAATGCACAAACACATGCAGCCATGGAGACTCGAGCATATTTTTCGAGCATGCCGAAAATACTTGATTAAGCATGAACATGCTTGGATAACACCTTAACCGATCATGATCGCTCATCACTACAACTTAACTATGATTATTTTGTGTTTAAGACACTTTTTTCTCACAAAAGAATTCACACTTATGCAATGCCCCTTGTTTTTGCATCGTAGAGTAGCTCCATGGATTTAGCGACTACCCAGATTTTACAGTCCTTAGTAGTGTTGAGCGATACCTTCCGATATCGGAAAGTATCGGTATCGGAAAGTATCGGCCGATACCGTCAAAGTATCGGATCTAATCCGATACCGATACCCGATCCCAATGCAAGTCAATGGGACGAAAATATCGGAATTAAAATAAACCCTTTCTTTCCTTGTAGGTTAATTCTACATGAAGGAAAACAACTAAGAATAATGTAGGCTGTATTGGGGGACGTGGCGGAGACATTAAAGGCACAGAGGTTTAGCCCAATGTAATAGAATAGCAGGATTTTGTTTTTTTTTTATGACGTTCGGCGGTAGAAAGATTTTGACTATGTTAATTTTTTTTTTATTTTGTCAGATATTGATGTTTCACTACTTCCACGCCCTTCACCTTCTTTTTTACTTCTCCCACACTTTCTTCTTCATTATCCTCATCATCAGCTTCTTTGACATCAACTTCTTCACCTTATTCATCTTCTTCTTCATCTTCTACCTATTATTTTTTTGGTTACATTGTTCATATTCTTTTTATTTTACTATTATCTTCATCATATTCTACTTCTTCATCATATTCTTATTTGTGACAGGCATTCCCGTAGTTGTTATCTGTAAAAGTTTGAAGATTACACCTTCCGTTCTGCCTGTCACAAAACAGTTACATTTGTCCGCGTTCAGTTTGGCCTGCAGCATCAGGCTTTATCCAGGGGCACCACGAGGAGGAACGGACTCACCCCCATACACTGCTTAGTCTTCTTCTGCTTATAATTTAGATAATATTTTTTGCTCTGATATTTAGTGTTATGCTTAATGTTCTTCTGCTCTTTGTTCTGCAGCCTCTTGTTCTTCTGCTTCTCGGTCTTCCAGGTCGTCGTCGTCTCCAGGGTCGTCGTCTCCGGGGTCGTCGTCATCGGGGAGGTCTTCAGGGTCATCGTCTCCAGGGTCGTCGTCATCACGGTGGTTGTCGTCTCTGGTGTCGTCGTCATCTTAGGGGTGGTCTTCCGGGTCATCGTGTTTAGTCTCTTGAACTTGGAAATGTAGCAGAAGGTACAAGAAGGCTGAGAAAATGCAGAGAACCAGCTGATGGAACTGGAACTCGGATGGCTACCCGAAGGTCCAAGAGCCAATGGAACTACTGAGGACCAGCTGACGTTACTGGAACCCGGTTACTAAGCAGGAGGTACCCGTGCCTGAAAGCACTACCAAGGACCACCTGACGTTGGTGGAACTCGGATACCCAGAGGGAGGCACCTAAGCCAAAGGCTCTGCCCGGAACCAGCTGACGGTACTGGAACCAGGATGGGGAGCAGAAGGTACAAGAGCAAAAGACACTGCCAAGAACCAGCTGACGGTGCTGGAACCCGGATGGGTAGCCGAAGGTCCAAGAGCCAATGGAACTACCGAGGACCAGCTGACGTTACTGGAACCCGGTTACTAAGCAGGAGGTACCCGTGCCTGAAAGCACTACCAAGGACCACCTGACGTTGGTGGAACTCGGATACCCAGAGGGAGGCACCTAAGCCAAAGGCTCTGCCCAGAACCAGCTGACAGTACTGGAACCAGGATGGGGAGCAGAAGGTACAAGAGCAAGTGTCTGCGTGGCTTTTGCAGGACACGATGCCGGCTGCACAGCAGGGGAACAGCTGGCGGTGCTGAACCCCACTGACACATTGGCGAGGTGTTTGGCTCTGTGCAGCCAGCACTTCCGGACAGCAACTAGCGTTGTTGGAGCCCGGGCTCTGCCGGTGGAGCAGAGTGTAGGCCGAAGCCTAATTGAACCGATTTCAAAGGTAACCTTTAACCCCCCCCTCAGGGGTTACAAACTAGAAGAGCCACAGCTTATGCAGCCGTAGTGCCGCACAAGTCAAAGGTTGCTCTTTTAATTTTGCTCCTTGCACACGCCGAATGAAACACGTATAACATTTAGCCCTTTATACAGTCAAACTGTGTTGGAGGCGCGAGTTCCCTTTGTAATGAGACGCAGCACAGATGTCAAGAATCCCACCTTGGTGCTGGGTGCAGCCTCCTGAGCGTTGTTATTTGCTGTACAGGAGTCTGCGCTGTCGTGTTATCCCCCGGCCTAGCGCTGTTAGCGCTGCCCATCTTCTGACCTCATTTAATGTCGGCCGGTGCGGTTCGCGATGACCATGAATCCCAGCCCCGCAGTGTCTTAACATTGTTAAAACACTGCGGGGCTGGGATTCATGGCCTGGCGCAGCACATATGTTGGCCTCTCGCACTCGGGTCCTTACACCCGCTTCAGACTGTGCGGCGTCAGCTGATCCCTTATTGCATGCCACGGCCATGAAGCCGCACAGTCTGAAGAAGGCGGAAGGAGATGAGTGACAACAGGCGAAGATATGCACTGCTCATGCCCATCAATCACACCCTCGCAGTCCCAATAAATAAGACACCGAGGGGCGTTGTGTGGGTCAGGGGGGCCGCAGAGGCGCAGGCAGCCAAAGAATGATGCCAGAAGACGGGCAGCGCTACCAAGGGGGTTGCAGCGTGTCATTACAAAGGAAAGTCACACCACCGGGACGGTTAAATGGTCACACAGAGGACACATTTTAGACGTGTTTTCAGTTCCACATGTGCGAGGAGAATACGTTTATGAGCCACCTTGCACACATGCAGCATTACCGCTGTACGAGGTGGCTGTAAAACGTACAAACGCCTGGGGGAGGGGGGACAGGTTCCCTTCAATTTCAGTTCTTGTGTCTGCGTGGCTTTTGCAGGACACGATGCCGGCTACACAGCAGGGGAACAGCTGGCGGTGCTGGACCCCACTGACACATTGGCTGTTGTTTTTCTCTGTGCAGCTAGCAGTACCGGGCCCCAACTGGCGGTGTTAGAGCCCGGGGTCAGCAGGAGGAGGAGCAGGAGGAGGAGCAAGGGGGAGGGGAGTGTAGGCCGAAGCCTGCAGTGGCGGCAGCTTTGGGTCTGTTGTGCCTGCGTGGCGGTCGCAGGACACGTTGCCGGCTACACAGCAGGGGAACAGCTGGCGGTGCTGAACGCCACTGACACATTGGCGAGGTGTTTGGCTCTGTGCAGCCAGCACTTCCGGACAGCAACTAGCGTTGTTGGAGCCCGGGCTCTGCCGGTGGAGCAGAGTGTAGGCCGAAGCCTAATTGAACCGATTTCAAAGGTAACCTTTAACCTCCCCTCAGGGGTTACAAACTAGAAGAGCCACAGCTTATGCAGCAGTAGTGCCGCACAAGTCAAAGGTTGCTCTTTTAATTTTGCTCCTTGCACACGCTGAAAGGAACACGTATAACATTTAGGCCCTTACACAGTCAAACTGATTTTGAGGCGTGAGTTCCCTTCGTAAAGAGACGCAGTACAGCTGGCAAAAATGCCACCTTGGTGCTTGGCGCGGCCTCCTGAGCATCGTTATTTGTTGCACAGGAGTCTGCGCTGTCGTGTTATCCCTTGGCCTTGCGCTGTTAGCGCTGCCCATCCTCTGACATCATGTAATGTCGGCCGGTCCGGTTTGCGATGACCATGAATCCCAGCCCCGCAGTGTCTTAACATTGTTAAAACACTGCGGGACTGGGATTCATGGCCTGGTGCAGTACATATGTTCGCCTCTCGCTTGGTTTCTTACACCCGCTTCAGACTATGCGGCGTCAGCTGATCCCTTATCGCATGCCACGGCCATGAAGCCGCACAGTCCGAAGAAGGCGGAAGGAGATGAGGGACAGGCGAAGAAATGCACCGTTCATGCCCATCAATCACACCCTCGCAGTCCAAATTAATAAGACACCGAGGGGCGTTGTGTGGGGCAAGGCGGCCGCAGAGGCGCAGGCAGCCAAACAATGATGCCAGAAGACGGGCAGCGCTACCAAGGAGCTTGTTGCGTGTCAATACAAAGGAAAATCACACCTGAGGGACGTTTTAATGGTCGCAGAGGACTCAATTTAGACGTGTTCAGTTCCCCATGGGCAAGGAGACTAAGTTTCTGAGCCACCTTGCACACATGCAGCATTACTGTCGTACAAGGTGGCTGTAAAACGTAGAAACACCTGGGGGAGGGGGGACAGGTTTACTTCAATTTCAGTTCTTGTGTCTGCGTGGCTTTTGCAGGACACGATGCCGGCTACACAGCAGGGGAACAGCTGGCGGTGCTGGACCCCACTGACACATTGGCTGTTGTTTTTCTCTGTGCAGCTAGCAGTACCGGGCCCCAACTGGCGGTGTTAGAGCCCGGGGTCAGCAGGAGGAGGAGCAGGAGGAGGAGCAAGGGGGAGGGGAGTGTAGGCCGAAGCCTGCAGTGGCGGCAGCTTTGGGTCTGTTGTGCCTGCGTGGCGGTCGCAGGACACGTTGCCGGCTACACAGCAGGGGAACAGCTGGCGGTGCTGAACCCCACTGACACATTGGCGAGGTGTTTGGCTCTGTGCAGCCAGCACTTCCGGACAGCAACTAGCGTTGTTGGAGCCCGGGCTCTGCCGGTGGAGCAGAGTGTAAGCCGAAGCCTAATTGAACCGATTTCAAAGGTAACCTTTAACCCCCCCTCAGGGGCTACAAACTAGAAGAGCCACAGCTTATGCAGCAGTAGTGCCGCACAAGTCAAAGGTTGCTCTTTTAATTTTGCTCCTTGCACACGCTGAAAGGAACACGTATAACATTTAGGCCCTTACACAGTCAAACTGATTTTGAGGCGTGAGTTCCCTTCGTAAAGAGACGCAGTACAGCTGGCAAAAATGCCACCTTGGTGCTTGGCGCGGCCTCCTGAGCATCGTTATTTGTTGCACAGGAGTCTGCGCTGTCGTGTTATCCCTTGGCCTTGCGCTGTTAGCGCTGCCCATCCTCTGACATCATGTAATGTCGGCCGGTGCGGTTTGCGATGACCATGAATCCCAGCCCCGCAGTGTCTTAACATTGTTAAAACACTGCAGGGCTGGGATTCATGGCCTGGTGCAGTACATATGTTCGCCTCTCGCTTGGTTTCTTACACCCGCTTCAGACTATGCGGCGTCAGCTGATCCCTTATCGCATGCCACGGCCATGAAGCCGCACAGTCCGAAGAAGGCGGAAGGAGATGAGGGACAGGCGAAGAAATGCACCGTTCATGCCCATCAATCACACCCTCGCAGTCCAAATTAATAAGACACCGAGGGGCATTGTGTGGGGCAAGGCGGCCGCAGAGGCGCAGGCAGCCAAACAATGATGCCAGAAGACGGGCAGCGCTACCAAGGAGCTTGTTGCGTGTCAATACAAAGGAAAATCACACCTGAGGGACGTTTTAATGGTCGCAGAGGACTCATTTTAGACGTGTTCAGTTCCCCATGGGCAAGGAGACTAAGTTTCTGAGCCACCTTGCACACATGCAGCATTACTGTCGTACAAGGTGGCTGTAAAACGTAGAAACACCTGGGGGAGGGGGGACAGGTTTACTTCAATTTCAGTTCTTGTGTCTGCGTGGCTTTTGCAGGACACGATGCCGGCTACACAGCAGGGGAACAGCTGGCGGTGCTGGACCCCACTGACACATTGGCTGTTGTTTTTCTCTGTGCAGCTAGCAGTACCGGGCCCCAACTGGCGGTGTTAGAGCCCGGGGTCAGCAGGAGGAGGAGCAGGAGGAGGAGCAAGGGGGAGGGGAGTGTAGGCCGAAGCCTGCAGTGGCGGCAGCTTTGGGTCTGTTGTGCCTGCATGGCGGTCGCAGGACACGTTGCCGGCTACACAGCAGGGGAACAGCTGGCGGTGCTGAACCCCACTGACACATTGGCGAGGTGTTTGGATCTGTGCAGCCAGCACTTCCGGACAGCAACTAGCGTTGTTGGAGCCCGGGCTCTGCCGGTGGAGCAGAGTGTAGGCCGAAGCCTAATTGAACCGATTTCAAAGGTAACCTTTAACCCCCCCTCAGGGGTTACAAACTAGAAGAGCCACAGCTTATGCAGCAGTAGTGCCGCACAAGTCAAAGGTTGCTCTTTTAATTTTGCTCCTTGCACACGCTGAAAGGAACACGTATAACATTTAGGCCCTTACACAGTCAAACTGATTTTGAGGCGTGAGTTCCCTTCGTAAAGAGACAAAGTACAGCTGGCAAAAATGCCACCTTGGTGCTTGGCGCGGCCTCCTGAGCATCGTTATTTGTTGCACAGGAGTCTGCGCTGTCGTGTTATCCCTTGGCCTTGCGCTGTTAGCGCTGCCCATCCTCTGACATCATGTAATGTCGGCCGGTGCGGTTTGCGATGACCATGAATCCCAGCCCCGCAGTGTCTTAACATTGTTAAAACACTGCGGGGCTGGGATTCATGGCCTGGTGCAGTACATATGTTCGCCTCTCGCTTGGTTTCTTACACCCGCTTCAGACTATGCGTCGTCAGCTGATCCCTTATCGCATGCCACGGCCATGAAGCCGCACAGTCCGAAGAAGGCGGAAGGAGATGAGGGAGAGGCGAAGAAATGCACCGTTCATGCCCATCAATCACACCCTCGCAGTCCAAATTAATAAGACACCGAGGGGCGTTGTGTGGGGCAAGGCGGCCGCAGAGGCGCAGGCAGCCAAACAATGATGCCAGAAGACGGGCAGCGCTACCAAGGAGCTTGTTGCGTGTCAATACAAAGGAAAATCACACCTGAGGGACGTTTTAATGGTCGCAGAGGACTCATTTTAGACGTGTTCAGTTCCCCATGGGCAAGGAGACTAAGTTTCTGAGCCACCTTGCACACATGCAGCATTACTGTCGTACAAGGTGGCTGTAAAACGTAGAAACACCTGGGGGAGGGGGGACAGGTTTACTTCAATTTCAGTTCTTGTGTCTGCGTGGCTTTTGCAGGACACGATGCCGGCTACACAGCAGGGGAACAGCTGGCGGTGCTGGACCCCACTGACACATTGGCTGGTGTTTTTCTCTGTGCAGCTAGCAGTACCGGGCCCTAACTGGCGGTGTTGGAGCCCAGGGTCAGCAGGAGGAGGAGAGGGAGCAGAGTGTAGGCCGAAGCCTGCACTGGAGCAAGTTGAAAGGGAAACTTTAACCCCCCCCCAGGCGTTTGTAGCTGAAAGAGCCATCGTGTACAGCACTAATGCTGGAAAAGGTAAACTTAGCTCTTTTAATTATGGTCCTTGCACATGCTGAACCTAACACTTATGAAAAGTGTCCCCTCCTACCGTGATACCGTCCGGTAGGTGGAACTTTCCTTTGTGATGTGACGCAGCACAGCCGTCATTCTTACCCCCTTGGCGCCGTGCGCCGCCTCCTCAGCGTTGTTTGAATCAGTCCCGGAGCCTGTGCTGTTAGGTTAGCCCTTGGCCATGCACACATTTTGCGCTGCCCGTCTTCTGACATCATTTGGTGTCAGGCTGGCTGCGCCTGTGCGGCCGCGCTGGCCGAGATCCCGCCTCGTACTGTCTTCTGATTTCATCCCACTGGGGGCCTGAGATCCGTGGCCATGCGCAGTGCATATCCTCGCCTCTCACTCCCCTCCCTACGGCTTCTTCAGACTGTGCGGTGTCACGGCCGTGGCATGCTATTAGGGACCAGCTGACACCGCACAGTTTGAAGAAGCCGTAGGGAGATGAGTGAGAGGTGGAGGTTCAGATATGCACTGCGCATGTCCATGGATCTCAGGCCCCCAGTGGGATGAAATCAGAAGACAGTACGAGGCGGGATCTCGGCCAGCGCGGCCGCACAGGCGCAGCCAGCCTGACACCAAATGATGTCAGAAGACGGGCAGCGCAAAATGTGTGCATGGCCAAGGGCTAACCTAACAGCGCAGGCTCCGGGACTGATTCAAACAACGCTGAGGAGGCGGTGCACGGCGCCAAGGGGGTAAGAATGACGGCTGTGCTGCGTCACATCACAAAGGAAAGTTCCACCTACCGGACGGTATCACGGTAGGAGGGGACACTTTTCATAAGTGTTAGGTTCAGCATGTGCAAGGAGCACCACGAAAAGAGGCACTTTTTCCCTTTGCATCATTACTGCTGCACAAGGTGGCTCCTTCAGTAACAAACGCCTGGGGGGGGGGGGACAGGTTCCCTTAAATTTAACTTGTTGTGCCTGCGTGGCGGTCGCAGTACACGTTGCCGTATACACAGCAGGGGAACAGCTGGCGGTGCTGAACCCCACTAACCCATTGGCGAGGTGTTTGGCTCTGTGCGTACAGCACTTCTGGACGGCAACTAGCGGTGTTGTAGCCCAGGGACAGGTGGAGGAGGAGGAGGTGGAGGAGGTAGGAGGAGGTAGGAGGGATTGCCACACACACAGCAGGGGAACAGCTGACGTTACTGAACCCCAATAACAGAGGAGGGACTGTTGACTGTGCGTACAGCACTACCAGGCAACAACTAGCGGTGTTGGAGCCCAGGGACAGGTGGAGGAGGAGGAGGTGGAGGAGGGATTGCCACACACACAGCAGGGGAACAGCTGACGTTACTGAACCCCAATAACAGAGGAGGGACTGTTGGGACTGCACGTACAGCACTACCAGGCAACAACTAGCGGTGTTGGAGACCAGGGACAGGTGGAGGAGGAGGAGGTGGAGGAGGGATTGCCACACACACAGCAGGGGAACAGCTGACGTTACTGAACCCCAATAACAGAGGAGGGACTGTTGACTGTGCGTACAGCACTACCAGGCAACAACTAGCGGTGTTGGAGACCAGGGACAGGTGGAGGAGGAGGAGGTGGAGGAGGGATTGCCACACACACAGCAGGGGAACAGCTGACGTTACTGAACCCCAATAACAGAGGAGGGACTGTTGACTGTGCGTACAGCACTACCAGGCAACAACTAGCGGTGTTGGAGCCCAGGGACAGGTGGAGGAGGAGGAGGTGGAGGAGGTAGGAGGGATTGCCACACACACAGCAGTGGAACAGCTGACGTTACTGAACCCCAATAACAGAGGAGGGACTGTTGGGACTGTGCGTACAGCACTACCAGGCAACAACTAGCGGTGTTGGAGCCCAGGGACAGGTGGAGGAGGAGGAGGTGGAGGAGGTAGGAGGGATTGCCACACACACAGCAGGGGAACAGCTGACGTTACTGAACCCCAATAACAGAGGAGGGACTGTTGACTGTGCGTACAGCACTACCAGGCAACAACTAGCGGTGTTGGAGCCCAGGGACAGGTGGAGGAGGAGGAGGTGGAGGAGGGATTGCCACACACACAGCAGGGGAACAGCTGACATTACTGAACCCCAATAACAGAGGAGGGACTGTTGGGACTGTGCGTACAGCACTACCAGGCAACAACTAGCGGTGTTGGAGACCAGGGACAGGTGGAGGAGGAGGAGGTGGAGGAGGTAGGAGGGATTGCCACACACACAGCAGGGGAACAGCTGACGTTACTGAACCCCAATAACAGAGGAGGGACTGTTGACTGTGCGAACAGCACTACCAGGCAACAACTAGCGGTGTTGGAGCCCAGGGACAGGTGGAGGAGGAGGAGGTGGAGGAGGTAGGAGGGATTGCCACACACACAGCAGGGGAACAGCTGACGTTACTGAACCCCAATAACAGAGGAGGGACTGTTGGGACTGTGCGTACAGCACTACCAGGCAACAACTAGCGGTGTTGGAGCCCAGGGACAGGTGGAGGAGGAGGAGGTGGAGGAGGTAGGAGGGATTGCCACACACACAGCAGGGGAACAGCTGACGTTACTGAACCCCAATAACAGAGGAGGGACTGTTGGGACTGTGCGTACAGCACTACCAGGCAACAACTAGCGGTGTTGGAGCCCAGGGACAGGTGGAGGAGGAGGAGGTGGAGGAGGTAGGAGGGATTGCCACACACACAGCAGGGGAACAGCTGACGTTACTGAACCCCAATAACAGAGGAGGGACTGTTGACTGTGCGTACAGCACTACCAGGCAACAATTAGCGGTGTTGGAGCCCAGGGACAGGTGGAGGAGGAGGAGGTGGAGGAGGGATTGCCACACACACAGCAGGGGAACAGCTGACGTTACTGAACCCCAATAACAGAGGAGGGACTGTTGACTGTGCGTACAGCACTACCAGGCAACAACTAGCGGTGTTGGAGCCCAGGGACAGGTGGAGGAGGAGGAGATGGAGGAGGTAGGAGGGATTGCCACACACACAGCAGGGGAACAGCTGACGTTACTGAACCCCAATAACAGAGGAGGGACTGTTGGGACTGTGCGTACAGCACTACCAGGCAACAACTAGCGGTGTTGGAGCCCAGGGACAGGTGGAGGAGGAGGAGGTGTAGGAGGTAGGAGGGATTGCCACACACACAGCAGGGGAACAGCTGACGTTACTGAACCCCAATAACAGAGGAGGGACTGTTGGGACTGTGCGTACAGCACTACCAGGCAACAACTAGCGGTGTTGGAGCCCAGGGACAGGTGGAGGAGGAGGAGGTGGAGGAGGTAGGAGGGATTGCCACACACACAGCAGGGGAACAGCTGACGTTACTGAACCCCAATAACAGAGGAGGGACTGTTGACTGTGCGTACAGCACTACCAGGCAACAACTAGCGGTGTTGGAGCCCAGGGACAGGTGGAGGAGGAGGAGGTGGAGGAGGTAGGAGGGATTGCCACACACACAGCAGGGGAACAGCTGACGTTACTGAACCCCAATAACAGAGGAGGGACTGTTGGGACTGTGCGTACAGCACTACCAGGCAACAACTAGCGGTGTTGGAGCCCAGGGACAGGTGGAGGAGGAGGAGGTGGAGGAGGTAGGAGGGATTGCCACACACACAGCAGGGGAACAGCTGACGTTACTGAACCCCAATAACAGAGGAGGGACTGTTGACTGTGCGTACAGCACTACCAGGCAACAACTAGCGGTGTTGGAGCCCAGGGACAGGTGGAGGAGGAGGAGGTGGAGGAGGTAGGAGGGATTGCCACACACACAGCAGGGGAACAGCTGACGTTACTGAACCCCAATAACAGAGGAGGGACTGTTGGGACTGTGCGTACAGCACTACCAGGCAACAACTAGCGGTGTTGGAGCCCAGGGACAGGTGGAGGAGGAGGAGGGATTGCCACACACACAGCAGGGGAACAGCTGACGTTACTGAACCCCAATAACAGAGGAGGGACTGTTGGGACTGTGCGTACAGCACTACCAGGCAACAACTAGCGGTGTTGGAGCCCAGGGACAGGTGGAGGAGGAGGAGGTGGAGGAGGTAGGAGGGATTGCCACACACACAGCAGGGGAACAGCTGACGTTACTGAACCCCAATAACAGAGGAGGGACTGTTGACTGTGCGTACAGCACTACCAGGCAACAACTAGCGGTGTTGGAGCCCAGGGACAGGTGGAAAAGCAGAGGAACACAATGTAGGCCGAAGCCTGAGAAAGTCGAAAGGGAACCTTTAACCCCCCCCAAGGCGTTTGTAGCTGAAAGAGCCAGCTTGTGCAGCACAAAAGATGCAAAAGGAAAAGGTGGCTCTTTTCATCATGCTCCTTGCAAACACAGAACTAAACACTTATAAAATGTGTCCCCTGAAACCGTGAAACCGTCCCGGAGGTGGGACTTTCCTTCGTAATATGACGCAGCACAGCCGTCATTCCTCCCCCCCGGGCGCCGCGCCCCGGCTCCTCAGCGTAGTTTGATTCCGTCCCGGAGCCTGCGCTGTTATGTTATCCCTTGGCCAGGCACACTTAGCGCTGCCCATCTTCTGACATCATTTGGTGTCAGGCTGGCTGCGCCTGTGCGGCCGCGCTGGCCGAGAGCCCGCCTCGCAGTGTCTTCTGATTTTATCCCACTGGGGGCCTGGGATCCATGGCCATGCGCAGTGCATATCCTCGCCTCTCACTCCCCTCCCTACGGCTTCTTAAGACTGTGCGGTGTCATGGCCGTGGCATGCTATTAGGGACCAGCTGACACCGAACAGTCTGAAGAAGCCGTAGGGAGATGAGTGAGAGGTGGAGGTTCAGATATGCACTGCGCATGTCCATGGATCCCAGGCCCCCAGTGGGATTAAATCAGAAGACACTGCGAGGCGGGCCCTCGGCCAGCGTGGCCGCACAGGCGCAGCCATCCTGACACCAAATGATGCCAGAAGACGGGCATCGCTAAGTGTGCCTGGCCACGGGATAACATAACAGCGCAGGCTCCGGGACGGAATCAAACAACGCTGAGGAGCCGGGGCGCGGCGCCGGGGGGGGGGAGGAATGACGGCTGTGCTGCGTCATATTACGAAGGAAAGTCCCACCTCCGGGACGGTTTTACGGTATCAGTGGACACATTTTATAAGTGTTAAGTTCTGCGTGTGCAAGGAGCTAAACCAAAATAGCTACCTTTTCCTTGTGCAGCATTACTGCTGCACAAGGAGGCTCTTTCAGTAACAAACGCCTTGGGGGGGGGACAGATTCCCTTACATTTCAGTTGTTGTGTCAGCGTGGCGGTCGCATGACACATTGCCAGCTACACAGCTGGGGATCAGCTGACGTTACTGAAACCCAAGAACACTGGGTCGTATGTTTTGACTGTGCAGACGGCACTTCTGAGCCTCAACTGGCGGTGTTGGAGCCCAGGAATTTAAGTTCAGGTGGTAGAAAGATGAACACAACAGGAGACCTGGATAACGTATACAGTGACCTAATTATTTAATCAGGAGGAGGAGTGGCAAATTCCTGCGAGATCCAGGCCTTGTTCATTTTCAGGAAAGTAAGCCGGTCAACGTTATCGGAGGATAGTCGCATGCGACGGTCAGTTAGTACACCACCTGCAGCACTAAAGACACGTTCCGATAATACACTGGCCGCAGGGCAAGACAGCACCTCCAATGCATACTGGCTTAGCTCTGGCCATGTATCCAGCTTTGAGACCCAAAACTTGAAAGGGGAAGAGCCGTCTGGGAGTACAGCAAGAGGGCAAGACATGTAGTCTGTCACCATCTGACGGAACCGTTGCCTCCTGCTGACTGGAGCCGTCTGTGATGGTGTAGACTTTTGTGGGGGGCACAGAAAACTGTGCCACAGTTGGGCCATACTGGTCTTGCCTTGGGCAGAGGCACTGCTTCTGCTCCCTCTTTGTGCAGAGCCTCCACCACTGCCTGGACGCACTGAGCTGCTTTGGAATGCACTAGCAGCACTTCTCTCAGTTGGAATGGAGAAGATGATGGAATTGACCAGTGTGTCTTGGTACTCCCGCATTTTTCGCTCCCGGTTCAACGGTGTGATGAGGCTTTCTACGTTGTCCCGGTAGCGAGGATCGAGGAGGGTGAACACCCAATAATCAGACATGTTGAGAATGTGGGCGATGCGGCGGTCGTTTCTCAGGCACTGCAGCATGTAATCCACCATGTGCTGCAGACTGCCAACTGCCCAAGAAACGCTGTCCCCTGCTGGAGGCATGATCTCTGCCCGCTCGTCATCACCCCACCCTCGCTGTACACACTGAGTACTGGACAATTCGGTAACTCCCTCCTCTGGACGGATGTCTTCCTCCTCCATTGACTCCTCCTCATCCTCCTCACAAACTGTCCCCTGCCTACGCGTTTGTGAGGAACCACGTGGCGCTGACTGTCCAGAAGATGATGGAAATGGTGAATCCTCATCCTCCACCTCTTCCACAACATCATCCCTTAGCGCTTGCAGTGATTTTTCAAGCAGGCAGATAAGGGGGACAGTCATGCTGACTAGTGCATCATCTGCACTCGCCATCCGTGTGGAATAATCAAAGGGACGCAAAACCTGGCAGACGTCATTCATAGTGGCCCACTCTGTGGTTGTGAAGTCTGTACGGCGCTGAGTGCGACTTCTTTGCGCCTGAAGCAGCTGGTACTCCATTACAGCTTGCTGCTGCTCACACAACCGCTCCAACATATGTAACGTGGAATTCCACCTGGTAGGTAGGTCACATATGATGCGATGTTCCGGCAGGCGGTGTCGGCGCTGCAGAGCCGCAATGCGCGCTTTTGCCGTGCTGGAACGCTGCAAGTGAGCACACTCTAGGCGGACCTTGTGCAGCAGTGCATCAAGATCCGGATAGTCCCTCAAAAAGCTCTGCACGACCAAATTGAGCACATGTGCCAGACATGGGATGTGAGTGAGGTTGCCGAGGCCCAGAGCTGCCACCAGATTTCGGCCATTATCACACACTACCATGCCTGGCTGGAGATTCGCTGGCACAAACCACACATCGCTCTCCTGCTTGATGGCATTCCAGAGCTCCTGCGCTGTGTGGCTACGATTCCCCCAAAAAATTAATTTCAAGACGGCCTGTTGACGTTTGGCCATGGCTGTGCTCATGTCGGTCGTAACAGGTACACGTTCATCACGGGTCCATGTGGAGGTGGACTGTGACGGCTCCTGCAGCGATGATTCTGAGGAACTGGTGTAAGAGGAGGAGTCAATGCATACAGAATGGATTCCTGCAATCCTTGGAGTGGGCAGGACACGTCCTGCGCCACTCGCACGGTCTGTACCCGGCTCAACGACATTAACCCAATGGGCAGTGAGGGAAAGGTATCGCCCCTGTCCATGTTGACTGGTCCACGCATCGGTGGTGAGGTGGACCTTGCTACTGACGGCGTTCAGTAGCGCGTGTTTTATGTGTCCCTCCACATGCTTGTGCAGGGCAGGGACGGCTTGCCTGCTGAAGTAAAAGCGGCTGGGCACATTGTACTGTGGGACTGCCAATGACATCAAGTCACGGAAGCTGTCAGTCTCCACCAGCCTGAATGACAGCATTTCCAGTGACAGAAGTTTGGCAATGCCTGCAGTCAGAGCCTGTGCTCGTGGGTGGTTTGACGAGAAAGGCCGCCTTTTCTCCCATGCCTGTACTACCGATGGCTGTAGACTGGGCTGGGAGTGTGTGGATGACTGGGAAAGTGGTGCTGCGGGTGGAATTACAGCGGGTCTCTGGACAACAGGGCCAGAGGTTCTTCCACGGCGATCCTGGGAGGAAGCCGAACCAGCTGCGTGTGAGCTGGAGGAAGAGGCAACACGAGCTGAAGAGGTGGTAGCTGCCGCTGTTGGTTGGCCTAGCTCTTCAGTGTGTTTTTCTAACAACGCCGGGTGCCTGGTGCGCACATGTTTCCACATGTTGGAGGTATTGAGGCTGCTGACATTTTTCCCTCTTTTGACTTTTTGATGACACACCTTGCATCTGACATAGCAAATGTCATCTGCAACTGTGTCAAAAAAGGACCAGGCACTGCAAGTCTTGGGAGCGCCCTTTTTGGCTTTTGGAAGAGACATGCTCCTAACGGCTGCCAAAGCGGAGGCTGCAGGATCCGCAGTCTTCCCCCTCCCTCTCCCTCTTTGGGCCGTACGGGGAATCTCTTCCTCAGAGCTGCTCCCACCACCTTCCTGTCCCTCACGCCAAGATGGGTCAAGGACCTCATCATCTACACTACCCTCTGCCCCCAACTGCTCCTCCTGGGTAGTCTCAGCAGCAGAGCACGCACCAGTAAGTGGCACCTGAGTGTCATCATCAGCTGATGCGGCCTGCGATGTGGTGACCGGAGCCACTGGCCCACCCGCCTCTTCAGAGGAAGAGAGAAAAAGCTGTTGGGCATCACTTCACCCTGCCTCTTCTTCCATTTCTCCAATGCTGCTTGGCTGGCCCCCTGTTTCCAAGCCAAGAGATTCAGAGAACAGAAGTAGAGACGGCTCCTGTCCTGGGCTCTCTGTCTGCCTGGGCAATTTGGCAGGTGGTGAAGAGACAGATGGCTGCTCTCCAGTGCTCTGTGTCTGAGAGGATGTGGCACTAATTGAAGTTGATGCATTAGCTGCCATCCATCCGACAACGGCTTCAATTTGGTCTTCACGCAGCAGCGGTGTACGGCGCTCTGACACAAAGCTGCACATGAACGACTGTAGCCTGGTGAAAGTGGGTGCTGATGAGTCACCGGTGCCCGCAGCAGGCACAGAATCCCCACGTCCCCTCCCTGCTCCGCGCCCACGCCCACGTGCCTTACTCACTGCCTTCTTCATCTTGGTTGACTGATAAAGATAAGCAGAAAAGTACTAACGGCTTTGTGTGCTTATTCCTGAGCAACTCCTCCTAACAGGTATAAGAAACACTAATTTTCTAAAGTGTGGACTAGACTTTAATATGAGCTAATGTGGCCTACACAAATGTAAAGTGGTGTAACTGGTGTGTTTGGTGAACTTTATTATTTATTTATTTTTTGGGGGCTGAACTGACAACGGATAGAGCTGCAGTCACACGGAGACCGTGCAGACAGACGTAAACGGCGCTGCAAGGCCCAAAAACCCTCCTCTACGTTATCCTATGTAGTGTTTTTCCACAAGTTAGCTGGAGACGGGTGGAAAGACACTAATAGGATTTTTTGGAAAAAATGTGCAGCAGCCTGCACTACTTAAAACAAAATGAAAATTGATTTGGCGGTATGACGCAGTGAAGAACCCTGAGCTGGAGACAACCAGGCTATGGCTGCTCACAGACTACAGGGCGAGCTGCAGTCACACGGAGACCGTGCAGACAGCCGTAAACGGCGCTGCAAGGCCCAAAAACCCTCCTCTACGTTATCCTATGTAGTGTTTTTCCACAAATTAGCTGGAGACGGGTGGAAAGACACTAATAGGAATTTTTTGAAAAAATGTGCAGCAGCCTGCACTACTTAAAACAAAATGAAAATTGATTTGGCGGTATGACGCAGTGAACAACCCTGAGCTGGAGACAACCAGGCTATGGCTGCTCACAGACTACAGGGCGAGCTGCAGTCACACGGAGACCGTGCAGACAGCCGTAAACGGCGCTGCAAGGCCCAAAAACCCTCCTCTACGTTATCCTATGTAGTGTTTTTCCACAAATTAGCTGGAGACGGGTGGAAAGACACTAATAGGATTTTTTTTGAATAAATTAGCAGCAAACTACACTACTTGAAAAAAAAAAAAAAAAAGAACAGTATGAGGCAATGAACCACCCTCCCTGAACTGAATACAACCAGCTATGGATGGCCTATGTGGCTGCACTCAGACTAGAGAGTGGGCTGCACTCACACACACACACACACAGACCTTGCAGATCGCTGTGAAAACAGCGCTACAAGGCAAAAGCAAGGTGAATAGTAGGTGAACACAGCGGTTGCTAAATTAGCCTTTGGAAAGCACAAAGAAGCAAATCGCTATCTCTAAACTGTCCCTCAGTCAGCAAACAGCGTCCTGTCACTAACTGAATTCACAGCAGAGTGATCGCAAAATGGCGCCAGCGACTTTTAAACTGCATCATGACATCATTTCAGCAGCCAATCACAGCCTTGCCAGTAGTTTCATGCCCTCCATGCTAAACAGGATGTGCCCACACTTGGAATCATTCTCATTGGCTGAATTTCTGCATTTTGAATCTTGGAACTTCCGATTCCGGTATCCGATACGCGGCAAGTATCGGAATCCCGGTATCGGAATTCCGATACCGCAAGTATCGGCCGATACCCGATACTTGCGGTATCGGAATGCTCAACACTAGTCCTTAGTGCTATTCATAAGAGCCTTAAAAAAGTTCTGAAACAGTAACTCCATTTCTTTTTGTCAAGGTAACTTGAATTTTAGGTATAATTATCATTTTATTTATGTTGCTGTCGAAATGCAGAATTGGCTTGCTTTGAATTGCTGACATATTTCAATGACTAAATCACATCTACAAACCATTCGAAGTAGCATTGGATTGTTCAGGCTGTCACTGTGACAATGGCTTGTAAGCTTCCCAGTGTATTAAGACATATTGACAAACTGTTAAGAGCTCTGATGATTGTACACATTTGTTCAACTTGAAATGAATAGACTTAGTTCAGACTTTAACGCAGTCCTACATCTATTTCCTCTCTCTGTTAGATAATTATTGATGGAAAATTGGGAGCTTACAAAGGAAAGTTACTCAACTTTTTACAAAAGTTGCTACCAGACTTGTTCTTGAACTTGTACAAAACACCGTAATCTGTCAAGACAACAGAATCCGTGACTTAATTCGGGTTTTTTCCAAACCTCATTCCTAGTGTTGAGCGATACCTTCCGATATTCGAAAGTATCGGTATCGGATTGGATCGGCCGATACCGGCAAAATATCGGATCTCGCCGATACCGATACCCAATACCAATACAAGTCAATGGGACACAAATATCGGAAGGTATCCTGGATGGTTCCCTGGGTCTGAAGGAGAGGAAACTCTCCTTCAGGCCCTGGGATCCAAATTCATGTAAAAAATAAAGAATAAAAATAAAAAATATGGATATACTCACCCCTCCGGCGGACCCCCGACCTTAGCGATGTAACCGGCAGCCTCCGTTCCTAAGAATGCAGAGTGAAGGACCTTCGATGACATCGCGGCTTGTGATTGGTCGCGTGACCGCTCATGTGACCGCTCACGCGACCAATCACAAGCCGCGACGTCATCGCAGGTCCTACACTCACTGCATGCTTAGGAACGGAGGCTGCCGGTTACATCGCTAAGGTCCAGGGTCCGCCGGAGGGGTGAGTATATCCATATTTTTTATTTTTATTCTTTATTTTTTACATGAATATGGATCCCAGGGCCTGAAGGAGAGTCTCCTCTCCTCCAGACCCTGGGAACCATACACTGGGAACTTCCGATTCCGATTTCCGATATCTCAAAAATATCGGAACTCGGTATCGGAATTCCGATACAGCAAATATCGGCCGATACCCGATACTTGCGGTATCGGAATGCTCAACACTACTCATTCCTTTTTACTTATACAGTATATCACAGAACTGGTGCCAATACAGTTGTCTGATAAGAAACAACACATAGTATCAGAATGTATTGATTATATTTTTCACAAACATAACAGTAGAGAATTTTCATTAATTGATGATTGACGTCAATGGCCTTCTGCATAGCATGTTTCCAGAAAAAGCTCATAGCATACACACTAATAAGGCTATATTAACCCAGCAGAGGCTGAAAGAGTATCCAATGGACTTCTATCAGGCCAGTATACGTTGATATAAAAAATGTAAAAATATGTATGAAATTTTATGCTAGGTTATGTTATACAAATATTCAATGCATTATATGTCTTTCACAATGGAACCCGATTGGCAACGTGTGCAACTATATGTCTATTCAGTGTGAAATGTTGAAACCTACAGTTGGAAGAGTACTTGGCAGTTTATACTGGTATACACATCAAAAGGAGTGCCATAGCCAGGGGCATACATAGAAGTCATGAAGCCCCATAGCAGAAGTTCTTATTGGGCCCCCCCTATAAAAAATAATATTCGGTGGGGACACAGAATAGCATATCCCAAAACTTTACAGCCCTTCCAAAGTAATGTTTGTACTTTTGAAGCCACTAGATTCCCCTTTCATTGCCCCCCAAAACTAGGATGCAAACAAAAATAACCCCAAACACAGCATTATAGCCCCACACTGAATTCCACCACAGTACCCGCAACAAGCACAATATGATAACCCTACGGTATCTCCCCCTGGCAAAGTATGGTGACCTCAAAGCAGCCCTCCAAACAGCAGAATGGCCCCAATACAGCTCTCCATACAGTATAATGCCCCCAACACAACCCTCCACACAGTATGATGGCCCCAGTACAACCCTCCACACTGTATGATGGACCCACTAGCAATCCAAACTGCATATTTGCCCCCATACAGCCCTACGAACAGCATAATGGCCCCTACACAGCCATCCACACAGTATGATAGACCCCACACAAACCTTCACATTGTATATTTGCAAGCATACAGTATAATGGCCCCAATGACCTTCCAAAAAGCACAATGGTTCCCTACAAAGCCCTGAAAACAGTATAATGCACCACAACATAGCCCTTCAAACACTATAATAGACCCCCACATAGCCCTGCAACCAGTAAAATGGACCCTCACATAGCCCTGGAAACAGTATAGTGACCTCTACATAACCCTGCAAACAGTAAAATGGAACCCCACATAGCTCTGCAACCAGTACTATGGAGCCCCACATAGCCCTTTAAACAGTATAATGATCCCTACATAGCCCTGAAACCAGTATAATAGCTCCCACGTATCCCTTCAAATATTATAATGGTCCACCACATAGTCTAAAGGGACCCACATTGCCCTTCAAATAGTATAATGGGCCCCACATAGCCCTCCATATAGAATAATGGCCTCCACATAGCCCTCCATATAGTGTAATGGCCGCCAAATAGCCCTCAAAATATTAGAATTGCCCCCACATTGCCTTCCATACACTATAATGTGCCCCCATTGCCCTATAAATACTATAATGCACCTCCACTGCGCTGCATATACTATAATGTGTCCCCATTACCCTCCTTATAACATGATTCACCCCCATAGTCCTCCATATAGTATAATGCATCCCCATTGCCCTCTATACAGTATAATGCACCCCCATAGTCCTTCATAAAGTATAACGCACCCCCCATTGCACTTTATATAGTATAATGCACCACCATATAGTATAATGCGCCACAGAATGTACTTATTGATAAAAAAAAAATACTCACCTCACCTTAGTCCACCACTGTTCCGGTCACTTCAGCATGGTCTGAACTTTCGTATATCTCCGGGCAATAGGTGACATATAGTGACATCATCTCGCCCACTGATCTCAGACACCAAGGGATGATGATGTGGAGTGAATGTCTTCCCTCCTCCTTCATTGCCTTCAACTCTATTGGCAGCCATGATGCCGATACAGTTGAAAGTACGATGCAGGGGGAGCCCATTGCTTACTCTTCCACCAGGCACCCTGACTCAAGGGCCCCATAGCGGCCGTGTGGTCTGTCACTATTGGCGGTACGCCACTGGCCATAGCATAATTTAATGTGTATTATATAGATAAAATAAATGTATGATTAGACTTGAAAGGTATTTCATAATGAATGTTGTGTACAAGAGAAGATGTCAAGCCGTATTAGAAAGGCTAATGATATTGATGACAATGAGGTTGGATGCTTAAGGACATAGATATCCTACAGTTAATACTTAGACCTAGCAATCACGACCTACAGTGAGTAGATGCTTAACAGAGAAATTTTTTGCTGACCTTTCTCTTTCTCAAAAACCTTTTGGAAATGATTAAATGGGGGTAAATGAAGGTCAGTACATAAATATACAGTAGTAGGGAAATAAATAGTATATAGCCGTCTCAGTCTGGAAGAAGTGCTTGCAACGTTGACCGATTTTAATTGCATTGCTCAGGTGTGTGATTTCTTAAAGGTTACGATGTTAGCAATTACACTGGAGGAACATTTTACCATCTGCTGGTATTTTTTTTTTTTAATAGAAACAACTAAGTTTCAGAATTGAAGTTTCAATGTCTCAACTTAAGATATTTTCATCTGAAAAGCTGGAACTGAACCAATTTACTGAGAAAAATGATTTACAGCAGAAGGTGATAGAAATGAAAAATGGTAAGAAACAAATCTGTTCTTTGCTGACAGTTAAAAGGAGTTGAGATGGTTTTATTTTAGTCATGCAGTTTGATTGTTTTCAGAAACTGGCAGAACATTTACACAGCGAATATAAGACAGTTTAACACTGACTTGTACTGCATTAGACAAGCACAAATAACGTTACCAGTAGGGTTGAGCGACTTTCATTTTTTTAAGATCGAGTCGGGTTTTGTGAAACCCGACTTTGTCCAGAGTCGAGTCGAGTGCAGTCGGCCGATTATCGCTAAAAGTCGGGGATCGACCGAAACGCGAAACCCAATGCAAGTCAATGGGGAAGCATAGTCGGCAGTGAGTGGAGGCCAGGAAAACACCTACAGTGCCCATTTTAATGCCAAAAACATCTATTCTTGTTTTCTGAAGCTTGTCAATCTTAATTAACTTTATAATAATAGTTGGGCATTGGAAATTGGGGGTCTTTTGGCAAAAGTTGTGGGGGTTAGGGCTGGTTCAAGGTTTTAGTGGGCCCAGGAAACGTGGACTACGTCACGGCGGTGGAGCAGTGAGAGGTAAGTATGTCAAGTTTGCAAGTGCTGTGATCCTAAGCAAGCAGGGGGGGCCCACTCGGCATTGGCACTGGCACAGGGCCCCTCAAAGTACAGCGGTGTGTTTGCACGGCAGGGGCGCCTCCCACCAGCAGCGACACTTTTGCGTACTCTGAGGAGCCCTGTGCCAGTGACGTCGCCAACGAGTATGCCCCCCCCACCTGATGAAGGAACCTGCACTTTCATCTGCACCTTCCTCTTTGTCCCTGTGTAAGGTGGTATAACATGCGGGAAGGGGAACCTTACATTCAGCAGGGTCAGATTCTGGCTGTGTAGAGTGCAAGGGGAATGTAGTGGTCTAGGTCAATGTACCAGCAGACTCATCTAGCAGTGGCTGGGCAATGGGCAGGATGAGGAGGAAACACAGATATAGGGTCAAAGAATAAAGTAGGCTAAATGCAGTTCAAAATTGGTAACAGGACTAAACAGGCGGCATTGCTTTGTTCAGTGGAGGAGCAAACCAAGGAGCAGCAGACACTGTTTTAAGGGCCCAACCACACTAGTAGGCCAAATGCAGTTTAATATCTGCTACTATAGGCCAAAAGCCTAAAGACTGAAGCTCAGCTTTATACAGTTGAGGACAAACACCAGGGAGGGGCAGACACCGTTAGTAGGCCCTAACCACCAATTTTTTTTAAAAACATCACTTAATGAGAGCCAGAAGGTTGAAGCTCAGATTTATTCAGTTGATGACAAACACCAGGGAGGGGCAGACACCGTTAGTAGGCCCTAACCACCAATTTTTTAAAAAACATCACTTAATGAGAGCCAGAAGGTTGAAGCTCAGATTTATTCAGTTGATGACAAACACCAGGGAGGGGCAGACACCGTTAGTAGGCCCTAACCACCAATTTTTTAAAAAACATCACTTAATGAGAGCCAGAAGGTTGAAGCTCAGATTTATTCAGTTGAGGAAAACACCAGGGAGTGGCAGACACCGTTAGTAGGCCGTAACCAAAGTTGAAGGCCAAATGCAGTTTCATATCTGATACTATAGGCCAAAATCTAGAAGGTTGAAGCTCAGCTTTATACAGTTGAGGACAAACACCAGGGAGGGGCAGACACCGTTAGTAGGCCCTAACCACCATTTTTTAAAAAAACATTACTTAATGAGAGCCAGAAGGTTGAAGCTCAGATTTATTCAGTTGATGACAAACACCAGGGAGGGGCAGACACCGTTAGTAGGCCCTAACCACCAATTTTTTAAAAAACATCACTTAATGAGAGCCAGAAGGTTGAAGCTCAGATTTATTCAGTTGAGGAAAACACCAGGGAGCGGCAGACACCGTTAGTAGGCCGTAACCAAAGTTGAAGGCCAAATGCAGTTTCATATCTGATACTATAGGCCGAAAGCCAGAAGGTTGAAGCTCAGCCTTATACAGTTGAGGACAAACACCAGGGAGGGGCAGACACCGTTAGTAGGCCCTAACCACCAATTTTTTAAAAAACATCACTTAATGAGAGCCAGAAGGTTGAAGCTCAGATTTATTCAGTTGAGGACAAACACCAGGGAGGGGCAGACACCGTTAGTAGGCCCTAACCACCAATTTTTTTTTAAAACATCACTTAATGAGAGCCAGAAGGTTGAAGCTCAGATTTATTCAGTTGAGGACAAACACCAGGGAGGGGCAGACACCGTTAGTAGGCCCTAACCACCAATTTTTTTTTAAAACATCACTTAATGAGAGCCAGAAGGTTGAAGCTCAGATTTATTCAGTTGAGGAAAACACCAGGGAGCGGCAGACACCGTTAGTAGGCCGTAATCAAAGTTGAAGGCCAAATGCAGTTTCATATCTGATACTATAGGCCGAAAGCCAGAAGGTTGAAGCTCAGCTTTATACAGTTGAGTACAAACACCAGGGAGGGGCAGACACCGTTAGTAGGCCCTAACCACCAATTTTTTAAAAAACATCACTTAATGAGAGCCAGAAGGTTGAAGCTCAGATTTATTCAGTTGAGGACAAACACCAGGGAGGGGCAGACACCGTTAGTAGGCCCTAACCACCAATTTTTTAAAAAACATCACTTAATGAGAGCCAGAAGGTTGAAGCTCAGATTTATTCAGTTGAGGACAAACACCAGGGAGGGGCAGACACCGTTAGTAGGCCCTAACCACCAATTTTTTAAAAAACATCACTTAATGAGAGCCAGAAGGTTGAAGCTCAGATTTATTCAGTTGAGGACAAACACCAGGGAGGGGCAGACACCGTTAGTAGGCCCTAACCACCAATTTTTTTAAAAAACATCACTTAATGAGAGCCAGAAGGTTGAAGCTCAGATTTATTCAGTTGAGGACAAACACCAGGGAGGGGCAGACACCGTTAGTAGGCCCTAACCACCAATTTTTTAAAAAACATCACTTAATGAGAGCCAGAAGGTTGAAGCTCAGATTTATTCAGTTGAGGAAAACAACAGGGAGCGGCAGACACCGTTAGTAGGCCGTAACCAAAGTTGAAGGCCAAATGCAGTTTCAGATCTGATACTATAGGCCGAAAGCCAGAAGGTTGAAGCTCAGCTTTATACAGTTGAGGACAAACACCAGGGAGGGGCAGACACCGTTAGTAGGCCCTAACCACCAATTTTTTAAAACCATCACTTAATGAGAGCCAGAAGGTTGAAGCTCAGATTTATTCAGTTGAGGACAAACACCAGGGAGGGGCAGACACCGTTAGTAGGCCCTAACCACCAATTTTTTAAAAAACATCACTTAATGAGAGCCAGAAGGTTGAAGCTCAGATTTATTCAGTTGAGGAAAACACCAGGGAGCGGCAGACACCGTTAGTAGGCCGTAACCAAAGTTGAAGGCCAAATGCAGTTTCATATCTGATACTATAGGCCGAAAGCCAGAAGGTTGAAGCTCAGCCTTATACAGTTGAGGACAAACACCACGGAGGGGCAGACACCGTTAGTAGGCCCTAACCACCAATTTTTTAAAAAACATCACTTAATGAGAGCCAGAAGGTTGAAGCTCAGATTTATTCAGTTGAGGACAAACACCAGGGAGGGGCAGACACCGTTAGTAGGCCCTAACCACCAATTTTTTAAAAAACATCACTTAATGAGAGCCAGAAGGTTGAAGCTCAGATTTATTCAGTTGAGGAAAACACCAGGGAGCGGCAGACACCGTTAGTAGGCCGTAACCAAAGTTGAAGGCCAAATGCAGTTTCATATCTGATACTATAGGCCGAAAGCCAGAAGGTTGAAGCTCAGCCTTATACAGTTGAGGACAAACACCAGGGAGGGGCAGACACCGTTAGTAGGCCCTAACCACCAATTTTTTAAAAAACATCACTTAATGAGAGCCAGAAGGTTGAAGCTCAGATTTATTCAGTTGAGGACAAACACCAGGGAGGGGCAGACACCGTTAGTAGGCCCTAACCACCAATTTTTTTTAAAAACATCACTTAATGAGAGCCAGAAGGTTGAAGCTCAGATTTATTCAGTTGAGGACAAACACCAGGGAGGGGCAGACACCGTTAGTAGGCCCTAACCACCAATTTTTTTTAAAAACATCACTTAATGAGAGCCAGAAGGTTGAAGCTCAGATTTATTCAGTTGAGGAAAACACCAGGGAGCGGCAGACACCGTTAGTAGGCCGTAATCAAAGTTGAAGGCCAAATGCAGTTTCATATCTGATACTATAGGCCGAAAGCCAGAAGGTTGAAGCTCAGCTTTATACAGTTGAGTACAAACACCAGGGAGGGGCAGACACCGTTAGTAGGCCCTAACCACCAATTTTTTAAAAAACATCACTTAATGAGAGCCAGAAGGTTGAAGCTCAGATTTATTCAGTTGAGGACAAACACCAGGGAGGGGCAGACACCGTTAGTAGGCCCTAACCACCAATTTTTTAAAAAACATCACTTAATGAGAGCCAGAAGGTTGAAGCTCAGATTTATTCAGTTGAGGACAAACACCAGGGAGGGGCAGACACCGTTAGTAGGCCCTAACCACCAATTTTTTAAAAAACATCACTTAATGAGAGCCAGAAGGTTGAAGCTCAGATTTATTCAGTTGAGGACAAACACCAGGGAGGGGCAGACACCGTTAGTAGGCCCTAACCACCAATTTTTTAAAAAACATCACTTAATGAGAGCCAGAAGGTTGAAGCTCAGATTTATTCAGTTGAGGACAAACACCAGGGAGGGGCAGACACCGTTAGTAGGCCCTAACCACCAATTTTTTAAAAAACATCACTTAATGAGAGCCAGAAGGTTGAAGCTCAGATTTATTCAGTTGAGGAAAACAACAGGGAGCGGCAGACACCGTTAGTAGGCCGTAACCAAAGTTGAAGGCCAAATGCAGTTTCATATCTGATACTATAGGCCGAAAGCCAGAAGGTTGAAGCTCAGCTTTATACAGTTGAGGACAAACACCAGGGAGGGGCAGACACCGTTAGTAGGCCCTATCCACCAATTTTTTTAAAAACATCACTTAATGAGAGCCAGAAGGTTGAAGCTCAGATTTATTCAGTTGAGGACAAACACCAGGGAGGGGCAGACACCGTTAGTAGGCCCTAACCACCAATTTTTTAAAAAACATCACTTAATGAGAGCCAGAAGGTTGAAGCTCAGATTTATTCAGTTGAGGAAAACACCAGGGAGCGGCAGACACCGTTAGTAGGCCATAACCAAAGTTGAAGGCCAAATGCAGTTTCATATCTGATACTATAGGCCGAAAGCCAGAAGGTTGAAGCTCAGCTTTATACAGTTGAGGACAAACACCAGGGAGGGGCAGACACCGTTAGTAGGCCCTAACCACCAATTTTTTAAAAAACATCACTTAATGAGAGCCAGAAGGTTGAAGCTCAGATTTATTCAGTTGAGGACAAACACCAGGGAGGGGCAGACACCGTTAGTAGGCCCTAACCACCAATTTTTTAAAAAACATCACTTAATGAGAGCCAGAAGGTTGAAGCTCAGATTTATTCAGTTGAGGAAAACACCAGGGAGCGGCAGACACCGTTAGTAGGCCGTAACCAACGTTGAAGGCCAAATGCAGTTTAATATCTGATACTATAGGCCGAAAGCAAGAAGGTTGAAGCTCAGCTTTATTCAGTTGAGGAAAACACCAGGGAGCGGCAGACACCGTTAGTAGGCCCTAACCACCAAGTTTTTTAAAAAACAGCACTTAATGAGAGCCAGAAGGTTGAAGCTCAGATTTAGAGAGTGGAGGACAATTTGAATTAGGGACTGCAGACAGACAGTAGGCTGTCCCCTGTGGACCATGCATCCACCACATTAACCCATTGCGCCGTAATGGACACGTAACCTTCCGTGGCCATGCCTACAGGTCCATGCGTCTGTTGTCAGGTGCACCTTTGTACTCACAGATTGCCAGAGTGCATGGACAATGCGGTCTTTTACATGCTGGTGGAGGGTTGGGATGGCTTTTCTCGCAAAAGAAGTGTCAACTGGTTAGCTTGTAGCGTGGTACAGCGTAGTCCATCAAGGCTTTATTAATATTAAATAAAATATATAAATAGGCTCTATGAACTTTTAAATAGGTTCCAGGGGTACACGGGAAGCATTGGTGTGGTCAGTGGAGGAGTATTGCAAGGAGGGACCGCAGACAGGCTAATGAAAGCCTCAAATAACAAAAATTAGTCTCATGGCAGTTTTAAATCGGTTACATGGATACACAGGCAGCATTGTGGTCAGTGGAGGAGTATTGCAAGGAGGGACCGCAGACAGGCTAACGAAGGCCTCAAATAACAAAAATTAGTCTCATGGCAGTTTTAAATCGGTTACATGGATACACAGGCAGCATTGTGGTCAGTGGAGGAGTATTGCAAGGAGGGACAGCAGACAGGCTAATGAAGGCCTCAAATAACAAAAATTAGTCTCATGGCAGTTTTAAATCGGTTACATGGATACACAGGCAGCATTGTGGTCAGCGGAGGAGGATTGCAAGGAGGGACAGCAGACAGGCTAACGAAGGCCTTAAATAACAAAAATTAGTCTCAAGGCAGTTTTAAATCGGTTACATGGATACACAGGCAGCATTGTGGTCAGTGGAGGAGTATTGCAAGGAGGGACCGCAGACAGGCTAACGAAGGCCTCAAATAACAAAAATTAGTCTCATGGCAGTTTTAAATCGGTTACATGGATACACAGGCAGCATTGTGGTCAGTGGAGGAGTATTGCAAGGAGGGACAGCAGACAGGCTAATGAAGGCCTAAAATAACAAAAATTAGTCTCAAGGCAGTTTTAAATCGGTTACATGGATACACAGGCAGCATTGTGGTCAGTGGAGGAGTATTGCAAGGAGGGACAGCAGACAGGCTAATGAAGGCCTAAAATAACAAAAATTAGTCTCAAGGCAGTTTTAAATCGGTTACATGGATACACAGGCAGCATTGTGGTCAGTGGAGGAGTATTGCAAGGAGGGACAGCAGACAGGCTAATGAAGGCCTAAAATAACAAAAATTAGTCTCATGGCAGTTTTAAATCGGTTACATGGATACACAGGCAGCATTGTGGTCAGTGGAGGAGTATTGCAAGGAGGGACCGCAGACAGGCTAACGAAGGCCTCAAATAACAAAAATTAGTCTCATGGCAGTTTTAAATCGGTTACATGGATACACAGGCAGCATTGTGGTCAGCGGAGGAGGATTGCTGGGTGTGTGCATGTTCAGGACGGCGAGGTACCCACAGGTAATGGTTACGTTTTTTTCCCCACTTTCTAGCACTTTGCACTTTATATTTGGTTCTATATGTGAAAGCTATAAGGGTAAGAACCCTTCCTTTGTGCACTAAAACTTTGTGGTTTCAATTGATTGCACTCTAAGCACTTTTTCATACGTTTTGCACAATATATTTCTTGAATTTTCGAATATTTTTACACTCTTATTTCTGGGGATTTTTTTACCCCAATATTGGGGAACTGTTACCTGGCACAAATATATGTGCAATAGGGTTTCCGCTTATTGTTTTTTATTGTTACTTATATGCCGTCCTGGGCAGCACACTTTTTGTGTAAATTAATACTTATTTTATTAAAATATATTACTTAATATTTTGTACTGCCGTTTAAGAATTAATAAAGGTATATATATAATTCAGCCTGGTCCTCCTGGTGTATCCTTTGTTTTTGGTGATTGGCTTTTTTCTATACGGCTGGAGTGTACGGGCGAACGGCGGATATGCGAGCAAAGTCTGTGCACTTTGAGGAGCAGGTCGGGTAACCCGGGATAACTTTTCTGGAAGCTCTGCACCACCAGGTTTAAGGTGTGAGCCAGGCAAGGAATGTGTTTCAGTTGGGAAAGGGCTATGGCAGCCATGAAATTCCTTCCGTTATCACTCACTACCTTGCCTGCCTCAAGATGTACAGTGCCCAGCCATGACTGAGTTTCTTTCTGCAAGAACTCGGACAGAACTTCCGCGGTGTGTCTGTTGTCGCCCAAACACTTCATTGCCAATACAGCCTGCTGACGCTTGCCACTAGCTGTCCCATAATGGCACACCTGGTGTGCAACAGTGGCAGCTGCGGATGGAGTGGATGTGCGACTGCGGTCTGTGGACGAGCTCTCACTTCTGCAGGAGGACGAGGAAGAGGAGGAGGGGGGGCGAACGCCTACTGCCAACTCTTTCCTTGACCGTGGGCTAGGCAGAACTGTCCCAATATTGCTGTCCCCTGTGGACCCTGCATCCACCACATTCACCCAGTGTGCCGTGATGGACATGTAACGTCCCTGGCCATGCCTACTGGTCCATGCATCTGTTGTCAGGTGCACCTTTGTAGTCACAGACTGCCTGAGTGCATGGACGATGCGGTCCTTAACATGCTGTTGGAGGGCTGGGATGGCTTTTCTAGAAAAGAAGTGCCGACTGGGTAGCTCGTAGCGTGGTACAGCGTAGTCCATCAGCGCTTTGAAAGCTGCGCTTTCAACTAACCGGTAGGGCATCATCTCTAATGAGATTAGTCTAGCAATGTGGGTGTTCAAACCCTGTGTACGCGGATGAGAGGATGAGTACTTCCTTTTCCTAACAAGAGTCTCATGTAGGGTGAGCTGGACTGGAGAGCTGGAGATCGTGGAACTAGCAGTGGTGCCGGTGGACATGGGTGACTGAGAGAGGGTTGGAGATGGTATTCTTGCCGGTGCCCTACATGCAGTGTTTCCTACTGCAAACCTGGTGATTCCCTGACTGCTTTGGCCTGGCGACGAAAGCTGCACAGATACTGCAGGTGGTGCGGGAAATGGTGGGTTGACAGTGAGGGAAGGGATGTAGCGTTGCTGACTAGCTTCATTGGCCGAGGGTGCTGCAACCTTTAGGGACGTTTGGTAGTTAGTCCAGGCTTGCAAATGCATGGTGGATAAGTGTCTATGCATGCAACTTGTATTTAGACTTTTAAGATTCTGACCTCTGCTTAAGGTAGTTGAACATTTTTGACAGATGACTTTGCGCTGATCATTTGGATGTTGTTTAAAAAAATGCCAGACTGCACTCTTTCTACTATCGGATACCTTTTCAGTCATTGCAGACTGAGCTTCTTTAACCAGATGGCCACACTGTCCTCCAACTGCTTTTGGTTTTGCCACGCGTTTTTTGCCAGATACGGGCCCGGCAGATGGAACCTGTTGTGATGTTGATGCCTGCTGCGGCTCCTCCTCCTCCGCTTCAGAACTACTGCCGCCCGCACCCTGTTCCCCCAATGGCTGCCAATCGGGGTCAACAACTGGGTCATCTATGACCTGCTCTTCTATGTCGTGTGCAACTTCGTCTGTGTCACCGTGTAAGCCGGTGGTATTGCGTTCGTGACAGGGCACCATAGTCTCCGCTGGGTTTGATTCTGCCTCAGTACACTGCGAGGGCAATGTTCTGGTCTGAGTCAAAGGAACAGCATAGTAATCTGGCTGTGGCTGTGCATCTGTGCACTCCATGTCCGATTCAACTTCGAATGGGCATGGCCTGTTAACTGTTTCACTGTCTAACCCAGGAACGGTATGTGTAAAGAGCTCCATGGAGTAACCTGTTGTGTCGACTGACGCATCCTTCACTGTTGTTCTGGGTGAAGGACACAAGGAAGCGACTTGTTCCTGACCAGGAGCATCCACTGACGATGCACTGCTCTGACATTTTGCACTTTCCGAGGAGGAGGCGAAAGAGCTAGAGGCAGAGTCAGCAATGAAAGCCGATACTTGTTCCTCCTGCTCCGGCTTCAAAAGTGGTTTTCCTACTCCCAGAAAAGAGAGCGTTCGAGTCCTTGTGTAGCCAGACAACGAACCTGGCTCAACAACTCGAGACTTAGGTGCTGTACTGCTTTTACCATGACCACCTGATGCTCCACCACCACTACCATCATTACCAGCTGACAATGACTGCCCACGGCCACGACCTCTTCCACTAGACTTCCTCATTGTTTGCAAAACGTAACCAAAGTAACGGTATTTGTTACTGTAAAACAACTTACAAGGTGAACTCAAACTTCTGTAGGATTTATATATACCTTTATAGGTGCCTGACACTGAAAGGAAAATCAGGCCCAATGTTACACACTAGGTTTTCTGTGCCCCAATAATTTGAGACAGATGGCACACACAGGACCAGCACTCAAGCAGAAATGCCAATCTTAATCTCCCACTATTTTTTTTTTTTATGGGAGAATGTAAAAAAAAATAAAAAAAAATTACACACTAGGTTTTCGGTGGCACACAATGAGAGACTGATGCCACACACAGGACTGGCACTGCGGCAGACTTGCCAATCTTTCTCTCCCACTAATTATTTTTTTTTTAAAAGGGAGAATTTAGAAAAAAAAAAAAAAGGCCAGTATTACACAGTGGTTTTCGGTGGCACACAATGAGAGACAGATGCCACACACAGGACTGGCACAGAGGCAGACTTGCCAATCTTTATCTCCCACTATTTTTTTTTTTTTACAGGGAGAATTTACCCCCCCCCCAAAAAAAAATGGCCAAGTATTACACAGTGGTTTTCGGTGGCACACAATGAGAGACAGATGCCACACACAGGACTGGCACAGAGGCAGACTTGCGAATCTTTATCTCCCACTATTTTTTTTTTTTTTTAAAAGGGAGAATTTAGAAAAAAAAAAAGGCCAGTATTACACAGTGGTTTTCGGTGGCACACAATGAGAGACAGATGCCACACACAGGACTGGCACAGAGGCAGACTTGCCAATCTTTATCTCCCTGCAGTAATCTCAGGAAAGTATGGCAGGCAACTATAAAAAGGACTGCTGCACACAAAATTGGGGACAAACACACAAGATAGCTGTGCATAAAGGAAGGAACAACAGGATTTGTGCTTTGAAAAAAGCAGTTGGTTTGCACAGCGGCGTACACACACAGCAACGCAGCTATCAGGGAGCCTTCTAGGGCAGCCCAATGAGCTACAGCGCTGAGGGAAAAAAAATGTAGCTTCCACTGTCCCTGCAAACAAAAGGTGGTGTTGGACAGTGGAAATCGCTACAGCACAAGCGGTTTGTGGCTTTATGTACCCTGCCTATCACTATCCCTGCTTCCGAAGAAGCTGCAGCAACCTCTCCCTATGCTCAGATCAGCAGCAGTAAGATGGCGGTCGGCGGGAACGCCCCTTTATAGCCCCTGTGATGCGGCAGAAAGCAAGCCAATCACTGCAATGCCCTTTTCTAAGATGGTGGGGACTGAGATCTATGTCATCACGCTGCCCACACTCTGCGTCCACCTTCATTGGCTGAGAAATGGCGCTTTTAGCGTCATTGAAATGCGACTTTGGCGTGAAAGTCGCGTACCGCATGGCAGACCCCACACAGGGATCGGGTCGGTTTCATGAGACGCCGACTTTGCCAAAAGTCGGCGACTTATGAAAATGAACGATCCGTTTCGCTCAACCCTAGTTACCAGTTATACTTTACATTTTATAGCATGATATAGAACTATTTTCTACTCACAAATTAACAATATGATATATGGATGACACAATATTTTGCTTTTTAGTTGGAGCCAGCATTGGCAAAGCATTCCACTATTCATAAGGGGGCAAAAAGGAATTAGACAGTACTTCCAAATAAAACCTCAATATAACATTAACCCTTTTATATCGATTGCATGGCGTGTACAGCTACATAGTGTTCCACCATATGTACAAAGCTATTTTAGCTACTTATATAAGTCACATTATGTAGTATCGCTCAATTATGTTTGTTCTTTCAGAGTCATACAGAACAGTTTAAGCCTTAAGGGATGATTGAATCATTTGAAATTCAAATTCACCATGAAAATAGGCGTATGACACTCTTAGGTCTCCTAGGACTATATTGGACCCTTTTTGAGCTTTTTAATGCAAACACAGCATTAATAATGTCCAAGCCCTCAACCTATCTGGATAGAGAAAAACAGATAGAAACCATCAGTACCTAACAGCCTATTTAAAACGTAGCATCAGACTTTATAGGCTATCTTTTTTTGTAGCAGTTGCATTCCTTGATGGTGTTATACACAAACTGTGCAAATGAAAAAAGAACTTAATAGCAACTATTATATAAAATATCAGGATATTATACGCAATTAAATGACAAATAGATATAGACATTAAACAGGATCCTGTTGCTAAAAGAAAGAGAAAGTGGCAGACCACTCGGAACTAATGTATAAGCAAAAAACTGTCATATGGACACCCAAGACTAATGATCATGTAAAAAAGCCACGATAACAAAAAGTGGGGAGAGATAAAATATATAAGCCTTTATTATTTATTATATTTGTATGGCACAAATGGCACAACTGTGCACGTACTTGGGAATTAATAGATACAAATATACATAGGGGAGTAAACAGGATAAAATACAATAAAATTAAAATATATAATCTCACAATCTTTTTTATATTAAAAATTCATAAAGGTGTGCATTTCATAAAAATATATGTGTAAACATATGTTACAAATGGCAAGGAATTTAAAAATATGTATGTGTACTAAAAAATATATATAAAATATATATATCAAAAATTGCATGTGCAAAAATGATAATAAATAATGTAAACAATGTGTCACAAAAATTAATAAAACTAAGGTGCATGTGCTAAAATACAAGATAATATATTAGCAATGTGCAAAAAGGTGTTTGATTGAATGAAAGAGGAACCACGCCAATATATACGGGTTCACATATGCACAATTAAAAAGGATTATAGTTAATATAAGCAATGTGCCACAAAAGTTAATTAAACGAAAGTGTATGTGCTAAAATGCAAAATAAAATGTGATAAGAAAGTGTTAAAATGAAAGGGGACCATGCCAATATACAGATCCACATATGTAACACAAGATGGTATATGCTCACCAGAAAAAAGAGAGAGAGATATATTTGGGGATATCCAATGTATATATATACCTGTCAGTCCTGTGGGCCCAAGTACAGAGCACCCCGACGCGCGTTTCGGATATTCCTTCATCAGGGAGACTGTGCAAATGGAAGATGCTGTGATATTTTCACACAGGGAGTTACACAATTTGTACTTGTTTGGGGAGTTTCAAGATTTTTTTCTAAATAGAAAAAAGTTAAAAAAAATTCACCAGTTGTCCAAAAATTATCCCTTGTTTAGGGAGCAAAACCAGGTGTGCTCAGCACTGTTGAAAGCGAATTAAGTAATGGCTTTTCAACTAGTGCTAAAAAAAAAGATCCTTTTTGAGATCTGCAACAGGATTGCTATTCTCAAAACAAGTAACAAAGGAATTTTACCAATCCTTCAAAAATGATTCTTTTTTTAAGAGAGCAGGAACAGTTTAGCTGTTTTCAAAGTGAAGCAATTGCATGTTGTGAATAAACCTTAAAAAAAAATTAGCCCTATTTTGTAATCTGTTTGATATTTGTGTACCCTCAAGGGGGTATGTTTTACATCAGCAGTACCATATATCAATATAAAACACAGTTTTCCTGTTATATAGCAACATCAATGGAACAGTCATTTCTAAATACAAGATAAAGAAAAAGATATTAGGAATGAATGAAAAACAAACAGTAATCAAAGCAAACTTTTTATGGGTTGGAGGGGGTTTGCTTTGATTACTGTTTGTTTTTAATTCATTCCTAATATCTTTTTCTTTATCTTGTATTTAGAAATGACTGTTCCATTGATGTTGCTATATAACAGAGCAACATCAATGCAGAGCCGCGCAGTATACAGCGCAGAGCCGCGCAGTATACAGGGCAGAGCCGCGCAGTATACAGCGCAGAATACAGCGCAGAGCCATGCAGTATACAGCGCAGAGCTGCGCAGTATACAGCGCAGAGCCCCGCAGTATACAGCGCAGAGCCCCGCAGTATACAGCGCAGAGCCCCGCAGTATACAGCGCAGAGCCCCGCAGTATACAGCGCAGAGCCGCGCAGTATACAGCGCAGAGCCGCGCAGTATACAGCGCAGAGCCCCGCAGTATACAGCGCAGAGCCGCGCAGTATACAGCGCAGAGCCGCGCAGTATACAGCGCAGAGCCGCGCAGTATACAGCGCAGAGCCGCGCAGTATACAGCGCAGAGCCGCGCAGTATACAGCGCAGAGCCGCGCAGTATACAGCGCAGAGCCCCGCAGTATACAGCGCAGAATACAGCGCAGAATACAGAGCAGAGCCGCGCAGTATACAGCGCAGAGCCGCGCAGTACACAGCGCAGAGCCGCGCACTATACAGCGCGGAGCCCCGCAGTATACAGCGCGGAGCCCCGCAGTATACAGCGCGGAGCCCCGCAGTATACAGTGCAGAGCCGCGCAGTATACAGCGCAGAGCCGCGCAGTATACAGCGCAGAGCCGCGCAGCCACCAAATCGGCCCCTGAGGGGCCCCGCCCACCAAATCGGACCCTGAGGGGCGCCGCCCACCAAATCGGACCCAGAGTGGCTCCGCCCACCAAATCGGCCCCTGAGGGGCCCCGCCCACCAAATCGGCCCCTGAGGGGCCCCGCCCACCAAATCGGACCCAGAGTGACCCGGCCCACCAAATCGGACCCAGAGTGACCCGGCCCACCAAATCGGACCCAGAGTGACCCGGCCCACCAAATCGGACCCAGAGTGACCCGGCCCACCAAATCGGACCCAGAGTGACCCTGCCCACCAAATCGGACCCAGAGTGACCCGGCCCACCAAATCGGACCCAGAGTGACCCGGCCCACCAAATCGGACCCAGAGTGACCCGGCCCACCAAATCGGACCCAGAGTGACCCGGCCCACCAAATCGGACCCAGAGTGACCCGGCCCACCAAATCGGACCCCGAGTGACCCGGCCCACCAAATCGGACCCAGAGTGACCCGGCCCACCAAATCGGACCTCGAGTGACCCGGCCCACCAAATCGGACCCCGAGTGACCCGGCCCACCAAATCGGACCCCGAGTGACCCGGCCCACCAAATCGGACCCCGAGTGACCCGGCCCACCAAATCGGACCCCGAGTGACCCGGCCCACCAAATCGGACCACGAGTGACCCGGCCCACCAAATCGGACCCCGAGTGATCCGGCCCACCAAATCGGACCCCGAGTGACCCGGCCCACCAAATCGGACCCCGAGGTGCCCAGCACACCAAATCGGACCCAGAAGGACCCCGCCCACCAAATCGTCCCCTGAGGGGCCCCGCCCACCAAATCGGACCCAGAGTGGCCCCGCCCACCAAATCGGCCCCTGAGGGGCCCCGCCCACCAAATCGGACCCAGAGTGACCCAGCCCACCAAATCGGACCCAGAGTGACCCGGCCCACCAAATCGGACCCCGAGGTGCCCAGCACACCAAATCCTCAACCCTGAGGTGCTACAACTGCCAAATCAGCGCCTGAGGGGCACCCAAGTGTGAAAGTCTTGCAGGGGCAGCCCGGGCACCATTCCAAAGCACTATCTGTAGTTCCTTCAGGAAATACCCATCTAGTTTTTCTTGTTGTTCTTATAGATCAACTTTTGTTTATTATATATATATATATATATATATATATATATAGGGCTCATTAATTTAGTTTAGATCTATCCTATCCATGGGACTAAGGTCTCAGTATATTTTATTGAAACCTTTTCTGCTTAATATTTGCAATTCACTTCACACCACACGCATCATGAATTAATGGATATATTTTCTTTGAGTTTATATGCTGACATTCAGCATTTGCTGCTTTTAGCATGGTCTTTACCTAGAGTTTAGATATATTTGCACTGTGTTTATATATTGGCATAGGTCACTTTAATTATTAGATTAGCACTTTGGCACTTTCGATGCTGTGTATGATTTAGATGGCACAGCATGTATAATACTATATTTATCTCTTAAGGCACTGTCACTTTAATTGTATTAAGGCAATTTAATAAATCCATATTTATTTATATAGAAAAGATTCACTTTCATTTCTTTCACTCTTTTCCCCTTGGTCTGGTCACATTTGAGCACCTAGGCATAATCACTTAGCACTCGCAGGGGAACAGGGCAATCAACCTTGTGCACGGTTTTTCCTGCTGTTATACCAGCAGGCAGGTGCGCATGCGCGGTCTCGCCGTCCTCCGTCACTCTCTAAGAAGCTCACACACTGACACGCATAGCTTTGGCTTGTGTGTCACTGAACGTCGGGGGGGGAAGCACGTCATCAGAAGGCGGGGAGGCGCGCGATGCGCCGAAGCTGCTAGCTGGTCACTTCATTGGTCAGTCCTTCTTATTTAAACTTCACCGCCCCTCACCCTGACACGCCCCCGGAAGCAGGAGGCGAAACGCGCCTTGGGGTTGGGGACACCACGAGCACCAGTCCCAGCACGGATCCCATTGAAGGTTTTAACCTTATTATTTACTTATTTTCTGCACTGACAGAACTATATTGATCTGATTTTGGGTGGATCATGGCTGTGGTTGATAATGGGTCAAGCCCTATGGTCTATGCTATGCATTGACAGCATGATATGTATTTCTGATTCATGTGGAATAAAGGCTGTTTAGGATACCAATAGGAGTTTATATCTATGATCAGATTTTTTACACAGAGATACCTCTTGAGAACTATGAAAATGTACGGTAAGTGTTTTGATCAATATACTCTTGTGTTTTTTCTCTCCTTTTGATACATCAGCACGTGCTGTTTCAGCATTCAAATTAGCTATATATATTTTTTGGTCCTATCCTCAATAGAGGGCTTTCTCATGATTCCGGTATTTGTGGTGTCCCCTACGGCATCTTTTGCTTTTTAACTTGTTTATATTGTTGTTGTTTTTACTTTATTTAAAATAAAAATTGTTTTTATTGCCTACACATGGAATCGCTTCTGTTTCTCTACATGTAATTATGTGGGAATAGTAGTCTTTGATATTTGAAGTGCCCTGCATTAGGACAAATTTGGTATTCATAGTTTGGTGTCATCAGCAAACACTGACACTTTACTCTCAATCTCATTCACAAGGTCATTAATAAAGAGGTTAAAAAGAATCAGTCCTAGCACAGATCCCTGTTTTACCCCACTGATGACTATATCCCATTTAGAGAGCATACCATTCATGATAACTCTGTTTACTGTCATTTAGCCAATTACTTACCCATCTGCATACAATGTGCATTTATATTTTCCAATTCGTCATTCTTTTTTTATATGTATATACGCAGAACAGATATCTGCTTTAGAAGATTTAACGCTCTTTGGGTTACTACCTACACAGAAAATGCATTGCTGCCATTATTATTTTACTAATGGTCTTGGTTTAATGATTTATTTAATTGTAAAACTATTCAAGTTACTTTCACCTATATCAATTTTAGGGTAGCAACACAGTGGCAGGTACAGTATAACATGGATTTTAAAAGAAAATGAAAAAACAACTTGAGACAGCTTTCGTTATTACAATGTGAGTGTCTTATAAGCTTAAAATAATTGTCTGAACAACTACCAAAGTACTGGGTTCATATTGCCAATTATTATTAGACAGTAACTTCAAACAGCTGGGACCCAGAGCAAGTTAACAAACATTTAGCCCGTTTATGCATTCAAGGGGGTTGTCCTGCTAAAAAATGTGTTAAATGTTTTAAATTGCTAAGTTATGCAATTATTAATGTATGTCATGTGTAATGATAGTGTAGTATAGTCTAATATGTTTTATGGCTGTTCACCTCCCTTCAGCTCCCTTCTTTCTATATACAGGTGATTCTCACAAAATTAGAATATCATCAAAAAGTTAATTTATTTCAGCTCTTCAATGCAAAAAGTGAAACTCATATATTATATAGAGTCATTACCAACAGAGTGACCTATTTCAAGTGTTTATTTATGTTAATATTGATGATTATGGCAATGAAAACCCAAAAGTCATTATCTCATTAAATTAAAATAATTAACAAAAAACACCTGCAAAGGCTTCCTAAGCGTTTAAAAAGGTCCCTTATTGTGTTTCAGTAGGTTCCACAATAATGTGGAAGACTGCTGACTTGACAGATGTCCAGAAGGCAGTCATTGACACACTCCACAAGGAGGGTAAAGGCCCCATCACACTTAGCGACGCTAAAGCGATCCCGACAACGATACGACCTGTCAGGGATCGTTGCTGCGTCGCTATGTGGTCGCTGGTGAGATGTCAAACAGTGAGATCTTCCAACGATCGCAGCTTCGATATCACTGTTTGACATCTCACCAGCGACCTGTAGCGACCTGTACAACGATGTCACATGGGAGCTATTATGACGATTCAGTGTCTGAGTCGTCAACGAGGTCGTTGGTAAGGTGTCAAACACAGCGATGTGCGCTACCCAGCGGGACCTCAACGATCAAAAAAAGGTCCAGGCCATTCCGACACGACCAGCGATCTCACAGCAGGGGCCTGGTCGCTGCTACGTGTCACACATAGCGAGATCGCTACGGAGGTCGCTGTTGCGTCACAAAACTTGTGACTCAGCAGCGATCTCGCTAGCGATCTCGCTTAGTGAGACGGGGGCTTAAGCCACAAAAGGTCATTGCTAAAGAAGCTGGCTGTTCACAGAGTGCTGTATCCAAGCATATTAATGGAAAGTTGAGTGAAAGAAAAGATGCACAAGCAACCGGGATAACTGCAGCCTTGAAAGGATTGTTAAGAAAAGACCAATCAAAAATTTGGGGGAGATTCACAAGGAGTGGACTGCTGCTGGAGTCATTGCTGCAAGAGCCACCACACACACGTATCCGGGACATGGGCTACAAGTGTCGCATTCCTTGTATCAAGCCGCTCATGACCAATAGACAACGCCAGAAGGGCCTTATTTGGGCCAAGGAGAAAAAGAACTGGACTGTTGCTCAATGGTCCAAGGTGTTGTTTTCAGATGAAAGTAAATTTTTAATTTCATTTGGAAATCAAGGTCCCGGAGTCTGGAGGAAGTGTGGAGAGGCACACAATCCAAGGTGCTTGAGTTCTAGTGTGAAGTTTCCATGCTCAGTGATGGTTTGAGGAGCCATGTCATCTGCAGGTGTAGGTCCACTGTGTTTTATCAAGACCAAAGTCAGCGCAGCCATCTACCAGGAAATGTTAGAGCACTTCATGATTTCCTCTGCATTTTGGTGATAGAAATTTCATTCTTAAGCAAGACTTGGCATCTGTCCACACTGCCAAACATACCAATATCTGGTTTAAAAATAACAGTATCACTGTGCTTGATTGGCAAGCAAACTCTCCTGATCTTAACCCCATAGAGAATTTATGGGGTATTATCAAGAGGAAGATGAGAGACACCAGACCCAACAATGCAGACAACTTGAAGGCTGCTATCAAAGCAACCTGGGCTTCCATAACACCTCAGCAGTGACACAGGCTGATTGCTTCCATGCACATGCCGCACAGATGCAGTAATTGATGCAAAAGGAGCCCCGACCAAGTACTGAGTGCATTTACTGAACATACATTTCAGTAGGCCAACATTTCGGATTTTAAAATAATTTTTCAAACTGGTGTTTTGAATAGTGATGAGCTAGTATGCTCGTTACTCGAGTTTCTCCGAGCATGTGTAAGGAGGTGGCCGGTTTCCCTCCAACTGTGCACTTGATATCAATATATTCTTCATTTATTATTGCACTGTAAGTGATTCACCTACATGTTTTTGTATTATTATGCTTCATTTGTACTGTAATGTCTGTACTGTTCCTGTTGTGATATATTGTATTGTGAGTGTCCCCTTTAAGTACTGTTGCTATTTCAGGGACAGTAAACAGTTAATATTGTGGGTCGGGCCAGCAGCAGCAGCAGAGAGGAAAAAGGAAGCTGCTGTCTTCCCTCTAGAACTGCCTAGGACCTCAGACAGGACAGTCGTATGTGGACACAGGGCATTGCCAGGCCTCCAAGATGGGAGGGAACTGCTGCTCTGAATTAAGGACTGAACACTCAGAGTGAGACTTGCAATACAGGCCTTAGGATTGCCAGAAAGGCCCTCGCTTCTTTAGGGCTATTCCCGGCATGTGGAATTCCTCTGGACTTGGACTGCTGCAATTGCTGTGGGTGCAGTTGGAGAATGGAACAGGGAAAGAATAGGAAAACCGGTATTGTACTCTTGCCTTTACTTCATTCCACTACTGTTCAACAAAAGTTATTTTCCCCATTGGAGTACAGCATGTCCCTGGATCACCTATCATCTGGACTGCTGTAGTACAAGGAGCCTATCCATCCCATATTACTTGTACAAAGGGCCGGGGTGTATATAGACTGTGTTTAGTGGGTGAGCTCGGGCAGGACTATCACTTTGGTGGCCCCTGTATTACACATGCTCGGGTGGTCTCCGAGTATTTCAGCGTGCTAGGAGATTTAGCTGTCGGCACAGCTGCATGATTTGCGGCTGCTAGACAGCTTGAATACAGGTGAGGATTGCCTGTTTGTTAGGGAATCCCCACATGTATTCAAGCTGTCCAGCAGTTCATGCAGCTGTGTCGACATAAACTAAATTTCCGAGAATGCCAAAATACTCAGAGACAACCCAAGCATGCTCGGAGGAACTCGAGTAACAAGCATACTCGCTCATCACTAGTTATAAAGTATTCTAATTTACTGAGATAATGACTTTTGGGTTTTCATTGGCTCTAAGCCATAATCATCAACATTAACAGAAATAAACACTTGAACTAGATCACTCTGTAATGACTCTATATAATATATGAGTTTCACTCTTTGTATTGAAGAACTGAAATAAATAAACTTTCTCATGATATTCTAATTTTGTGAGAAGCAACTGTATATCAGCTTTGCCAGAGAAGGAGGCAAGCTAAAGGTACCTTCACACGAAGCGACGCTGCAGCGATAGCGACAACGATGCCGATCGCTGCAGCGCCGCTGTTTGATCGCTGGAGAGCTGTCACACAGACGGCTCTCCAGCGACCAACGATGCCGAGGTCCCCGGGTAACCAGGGTAAACATCGGGTTGCTAAGCGCAGGGCCGCGCTTAGTAACCCGATGTTTACCCTGGTTACCAGCGTAAAAGTAAAAAAAACAAACAGTACATACTCACCTGCGCGTCCCCCAGCGTCTGCTTCCTGACACTGACTGAGCTCCGGCCCTAACAGCAGAGCGGTGACATCACCGCTGTGCTTTCACTTTCACTTTAGGGCCGGCGCTCAGTAAGTGTCAGGAAGCAGACGCTGGGGGACGCGCAGGTGAGTATGTACTGTTTGTTTTTTTTACTTTTACGCTGGTAACCAGGGTAAACATCGGGTTACTAAGCGCGGCCCTGCGCTTGGTAACCCGATGTTTACCCTGGTTACCAGTGTAAAACATCGCTGGTATCGTTGCTTTTGCTTTCAAACACAATGATACACGGCGATCGGACGACCAAATAAAGTTCTGGACTTTATTCAGCGACCAGCGACATCACAGCAGGATCTTGATCGCTGCTGCGTGTCAAACTAAACGATATCGCTAGCGAGGATGCTGCAACGTCACGGATCGCTAGCGATATCGTTACAAAGTCGTTTCGTGTGAAGGTACCTTTAGCCTCCTTCACACACTGCTGTGGTCATGTGTCAACAGAAGCATATCTGTCAAGTTGCATAACTTACTAATGAAAGTCAGTTTCGGACAAGTCTATTATTGTCCTATGTATGCACCTCTATTGTGGATGCACGTATTGACCCTGGGTCAAAGGACATGAACTGACAGCTTCGTAGATCCCTACGAACCTGTTAGTTTGGGTCTTTAGACATGAAGTCTGTCTAGTACTTGCACAGCAGTAAATTGCTGTGAATTTGTCCTCATGGACATTTAACTATAGTTTTTGAAAGTAGAGTCCGAACAGCTGTGGACATGCTATGATGTTTTTCAAACTACGATGTTACTTTCTCAGAGGAGCATGGCATTGCTATTAAGTCTCCTTACACTGGTGTAAGATGCCCAAGCGAGGTAGTCGTGGGTGAGCTTTGATCCCCACTCGCTCTGGCATTTTATAGACAAGGGGTGTCTCAGTCCTGGTGTGCTGCTGTGTTTGTGGTGCTCTCCACTTACTTGTGGCCAGCAGGCCTGTTCTGAGTGCAGAAATCCCTCTTCTGGAACCAGGGCAGCAAACAGTCAAGGAGACACGTGGTTCATAAAAAACAAACTTTTACTGAGAGAACGGCCGTCTGTACAATATTTACAAACAGGTTTAACCCCTTAGTGACAGAGCCAATTTGGCATTTAATGACCAAGTGAATTTTTACAATTCTGACCACTGTCACTTTATAAGGTTATAGCTCTTCAATGCTTCAACAGATCCCACTGATCCTGAGATTGCTTTTTCGTGACATATTGTACTTCATGATAGTGGTAAAATTTCTTTGATAAGACATGTGTTTATGAAAAAAATGGAAATTTGGCAAAAATTTAGAAAATTTAGCAATTTTCAAACTTTTAATTTTTGTGCCCTTATATCAGAGAGTCATATTGCACAAAATAGTTAATAAATAACATTTCCCACATGTCTACTTTACATCAGCACAAGTTTGGAAACATAATTTTTTTTGTTAGGATTTTATAGGGGTTAAAAGTTGAACAGTGATTTCTCATTTTTCCAACAAAATTTACAAAACCATTATTTTAGAGACCACATCACATTTGAAGTGAGTTTAGGGGGTCAATGTGATAGAAAATACCCAAAAGTGACACCATTCTAAAAACTGCCACCGTCAAGGTGTGCAAAACCACATTAAAGAAGTTTATTAACCCTTCAGGTACTTCACGAGAACTAAAGCAATGTGGAAGGAAAAAATGAACACTTTACTTTTTTCACAAAAAATTTATTTTGGATCCAAACTTTTTTATTTTCACAAGGGCAACAGGAGAAAATGGACAACAAGATTTGTTGTGCAATTTCTCCTGAGTACGTTGATACCACATATGTGGGGGAAAGCCACTGTTTGGGTGCATGGCAGGACTCAGAAGGGAGGGAGCATCGTTTGACTTTTTGAATGCAAAATTGGCTGGAATCAATGGAGGGCACCATGTCGCATTTGGAGACACCCTGATATACTTAAACAGTGGAAACCCCCTATTCTAACTCCAGCCCTAATACAGCCCTAACCGCAACCCTAACCCCAACACACCCCTAACCATAACCCTAACCACAACCCTAACCCAAACACCACCCTAACCACAACAACATAACCCCAACATAACCCTAACCCTAGCCCAATCCTAACTCTAGCTCAAACCCTAGCCCCAACCCTAACCCTAGCACAACCCTAACCCTAGCTCTAATCTTAGCCCCAACCTTAACTCTAGCCCAACCCTAACCCTAGCTCCAAGCCTAACCCTAGCCCCAACCCTAACCCTAGTCCAACCCTAACCCTAGCTCTAACCCTAGCCCCAACCCTAACTCTAGCCCAACTCTAACCCTAAACTTAGCCCCAATCCTAACCCTATGTCACGGGCGTACTGGGTAGACTACAGCTGATTACCTGGGCCCCTGCAATATCCCTCAGACTAGGGAAACCCTGTCTGTCCCTCTCCCAGAGTTTACACTGAAGGTGTGCATGTCTGGGCCGCCAGGCCTGACCCTGACTCCTGTTTCAGTACTAAACTGAAACCTCCACCCGCCACCCAGTGATAAAACCTCACACCAACCCCTACAGAAAGCACAGACAGGGAAAACTAAAAACGCACCAGGCCGCAGACACACAGGAAAACACTATAATGTGCACAGGGCAAAACAAATACAGGAAGGAGAAATATGACGAAGGATAATACACCACCAGATACAATATTTCCTCTCCTAGACCACCACTCCAGACCGAGATCACCAGGCACAAGCTATAATCGGCGACGCCCAAAGTTCAGCAGAACTATTTAAAGGCAGTGGGCGAGACCCAGCCTCCAATCCGAGTACCAGCTAGATTAACCCCGGACAACCTAGATGAAATGTAGCTGGTGCCACTGAGCGCATAGTGGACGAATGCGGAATTACCGCTGTCTGTCGGACGCCCTAGTGTGAATAGTGTCCGACATGACAGTACCCCGCCTTCTACGAGGGACCCCAGGGCCCTCACAACTTATAGGACCCGGCTTGTCCAGATGGCGGCGGTGAAACATACTGACCAGCCGGTCCGCATGAATGTCCGAGGCTGGTTCCCTAAGACCTCTCCTCCGGCCCATAACCACGCCAGTGTACCAGGTACTGTAATGTGCGGCGCACTACTCGAGAGTCAACCAACTTGGAGACTTCAAATTCCAAACTGCCATCCACCAAAACTGGAGATGGCGTCAGCATCGTGTCCACGGAACCCACCACCTTTTTTAACAACGATCTGTGGAACACGTTGTGTATCTTATAAACCGGAGGAAGCTCCAATCGGTAGGCTACTGGGTTAATGATGGCGGCGACCCTAAATGGACCAAAAAACCTTGGACCTAATTTCAGGGATGGTATTTTGAGTTTGATGTTTTTTTGTGGACAACCACACCCAGTCACCCACACTCAGGTCCGGACCTGGCACACGTCTACTGTCAGCCACACATTTGTACCTAGCACCCACACTCAGCAAGCGCTGTTTAACTCTCCTCCAGACAGATGACAGTTGTGCTCCTAGCTGGTCCTCCTCCGGGACGCCAGCAGAGCCCCCCTGACGCAGAGTAGAAAATTGAGGATGATGCCCGTAAACACAAAAGAACGGGGACTCCCCAGACGATTCCTGGCAGTGATTATTTATCGCAAACTCCGCCAAAGGAAGGAACTTCAACCACTCCTCCTGATTGTCAGAAACAAAGCAGCGTAAATACTGCTCTAAATTCTGGTTCGTACGCTCGGTCTGACCATTTGACTGAGGATGAAACGCCGAAGAATGTGATAACTTGATCCCCAGCCGTGAGCAAAATGCTTTCTGAAATTTTGCCACAAACTGAGTACCTCTATCAGACACGATGTCAGACCGAACCCCGTGAAGTCTGACCACCTCCTGTACAAATACCTTAGCCAGAGTCTTAACGTTAGGCAACGAAGGTAAGGACACAAAGTGAGACATTTTTGAGAACCGATCAACAACCACCAAGATGACCGTGTTCCCAGCTGAAGAGGGCAAATCTGTAATAAAATCCATGGAGATCTCCGTCCATGGCCTACTGGGTACCCCTAGCGGACGTAAAGTGCCAGCAGGATGGGAGCGAGGTGTCTTAGCCCTAGCACACATGGTACATACTGACACGTACGAGACCACGTCCTGTCGGATTTTGGGCCACCAAAACCGACGCGACACCAACTCCAAGGTACCCCTAACCCCTGGATGGCCAGCCAGGACAGCATCTTGATGCTCACCCAACACCTTTAGGCGAAGTTGGAGTGGTACAAACGATTTGTTAATGGGAAGCTCTGGTGGTACTTCCTCCTGAGCCTCAGCAATCTCAGCCTCAACCTCTGTCGTGAGAGCCGAGACCACTACACCTTTTTGGAGGATGGGTACCGGATCTTCCCGAGGCTCTCACCCCAGAAAACACCTGGATAAAGCATCCACTTTAGTGTTCTTAGACCCCGGTCGGTAAGTAACAAAAAAGTTAAACCGCATGAAAAACAATGCCCAACGAGCCTGCCTGGGGGACAGACGCTTGGCTGACTCCAGATAAATCAGGTTTTTATGGTCGGTGATAACTGTAACCTGGTGGACCGACCCCTCCAAGAAGTGTCGCCATTCCTCAAAAGCCAACTTGATAGCCAACAATTCCCTGTTGCCGATATCGTAGTTACGTTCGGCGGGCGACAGCTTCTTGGAAAAGTAAGCGCATGGACGCAACTCGCCCAAAGATGAGCCTTGTGACAGCACCGCCCCCACTCCAACCTCAGACGCATCGACTTCCATGGTAAATGGTTTCGATACGTCCGGCTGCACCAGAATGGGGGCCGAAGCAAAACTGTTCTTAAGAAATTCGAATGCGCGCAGAGCAGCCTCAGACCAGGCAGAGAAATTTGTACCCTTTTTCGTCATGTCAGTAAGCGGTTTAGCAATGGTAGAAAAATCTTTGATAAACTTCCTATAGTAGTTAGAAAACCCAAGGAACCGCTGAAGCGCTTTTAGGTTATCAGGCCGTTCCCAACTCAGCACCGCTTGCACCTTAGCGGCGTCCATTTTAAACCCTGAAGCGGACACAATATAACCCAAGAAAGGCAACTCCTGAACCGAAAATACACATTTCTCAAGTTTAGCATAGAGCTTATTCTCTCTGAGAAGCTGTAACACCTGCCTGACATGCGCTAAATGAGTATCACGGTCGCATGAATAAATGAGAATGTCATCTAAGTACACAATAACGAATTTCCCCAAAACATGCGAGAACACATCATTTATGAAATGTTGAAATACTGCAGGCGCGTTTGTTAACCCAAATGGCATCACCAAATTTTCAAAATGACCCTCAGGAGTATTAAAAGCCGTCTTCCACTCATCACCTTGACGGACTCTTATGAGGTTGTACGCCCCCCTGAGGTCAAGCTTGGAGAACCACTTAGCACCAGCCACCAGGTTGAACAAATCAGGTATAAGTGGCATAGGGTATGGATCACGAACTGTAATCTGGTTTAACTCCCTGAAATCCAGACACGGGCATAGTCCGCCATCTTTCTTTTTAACGAAGAAGAACCCCACTGCCACAGGCGAGGACGAAGGCCTGATGTGCCCTTTGCTCAGACTCTCAGCAATGTAGTCCTTTAAAGCTTGCCTCTCAGGACCAGAGATGTTGAACATCCTTGCTTTAGGCAATTTGGCCCCAGGTTTAAACCTGATAGTACAGTCATAGGGGCAATGTGGTGGCAATTCTGAGCAACCCTTCTCAGAGAACACATCCGCGAAATCCAGCAGTGACTCAGGAATGCTAGGAGTCACGGCGGACACACATGTGGCCAGGCAATTCTCCTGGCAAAATCCGCTCCACTGGATTATGTCCTGAGTTTTCCAGTCAATCACCGGGTTATGCAAAGATAACCATGGAAAACCCAAAACCATTTATGCAGGAAGATTACTGAGCACCCTATATGTAACCTGCTCGAAATGTAGTACCCCAATGTGGAGTTTCACTTCAGCCACAAACTCAGTAATTTCCCCCTGTGGGAGTGGAGCAGCATTGATGGTAACCACCCGGATAGGATGAGGCAGTTTTTCGACCGTGAACCCGGCCGTGCGCGCAAACTCCTCATCAATGAGATTAGTGGCCGAACCACTATCCACAAAAACAGTGATAGGCAGCTCTCTGCCAGCGACCAAAACCCTGGCAGGGAGCATACATTGAGAGACCACAATGGAAGATATGCATAAACTCAGATTAGTCTCCTCCACACCCTCTGAGCTTAGTAGTTTTTCGCCGATGCACTTTTTCTTAGGTAACTGAGGACAAGCATTTACATAATGCCCTGTTATGATCCCAATGGCAGAGGATCTCTGATATTCCGGCAAGATAGCAAAAATATAAATACTGCTCTAGGGAGGTGGAAACTGGGCTAACCGCATACCTGATCCTGACACAAACAACTAAAAGTAGCCGGTGAACGTGCCTACGTTGGTTCTAGACGTCTCGAGCCAGCCGGAGAACTGACTACCCCTAGAGGGAAAAAATAAGACCTCGCTTGCCTCCAGAGAAATTGAACCCCAAAGATATAGAAAGCCCCCAACAAATAATAACAGTGAGGCAAGAGGAAAACACAAACGTAGAGATGAACTAGATTCAGCAAAGTGAGGCCCAATAGTCTAGATAGCAGAAAATAGATAGTGGACTATGCGGTTAGCAGAAAACCCTACAAAACATCCACGCTAAACATTCAAGAACCCCCACACCGACTGACGGTGTGGAGGGAGAATATCAGCCCCCTAGAGCTTCCAGCGAGTCAAAAATCAAATGTAAAGCAAGCTGGACAAAAACACTGAATAATGCAAACGATCCAAATTGTACAAAACAGACTTAGCTTTTCTTGCATGAGGCAGACTGAAAGGAATCCGGAGGAGACCAAATAGGTCTGGATACAACGATGCCAGGCAAGAGACTGAGTCCAGAGGAGACTCAAATAGGAAACACCCGCTGCTTAACGACACAGCTGGAGCTCAGGCCTGCAACAAGACATACCTAACACAATACCGTTAGTGACCACCAGAGGGAGCCCAGAAACACAGTTCACAACAGTACCCCCCCCTTGAGGAGGGGTCACCGAACCCTCACCAAGACCCCCAGGGCGATCAGGATGAGCAGCGTGAAAGGCATGAACCAAATCAGCCGCATGAACATCAGAGGCGACAACCCAGGAATTATCCTCCTGACCATAGCCTTTCCACTTAACTAAATACTGGAGTTTCCGTCTAGAGATATGAGAATCCAGAATCTTCTCCACCACGTACTCCAACTCGCCCTCAACCAAAACCGGGGCAGGAGGCTCAACAGCAGGAACCATAGGCACCACGTACCGCCGCAACAAGGACCTATGGAACACATTATGAATAGCAAAAGACGCTGGAAGGTCCAAGCGAAAAGACACCGGGTTAAGGATTTCCAAAATCTTATAAGGAACGATAAAGCGAGGCTTGAACTTAGGAGAGGAGACTTTCAAAGGAACATGCCGAGAAGACAACCAAACCAAATCCCCAACACGAAGTCGGGGACCCACACCGCGGCGGCGGTTGGCAAACCACTGGGCCTTGTCTTGTGACAATTTCAAATTGTCCACCACATGGTTCCAAATCCGCTGCAACCTATCCACCACAGAATCAACCCCAGGACAGTCAGAAGGTTCAACCTGACCCGAGGAGAAACGAGGATGAAAACCAGAGTTGCAGAAAAAGGGTGAAACCAAGGTGGCAGAACTAGCCCGATTATTAAGGGCAAACTCGGCCAGTGGCAAAAAGGTAACCCAGTCGTCCTGATCAGCAGAAACAAAACATCTCAAATAAGTCTCTAACGTCTGATTAGTTCGCTCGGTCTGGCCATTAGTCTGAGGATGAAAAGCCGACAAAAAAGACAAATCAATACCCATCTTAGCACAAAAGGATCGCCAGAATCTGGACACAAACTGGGATCCTCTGTCAGATACAATATTCTCAGGGATGCCATGCAAACGAACCACATTCTGAAAGAACAAAGGAACCAAATCAGAGGAGGAAGGCAACTTAGGCAAGGGCACCAAATGGACCATTTTAGAAAAACGATCGCACACCACCCAGATGACAGACATCTTCCGAGACACCGGAAGATCCGAAATGAAATCCATGGAAATGTGCGTCCAAGGCCTCTTTGGGATAGGCAAGGGCAAAAGCAACCCGCTGGCACGAGAACAGCAAGGCTTAGCCCGAGCACAAATCCCACAGGACTGCACAAAAGAACGCACATCCCGCGACAAGGAAGGCCACCAAAAGGACCTGGCCACCAAATCTCTGGTACCGAAAATCCCAGGATGTCCCGCCAACACCGAAGAATGAACCTCAGAAATAACTCTGTTGGTCCATCCATCAGGGACAAACAATCTCTCTGGTGGACAACGATCAGGCCTATCAGCCTGAAATTTTTGCAGCCCTCGTCGCAAATCTGGGGAAATGGCAGACAAAATTACTCCCTCTCTGAGAATACCAGCCGGCTCAGAGACTCCCGGAGAATCAGGCACAAAACTCCTAGAAAGTGCATCAGCCTTCACGTTCTTCGAACCAGGCAGGTACGAGACCACAAAGTCAAAACGGGAGAAAAACAACAACCAACGGGCCTGTCTAGGATTCAGGCGCTTGGCAGACTCGAGGTAAATCAGATTTTTATGATCAGTCAAGACCACCACACGATGTCTAGCTCCCTCGAGCCAATGTCGCCACTCCTCAAATGCCCACTTCATGGCCAACAACTCCCGATTACCAACATCGTAGTTCCGCTCAGCAGGCGAAAATTTCCTTGAAAAGAAGGCGCATGGCTTCATCACGGAGCCATCAGAACTTTTTTGCGACAAAACAGCCCCTGCACCAATTTCAGAAGCATCAACTTCAACCTGGAAGGGAAGAGAGACATCCGGCTGGCACAAGACTGGCGCTGAAGTAAACCGACGCTTCAGCTCCCGAAAGGCCTCCACGGCCGCAGGAGACCAATTCGCAACATCAGAACCCTTCTTGGTCATATCCGTCAAAGGTTTAACCACGCTGGAGAAATTAGCGATAAAACGACGGTAAAAATTAGCAAAGCCCAAGAACTTCTGCAGGCTCTTAACAGACGTGGGCTGAGTCCAGTCATGAATGGCACGGACCTTAACTGGGTCCATCTCCACAGTAGAAGGGGAAAAAATAAAACCCAAAAAAGAAACCTTCTGTACCCCAAAGATACATTTTGAGCCCTTCACAAATAGAGCATTCTCCCGCAAAACCTGAAACACCATCCTGACCTGGTTCACATGGGACTCCCAATCATCAGAAAAAACCAAAATATCATCCAGATAAATAATCATAAATTTATCCAGATATTTCCGGAAGATGTCATGCATGAAGGACTGAAACACAGAAGGAGCATTAGATAATCCGAAAGGCATCACCAGGTACTCAAAATGACCCTCAGGCGTATTAAATGCCGTTTTCCATTCATCTCCCTGCTTTATGCGCACAAGGTTATACGCACCACGAAGATCTATCTTGGTGAACCAACTGGATCCCTTAATCTGAGCAAACAAATCAGACAACAATGGCAAAGGATACTGAAATTTAACAGTGATCTTATTCAGAAGACGATAATCAATACAAGGTCTCAGAGACCCGTCTTTCTTGCCCACAAAAAAGAATCCTGCACCAAGAGGGGACGAGGATGGGCGAATATGTCCTGTTGTGAATTTGGATTCTGGGCTCCCCCGGTGGCTACTGGTGGAATTGAACTGGTGTTGTCATCTTCTCTGTTCACCTGTTCCCATCAAGATGTGGGAGTCGCTATATAACCTTGCTGCTCTGTTAGTTGCTTGCCGGTCATCAATGTTATCAGAAGCCTCTCTGTGCTTGTTCCTGCTCCTAGACAACTACTAGATAAGTTGGACTCTTGTCCATGTTTGTTTTTGCATTTTTGTTCCAGTTCACAGCTGTAGTTTCGTTACTGTGTCTGGAAAGCTCTTGTGAACAGGAATTGCCACTCTGGTGTTATGAGTTAATGCCAGAGTTTTAAAGTAATTTCTGGATGGTGTTTTGATAGGGTTTTCAGCTGACCATGAAAGTGCCTTTTCTGTCTTCTGCTATGTAGTAAGTGGACCTCAAATTTGCTAAACCTATTTTCATACTACGTTTGTTATTTCATCTTGATTCACCGCCAATATATGTGGGGGGCCTCTGTCTCCTTTCGGGGTATTTCTCTAGAGGTGAGCTAGGACTAATATTTCCCTCTGCTAGCATTATTTAGTCCTCCGGCTGGTGCTGGGCATCTAGAATCAACGTAGGCATGCTACCCGGCCACTGCTAGTTGTGTGTTAGGTTTAGTTCATGGTCAGCTCAGTTCCCATCTTCCAAGAGCTAGTTCCTATATATGCTTATGCTATGTTCTCTTGCCATTGAGAACATGACAGTTTGACCGGCCCACTAAAGGGTTAAAATCCTTGGTTGAGAAAGGAGAGAAATAAGAAGTCTGCTGAGAATTTTTTTTTTTTTTTTTCTCCTTCTAATCTTTGAATGGCTCTGTGTCCACCTGTTTGTAATGGATCTTCAGAGTGTAACTGCAGGTTTGAATAATCTCGCCACGAAGGTACAAAATTTGCAAGACTTTGTTTGTCATGCACCTGTATCTGAGCCGAGAATTCCTTTGCCGGAATTTTTCTCGGGGAATAGATCTGGGTTTCAGAATTTTCGAAATAATTGCAAATTATTTTTGTCCCTGAAATTTCGCTCTGCCGGAGACCCTGCACAGCAGGTCAGGATTGTGATTTCCTTGCTCCGGGGCGACCCTCAAGACTGGGCTTTTTCATTGACACCAGGGGATCCTGCGTTGCTCAATGTGGATGCGTTTTTTCTGGCCTTGGGGTTGCTTTATGACGAACCTCATTTGGAGCTTCAGGCAGAAAAAACTTTGATGTCCCTATCTCAGGGGCAAGATGAAGCGGAAATTTACTGTCAAAGATTCCGTAAATGGTCTGTGCTTACTCAGTGGAATGAGTGCGCCCTGGCGGCGACTTTCAGAGAGGGTCTCTCTGATGCCATTAAGGATGTTATGGTGGGGTTCCCTGTGCCTGCGGGTCTGAATGAGTCCATGACAATGGCTATTCAGATCGATAGGCGTTTGCGGGAGCGCAAACCAGTGCACCATCTGGCGGTGTCCACTGAGAAGTCGCCAGAGAGTATGCAGTGTGATAGAATTCTGTCCCGAAGCGAGCGGCAGAATTTTAGACGGAAAAATGGGTTGTGTTTCTATTGTGGTGATTCTACTCATGTTATATCAGCATGCTCTAAGCGCACTAAAAAGCTTGATAGATCTGTTTCCATTTGCACCTTACCGTCTAAGTTTATTCTATCTGTGACCCTGATTTGCTCTTTGTCATCTATTACTACGGACGCCTATGTCGACTCTGGCGCCGCTTTGAGTCTTATGGATTGGTACTTTGCCAAACGCTGTGGGTATGATTTAGAGCCTTTGGAGACTCTTATTCCTCTGAAGGGGATTGACTCCACCCCATTGGCTAATAACAAACCACAATACTGGACACAAGTAACTATGCGTATTATTCCGGATCACCAGGAGATTATTCGCTTTCTGGTGCTGCATAATCTACATGATGATTTGGTGCTAGGATTGCCTTGGCTGCAATCTCACAACCCAGTCCTCGACTGGAAAGCTATGTCTGTGTTGAGCTGGGGATGTAAGGGGGCTCATGGGGATGTACCTGTGGTTTCCATTTCATCATCTATTCCCTCTGAAATTCCTGAGTTCCTGTCTGACTATCGTGACGTCTTTGAAGAATCCAAGCTTGGTTCATTACCTCCGCACCGAGAGTGCGATTGTGCCATAGATTTAATCCCGGGTAGTAAATACCCAAAGGGTCGTTTATTTAATCTGTCTGTGCCTGAACATGCTGCTATGCGAGAATATATAAAGGAGTCCTTGGAAAAGGGACATATTCGTCCATCGTCATCTCCCTTAGGAGCCGGTTTTTTCTTTGTGTCAAAAAAAGACGGCTCTTTGAGACCATGTATCGATTATCGGCTTTTGAATAAAATCACTGTAAAATATCAATACCCATTGCCGTTGCTGACTGATTTGTTTGCTCGCATAAAGGGGGCCAAGTGGTTCTCTAAGATTGACCTTCGTGGGGCGTATAATTTGGTGCGAATCAGGCAGGGGGATGAGTGGAAAACCGCATTTAATACGCCCGAGGGCCACTTTGAGTATTTAGTGATGCCTTTTGGTCTTTCAAATGCTCCGTCAGTTTTCCAGTCCTTTATGCATGATATTTTTCGCGATTATTTGGATAAATTTATGATTGTGTATCTGGATGATATTCTGATTTTTTCGGAGGACTGGGACTCTCATGTCCAGCAAGTCAGGAGGGTTTTCCAGGTTTTGCGGTCTAATTCTTTGTGTGTGAAGGGTTCTAAGTGTGTTTTTGGGGTACAGAGGATTTCCTTTTTGGGATATATTTTTTCTCCCTCTTCCATTGAAATGGATCCTGTCAAGGTTCAAGCTATTTGTGATTGGACGCAGCCCTCTTCTCTTAAGAGTCTTCAGAAATTTTTGGGCTTTGCTAACTTTTATCGTCGATTTATTGCTGGTTTTTCGGATATTGCTAAGCCGTTGACCGATTTGACTAAGAAGGGTGCTGATGTTGCTGATTGGTCCCCTGACGCTGTGGAGGCCTTTCGGGAGCTTAAGCGCCGTTTTTCCTCTGCCCCTGTGTTGCGTCAGCCTGATGTTGCTCTACCTTTTCAGGTTGAGGTCGACGCTTCTGAGATTGGAGCTGGGGCAGTGTTGTCGCAGAAAAGTTCTGACTGCTCCGTGATGAGGCCTTGTGCCTTCTTTTCCCGTAAATTTTCGCCCGCTGAGCGGAATTATGATGTTGGGAATCGGGAGCTTTTGGCCATGAAGTGGGCTTTTGAGGAGTGGCGCCATTGGCTTGAGGGGGCCAGACATCAGGTGGTGGTATTGACTGACCACAAAAACTTGATTTATCTTGAGACCGCCAGGCGCCTGAATCCTAGACAGGCGCGCTGGTCATTATTTTTCTCTCGGTTTAATTTTGTGGTGTCATACCTACCGGGTTCTAAGAATGTTAAGGCGGATGCCCTTTCTAGGAGTTTTGAGCCTGACTCGCCTGGTAACTCTGAGCCCACAGGTATCCTTAAGGATGGAGTGGTATTGTCAGCCGTTTCTCCAGACCTGCGGCGGGCCTTGCAGGAGTTTCAGGCGGATAGACCGGATCGTTGCCCACCTGATAAACTGTTTGTTCCTGATGATTGGACCAGTAGAGTCATCTCTGAGGTTCATTCTTCTGCGTTGGCAGGTCATCCTGGCATTTTTGGTACCAGGGATTTGGTGGCAAGGTCCTTCTGGTGGCCTTCCCTGTCACGAGATGTGCGAGGCTTTGTGCAGTCTTGTGACGTTTGTGCTCGGGCCAAGCCTTGTTGCTCTCGGGCTAGTGGATTATTGTTGCCCTTGCCTATTCCTAAGAGGCCTTGGACGCACATCTCGATGGATTTTATTTCAGATCTGCCTGTTTCTCAGAAGATGTCTGTCATCTGGGTGGTGTGTGACCGTTTCTCTAAGATGGTCCATTTGGTTCCTCTGCCCAAGTTGCCTTCTTCTTCCGAGTTGGTTCCTCTGTTTTTTCAAAATGTTGTTCGTTTGCATGGTATTCCTGAGAATATCGTTTCTGACAGAGGGACCCAGTTCGTGTCTAGATTTTGGCGGGCATTCTGTGCTAGGATGGGCATAGATTTATCTTTTTCGTCCGCTTTCCATCCTCAGACGAATGGCCAGACCGAGCGGACTAATCAGACCCTGGAGACATATCTGAGGTGTTTTGTGTCTGCTGACCAGGATGATTGGGTTGCTTTTTTGCCATTGGCGGAGTTCGCTCTCAATAATCGGGCCAGCTCTGCCACTTTGGTGTCCCCGTTTTTCTGTAATTTGGGGTTTCATCCTCGATTTTCCTCTGGTCAGGTGGAAACTTTGGATTGTCCTGGAGTGGATGCTGTGGTGGAGAGATTGCATCAGATCTGGGGGCAGGTGGTGGACAATTTGAGGTTGTCCCAGGAGAAGACTCAGCTTTTTGCCAACCGCCACCGTCGTGTTGGTCCTCGGCTTTGTGTTGGGGATTTGGTGTGGTTGTCTTCTCGTTTTGTCCCTATGAGGGTCTCTTCTCCTAAGTTTAAGCCTCGGTTCATCGGCCCGTATAAGATATTGGAGATTCTTAACCCTGTTTCCTTCCGTTTGGACCTCCCTGCATCCTTTTCTATTCATAACGTTTTTCATCGGTCGTTATTGCGCAGGTATGAGGTACCGGTTGTGCCTTCCGTTGAGCCTCCTGCTCCGGTGTTGGTTGAGGGTGAGTTGGAGTACGTTGTTGAGAAAATCTTAGACTCTCGTGTTTCCAGACGGAGACTCCAGTATCTGGTCAAGTGGAAGGGATACGGCCAGGAGGATAATTCTTGGGTGAATGCATCGGATGTTCATGCCTCTGATCTGGTTCGTGCCTTTCATAGGGCCCATCCTGATCGCCCTGGTGGTTCTGGTGAGGGTTCGGTGCCCCCTCCTTGAGGGGGGGGTACTGTTGTGAATTTGGATTCTGGGCTCCCCCGGTGGCTACTGGTGGAATTGAACTGGTGTTGTCATCTTCTCTGTTCACCTGTTCCCATCAAGATGTGGGAGTCGCTATATAACCTTGCTGCTCTGTTAGTTGCTTGCCGGTCATCAATGTTATCAGAAGCCTCTCTGTGCTTGTTCCTGCTCCTAGACAACTACTAGATAAGTTGGACTCTTGTCCATGTTTGTTTTTGCATTTTTGTTCCAGTTCACAGCTGTAGTTTCGTTACTGTGTCTGGAAAGCTCTTGTGAACAGGAATTGCCACTCTGGTGTTATGAGTTAATGCCAGAGTTTTAAAGTAATTTCTGGATGGTGTTTTGATAGGGTTTTCAGCTGACCATGAAAGTGCCTTTTCTGTCTTCTGCTATGTAGTAAGTGGACCTCAAATTTGCTAAACCTATTTTCATACTACGTTTGTTATTTCATCTTGATTCACCGCCAATATATGTGGGGGGCCTCTGTCTCCTTTCGGGGTATTTCTCTAGAGGTGAGCTAGGACTAATATTTCCCTCTGCTAGCATTATTTAGTCCTCCGGCTGGTGCTGGGCATCTAGAATCAACGTAGGCATGCTACCCGGCCACTGCTAGTTGTGTGTTAGGTTTAGTTCATGGTCAGCTCAGTTCCCATCTTCCAAGAGCTAGTTCCTATATATGCTTATGCTATGTTCTCTTGCCATTGAGAACATGACAATGTCCCTTCTCCAAAGACTCCTTTATATAACTCCGCATCGCGGCATGCTCTGGCACAGATAAATTAAAGAGTCGTCTCTTAGGAAACTTACTACCAGGAATCAAATCTATAGCACAATCACAGTCCCTATGAGGAGGAAGGGCACTGGACCTGGCCTCATTAAATACATCCTGAAAGACTGACAAAAACTCAGGGATCTCAGAAGGAGTAGAAGAAGCAATAGACACCAATGGAGAATCGCCATGAATCCCATGACACCCCCAACTAGACACAGTCATAGCTTTCCAATCTAAAACTGGATTATGGGCCTGTAACCATGGCAGACCCAAAACGACAACATCATGCATTTTATGCAGTACCAAAAAACGAATCACCTCCTGATGTACAGGAGTCATGCACATGGTCACCTGCGTCCAATACTGAGGTTTATTCTCTGCCAATGGCGTAGAATCAATTCCTCTAAGAGGAATAGGATTTTCCAAAGGCTCCAGGACAAAACCGCAGCGCTTGGCAAACGACAAATCCATCAGACTTAAAGCAGCACCAGAATCCACAAAAGCCATAACTGAGTAAGAAGATAATGAACAAATTAAAGTCACAGACAAAATAAACTTAGGCTGAAAAGTACCAATGGCGACAGGATTAACTTTTTTCTTTAAACGTTTAGAGCATGCTGAGATAACATGTGTTGAATCACCACAGTAGAAACACAACCCATTTTGACGTCTATGATTTTGTCACTCGGCTCTGGTCAGAATTCTGTCACATTGCATAAAATCAGGTGACCGTTCAGACAGCACCACCAAAGGATTATCAGATTTGCGCTCCCGCAAACGTCGATCAATTTGAATGGCTAGAGCCATTGAATCATTTAGACCTGTAGGGAGAGGAAACCCCACCATCACATCTTTAATGGCTTCAGAAAGACCATTTCTGAAATTTGCGGCCAGTGCACACTCATTCCATTGAGTAAGCACGGACCATTTCCGAAATTTTTGGCAATATACCTCAGCTTCGTCCTGACCCTGAGAGATAACCAGCAACCTTTTTTTCAGCCTGATTTTCAAGATTAGGCTCCTCATAAAGCAAACCAAGTGCCAGAAAAAACGCATCAACATTCACCAATGCAGGATCTCCTGGCGCCAGAGAGAAGGCCCAATCCTGAGGGTCGCCGCGCAAGAAGGAAATAACAATCTTAACTTGCTGAGCGGAATCACCAGAGGAACGAGGTTTCAGAGACAGAAACAATTTACAATTATTCCTAAAATTCAGGAATTTAGATCTATCTCCAAAAAACGGCTCAGGAATAGGTATTTTTGGTTCAGACATAGGGCTATGGATAACAAAATCCTGAATGCTTTGCACCCTAGCAGCAAGCTGATCCACACTAGAAGTCAAAGTCTGGACATTCATATCTGCAGCAGAGTTTCAGCCACTCAGAGAAAAAGGGGATGGAAGAAGCTAGGCAAACTGCAGCAAAAAAAAAACAAAAAAACCTCAGAACTTTTTAATCCCGCTTCTGCGATGCATTAAACATTTTCTTTTGGGCCTGGCATTCCGTTATGATCCCAATGGCAGAGGATCTCTGATATTCCGGCAAGATAGCAAAAATAGATAGTGGACTATGCGGTTAGCAGAAAACCCTACAAAACATCCACGCTGAACATTCAAGAACCCCCACACCGACTGACGGTGTGGAGGGAGAATATCAGCCCCCTAGAGCTTCCAGCGAGTCAAAAATCAAATGTAAAGCAAGCTGGACAAAAACACTGAATAATGCAAACGATCCAAATTGTACAAAACAGACTTAGCTTTTCTTGCATGAGGCAGACTGAAAGGAATCCGGAGGAGACCAAATAGGTCTGGATACAACGATGCCAGGCAAGAGACTGAGTCCAGAGGAGACTCAAATAGGAAACACCCGCTGCTTAACGACACAGCTGGAGCTCAGGCCTGCAACAAGACATACCTGTCATGAATCCCCAATGGCTAGGGATAGCACAGGACAAGCAAAGTACAAATAGATAACGGACGAGCTCTAGGGTGATGGAACCTGGGCTGACCACTGCCCTACGCCTGACAAACGCAACTAGAGATAGCCAGGGAGCGTGCCTACGTTGGTTCTAGACGCCACGCACCAGCCTAAGAGCTAACTAGTACTGCAGAGAAAATAAAGACCTCACTTGCCTCCAGAGGAATGAACCCCAAAAGATATAGTTGCCCCCTCACATGTATTGACGGTGAAATGAGAGGAAGGCACACACATAGAAATGATATATATAGTTTTAGCAAATTGAGGCCCGCTGTAAACTAGAAAGCAGAACGATACAAAAGGGGACTGAGCGGTCAGCAAAAAAACCCTAATCAAAAAAACCATCCTGAGATTACAAGAACCCATGTGCCAACTCATGGCACATGGGGAGAACCTCAGTCCACTAGAGCTACCAGCTAGCATAGAGACATAATAAGCAAGCTGGACAAAAAACCAAACAACTGAAAATCAGCACTTAGCTTATCCTGAAAGATCTGGGAGCAGGTAGGCAGGAACCAAACAGAGCACATCTGAATACATTGATAGCCGGCAAGGGAATGACAGAAAGGCCAGGTAAAATAGGAAACACCCAGCCTCTGATGGACAGGTGGAAACCAAAGGCCGCAACCCACCAAAGTCACCCAGTACCAGCAGTAACCACCAGAGGGAGCCCACAAACAGAATCCACAACAGTACCCCCCCCTTGAGGAGGGGTCACCGAACCCTCACGAGAACCCCCAGGGCGATCAGGGTGAGCTCTATGGAAGGCGCGGACCAAATCAGTCGTATGAACATCGGAGGCGACCACCCAGGAATTATCCTCCTGACCATAACCCTTCCACTTAACCAAATACTGGAGTTTGCGTCTGGAAACACGAGAATCCAAGATCTTCTCAACAACATACTCCAATTCTCCCTCCACCAGCACCGGAGCAGGAGGCTCAACCGAAGGAACAACGGGCACCTCATACCTCCGCAACAATGACCGATGGAACACATTATGAATAGCAAACGATGCTGGGAGATCCAAACGAAAAGATACAGGGTTAAGAATCTCCGAGATCCTATAAGGACCGATGAACCGAGGCTTGAACTTAGGAGAAGAGACCTTCATAGGGACAAAACGAGAAGACAACCACACCAAATCCCCAACAAGAAGTCGGGGACCCACGCGGCGACGGCGATTAGCAAACTGCTGAGTCTTCTCCTGAGATAACTTCAAATTGTCCACCACCTGATTCCAAATCTGATGTAGCCTGTCCACCACCATGTCCACTCCAGGACAATCCGAAGACTCCACCTGACCAGAGGAAAAACGAGGATGAAACCCCGAATTACAAAAAAAAGGAGAGACCAACGTGGCAGAACTAGCCCGATTATTAAGAGCAAATTCGGCCAGTGGCAAAAAAGCAACCCAGTCATCTTGATCAGCAGAAACAAAACACCTCAAATAAGTTTCCAAGGTCTGATTAGTTCGCTCCGTCTGGCCATTCGTCTGAGGATGGAATGCAGACGAAAAAGACAAATCAATGCCCATCTTGGCACAAAACGTCCGCCAAAATCTAGACACAAACTGGGATCCCCTGTCAGAAACGATATTCTCCGGAATCCCATGCAAACGGACCACGTTCTGAAAAAATAAAGGGACCAACTCAGAGGAGGAGGGCAACTTAGGCAAGGGCACCAAATGAACCATCTTAGAAAAGCGGTCACACACAACCCAGATAACGGACATTTTCTGTGAAACCGGAAGATCAGAAATAAAATCCATGGAAATGTGCGTCCAAGGCCTCTTCGGGATGGGCAAGGACAACAACAACCCACTGGCCCGAGAACAGCAAGGCTTAGCTCGAGCAACACTTCACAAGACTGCACAAAGGTATGCACATCCCTAGACAAGGAAGGCCACCAAAAAGACCTGGCCACCAAGTCTCTAGTACCAAATATTCCAGGATGACCAGCCAACACAGAAGAATGGACCTCGGAGATGACTCTACTGGTCCAATCATCCGGAACAAACAGTCTTTCTGGTGGACAACGATCCGGTTTATCCACCTGAAACTCCTGCAATGCACGTCGCAAGTCTGGGGATACGGCGGACAATATTACCCCATCCCTAAGGATACCAGTAGGCCCAGAGTCTCCAGGAGAGTCAGGCACAAAACTCCTGGAAAGAGCATCTGCCTTCACATTCTTTGAACCTGGCAGGTATGAAACCACGAAATTGAAACGAGAAAAAAACAACGACCAACGAGCCTGTCTAGGATTCAAACGCCTGGCAGACTCAAGGTAAATGAGATTCTTGTGATCAGTCAAGACCACCACACGATGTTTAGCACCCTCAAGCCAATGACGCCACTCCTCAAATGCCCACTTCATGGCCAAAAGCTCCCGATTACCCACATCATAATTGCGCTCGGCGGGCGAGAATTTTCTAGAGAAGAATGCACATGGCTTCATCACCGAGCCATTAGAACTTCTCTGTGACAAAACCGCCCCCGCTCCAATCTCGGAAGCATCAACCTCAACCTGAAAAGGAAGTGAAACATCTGGTTGACACAACACAGGAGCAGAAGAAAACCGGCACTTAAGTTCCTGAAAGGCCTCCACGGCCGCAGGAGACCAATCAGCAACATCAGCACCCTTTTTAGTCAAATCAGTCAATGGTTTGACAATACTGGAAAAATTAGCAATGAACCGACGATAAAAATTAGCAAACCCCAAGAACTTCTGAAGGCTCTTAACAGATGTAGGTTGTGTCCAGTCACAAATAGCCTGAACCTTGACGGGATCCATCTCAATAGTAGAAGGAGAAAAAATGTACCCCAAAAAAGAAATCTTCTGGACTCCGAAGAGACACTTTGAACCCTTCACAAACAGAGAATTGGCCCGCAGAACCTGAAACACCTTCCTGACCTGTAGAACATGAGACTCCCAGTCATCAGAAAACACCAAAATATCATCCAAATACACAATCATAAACCTATCCAGATATTCACGGAAAATATTGTGCATAAAGGACTGAAAGACTGACGGAGCATTGGACATTCCAAAAGGCATTACCAAATACTCAAAATGGCCCTCAGGCGTATTAAATGCGGTTTTCCACTCATCACCCTGTTTTATCCGCACCAGATTATACGCACCGCGAAGATCTATCTTAGTGAACCACCTAGCCCCCTTAATGCGAGCAAACAAATCAGTTAATAATGGCAATGGATACTGGTATTTGACCGTAATCTTATTCAGAAGGCGATAATCTATACAAGGCCTCAGGGAACCATCTTTTTTAGCCACGAAAAAGAAACCTGCTCCCAGAGGGGACGAAGATGGATGAATATGTCCCTTTTCCAAGGACTCCTTAATATAATTCCGCATAGCAGTATGCTCTGGCAGTGACAGATTAAATAAACGACCCTTAGGGAACTTACTGCCAGGAATCAATTCTATAGCACAGTCACACTCTCTATGAGGAGGGAGCGAATTGAGCTTAGGCTCCTCAAAAACATCCCTATAGTCAGACAAAAACGCAGGGATCTCAGAAGGAGTAGATGAAGCGATTGAAATCGGAGGTGCATAATCATGAACCCCCTGACATCCCCAGCTTAACACAGACATTGTTTTCCAGTCCAGGACAGGATTATGAGTTTGTAACCATGGCAGACCAAGCACTAGTACATCATGTAAATTATACAGTACAAGGAAGCGAATCACCTCCTGATGAACGGGAGTCATGCGCATGGTCACTTGTGTCCAATACTGCGGTTTATTCATAGCCAATGGTGTAGAGTCAATTCCCTTCAGAGGAATAGGAACTTCCAGAGGCTCCAGACTAAAACCGCAGCGTTTAGCAAATGACCAATCCATAAGACTCAGGGCAGCACCCGAATCCACATAGGCATCGACGGAAATGGAAGACAGTGAAAAAATCAGAGTCACAGACAAAATGAACTTAGGCTGCAGAGTACCAATGGCAAAAGATTTATCAACCCTTTTTGTGCGTTTAGAGCATGCTGATATAACATGAGCTGAATCACCACAATAAAAACACAATCCATTTTTCCGCCTATAATTTTGCCGTTCACTTCTGGACTGAATTCTATCACATTGCATAGTCTCAGGTGCCTGTTCAGAAGACACCGCCAACTGGTGCACGGGTTTGCGATCCCGTAAACGCCGATCAATCTGAATGGCCATAGCCATAGACTCATTCAGACCTGTAGGCGTAGGGAACCCCACCATAATATCCTTAATGGCCTCAGAAAGACCATTTCTGAAGTTTGCAGCCAGGGCGCACTCATTCCACTGAGTAAGCACCGACCATTTCCGAAATTTTTGACAATATATTTCCGCTTCATCATGCCCCTGAGAGAGGGCTAATAAAGCCTTTTCAGCCTGAATCTCTAGGTTAGGTTCCTCATAGAGCAATCCCAATGCCAGAAAAAACGCATCCACACTGAGCAATGCAGGATCCCCTGGTGCCAATGCAAATGCCCAATTCTGAGGGTCGCCCCGCAGGAAAGATATTACAATCTTGACCTGTTGAGCAGGGTCTCCAGAGGAGCAAGATTTTAAAGAAAGAAACAATTTACAATTGTTCCTGAAATTCAGGAAGGTAGATCTATCTCCAGAAAAGAACTCTGGAATAGGAATTCTAGGTTCAGACATGGGAGTGTGAACAACAAAATCCTGTATGTTTTGAACTTTTGCCACGAGATTACTCAGGCTGGAAGCCAAACTCTGGACATCCATGTTAAACAGCTAAGATCAGAGCCATTCAAGGGTTAAGAGGAGGTAAGAAGCAGCTAGACAGCAATTAAGGGCTAGGCAGCAAAACTCTGAAGGGAAAAAAAAAAAAAAAAAATTCCCTTAAACACTTCTTTTTCTCCTGCTTCAGCCCAAACAATTAACACTTTGTGGGCCGGCTATACTGTCATGAATCCCCAATGGCTAGGGATAGCACAGGACAAGCAAAGTACAAATAGATAACGGACGAGCTCTAGGGTGATGGAACCTGGGCTGACCGCTGCCCTACGCCTGACAAGCGCAACTAGAGATAGCCAGGGAGCGTGCCTACGTTGGTTCTAGACGCCACGCACCAGCCTAAGAGCTAACTAGTACTGCAGAGAAAATAAAGACCTCACTTGCCTCCAGAGGAATGAACCCCAAAAGATATAGTTGCCCCCTCACATGTATTGACGGTGAAATGAGAGGAAGGCACACACATAGAGATGATATATATAGTTTTAGCAAATTGAGGCCCGCTGTAAACTAGAAAGCAGAACGATACAAAAGGGGACTGAGCGGTCAGCAAAAAACCCTAATCAAAAAAACCATCCTGAGATTACAAGAACCCATGTGCCAACTCATGGCACATGGGGAGAACCTCAGTCCACTAGAGCTACCAGCTAGCATAGAGACATAATAAGCAAGCTGGACAAAAAAACAAACAACTGAAAATCAGCACTTAGCTTATCCTGAAAGATCTGGGAGCAGGTAGGCAGGAACCAAACAGAGCACATCTGAATACATTGATAGCCGGCAAGGGAATGACAGAAAGGCCAGGTAAAATAGGAAACACCCAGCCTCTGATGGACAGGTGGAAACCAAAGGCCGCAACCCACCAAAGTCACCCAGTACCAGCAGTAACCACCAGAGGGAGCCCACAAACAGAATCCACAACACATACCTAACACAATACCGTTAGTGACCACCAGAGGGAGCCCAGAAACACAGTTCACAACAATGCCCATCTTTACCACAGCAAAAACAGGCTCCCTGTGTCATGCCCTCAGCCGCAGGTCCAGTCTCCGCTGTGCAGGGAGACCGGCGCCTATCACACAGCCTTACTCACCCTGTCCGTGGCTCCAGACGATCAGCGGCTTCTTTCTCTGCTAGGAACCTGCATCCTCTTGGCAGGTCTCCTGGAAATGCTCTTAGGAGCCGCGCCCTGCTTCCTGCACATACTTGAAACAGCAGGACACCTGTTCGTTATTAGGGCTGTCTGTCTTGTGATGCTCTGTGTATAAAAAGCACCCTCCCCTTAAGGGAGGTGCTTGGGCAATGTGTTCATTCCATTGTTTGTGGCCTTCTGCTCAGGCCACACTCTGCTGTGCTCTGCTAAGTATAGTTTTAAATTTGGTTGCTAATCCCTCTGTCTCCTCAGTATCCTCCGCTGGCAGTTCTCTATTCTGGATCTTCCTGGATTCTCCGGTTTCCACTCCAGGCTGGCTAACCTGCTCCTCACTGAACCATCCAGGTTTGGCTGCCGGCTGGATCAGCCTTTCCAAAAACTTCACAGAGCTTCCAGGATCCTCTTCATTGACTGAGCCTGAGTTCCACCATCTTGTTTTTACGGTCTGTACGGGTCGTCCCTCTGGTCCGGGTACTGCGGCATTTTGGCCATCTGGTGTTGTGATGGGGGAATCCCTGTATAGGGGTACACCTTGCCCGGTGCTCCACTACATGGTTCTGTGTTGTGGTCCAGAGGGTTCTTCTCTCAGGCAACTCTTTCTGTTTGTTTTTCATTTAAATAAATACCTTTGCTTTTTGGAAGCACATTCTCCTGTCTCTAGTGTACCGGGTATACAGCTACCACTGCTCCATCAGTGGTCTAGTGAGTCCACTATATTTCCCCACGCCCTGTGGGCGTTACACCCTGCTTCCTGAGCGAGGGGACTCGAGGATGTGACACCCCTGCGATTTGCATAGGCTCCGTGGGCTCACCTGCAGCAACCTCACGTGCACCTACGCCTTCACCCAAAGGCGGCGTCTCTTGCACCCCCTGACGCAAACGGCGATCAATGCGAACAACAAGACTCATAGCAGACTCTAGAGAAGCAGGAGTCTCATACATCAGAAGGGCTTGTTTAACCCTTCTCGAAACCCCATGAACAAATTGACTCCGCAGCGCCGGGTCATTCCACTGCGTGTCCACCGCCCAGCGGCGAAATTCAGAACAGTAATCCTACGCCATTCACTCCCCCTGGTGGAGAGCGCAAATTTTAGATTCTGCTAAAGCCAATCTGTCAGGATCATCATATATGAGTCCAAGAGCGGAAAAAAAACTCTCTACTGAGTTAAATGCAGCTGAATCAGATGGTAAAGAAAACGCCCAAGCTTGTGGGTCTCCGTTCAGCAATGACAACACCAGGCCCACACACTGAGCCTCATTACCCGAGGAAATCGGGCGCATACGAAAATACAATTTGCAAGCTTCATGAAAGACAACAAATTTACTGCGTTCCCCAGCAAACCTCTCAGGCAAAGGGATCTTTGGCTCTGCAACTCTACCTGCATTTTCAGCTTGCACATTAGATACTACAAGACCCTGCTGCTGGACTGCCCCTTTCAACTCAGTGACCTGTAAGGACAGCGCCTCCAGCTGGTGGGTTATGGAAGTCATGGGATCCATGGAATACAAAATTTGGGGGCCGATTATAATGTCACGGGGGTACTGGGTAGACTACAGCTGATTACCCAGGCCCCTGCAATATCCCTCAGACTAGGGAAACCCTGTCTGTCCCTCTCCCAGAGTTTACACTGAAGGTGTGCATGTCTGGGCCGCCAGGCCTGACCCTGACTCCTGTTTCAGTACTAAGCTGAAACCTCCACCCGCCACCCAGTGATAAAACCTCACACCAACCCCTACAGAAAGCACAGACAGGGAAAACTAAAAACGCACCACGCTGCAGACACACAGGAAAACACTATAATGTGCACAGGGCAAAACAAATACAAATATAGGAAGGAGAAATATGACGAAGGATAATACACCACCAGATACGATATTTCCTCTCCTAGACCACCACTCCAGACCGAGATCACCAGGCACAAGCTATAATCGGCGACACCCAAAGTTCAGCAGAACTATTTAAAGGCAGTGGGCGAGACCCAGCCTCCAATCCGAGTACCAGCTAGATTAACCCCGGACAACCTAGATAAAATCTAGATGGCGCCACTGAGCGCATAGTGGACGAATGCGGAATTACCTCTGTCTGTCGGACGTCCTAGTGTGAATAGCGTCCGACATGACACCCTAGCCGCAATCCTAACCCTAGCCCAACCCTAACCCTAGCTATAACCCCAACTATAACCCCAACCATAACCCTAACCCTACCCCAACTAAAGACCCAACCATAACCCTAACCCTAGCTACAGCCCCAACTTTAACCCCAACCCTAAGCCCAACCCTGACAATAGCCCCAACCCTAACCCTAATGGAAAAATGGAAATAAATATTTTTTTTTATTTTATTATTTTTATCTAGCTAAGGGGGTGATAAAGGGGGGGTTGATTTATAATTTTTTTTTATTTTGATCACTCCATCGGGTCTTTCACAGTAATCACAATGAACCAATAGGAAAAATTTCCTATTGTTGCTGGTTGCCGGCAGGCAGATCTCGGCGGGCGCACTGCGCATGCACCCGGCATTTTGTTCCCGGAAGAAGATGCTGACGGCGGGGGGACATCACCAGGGGATGCAGGAGGGTCCAGAGACACCGGAGGTACCGGGAGACATAATTTCTCTCTCCTCTGATGTGCTAGATCACATCAGAGAAGAGAGAAATTAAATGGACTTTTTTTGTGGTTGCAGCTATTCCGTGAACTGGGGTCAGTAAAAAACGACCCTAATCATGTTCTTTGGGGTCTCAGCTACCCCCGGTAGCCAAGACCCCAGAGAATTTCCGATGCTGGGAGGTGCTATACACTTATTTCTCAGCGCTGTTAAAAAGCGGCGCTGAGGAATAAGTACCCTTAACTGCAGCCATTAAGAGGCACATCGGCGGTCATTAAGGGGTTAAAGGATATGGTCCAAAGGGTTCTCATCTTTCCCACAGATACTGGATACAACTTTAGCCCTGATTCTTGGGATAGGTGGCATATTCCCCTTTCAGGCTTTCCTAGCCCCTGGGGATCTTCCTCACCTCTAGCAGCATTTCTGGATTGCGATACCTTCAGCCACATGTAGTCTGAGTCCATCTTTCTATCTGGCTTTGCAAGCTGAGTGTACCCCTGGCCCCCGATGTCCATCTCGAGGTTGCCCTTGGCCATTAGACGAAATCACGCAAAATTTATTTACGACAATCTGCTATCCCGAATATTGAGCTCATGTTTTCCCTTAGCAGCCTACTATCCCTGCTGCATATGCACTCCTGCCTTTGCATTAACTGAACTATTACTTCTTGCCTCTGTCTCTAAAACTCAATTCCCGCTCCCATGTGGGCTGGTTGTGAACCCTCAACTAACTCTATGCCTGTTGTGTTACTAGGCAAACATCACCTGCATTCTAGACAGTGACATCTTGTGACCCTTTGTTATTACTGCAGCCCACAGGGAAATCACAATTGTTAAAACAAGGAAATATATCAAGAACAAAACATTATTCACATTCTATACCACAGTAGCATTGATGTCTTCAGGGGGAGCATGGCAACTGTTTCATCTCCTTATATTTCCCCTTTCTTTAATGATGATCATCCTCAACCATCTGGTAAACCTGCAAGACACCAATGCATTAAACCAAACAAAAACACACATTAATTATTTTCTTCTCCGGAATCAGCATGACTTTGTTTCTTTGGGTCAGCATGACCCCAGTCCCACTAGGTTGGGACCCTGGAACCAAGTGTCCATGTCCATATTTGACCGAGGCTCACAGGCTAACAGAGCAGCAGCCCTTTCTGTCAAAGTGCAGTCTTCAAGGTTCCTGACCTGGCTGGAACATCTGGTCTTCCGTCCACCCTAACGTTGGTCCTTACAACCAGGATATAGTCCTTGGGAGGTACAGTCCATTTTTCCCCACCAGTCCATATAGATCAAAGTCCATAGGGGCATTGGGACAAAGCCACCAACTGGTAGGGCAAGGTACCCAGCAAAGGATGTGGAACACTTTCACAGTGCGAGGTTCCTCAGCCAATGGGGGAGGAATAAGAAAGGGGCAAACCAAACCTTTGGCCATCTGCGGCCAACAACAAGGAGTCCTAGATGGGTCCTAGACTTGCTGAAACATCCTCCTGACATTCCAAGCTGTTCCAGACAAATGTGCAACAAGTGTACTTCCACATCAGACTCCATTTTCCTCACCAGTTACTTTTACCCTTCTCTAGGGGACCCATTGACGTTCACCGCCAGATCACATGGCTGCCCTTTAACATCAGGCCACAGGTCTGCTGTATCTCTCCTGACCCTGGCTGAGTTTGTGATGGGAACTGGTACCTCTTGAGATGACGCCTTCTCACTCGACAGTAGGGTCCCACCAGATAGAGAAGCAATTACTTCTTCCAAAAAGTCATCCTTCAACCCCTGTCTCACAAGGGCCATTAACTTCCACAGCAGACCACGGCTACTACAGGCCCACCTTGCCTCGAGGGTATCTTGAACAGTCCCTCCAATTCTTTTTAGGAAAAACACACATGTCTTATGGCCACGAAGTACCAACAGTCCTTTCAAAAATAACAAAGGCTAGAAGCCTTATACTTTGTTTCCTGAGACTCAACTGGTCTTCAGCCTCTAAATAGGGGTTCCTCGGAACTCAATCCCTCAAAATAACCTGCTGGACCAACCGAGTAACTGCAACTGCCCAGCGAGCACCATGGTCACTGCTCAGTTGTCTCCTGGAAATTCTCCATCTTCTTCCAGACTCTTCTCGGTCAGAACCAAGCCACTTCCAGATGAATTCATCACTGGAACTACCTGCACATCTGCATTAGGCTCCCAGAGCGAAGTAAAGGCATAAAGTCTTTCCTAGAGCTCCTCTACCATCTTCCTCCCCTCAACATACCAATGCTCAATGCTTCTGAGCAGAGGCGTAGCTAGGGTTTCAAGTTAGGGGGGGCGAAACATCTGAGTGGGCCCCTAACCAACTAACCCTGATTACAGCTACGGTTGCGCACTCTAATTGTGAATATAGGGGAACCTCAGAATATGACCCTACTGTTATTGAAAATAAATCTATATACAAAAACGAACATTGACTTTACCGCCATATTGTGACCATATGCAACTTTGATGGTCACAATACTCTGAGTGCCCCTATAACAATGATGCTTAAGTGCCCACTTAACATTTAATAATGTCCCCTAAGTTCCCTCATGTACTGCTCCATTATACACAGTATGGTGAGCTCAAAGCTTCCCTATACACAGTCTAAGGCCCCACAGCTCCGCTATACACCGTATGATTCTATAACTCCCCTATACACCGTATGATGTTCCCACTTCTCCCCTATAATGAGCCCAATGCTCCCCTATACACAGTATAATGCTGACAGAACTCCACTATAGAAAGTATAATGCCCCCCAGAGCTCCCCTATATACAGTGTAATGGGCCAACAGCTCCCATATGCACAATATGCCTTCACAGTTCCCCTGTACACAGTATGATGGGCCCGCAGCTTCCTTACACACAGTATGATGGGCCCGCAGCTTCCTTATACACAGTATGATGGGCCCGCAGCTCCCGTATACACAGTATGATGGGCCCACAGCTCCCTTATACACAGTATGATGGGCCCACAGCTTCCTTATACACAGTATGATGGGCCCGCAGCTCCCGTATACACAGTATGATGGGCCCACAGCTCCCTTATACACAGTATGATGGGCCCACAGCTCCCGTATACACAGTATGATGGGCCCGCAGCTTCTGTATACACAGTATGATGGGCCCGCAGCTCCCTTATACACAGTATGATGGGCCCACAGCTCCCTTATACACAGTATGATGGACCCGCAGCTCCCTTATACACAGTATGATGGACCCGCAGCTCCCTTATACATAGTATGATGGACCCGCAGCTCCCGTATACACAGTATGATGGGCCCGCAGCTCCCGTATACACAGTATGATGGACCCGCAGCTCCCGTATACACAGTATGATGGACCCGCAGCTCCCATATACACAGTAAGATGGGCCCACAGCTCCCTTATACACAGTATGATGGACCCGCAGCTCCCGTATACACAGTATGATGGACCCGCAGCTCCCTTATACACAGTATGATGGACCCGCAGCTCCCTTATACACAGTATGATGGACCCGCAGCTCCCTTATACACAGTATGATGGACCCGCAGCTCCCTTATACACAGTATGATGGGCCCGCAGCTCCCTTATACACAGTATGATGGACCCGCAGCTCCCTTATACACAGTATGATGGACCCGCAGCTCCCTTATACACAGTATGATGGGCCCGCAGCTCCTGTATACACAGTATGATGGATTCACAGCTCCCGTATACACAGTATGATGGACTCGCAGCTCCCGTATACACAGTTTGATGGACATTTACTCATCCTCCGGCGTATTCAGTATTTTGTGGCACTGCTGCAGTGCCGCTGCTCAAACTTGTGAGCGCAGCTTCTGACAGGCCAGAAGTTAGAAGCTATGTCACAAGCGCTTAATGTAAGACTATGAGGCTATGTGCACTTGTTGCGGATTTACTGCGGATTTCCTGTGTTTTTTGTGCAGATTTCACCTGTGTTTAACCACCTGCGGAATCCTATACAGGAGCAGGTGTAAAATGCTGCGGAATCTGCAAATAGAATTGACATGCTGCGGAAAATACAATGCAGCGTTTCCGCACCATGTGCACTGTGGATTTGGTTTTCCATAGGTTTACTGTTGTGAAATTGGATTTTGGGCTCCCCCGGTGGCCACTGGTGGAATTGAACTGGTGTGCATCATCCTCTCTGTTCACCTGTTTCCATCAGGATGTGGGAGTCGCAATTTAGCCTTGCTCCTCTGTCACTTCCATGCCGGTCAACATTGTAATCAGAAGCCTTTCTGTGCATGTTCCTGCTGCTAGACAACTCCCAGCTAAGTTGGACTTAGTCCTTGTTTGTTTTTGCATTTTGTTCCAGTTCACAGCTGTAGTTTCGTTTCTGTGTCTGGAAAGCTCTTGTGATCTGAAATTGCCACTCTGATGTTATGAGTTAATACTAGAGTCTTAAAGTAATTTCAGGATGGTATTTTGATAGGGTTTTCAGCTGACCATGAAAGTGCCCTTTCTGTCTTCCTGCTATCTAGTAAGCGGACCTCAATTTTGCTAAACCTATTTTCATACTACGTTTGTCATTTCATCTAAAATCACCGCCAATATTTGTGGGGGCCTCTGTCTGCCTTTCGGGGAAATTTCTCTAGAGGTGAGCCAGGACTATATTTTCCTCTGCCAGGATTAGTTAGTCCTCCGGCCGGCGCTGGGCGTCTAGGGATAAAACACAGGCTACGCTACCCGGCTACTGTTAGTTGTGCGGCAGGTTTAGTTCATGGTCAGTTTAGTTTCCATCCTTCCAAGAGCTAGTTCGTATGTTTGCTGGGCTATGTTCTCTTGCCATTGAGAACCATAACAGTTTGACCGGCCCAAAAAGGGTTAAATTAATTGACAGAGAAAGGAGAGAAAAGAGAAGTCTGCTGAAGATTTTTTTTTTTTTTCTCAGTTCTGAGTGTGCTTGTAATTGAATCTCTTGCAAGTCTGCCTATATTGCAGCCTTTCTCTCTCTCTCTCCTTCTAATCCTGGAATGGCTCTGTGTTCACCTGTTTAAAATGGATATTCAGAGTTTAGCTGCAGGTTTGAATAATCTCACCACGAAAGTTCAAAACTTACAAGATTTTGTTGTTCATGTTCCTATATCTGAACCTAGAATTCCTTTGCCTGAATTTTTCTCGGGGAATAGATCTTGCTTTCAAAATTTCAAAAATAATTGCAAGTTGTTTTTGTCCCTGAAATCTCGCTCTGCTGGAGATCCTGCTCAGCAGGTCAGGATTGTGATTTCTCTGCTCCGGGGCGACCCTCAGGATTGGGCTTTTGCATTGGCTCCAGGGGATCCTGCGTTGCTCAATGTGGATGCGTTTTTTCTGGCCTTGGGGTTGCTTTATGAGGAACCTCAGTTAGAACTTCAGGCGGAAAAGGCCTTGATGTCCCTATCTCAGGGGCAAGACGAAGCTGAAATATACTGCCAGAAATTCCGTAAATGGGCTGTGCTTACTCAGTGGAATGAGTGCGCCCTGGCAGCGAATTTCAGAGAGGGTCTCTCTGATGCCATTAAGGATGTTATGGTGGGGTTCCCTGTGCCTGCGGGTCTGAATGAGTCCATGACAATGGCTATCCAGATCGATAGGCGTTTGCGGGAGCGCAAACCTGTGCACCATTTGGCGGTGTCTACTGAGAAGACGCCAGAGAATATGCAATGTGATAGAATTCTGTCCAGAAGTGAACGGCAGAATTTTAGACGAAAAAATGGGTTGTGCTTCTATTGCGGTGATTCAACTCATGTTATATCAGCATGCTCTAAGCGTACTAAGAAGCTTGATAAGTCTGTTTCAATTGGCACTTTACAGTCTAAGTTTATTCTATCTGTGACCCTGATTTGTTCTTTATCATCTATTACCGCGGATGCCTATGTCGACTCTGGCGCCGCTTTGAGTCTTATGGATTGGTCCTTTGCCAAACGCTGTGGGTATGATTTGGAGCCTCTTGAAACTAATATACCCCTGAAGGGGATTGACTCCACCCCATTGGCTAGCAATAAACCACAATACTGGACACAAGTAACTATGCGGATTAATCCGGATCACCAGGAGATTATTCGCTTTCTTGTGCTGTATAACCTACATGATGTGTTGGTGCTTGGATTGCCATGGCTGCAATCTCATAACCCAGTCCTTGACTGGAAAGCTATGTCTGTGTTAAGCTGGGGATGTAAGGGGACGCATGGGGACGTACCTGTGGTTTCCATTTCATCATCTATTCCCTCTGAGATTCCTGAATTCTTGACTGAATATCGTGACGTTTTTGAAGAACCTAAGCTTGGTTCATTACCTCCGCACCGGGAGTGCGATTGTGCCATAGATTTGATTCCGGGTAGTAAATACCCTAAGGGTCGTTTATTTAATCTGTCTGTGCCTGAACATGCTGCTATGCGAGAATATATAAAGGAGTCCTTGGAAAAGGGACATATTCGTCCTTCGTCATCTCCCTTAGGAGCCGGTTTTTTCTTTGTGGCTAAGAAAGATGGCTCTTTGAGGCCGTGCATTGATTATCGGCTTTTGAATAAAATCACGGTTAAATATCAATATCCGTTGCCACTGCTGACTGATTTGTTTGCTCGCATAAAGGGGGCCAAGTGGTTCTCTAAGATAGATCTTCGTGGGGCGTATAATTTGGTGCGAATTAAGCAGGGGGATGAGTGGAAAACCGCATTTAATACGCCCGAGGGCCACTGTGAGTATTTGGTGATGCCTTTTGGTCTTTCAAATGCCCCTTCAGTCTTTCAGTCCTTTATGCATGACATTTTCCGTGATTATTTGGATAAATTTATGATTGTGTATCTGGATGATATTTTGATTTTTTCGGATGACTGGGACTCTCATGTCCAGCAGGTCAGGAGGGTTTTTCAGGTTTTGCGGTCTAATTCCTTGTGTGTGAAGGGTTCTAAGTGCGTTTTTGGGGTTCAAAAGATTTCCTTTTTGGGATATATTTTTTCCCCCTCTTCCATCGAGATGGATCCTGTCAAGGTTCAGGCTATTTGTGATTGGACGCAACCCTCTTCTCTTAAGAGTCTTCAGAAATTTTTGGGCTTTGCTAACTTTTATCGTCGATTTATTGCTGGGTTTTCTGATGTTGTTAAACCATTGACTGATTTGACTAAGAAGGGTGCTGATGTTGCTGATTGGTCCCCTGCTGCTGTGGAGGCCTTTCGGGAGCTTAAGCGCCGCTTTTCTTCCGCCCCTGTGTTGCGTCAGCCTGATGTTGCTCTTCCTTTTCAGGTTGAGGTCGACGCTTCTGAAATCGGAGCTGGGGCGGTTTTGTTGCAGAGAAGTTCCGATTGCTCCGTGATGAGACCTTGTGCTTTTTTCTCGCATAAATTTTCGCCCGCCGAGCGGAATTATGATGTTGGGAATCGGGAGCTTTTGGCCATGAAGTGGGCTTTTGAGGAGTGGCGTCATTGGCTTGAGGGGGCTAGACATCAGGTGGTGGTATTGACTGACCACAAAAATCTAATTTATCTTGAGTCCGCCAGACACCTGAATCCTAGACAGGCGCGCTGGTCGTTATTTTTCTCTCGGTTTAATTTTGTGGTGTCCTACCTGCCGGGTTCTAAGAATGTTAAGGCGGATGCCCTTTCTAGGAGTTTTGAGCCTGACTCCCCTGGTAATTCTGAACCTACAGGTATCCTTAAGGATGGAGTGATATTGTCTGCCGTTTCTCCAGACCTGCGGCGGGCCTTGCAGGAGTTTCAGGCGGATAGACCTGATCATTGCCCACCTGGTAGACTGTTTGTTCCTGATGATTGGACCAGTAAAGTCATTTCTGAGGTTCATTCTTCTGCGTTGGCAGGTCATCCTGGAATCTTTGGTACCAGGGATTTGGTGGCAAGGTCCTTCTGGTGGCCTTCCCTGTCTCGAGATGTGCGAGGCTTCGTGCAGTCTTGTGACGTTTGTGCTCGGGCCAAGCCTTGTTGTTCTCGGGCTAGTGGATTGTTGTTGCCCTTGCCTATCCCGAAGAGGCCCTGGACGCACATCTCGATGGATTTTATTTCGGATCTTCCTGTTTCTCAGAAGATGTCTGTCATCTGGGTGGTGTGTGATCGTTTCTCTAAGATGGTCCATTTGGTTCCCCTGCCTAAGTTGCCTTCTTCTTCCGAGTTGGTTCCTCTGTTTTTTCAAAATGTGGTCCGTTTGCATGGTATTCCGGAGAATATCGTTTCTGACAGAGGTACCCAATTCGTGTCTAGATTTTGGCGAGCATTCTGTGCTAGGATGGGCATAGATTTGTCTTTCTCGTCTGCTTTCCATCCTCAGACTAATGGCCAGACCGAGCGGACGAATCAGACCTTGGAGACATATTTGAGGTGTTTTGTGTCTGCAGATCAGGATGATTGGGTTGCTTTTTTGCCTTTAGCGGAGTTTGCCCTCAATAATCGGGCCAGTTCTGCCACCTTGGTGTCTCCCTTTTTCTGTAATTCGGGGTTTCATCCTCGATTTTCTTCTGGTCAGGTGGAATCTTCGGATTGTCCTGGAGTGGATGCTGTGGTGGAGAGGTTGCATCAGATTTGGGGGCAGGTAGTGGACAATTTGAAGTTGTCCCAGGAGAAGACTCAGCTTTTTGCCAACCGCCGGCGTCGGGTTGGTCCTCGGCTTTGTGTTGGGGACTTGGTGTGGTTGTCTTCTCGTTTTGTCCCTATGAGGGTTTCTTCCCCCAAGTTTAAGCCTCGGTTCATCGGCCCGTACAAGATATTGGAGATTCTTAACCCTGTGTCCTTCCGTTTGGACCTCCCTGCATCTTTTTCTATTCATAATGTTTTTCATCGGTCATTATTGCGCAGGTATGAGGTACCGGTTGTGCCTTCCGTTGAGCCTCCTGCTCCGGTGTTGGTTGAGGGCGAGTTGGAGTACGTTGTGGAAAAAATCTTGGACTCCCGTGTTTCCAGACGGAAACTCCAGTATCTGGTCAAATGGAAGGGATACGGTCAGGAGGATAATTCTTGGGTGACTGCCTCTGATGTTCATGCCTCCGATTTGGTCCGTGCCTTTCATAGGGCTCATCCTGATCGCCCTGGTGGTTCTGGTGAGGGTTCGGTGCCCCCTCCTTGAGGGGGGGGTACTGTTGTGAAATTGGATTTTGGGCTCCCCCGGTGGCCACTGGTGGAATTGAACTGGTGTGCATCATCCTCTCTGTTCACCTGTTTCCATCAGGATGTGGGAGTCGCTATTTAGCCTTGCTCCTCTGTCACTTCCATGCCGGTCAACATTGTAATCAGAAGCCTTTCTGTGCATGTTCCTGCTGCTAGACAACTCCCAGCTAAGTTGGACTTAGTCCTTGTTTGTTTTTGCATTTTGTTCCAGTTCACAGCTGTAGTTTCGTTTCTGTGTCTGGAAAGCTCTTGTGATCTGAAATTGCCACTCTGATGTTATGAGTTAATACTAGAGTCTTAAAGTAATTTCAGGATGGTATTTTGATAGGGTTTTCAGCTGACCATGAAAGTGCCCTTTCTGTCTTCCTGCTATCTAGTAAGCGGACCTCAATTTTGCTAAACCTATTTTCATACTACGTTTGTCATTTCATCTAAAATCACCGCCAATATTTGTGGGGGCCTCTGTCTGCCTTTCGGGGAAATTTCTCTAGAGGTGAGCCAGGACTATATTTTCCTCTGCCAGGATTAGTTAGTCCTCCGGCCGGCGCTGGGCGTCTAGGGATAAAACGCAGGCTACGCTACCCGGCTACTGTTAGTTGTGCGGCAGGTTTAGTTCATGGTCAGTTTAGTTTCCATCCTTCCAAGAGCTAGTTCGTATGTTTGCTGGGCTATGTTCTCTTGCCATTGAGAACCATAACAGTTTACATGGCACTGTAAACCAGATGGAAAACTGCTGCAGATCCGCAGCGGCCAATCCGCACCGTGTGCACACAGCCTGAGAGTGAGAACGAGGCCAGAACGAGGCTCCCACAGACTCACACTGATTAGTGACCTCTGCGCTGCTCCATGAAACACTGGAGCCTCGGACAGGCCACAAACTGCAGGAGACGGAGCCGAGCGGAGACTAAAACAGATGAAAACGCCAGAAGGTGAGTATCAGACAGGGGCAGGGGACGTGGATTATCAGCACCTGGAAGTGGTGCTGTAAATGTGATGCAGCTCTTGGTTACTGTATGCGGCTCCTTATACTAACACTCATAAAATATCCAGGTGGTACGTATCAAAGGCCCCCTACCCCCCATCTCCAGCCTCCCCGTACATATACTATCATAACATAACATTATAATATTCAGCCCCCAGTGACCTGTCCCCCTCCCCCACAATACCCCCATCGTCTCACATCCACCCCTCAGTGCCCTGTCCCACCTCACCCACCTTCAGCCCCCACAACACCCCCATGGTCTCACATTCACCCCCCAGTGCCCTGTCTCCCCTCCCCCACAATACCCCCATGGGCTCACATTCACCCCCCAGTACCCTGTCCCCCCTCACCCACTTTCAGCCCCCACAATACCCCAACGGTCTCACACTGACATACCTGAATTTAATAAACCTAAAATGTCCCATCCCCAGCACTTACTGATAAAGTTTGCACTGCAGGCAGGACCAGGAAGTGTGAGTGAAATGCAAGGTGGGCACTAGGACCCAGCGTGCCTGAGCCAATCCCAGCGTGCACATGCACAGAGTGAGGAAAACTGCAGCCAGGAAAAGCTTCATGATCAGGTCAGACGGGCGAAACCATTCACTGCAGGGGGGAGACTGCAGCCGGCCACTGTGCTAGTAGCCAGCGTGCAGCTTGTCAGACGGGAGCAGACATTATACTGCTCTGCTCCTATGCGGTGTTCTGCCTCATCACAGGGGTGGCCCTGGCTCCCAGTGGGCCCCTTCATGTGACAGGGCCCGGGGCGATGGCCCCCTCTGCCCCCCCAGTAGCTACGCTACTGCTTCTGAGGGATTTACCGCAGATTCATTGGGTTGACAACTGAGCACAATGCAATATTTGCTGGCTTGCATTCAGCCTTACTGAACGAGATAGAGATGAGGCTTGCATACTTTCTGCAGGGGGCTCCACCTCTTTCTTCATGGTACTCTGGAGTTGTCATGAACTCTCCTGTTCCCCGAGGGGTGTACACTGTGTGTCTCCATTCCGGCTGAACCACAATAACTGGGAATAGTAGTATCTCTAGTAGAACTACTTGATTGCGGTAATCAGGTCCCCAGGGCAGACAAAAGACTCCAAATCCCTGCCAGTACTCGTCCAGTGCATACCAAATATTGAGCTCACATTTTCCCTTAGCAGCCTACTATCCCTGCTGCATATGCACTCCTGCCTTTACATTACCTGAACTATTACTTCCTGCCTCTGTCTCTTACACTCAATCCCCTCTCCCATCTGGGCTGGCTGTTAATGCTCAACTAACTATGCCTGCTGTGCTACTAGGCAAACATCACCTGCTCTCTAGACAGTGACATCTTGTGACCGTTAGTTATTACTGTAGCCCACAAGGGAATTACAATTGTTATTACAAGGAAATATATCAAGAACAAAACATTATTCACATTCTACACCACAGTAGCATTGATGTCTTCAGGGGGAGCACAGCAGCTGGTCCACCTCCTTATACTGGCATGTCAGGCATGTCACTCTCCACAAGGATAGACATTACCCCTTAGATCCCAGTCCCTAACACAAATCAAATCTCATACTTTGCACTCAGGAGGGGCAGCACCCTGAAACACCATCTCTACAAATTGAGATTCTGGTTTGGTTTTTATCCTAGGTCATATGGCAAGGCTTGTTAAAGGGTTAATATTGACTTTTAGGATTGCTACTTCAAATATGTGGCACCAGAGTTCAAGTCCTCTTCCTCTCTAAGCACATTTAATTTCCCAGAGGAGCATTATATGGCCTATACGTCTCTTTACACTGACATGTCAGGCGTACCATTGTCCACAAGGAGAAACGTTACATCTTTGATATCAAACTATAAGAGTTTGTGTGCATGTTGAGTATTTGCGTGCAGAAATTTCTGTAAGATTTCTGCATCTCTTGGCAGCTAAAACGCTGCGGAAAAATACTGATCATGTGCACAACACTTCAGGATTCTGATTGGCTTTGATGGCATTCCCTAGTGTTTCTGGGCCAATTCCACATGTAAAAAAAATGCATAAAAAACGCACCGTGTGGACACAGCCTAAGTCACACTTTTTTTTTTTTTTAGCAAAGAACACATTTTGCTACAAAGGCTCTGTCTCTTATAATTCACAGCTATCCCCATATCTGCATCCTTTATAATTAGAGACAGCGCTCATTAAGCTCTATGACTGATTACGGAATGCGACTTGTCACAGCTGTCACATATCTCTACTCTCTTCTCTCTCGACTTCTTGCTGCTGCAGAGTGAGTAGCCATGATGGCAGGAGCTGGAAAGACATTTGAAGTGCACAACCTCATTGCTCTCTTGCACTTGCCCCTTCTTCAGGATTTGGGAGCTCTCTAAAGCGCAGGCCATACCTTCCCCTATATGTACCATTTCATACTTTGCATTGAACAATAGAAACTACAGTATTTGAGCATTGTGTGTTGATGTAGGAAGACATTTTTGTTTAGTTCATATAATGCATGATTCTGCTAGGTTTATTGTCTATAGACTAGAGGTAAGAGTTGGCCCGTAAATTTCTAAAATGATTGGATAAACAATATCATTGTAAAATACTGCAAAAAATAGAATAGACACACAGCTGAACAGGCAAGAAGAGGACAAATCTACTGAGCATTTACATTTATTTTTGTAGAGCTACAGTGGCTCAAGAAATCTTATGATTTGGAGTGCTGTGAAAAATGGGTCAAGCATGCTTGAAAAGTTGAAAGGACAACTAAGGAGATTATACAGCAGAAAATAAAGCATCGATTTCACATAGTTGTTGTGAAAAGGTAAAAGTGAAACCATTCATAAGACATTTCTATATTAAGTTGTATAGAGATATTCTGCAGATAGGATAGAAACTAAAAGATGTAAGAAATTCACTTCGCAAGAATGAAATTGCAACACCAAGAAGAAAAAGTCATGGAATTATGGAAATCACAGAATCGATAGACATGGTAATGATGTGCAAACGAAGACACATTTGACTTCCCACATTATATGCATCATCCCTATCTATTTATAACAGACACAAACTCCCCATCCGCCTAATACACTAATGTGTAGCCTGTCGCTGCTGCCATATTTGTCCCTCGTACTGCACCTGCTGTGTTCCAAGGTAGCAGTGCTCCTCTTGCTGTCTCACATATTAATAATACCCACCACTGTGATTCTTATATAATAAGGCTCCCTAGTGCCCTCTAACATTGCCCCAAAGAAAATATTAATGCCATCTGTAAATGCCCTAGAAAGTATTGAGACCCACATTTGACCCCTTAGGAAATAGCAATGCCCCCTGTGTTCCCCTTTGACAGATATGATGCCCTCAGTAGGCCTATATGTAATTATGCTAATAAAATGCCCCTTGAGTGTCCCCTTGGTAATTAAGAATGTCGTTAGTGTCCTAACCAAAGTAACAATGCCCCGATTTCCCGTGTATGGTAATAATGCCCTCTAAGTCACCCCCACATCCTGTAATACTATCCTTAGTTCCTGTACGTATGGTTACAGCTAGGCATCTCATGTCCTATCATATGTCAACTCTAAAATTTCTCAGCCTGCAGGAGAAGTAGGAATAGTCACAACATACAGAATTAAATGCCATAATGCACAAGTAAATATTAATAATTTATCATTTAAGTTGCTTCATTTTTAACCACAGAACATTAACCATAAATGATCTGTGCATGGAGATAGGTATCAACTTGCAACTTACCCAAGGTTCCAGATTTTGCCATGTACAACACAAATAGATGTTAACAACTGACTGCAGAATTGTGCTTCAGGTGAAAAAAATCAACTATTCCTTGAGGAATTTTCTGGAAACAAAAGTAAACATAAGCATTGAGCGCTGGTTTGTTTTTTATAACAGTTGGAATAGGAACAAGAGTTGACCTGTCAGCAGCCATAGAATTCAACCTTTATTAGTTTCCCCACTTACTTAATTGGGAACATATGGTTCACATAAGCAATTATAATTACTTATAATCATTTATTTAAGGAGATTTAAAGGAAGGACCATAAGAAACATTGTGTGACAGAGTCACTGGTAATGTAAGAGAGGGGAGATATGTTTCACTACGCCTAATAGCGTCAGTGATATAAAATCAAGAGTTTTATTTCCTTTAGCACAGTAAGTGTTGCGAGGGTTAAGTTAACATACGTTATGGGCTGGTTTTTAGGGGGACATTCATAGAGCGGGTGGGAGAGTGTCCCCCCATATTTCTACCTACAGAGCCGGCACCACTATGTGCTCACAGGACCTTGGTGAGGTCACAGTCATGTGATCAGTCACGTGGTTGAGGAGTCACATGGTCTGGGCTTAAAGGGAACCTGTCACCCCCAAAATGGCTGGTGAGGTAAGCTCACCGGCATCAGGGGCTTATCTACAGCATTCTGTAATGTTGTAGATAAGCCGCCGATGTTACCTGAAAGAGGAGAAAAAGAAGTTAGATTATACTCACCCAGGGGCGGTCCCCGCTGCGGTCCGGTCGGATGGGTGTCTCCGGTCCGCTCCGGCGCCTCCCATCTTCGTTCCATGACGTCCTCTTCGGGTCTTCACGCCGCGGCTCCGGCGCAGGCGTACTTTGTCTGCCCTGTTGAGGGCAGAGTAAAGTACTGCAGTGCGCAGGCGCCGGGCCTCTCTGACCTTTCCGGCGGCTGCGCACTGCAGTACTTTGCTCTGCCCTCAACAGGGCAGACAAAGTACGCCTGCGCCGGAGCGGCGGCGTAAAGACCCGAAGAGGACGTCATGGAATGAAGATGGGAGGCGCCGGAGCGGACTGGAGACACCCATCCGACCTGACCGCACCGGGACCGCCCCTGGGTGAGTATAATCTAACGTCTTTTTCTCTCTCCTCTTTCAGGTAACATCGGGGGCTTATCTACAGCATTACAGAATGCTGTAGATAAGCCCCTGATGCCGGTGAGCTTACCTCACCAGCCATTTTGGGGGTGACAGGTTCCCTTTAAATGGCTGAAAGAAAGAACTTTCAGTGTTCAATGTGTACGCCTGGAGAAGGAGCACTCCAGGGGTGTGTTGCATGGTCTTGTGAAGCTGAACAGTGTGTGTTCTGCCAGCCATGAGCGGGAGGAACCCCGATCACAGAAGGGCTGTTTTTGTTCTGCCACTATTTTGTTTTGTTTTCCTGTTTTGCCCAGAGGGCTTTATTTTCTTTACCACACCTTGGTTTATGCTGCCTACAAAAACCCAAGGAAGTTCTTAAAGATGCAGTGCACCATTGTCTACCTCCATTTCAGTCGAGTGTGCTGCTCTACCACAATCGTTACACTAGATTACTTGCCTACACAGGCGATATGGCACTGGTGATAGACACATTCATTCAAGTAATACCAAAACAGTAACGTTTGCCTCATGTGCTGCACAAGGTGTAGCATAGTACCTGGAGTATTGCTCAAAGGCCAGAGCTACATGGCAACTTTGGCTAAAGTTCGTTGTATGCCAATGCTGTATCATAGTGTAATGCAGGTGAACAGGGTTACAATCCAACAAGCAAGTCTCAAAATCAGAATGTGTATGACTATTTTTGACTTGTCACAGTCGCAGTACGCTAAGGTTCGCAATGTGATCCCATTCCCCAACATTACTCTGTGATGAAGAATCAATACATTGTGATCTTTGTCTGTGAACCTGTGTGGTGGCCAAAGTCACCATGTAGCCTCAGCCTATAGGTAAGCTGTCAGCTTGGAAATACAGTGACGTTTATGGTGGTATGTTATACAGCAGGAAAAGCTGAACAGATTCATATATATGTAAGCTTGTGGGAAAAGATTCAGTACAGCTCACATTTGGCTCAGTGGGCGGTCCTATTCAGTGTTTAACAGTCTTCCTTTTAAAAGCGTGTATATAGAGAAAGCTGTCAGTCACTGGTTAGTGCAGCCACTTGACTGCTAAGCGCAGAATTAGCAGGGATTTTAATGAATAATAAGCAAGATGTACACAAATCTGTATATCAATCTGTTCAACTACTTCTGCTCATGCTACTGCAAGATCAGACTACATGTCAATGTGACAGGTTTAAAGGGATTGTCTGGCTTATAAGTGTGCAGTCATTTTATGTGACTGCAGACTTGTGAATCCTCACATCCCATGCACTGCATGCTGTGAGAATTCTCGGATGCTGACACCGTGAGCAGGCTGTTATGTGACCTTAAGTATGTGATTTGCTTACTCCCGGCCTCATTTCGACTAGATGGGTCCAGGCTTGCTCAATACACTTGAGCAAGGCGGCGCACATTTAGAAGGCACATAACCCCATGTATGCAATTGCACCTGGTGCTCCTGGCGTGCACATGGGAGAAGCCTCATAGAAAGCAATGCTTAGGATGGGAGCATTCACAAGTAGGCTGTCACATAAAATGACTGCAGATTTGTAGCCTGAGGCCAGACATCCCCTTTAAGCCTTAAAGCTGTGTGTACACATTGCGTATTTACTGTGTTTTTTCAGTGCAGATCCATCTCCAAACCTGAAGGGTTTCCTGATGCCAGCAAAGTGAATGAGGATCCTGCAGTCTCATGCACACATTGTTTATTTGTGACTTGCAGATTTAAATCTACAGCATGTCGATTCTTTCAGTGTTTTTTGCTAATAAATGGGGAAAAATCTGTACCAAAAATGCGAGCAAACAAAACACAGCAAATGTTTTGCCTCTGCGTTTTTCGTACCAAGAGATGTAGAAATGGTGCAGAAACTTCTGCACCAAATACTTAACGTGTGCACATGCCCTAAAGGCGTTTTCCCACAAAGTACATTTTAATGAATATATCTTGTGATAATAATAATTTCTCAAGTTGAATGTGTTAAAATACTATAGATCCTGGGCAGGGGAGGAGGCAAAATACAGTAAACCGAGTGGACTGCATGGGATCGCAGCTTTTTTTTAATGTGATGTAAAACATTTTGATGCCTGATTTTAAGCAATGTTTTACCTCACATAAAGAATCAGCTGCGATCTCCAGGGGCGAAGATATCCTGAAAGTTGGAGATCTCATAATCATCTAAAAGACCTAGCACATCCTACGACTACTACAACTAGCCCCTATATGAGCTCACCAAGGGGAGGTATGTGGGCGTAATCTTGATCTAATAAAAATCAGAGTTTGGGTTTTGGTCTTTTGTCAGTCCTGGAAGGTACGACTTGCTATAGTTCTGTCCATTTTCCTAAGGAGTTCCTTCCTCCGCTAACACTGAGCCATTTCAATGACACAGGTTTAGTACTTTTCTTTTGTTACCCATTCTATTTTATGTGATTTAATAAATCAAAAGGTGTCCAAATATAATAAATGGCACTTCACATCAATATGATATCCACAAACCTCAGTGAAAAAAATAAATATAGAGGAAAGAAGAGATCCATTTGAATAAAAATGTACTTTTATTAGTAATTAAAAACTAAATACATGAATACTGAAACAGCAGAGTGCCTCACATAGGAGACGGCCCAGACCACAAATAAATCACATTCAATGGTAGAAATAAATCAGAAATAGGAACTAAACCATTCTAAAAAGCATAACCTGGTAATTAGTATAACTGAAAACACTCTAGCCAAAAACAGTAACTGTACCTGTAACTGAGGTAATCAGATTATCAGTGCAGGTAGAAAGTGCCTAGAGTTTTATCAATTTTAATGTCCCGAATCCAATGTATTGCTGTAATACTCTATTGGTTAACCTAAGTTACAGTAGGTATATATCCATGAAAAAAATCCTAGCAGTAGTAAGGAAGCAAATAGGTCACATTGCATTGAGATAAATGGTAATAGTAAATGAAAGTGACCCCATAACCTATAAGGAAATTTCCATGAAGGGGGTATCAAGTAGCCTTTAAACCATTTCTAATATACAATGCCGCAACATAATGAAGTAACGAATATACCTAGGAAGGTCTGGGACACTATCTCTTCACCCCGAAGCGCGTTTCGCCACTGGCATCATCCTACATTTATTTCTACCATTGATTGTGATTTATTTGTGATCTTGGCCGTCTCCTATGTGAGGCACTCTGATGGTTTAGTATTCATGTATTTAGTTTTTAATTACTAATAAAATTAAATTTTTATTCAAATAGATCTATTCTTTCGCCCATGTTTATTTTTCTACTCCGGGGCCCGAAGGTGGAGGGGGGCCTTTGCAGGGCAGCTAACACTGAGGGCAATCTGGCCAGGGACCCCTCATGTGCAATGAGCAGGGAGCGATCCTTGCAGCTCCACTGCCTACAAAATGAAAGCAGAGCAGAGCTGCATGGATCCGTCCTGCTTCTTGCCCAGCGTATCCTGTCTGATACAGCAGCGCGACTGGATGACATCATCATTCAGGGTGTGAATGTGCCAGAGAGAAAGCTGTCGGTAACGAAGATGCTGAGGCTTCCGGGGAACGTGTGGAGAGATGAGTGGTGCTGTGTGTGTGTGTCTGTCTGTGTGTGTGTGTGTGGCTGCTGTGGCTGTGGGGATCGTGCAGAGAGGTGACTGGTGTATGTGTGTATGTGAATGGCAATGAGGGGGGTGATGGAGGGGATGTGTCTGTGTGTAGAGGGCAATGATGGAGGTGATAGAGATGAGGCAATGATGGTGGTGGTAGAAAAGACAATGATGGGGTGGTGGGGGAAAAAACAATGATGAAGGTGGTGGCAAGGGCAATGATGGGGATGGTGAGGGAGGAAGCAATGATGGTGGTGGTGGAAATTACAATGATGGGGGCGTTGGGGGAGGATGCAATGGTGAAGGTGGTGGAAAGGGCAATGATGGGGAGGAGGCAATGATGGTGATGGTGGAAAGGACAATATTGGAGGGTGGGAGAGGAAGCAATGATGGAGGTGATGGAAAGGGCAATGATGGGGGTTGTGAGGAAGAAGGCAATGATGGAAGTGGTTGAGAGCGCAATGATGGAGGTGATGGGGAGGGAAATGATTGGGGTGGTGGAGTGGGCAATGATTGGGGTGGTGCAGAGGGCAATAATGGGGTGGTGGAGATGGCAATGATGAAGGTGGGGAGAGGACAATGATGGGTGTGGGAGATTGAGATGGGAGGAAGGGGGGCTTATAATGGACTTACAAACAGGGGGAGGTGGAGGAAGATGTTAGATATAGATGTAAAATGAATTGGGTGGTGGAGGAGGGTGCTAAGCCCCTGATAGCATCCTCTCCATCTCACAATTCATTGTGATGCTATCAGGGACTTGAACTTTATTGGGGAGAGGGAGAGGAGGTGACAAGGTGCATAGGACACTTTATAATGAACTAAAAGATGAGAGAAGTCGCTGTCAGGGACATGTAACGAATTGGGAGGTGGCGGAGGTTGCTCAGTACCTGATAGTCTTCTCCCATTTCGAAATTCAGTATGATTAGTGATGGGCAAGCACTTTAAAATGCTCGGGTGCTCGTTGCTCGGGTCGAACATTTTTTAACCCCTTCACCCCCAAGGGTGGTTTGCACGTTAATGACCGGGCCAATTTTTACAATTCTGACCACTGTCCCTTTATGAGGCTATAACTCTGGAACGCTTTGACGGATCTTGGCGATTCTGACATTGTTTTCTCGTGACATATTGTACTTCATGTTAGTGGTAAAATTTCTTTGATATAACTTGCGTTTATTTGTGAAAAAAATGGAAATTTGGCGAAAATTTTGAAAATTTTGCAATTTTCCAACTTTGAATTTTTATGCCCTTAAATCACAGACATATGTCACGCAAAATACTTAATAAGTAACATTTCCCACATGCCTACTTTACATCAGTACAATTTTGGAACCAAAATTTTTTTTTGTGACGGAGTTATAAGGGTTAAAAGTTGACCAGCAATTTCTCATTTTTACAACACCATTTTTTTTTAGGGACCACATCTCATTTGAAGTCATTTTGAGGGGTCTATATGATAGAAAATACTCAAGTGTGACACCATTCTAAAAACTGCACCCCTCAAGGTGCTCAAAACCACATTCAAGAAGTTTATTAACCCTTCAGGTGTTTCACAGGAATTTTTGGAATGTTTAAATAAAAATGAACATTTAACTTTTTTTCACACAAAATTTATTTCAGCTCCAATTTGTTTTATTTTACCAAGGGTAACAGGAGAAAATGGACCCCCAAAGTTGTTGTACAATTTGTCCTGAGTACGCTGATACCCCATATGTGGGGGTAAACCACTGTTTGGGCGTATGGCAGAGCTCGGAAGGAAAGGAGCGCCATTTGACTTTTCAATGCAAAATTGACTGGAATTGAGATGGGACGCCATGTTGCGTTTGGAGAGCCCCTGATGTGCCTAAACACTGAAACCCCCTACAAGTGACACCATTTTGGAAAGTAGACCCCCTAAGGAACTTATCTTGATGTGTGGTGAGCACTTTGACCCACCAAGTGCTTCACAGAAGTTTATAATGCAGAGCCGTAAAAATAAAAAATCATATTTTTTCACAAAAATGATCTTTTCGCCCCCAATTTTTTATTTTCCCAAGGGTAAGAGAAGAAATTGGACCCCAAAAAATGTTGTGCAATTTGTCCTGAGTACGCTGATACCCCATATGTGGGTGTAAACCATTGTTTGGGCGCATGGCAGAGCTTGGAAGTGAAGGAGCGCCATTTGACTTTTCAATGCAAAATTGACTGGAATTGAGATGGGACGCCATGTTGCGTTTGGAGAGCTCCTGATGTGCCTAAACATTGAAACTCCCTACAAGTGACACTATTTTGGAAAGTAGACCCCCTAAGGAACTTATCTAGATGTGTGGTGAGCACTTTGACCCACCAAGTGCTTCACAGAAGTTTATAATGCAGAGCCGTAAAAATAAAAAATCATATTTTTTCACAAAAATGATCTTTTCGCCCCCAATTTTTTATTTTCCCAAGGGTAAGAGAAGAAATTGGACCCCAAAAAATGTTGTGCAATTTGTCCTGAGTACGCTGATACCCCATATGTGGGTGTAAACCATTGTTTGGGCGCATGGCAGAGCTTGGAAGGGAAGGAGCGCCATTTGACTTTTCAATGCAAAATTGACTGGAATTGAGATGGGACGCCATGTTGCGTTTGGAGAGCCCCTGATGTGCCTAAACATTGAAACTCCCTACAAGTGACACCATTTTGGAAAGTAGACCCCCTAAGGAACTTATCTAGATGTGTGGTGAGTAGTGTTGAGCATTCCGATGCTGCAAGTATCGGGTATCGGCCGATACTTGCTGTATCGGAATTCCGATACCGGGATTCCGATACTCTTGTGGTATCGGGTATCGGGTATCGGAACAACATTAATGTTAAAATGTGTAAAATAGAGAATTAAAATAAAAAATATCGCTATACTCACCTGTCCGACGCAGCCGGGACCTCAGCGCAGGAACCGGCAGCGTTGTTTGTTTAAAATTCCCGCTTTTACATGGTTACGCGAAGTCCCGGCTTGTGATTGGTCAGGGCGGCCATGTTGCCGGGCCGCGGACCAATCACAGCAAGCCGTGACGAAAATACGTCACGGCTTGCTGTGATTGGTCCGCGTCCCGGCAACATGGCCGCCATTAACCAATCACAAGCCGTGACGTCACGGGAGGCTGGAAACGCGCTCATTTTAAAAAGGGCGCGTGTCCAGCCTCCCGTGACGTCACGGCTTGTGATTGGTTGCGTCGCGGTCAACCAATCACAAGCCGGGAGGCTGGACACGCGCCCATTTCAAAATGAGCGCGTCCAGCCTCCCGGCTTGTGATTGGTTGATCGCGGCGCAACCAATCACAAGCCGTGACGTCACGGGAGGCTGGACACGCGCCCATTTCAAAATGAGCGCGTCCAGCCTCCCGGCTTGTGATTGGTTGATCGCGGCGCAACCAATCACAAGCCGTGACGTCACGGGAGGCTGGACACGCGCCCATTTTAAAATGAGCGCGTGTCCAGCCTCCCGTGACGTCCCGGCTTGTGATTGGTCAGGGCGGCCATATTGCCGGGACGCGGACCAATCACAGCAAGCCGTGACGTAATTTCGTCACGGCTTGCTGTGATTGGTCCGCGTCCCGGCAACATGGCCGACCTGACCAATCACAAGCCGGGAATTCACGTAACCAAGTAATAGCGCGATTTTTAAACAAACAACGCTGCCGGTTCCCTCGCTGAAGTCCCGGCTGCGTCGGACAGGTGAGTATAGCGATATTTTTTATTTTAATTCTTTCTTTTACACATTTATATGGTTCCCAGGGCCTGAAGGAGAGTTTCCTCTCCTTCAGACCCTGGGAACCATCAGGGATACCGTCCGATACATGAGTCCCATTGACTTGTATTGGTATCGGGTATCGGTATCGGATTGGATTCCGATACTGTGACGGTATCGGCCGATACTTTCCGATACCGATACTTTCAAGTATCGGACGGTATCGCTCAACACTAGTGGTGAGCACTTTGACCCACCAAGTGCTTCACAGAAGTTTATAATGCAGAGCCGTAAAAATAAAAAATCATATTTTTTCATAAAAATGATCTTTTTGCCCCCAATTTTTTATTTTCCCAAGGGTAAGAGAAGAAATTGGACCCCAAAAAATGTTGTGCAATTTGTCCTGAGTACGCTGATACCCCATATGTGGGTGTAAACCATTGTTTGGGCGCATGGCAGAGCTTGGAAGTGAAGGAGCGCCATTTGACTTTTCAATGCAAAATTGACTGGAATTGAGATGGGACGCCATGTTGCGTTTGGAGAGCCCCTGATGTGCCTAAACATTGAAACTCCCTACAAGTGACACCATTTTGGAAAGTAGACCCCCTAAGGAACTTATCTAGATGTGTTTTGAGAGGTTTGAACCCCCAAGTGTTTCACTACAGATTATAACGCAGAGCCGTGAAAATAATTTTTTTCTCAAAAATGATTTTTTAGCCCCCAGCTTTGTATTTTTACAAGGGTAACAGAATAAATTGGACCCCAAAATTTGTTGTCCAATTTGTCCTGAGTACGCTGATACCCCATATGTGGGGGGGAACCACTGTTTGGGCGCATGACAGAGCTCGGAAGGGAAGGAGCGCCATTTGGAATGCAGACTTAAATGGATTGGTCAGCAGCCGTCACGTTGCATTTGCAGAGCCCCTGATGTACCCAAACAGTACAAACCCCCCACAAGTGACCCCATATTGGAAACTAGACCTCCCAAGGAACTTATCTAGATGTGTTTTGAGAACTTTGAACCCCCAAGTGTTTCACTAAAGTTTATAGCGCAAATCCGTGAAAATAAAAATTCTTTTTTTTTTTCACAAAAATGATTTTTTAGCCCCCAGTTTTGTATTTTCACAAGGGTAACAGGATAAATTGGACCCCAAAAGTTGTTGTCCAATTTGTCCTGAGTACGCTGATACCCCATATGTGGGGGGGAACCACTGTTTGGGTGCATGACAGAGCTCGGAAGGGAAGGAGCGCCATTTGGAATGCAGCCTTAAATGGATTGGTCTGCAGGCGTCACGTTGCATTTGCAGAGCCCCTGATGTACCCAAACAGTACAAACCCCCCACAAGTGACCCCATATTGGAAACTAGACCTCCCAAGGAACTTATCTAGATGTGTTGTGAGAACTTTGAACCCCCAAGTGTTTCACTACAGTTTATAACGCAGAGCCGTGAAAATAAAACATCTTTTTTTTCCCACAAAAATGATTTTTAGCCCCCCAAATTTTTATTTTCCTAAGGATAACAAGAGAGCTTGGACCCCAGAAGTTGTTGTTCAATTTGTCCCGAGTACGCTGATAACACATATGTTGGGGTAAACCCCTTTTTGGGCGCACGGGAGAGCTCGGAAGGGAAGGAGCACTGTTTTACTTTTTCAACGCAGAATTGGCTGGAATTGAGATTGGACGCCATGTCGCGCTTGGAGAGCCCCTGATGTGCCTGGACAGTGGAAACTCCCCAATTCTACCTGAAACCCTAACCCAAACACACCCCTAACCCTAATCCCAACGGTAACCCTAACCACACCCCTAGCCCTGACACACCCATAATTCTAATCCCAACCCTAATCCAAACGTAAATGTAATCCAAACCCTAACCCTAACTTTAGCCCCAACCCTAACTTTAGCCCCAACCCTAACTTTAGCCCCAAACCTAACTTTACCTCCAACCCTAGCCCTAACCCTAACCCTACCCCTAACCCTAACCCTAAACGTGACTGAAATACGTGGCACTGAAATACGTGGCACTGAAATACGTGGCACTGAAATACGTGGCACTGAAATGCGTGGCACTGAAATACGTGGCACTGAAATACGTGGCACTTAAATATGTGATACGTGGCACTTAAATACGTGGCACTGAAACACGTGGCACTGAAATACGTGATACGTGGCACTGAAATACGTGGCACTGAAATGCGTGGCACTGAAATACGTGGCACTGAAATACGTGGCACTTAAATATGTGATACGTGGCACTTAAATACGTGGCACTGAAACACGTGGCACTGAAATACGTGATACGTGACACTGAAATACGTGGCACTGAAATACGTGGCACTGAAATACGTGGCACTGAAATACGTGGCACTTAAATATGTGATACGTGGCACTTAAATACGTGGCACTGAAATACATGGCACTGAAATACGTGGCACTGAAATACGTGGCACTTAAATACGTGGCACTTAAATACGTGGCACTTAAATACGTGGCACTGAAATATGTGATACGTGGCACTTAAATACGTGGCACTGAAACACGTGGCACTGAAATACGTGATACGTGGCACTGAAATACGTGGCACTGAAATACGTGGCACTGAAATACGTGGCACTGAAATACGTGGCACTGAAACACGTGCAACTGAAATACGTGGTACTAAAATATGTGGCACTGAAATACGTGATACGTGGCACTGAAATACGTGATACGTGGCACTGAAATACGTGGCTCTGAAACACGTGGCACTGAAATACGTGATACGTTGCCCTGAAATACATGGCACTGAAATACGTGGCACTGAAATATGTGGCACTGAAATACGTGGCACTGAAATACGTGGCACTATGACTGTCAGAAAATGTTCATTAAACGGTTAGGGGTGAGGTTAGGGGTAGAGTTAGGGTTAGGGTTTGGATCCCTTTATCACCTTGATGGTGGTGGGTGGCTTTTCAGTGTGTTTTCTGTTTTTTTTCGATAAAAATGCATGCGTTTTTAACGCAAACAAACGCATGTGCTTAAAAACACCAAGAAAATACTGCAGGTTGTATTTCTGAAAATTAACGCATGCAGAAAAAAACCGCATGCGTTTGAAAACGCGACCAAACGTGTACAAAAAAAACGCATGCGTTTTCAATGTTAAATATAGGGAAAAAACGCATGCGTTTTTTTGTGCAAAAAACGCTGCAGACAAAAACGCAAGTGTGAAACCAGCGACGCTTTTTATAGCAAAAAAGTTTTTGCGTCTCCACATTTTGAGAGCTATAATTTTTCCACATTTTGCTCCACAGAGTCATGTGAGGTCTTGTTTTTTGCGGGACGAGTTGACGTTTTTATTGGTAACATTTTCGGACACGTGACCATTTTTGATCGCTTTTTATTCCGATTTTTGTGAGGCAGAATGACCAAAAACCAGCAATTCCTGAATTTCTTTTGGGAGAGGCGTTTATACCGTTCCGCGTTTGGTAAAATTGATAAAGCAGTTTTATTCTTCGGGTCAGTACGATTACAGCGATATCTCATTTATATCATTTTTTTATGTTTTGGCGCTTTTATACGATAAAAACTATTTTATAGAAAAAATAATTATTTTGGTATCGCTTTTTTCTCAGGACTATAACTTTTTTATTTTTTTGCTGATGATGCTGTATGGTGGCTTGTTTTTTGCGGGACAAGATGACGTTTTCAGCGGTACCATGGATATTTATATCAGTCTTTTTGATCGCGTGTTATTCCACTTTTTGTTCGGCGGTATGGTAATAAAGCGTTGTTTTTTGCCTCGTTTTTTTTTTTTTTTTCTTACGGTGTTTACTGAAGGGGTTAACTAGTGGGGCAGTTTTATAGGTGGGGTCGTTACGGACGCGGCGATACTAAATATGTGTACTTTTATTGTTTTTTTTTTTTATTTAGATAAAGAAATGTATTTATGGGAATAATATATATATATTTTTTTTCATTATTTTGGAATATTTTTTTTTATTTTTTTTTACACATTTGGAAATTTTTTTTTTTACTTTTTTACTTTGCCCCAGGGGGGGACAATACAGATCGGTGATCTGCCAGTTTGCATAGCACTCTGACAGATCACTGATCTGCGAGAAGTACAGGCTGCTTCACAGTGCCTGCTCTGAGCAGGCGTCTGTGAAGCCACCTCCCTCCCTGCAGGACCCGGATCCGCGGCCATCTTGGATCCGGGTCTGGAGCAGGCAGGGAGGGAGGTAAGACCCTCGCAGCAACGCGATCACATCGCGTTGCTGCGGGGGGCTCAGGGAAGCCCGCAGGGAGCCCCCTCCCTGCGCGATGCTTCCCTGCACCGCCGGCACATCGCGATCATGTTTGATCGCGGTGTGCCGGGGGTTAATGTGCCGGGAGCGGTCCGTGACCGCTCCTGGCACATAGTGCCGGATGTCAGCTGCGATATGCAGCCGACACCCGGCCGCGATCGGCCGCGCTCCCCCCGTGAGCGCGGCCGATCGGCTATGACGTACTATCCCGTCGGCAGTCATACGGGCCCACCCCACCTCGACGGGATAGTACGTCGGATGTCAGGAAGGGGTTAATGCTCTCGTGCAAGACCCGAGCAATGAGCCTATGTAAGTCTATAGAAAACTCAAGCATCAAGCATTTTTGCTGCCCCCCCCCCGGAGGTCTTTAGAGGGTCTAAAACAGCAGAAATCGTTGGAAACATTGCTCAAATGACATGGGAACATCATGGGGAAGACCTCTGGAAGCATTTCTGACTCCCAGGTCACTGCTGTGAAAAATGTTTTCCGAGTCTTATGCTACTTTTACAGACTCACCAAAAAACATACAAAAGCGAAACCAAAATGGATTTTCCTGGGAAATATGTTAAGGAACATCCTTTCCAGGGTAATGACTTGTATATAAGGCAAAATAAATAACCAAAAACAAAATTGCTCCTCCACACCTTGGGCTATGTTTACTTGTACCATTTTTGATGCATTTTTCAACTTTAGCATTGCTTTCAACCAAGACAAATGCATTCACTGGGAAAAGTAATTTTAACATTTTACAACCTTAGCTGGCCATGTGGTGTGTGACACATCCTGTTTCATTTATGAAGGAGGGACTCTTAAAGTCACAAAGCCTATTTTTATAAGGCCATCAGGTGGACTGTAATATCCTTAAAGGGACAGCAGTTGGTCCTCACTACTCTTAGATAACCATCAGCCAGCTATGCTTTGTTGTTCTCATTATTAAACAGTGGGTCTCCTATCATGTTATTGCACATGCAATGAGTGGCAGGGCTACCCATAATTTGGACGCACCCCAATACCCCTTTGACGAGACTTACAGGAGGGCCACCTGATAGCAATGTTCCCATTATTAGGAAGTTGGTACTCCCATACTGTTTTCCTGTGCAGTGAATGCAAGACCTGACCAAAATTTAGAAGCACCCCAATACAACTTAGAACAGTCACCCCAATATCCCTTAGAACAGCCACCCCAATACCCCTTTGAATAGCCATACAGGATGGCCACCTGAAAGCAAAGTTCCCATTATTAGGAAGTTGGTACTCCCATACTGTTTGCTTATGCATTTATGGGTAAAAGGGGAAATGTTCGTGATGCCACCCATGGTATTCAGCAATGAGTTGGTGGCTGACGCTGCAGCTCAGATCCTCTGGGGCAAATGGTGATGCAACCGAGTTGGTGCAGCTCTCCACGGGTAGAGCTAACCCCAGGGCAGATGTAGTGTTGTTTCATAAGATGACGGTGGTGGTTATGCTGGGCAGTTGTTGTAGGAATAACGCAAGGACACAGTAAGGTGCAGTCTCCACTTTTACTCACAGTTCTCCCTGTTATGATCCGGTGACCTTGGAGCCGCATGAGAGACTTTCTCAGGAGTAGGTGGTACCTGTACTGACCGCAAACCCTAAACTAACACCGCAACTAGAAGTAGCCGTGGGATGTACCTAACACGTCCTAGACACCTCGACACAGCCGGAGGACTAAATACCCCTATAGATGGAAATGGGAATTCTATCTTGCCTCAGAGCAGAACCCCAGAGGATAGGCAGCCCCCCACAAATATTGACTGTGAGTATAAGAGGAAAAACACACGCAGGCAGAAAAACAGGATTTAGCAAAAGAGGCACTTCTAGCTAAACAGAAAAGGATAGGACAGAATTCTAAGCGGTCAGTATTAAAATCCTAAAAATATCCACAGCAGATAATACAAATATACTACATCTAACTAAAGACATAGAAAGTATATTTGCATCTCCTGAGAATCCAGCATGACTGAAAAATCCAAACAAAGTCTAAGCTGGACAAAAACACAATGAATTGCACTGAATTGCAAAGCACACTGTATGTGTGCACAGAGACAAAAAACCAGACACTTATCTTAGCTGAATTGGCAGCAGGGCACGAGGAGCCAGAGAGAGATGCAATCCCTCCAAGTACAATAGACAACTGGCGAGGACTCATGGATCCTGCACACCTAAATACCTAATAGAGCTGAAATCAGCAGAAACACCTGCCTAGGATTACAACCCCAAGACAACTGCATTACCACCAACAACCACCGGAGGGAGCCCAAGAGCAGAATTCACAACAGTACCCCCCCTTGAAGAGGGGTCACCGAACCCTCACCAGAGCCCCCAGGCCGATCAGAACGAGCCAGATGAAAGGCACGGACCAAATCAGCAGCATGGACATCAGAGGCAAAAACCCAAGAATTATCCTCCTGGCCATAACCCTTCCATTTGACAAGGTACTGAAGCCTCCGCCTCGAAAAGCGAGAATCCAAAATCTTCTCAACCACATACTCCAACTCCCCATCAACCAACACAGGAGCATGAGGATCAACTGAGGGAACAATGGGCACCACATATTTCCGCAACAAAGATCTATGGAAAACATTATGGATGGCAAAAGAGGCCGGAAGGGCCAAACGAAAGGACACAGGATTCATAATCTCAGAAATCCTATAAGGACCAATAAACCGAGGCTTAAATTTAGGGGAAGAAACCTTCATAGGAACATGACGGGAAGACAACCAGACCAAATCCCCAACCTGAAGCCGGGAACCAACACACCGACGACGGTTAGCAAAACGCTGAGCCTCCTCCTGAGACAACACCAAATTGTCCACCACATGAGCCCAAATCTGCTGCAACCTGTCAACCACAGAATCCACACCAGGACAATCAGAAGGTTCAACTTGCCCCGAAGAAAAACGAGGATGAAAACCAAAATTACAAAAGAAGGGCGAAACCAAGGTAGCCGAACTAGCCCAATTATTAAGGGCAAACTCGGCCAATGGCAAGAAAGCCACCCAATCATCCTGATCAGCAGACACAAAGCATCTCAAATAAGTTTCCAAAGTCTGATTAGTTCGCTTGGTCTGGCCATTTGTCTGAGGATGAAATGCGGAAGAAAAAGACAAATCAATGCCCAGCCTAGCACAAAAGGCCCGCCAAAACCTAGAAACAAACTGGGAACCTCTGTCGGACACAATATTCTCCCGTAATACCGTGCAAACGAACCACATGCTGAAAAAACAACGGAACCAAATCAGAAGAGGAAGGCAATTTAGGCAAAGGCACCAAATGAACCATCTTAGAAAACCAGTCACAAACCACCCAGATAACCGACATCCTCTGGGAAACCGGAAGATCTGAAATAAAATCCATAGAAATATGTGTCCAGGGCCTCTCAGGGACCGGCAAAGGCAAAAGCAACCCACTAGCACGGGAACAACAAGGCTTGGCCCACGCACAAGTCCCACAGGACTGCACAAAAGAACGCACATCACGCGACAAAGAAGGCCACCAAAAGGACCTACCAACCAAATCTCTGGTACTAAAAATACCAGGATGGCCAGCCAACACAGAACAATGAACCTCAGAAATCACTCTACTAGTCCATCTATCAGGAACAAACAGTTTCCCCACTGGACAGCGGTCAGGTTTGTCAGCCTGAAATTCCTGCAGAACCCGTCGCAAATCAGGGGAAATGGCAGAAAGGACCACCCCTTCCTTCAGAATGCCGACCGGCTCCAATACCTCAGGAGAATCATGCAAAAAACTCCTAGAGAGGGCATCAGCCTTAACATTCTTAGAACCCGGAAGATACGAGACCACGAAATCAAAACGGGAGAAAAACAGGGACCATCGAGCCTGTCTAGGATTCAGCCGTTTGGCAGATTCGAGGTAAATCAGATTTTTATGATCGGTCAAGACCACAATACGGTGCTTGGCTCCCTCAAGCCAATGTCGCCATTCCTTAAATGCCCACTTCATAGCCAACAACTCCTGATTGCCGACATCATAATTGCGTTCAGCAGGCGAAAACTTACGGGAAAAGAAGGCACACGGTTTCATCAAGGAACCATCAGAATTCCTCTGAGACAAAACGGCCCCTGCCCCAATCTCAGAAGTGTCAACCTCAACCTGAAACGGAAGAGAAACATCTGGCTGACGCAACACCGGGGCAGAAGTAAATCGGCGTTTAAGCTCCTGAAAGGCAGAGACAGCCACAGGAGACCAATTCGTTACATCAGCGCCTTTCTTCGTCAAATCGGTCAGGGGTTTAACCACACTGGAGAAGTTAGCAATGAAACGGCGATAAAAATTAGCAAAGCCCAAAAATTTCTGAAGGCTCTTCACAGATGTGGGCTGAATCCAATCATGAATGGCCTGAACCTTAACCAGATCCATCTCTGTAGATGAGGGAGAAAAAATGAAGCCCAAAAAAGAAACCTTCTGCACTCCAAAGAGACACTTAGACCCCTTCACAAACAAAGCATTATCACAAAGGATCTGAAATACCATCCTGACCTGTTTCTCATGAGACTCCCAATCATCGGAAAAAATTAAGATGTCATCCAAATATACAATCATGAATTTATCAAGATAATTCCGGAAAATATCATGCATGAAGGACTGAAAAACAGGTGGAGCATTAGAGAGCCCGAATGGCATCACAAGGTATTCAAAATGGCCTTCGGGCGTATTAAACGCAGTTTTCCATTCGTCACCCTGCTTAATACGAACAAGATTATATGCCCCCCGAAGGTCAATTTTAGTAAACCAACTAGCCCCCTTAATTCTGGCAAACAAATCGGAAAACAAAGGTAAAGGGCATTGAAACTTGACCGTGATCTTATTCAAGAGGCGATGATCAATACAGGGTCTCAAGGAGCCATCCTTCTTAGCAACAAAAAAAAATCCCGCTCCCAATGGTGAAGAAGATGGCCGAATACGCCCTTTCTCCAAAGACTCCTTAACATAACTCCGCATGGCGGTATGTTCTGGCACAGACAGGTTGAAAAGTCGGCCCTTAGGAAACTTACAGCCTGGAATCAAGTCAATAGCACAATCACAGTCCCTATGCGGTGGAAGGGAACTGGACTTGGGCTCATCGAATACATCCTGAAAATCAGACAAAAACTCTGGAACTTCAGAAGAGGAGGAAGAGGAGATTGACATCACAGGAACGTCATTATGAACCCCCTGACAACCCCAACTAGTCACAGACATAGACTTCCAATCCAACACAGGATTATGTATCTGCAACCATGGAAAACCCAGCACAATAGCATCATGCAAATTATGCAACACCAGAAAACGACAATCTTCCTGATGGGCTGGCGCCATGCACATGGTCACCTGTGTCCAAAACTGGGGTTTATTTTTAGCCAAAGGTGTAGCATCAATGCCCCTTAAAGGAATAGGGTTCTGCAAAGACTGCAAGGGGAAACCACAACGCCTGGCAAATTCAAAGTCCATTAAATTCAAAGTGGCGCCCGAGTCCACATACGCCATGACAGAAAATGACGACAATGAGCAGATCAAGGTCACAGATAACAGAAATTTAGGTTGTACAGTTCCGATGGTAACAGAACTAGCGATTCTCTTTGTACGCTTTGGGCAGACTGAAATGACATGAGAAGCATCGCCACAATAAAAACACAACCTATTCTGACGTCTGAATCCTTGTTGTCCCATTCTAGACAGAATCCTATCACACTGCATAGGCTCAGGCATCTGCTCTGAGGACAACGCCACAGCGTGCACAATTCTGCGCTCCCGCAAGCGCCGATCAATCTGAATGGCCAGAGACATAGAATCACTCAGACCAACAGGCGTGGGAAACCCCACCATAACATCTTTAACAAATTCAGAAAGACCCTTTCTGAAAATTGCCGCCAAAGCATCCTCATTCCATTTTGTCAGCACAGACCATTTTCTAAATTTCTGACAATACAATTCTGCCGCTTCTTGACCCTGAGACAGGGCCAACAAGGTCTTCTCCGCTTGATCCACAGAATTTGGTTCATCATATAATAATCCTAGAGCCTGAAAAAAGGCATCTACATTATGCAAGGCCGGATTCCCAGATTCCAGGGAAAATGCCCAATCCTGAGGGTCGCCACGCAGCAGGGAGATGACAATTTTAACCTCCTGAATGGGATCACCAGAGGAACGAGGCTTCAGAGCAAAAAACTGTTTACAATTGTTTTTAAAACTCAAAAATTTGGACCTGTCCCCAAAAAACAAATCAGGAGTAGGAATCCTAGGCTCTAAAAGCGGAGTCTGAACAATATAATCAGAAATACCCTGTACTCTAGCAGCAAGCTGGTCTATACGAGAAACTAATCCCTGAACATCCATGCTAGCACAAGACTCCTCAGTCACCCAGAGGAAAAGAGGAAAGAAAAGACAAAGCAGGCTACAGAAAAAAAATGTCTCTTTCTTCCCTTCTTCTGAGATGCATTTAACTCATTGTTAGCCAGTTGTACTGTTATGATCCGGTGACCTTGGAGCCGCATGAGAGACTTTCTCAGGAGTAGGTGGTACCTGTACTGACTGCAAACCCTAAACTAACACCGCAACTAGAAGTAGCCGTTGGATGTACCTAACACGTCCTAGACATCTCGACACAGCCGGAGGACTAAATACCCCTATAGATGGAAATGGGAATTCTATCTTGCCTCAGAGCAGAACCCCAGAGGATAGGCAGCCCCCCACAAATATTGACTGTGAGTATAAGAGGAAAAACACACGCAGGCAGAAAAACAGGATTTAGCAAAAGAGGCTAAGGATAGGACAGAATTCTAAGCGGTCAGTATTAAAATCCTAAAAATATCCACAGCAGATAATACAAATATACTACATCTAACTAAAGACATAGAAAGTATATCTGCATCTCCTGAGAATCCAGCATGACTGAAAAATCCCAACAAAGTCTAAGCTGGACAAAAACACAATGAATTGCACTGAATTGCAAAGCACACTGTATGTGTGCACAGAGACAAAAGACCAGACACTTATCTTAGCTGAATTGGCAGCAGGGCATGAGGAGCCAGAGAGAGATGCAATCCCTCCAAGTACAATGGACAACTGGCGAGGACTCATGGATCCTGCACACCTAAATACCTAATAGAGCTGAAATCAGCAGAAACACCTGCCCAGGATTACAACCCCAAGACAACTGCACTACCACCAACAACCACCGGAGGGAGCCCAAGAGCAGAATTCACAACATCTCCCATCCACAAGTGCCAGATGCTGTGTTCTCCAGGTCAGTGGTCCAGCAAACTCCAAGGTAAATTGGGGTGCACCTTTCCAGTACTCCTTTCATATGCCTTTCTCTGGCCATGTCACTACGCTGGCTTCCACTTCTCCTGCCCAGCGTCTTACCCACAGTGTCCCAAGCCAGCAGCCAACATTTTTTTAGCTGAACTTGTAGTTTTCCACTGAATTGGGGCCAGTCCCCTAACTGCAACCTGGTCCCTCCACCCGACTACAGTCAGTGTGGATTCGGGCCCCATGGGTGGCTTCTGCACTTCCTGTGCCCCTAGGACCCCTTCTGTCCTCCCGGGAGCTTCTTCCTGTCTCTCCCTCTCAATTCTCTCCCCTCAGCTCTGTTCCTTCACTCCTTCTCCTTTGGTCTCCAAGGACCTACTGCTCTAGAACACTGTCCTCCCGCCTTCTAAACTATCCCCTTTTCCAACCTACCCCACGCAGTCCTATCCAGCCTGGGATGAGGCCTTCCTCCCTAAGAGTACGCCCAGGTGCCCTGGCTGAACTGGTGTGTGTTAGATGTGAGTGTTAGAGTCCTGGGTAGTGTCCCATCCTTACCTGAGAGTGGGATTCCACACCTCTGGGTAACGTGCACTACCTCTGTGGCGACTGGACCCAAGAGGCGCCACACATACTGTTTGCCTTTGCATTTAATGCAAGGTCTGCCCTGCATGAAATTTAGATGCACCCCAATATCCCTTTGAAGTCACATACAGGATGGCCACCTGAAAGTAATGTTCCCATTATTAGTAATTTTGTACTCCCATACTATTTGTTTATGCAGTGCATGCAAGGCCTGCTCTGCATGAAATTTAGACGCACCCCAATACCCCTTTGAAGTCACATACAGGAAGGCCACCTGAAAGCAATGTTCCAATTATTAGTAATTTTGTTCTCCCATACTGTTTGACTATGCATTAAATGCAAGGCCTGCCCTGCCCCAAAGTCACACGTACCTCAATAACCCTTTGAACAAATGTCCTGGATGGCCACCTGAAAGCATTATTTCCATTATTATTCATTTTGTACTCCCATACTGTTTGCCCATGAAATGAATGCAAGTCCTGCTCCAAATTTGGATGCACCCCAATAACCATTTGAACAAACGACCTGGATGGCCACCTGAAAGCATTGTTCCCATTATTATTATTTTTGCACTCCCATACTGTTTGCCCATGAAGTGAATGCAAGTCCTGCTCCAAATTTAGATAACCCAACCCAATAACCTTTTGAACATACATCCTGGATGCGAACTTGAAAGCATTGTTCTCATTGTTCGAAATTTGGTACTCCCATACTGTTTGCCTATGCATTGAATGCAAGGCCTGCCCTGCTCCAAAGTTACAGGAACCCCAATAAGCCTTTGAACCCACATACTGGACGGCCACAGGAAAACAAAGTTCACATTATTCATTTGGTACTACCATACTGTTTCCTTTTGCATTGAAAGCAAGGCCTGCCCTGCACCCAATTGACACGTAAGCCTTGGAAGAGACGTAGAGTTGGGCATCCTGAAAACAATGTTCCCATTATTAGGAAGTGGGACTCCCATAGTGTTTGCCTATGCAGTGAATGCAAGGCCTGCCAAAAATTAGGAGGCACTCCAATGCCCCCTTGAAAGAGGTGTGGAGGATGGCCTCATAAAAAAATGTTCCCATTATAAACAGCGGGTCTCCTATACTTGGAATGCCCATACACTAAGTGTATGAGCTGACTAACATTTCCCCCTGGGGGGTATACAGCAACACACTGTCAAAAAATTTTGTTTACGGGCATCATAAACACCCTTTAAAACAATAATATGGGTGTTTGCATCACGGACCACGGTCACCCTGGTCATCTAGTGGTGGTGGATGATAAGGATGAGGAGGAAAACAGCAAATAGGCCAAATCAAGAAGCGTATAACCAAGTGTGGTTGTGAAGAGGTGCATGGAAATAGACCTCCCAAAAAAAGACACTGGATTTGAGTTTATGTTACCCTGCTATCATTCGGTGGTGTTGAGAAGTCTGGCCCAATCCAGCCCTTCTTCATTTTTATAAGAATCAGCCTCTCAGCATTTTCAGTTGACAGGTGGATGCGCTTATCAGTTATAATTCCACCAGCGGCACTAAATAAACGCTCTGACAAAACTCTAGCGGCAGGGCAGGCCAGGAACTCCAAGGCGAGTTCATGCCACATATCCAGCCTGGATGCCCAATAATTATAAGGCACAGAGGAATCACAGAGGACGTTGGTACGGTCAGCAAGGTACTCCCTCAGCATCTACCAAAACTTTGCACTCCTTGTGAGAGTACCTCGTGCCTAAGGGCCTGTGAAATGGGAGGGTCTGAGAAAAGGCTCCCAGAACTTTGACAGTGTTCCCCTGCCTGTGCTGGATTGGAGCTGTGCCTCTCTCGCCTGTACTCCTTGGTTGTCCAACGAACTGTGACCTCTTCCGCCAGCGTTTTCAGTTGGGAATTTTTTTAATAATTAACAAGGGCCCTCTGATACTGCACTATTTTAGTACACCTGTCTGCCTCTGGAATAAGAGATAGAAAGTTCTCCTTGTAGCGTGGGTCTAGAAGTGTCACCAACCAATAATGACGGTCACCCAAAATTTTGAGAATGCGAGGGTCACGGGAAAGGCAGTGTTGCATAAAGACAGCCATGCGTGCCAGACTGCTAACAGGCAAGACTTCTGTGTCCTCACCAACAGGACGACTGACCATGCTCTCCTTCTCCTCCCTGTCCTCAGGCCATCCACGCTGAACAGACTTGTATGACAGTTGTGCTTGTAGCTCATGAAACTATCTCCTTTTCTTCCTCCTCCTCTTCCTCATTGTCACCCAATCCACGTTGGGATGAGATGAGGCTGGGCTGCGTGTAATCAACCTGTACGGTTCCTTACTCTGTCACATCATGCTCCACCTCAATGCATCCTCTTTCATTGTGAGCAGACAGTGTTTCAGAACACAGAGAAGCGGGATAATGACATTAATTATGACATCATCGCTGCTCACCATCTTAATGGAGTCATCAAAGTTTTGGAGGATGGTACATATGTCTGACATCCATGTCCACTCCTGAGGTCTTATGTGTGGAGTCTGAACTGAATACCGACGACCTTGTTGATGCTGGCAGTCAACAACTGCCCTCTTCTGCTCACAAATCCTTTCCAACATTTGCAGTGTAGAGATCCAATGCGTGGGGACATCACACAACAGTCCGTGAGCCAGAAGCTCCAAATGCTGCTGAAGCACAGCAAGGGTGGCTGAAGCTGTAGCTGACTTTCTAAAATGGGTACACAGGCTTTCACAAGCAGATCCGGCAGCTCCGGGTAGCTTTTGGGAAACTGTTGAACAACGAGGTTAAGCACATGGGCCAAACATGGTACGTGTGTGAGCTTGCCTCACTTCAGAGATGCCACCAGGTTCCAGCCATTGTCACACACAACAATGCCTGGCTGTAGGTTCAGTGGTGTCAGCCACAGATCTGCCTGCTCTTTCAGAGCTGTCCACAACACTTCAGCATTGTGTGGTTTGTCACCTAAGCATATTAGCTTCAGCACAGCCTGTTGCCGCTTGGCTGAGGCAGTGCTGCAGTGCTTCCAGCTTGTGACTGATGTGCTCATTTTGGAGATGGAGGCTGAAGAGGAGGAGGAAGAGGCGCAGGAGCTGTAGACTGTGGGGGCAACCCTGATTGATGTAGGGCCCACAATCCTCGGCATCGGGAGGACATGTTCCATCCCAAGGTCCAACCGGGTCCCAGCTTCCACTATTTTAACTCAGTGTGCCGTCAGTGAGATGTACCGTCCCTGCCCAGAAGCACTTGTCCGTGGTTAGGTGGACTTTCCCAGTAACAGCATTGTTGAGGGCACGGCTAATGTTGTGGGACACTTGATTGTGTAATGCGGGGACGGCACACCAGGAGAAATAGTGAAGGCTGGGGACCAAGTGCCTTGGGATGGCCACTGCTATCAGGTTGCGGAAAGTTTCTGTCTCCACGAGCCTAAAAGGCAACATTTCGAGCGCAAGCAGATGAGAAATGTGTGAATTTAGTAGTGTGGCCTGTGGTGCATTTGCAGCGTATTTCCGCTGGCATTCCAAGGTCTGGGGTATAGACAACTGAATGCTGCGCTGGGACAAGGACATTGACATCCTTGATGATGGGGCTAGTTGAGTCTGTGCAATAACAGGTGCAGGGTAGGAGGCATCTTCGCAGGGGATTGGCTTGCACGCACAACAGTGGAAGAAGCTGTGGTGTCACCCGCAGACATTGTTCCTGGAGCCTGGAGTTCAGCCCACAAAATCGGGTGCTTTGCTGCCATGTGCCCGATCATGCTGGTGGTGGTCAGGCTGGTAGTTTGCTATCCCTGCTGATGTGGGCATGGCGGGTGGTGCAAATGGCCTGTTTGGGGTTATCGTCAGATTCTTTAAAAAGGAACCAGACTCGGAAAGACCTAACAGCTGTACTGCCAACTTCCGTGGTGCTGGTGTTACAGGGAATGGTTGCCAGCCTTCTTTCTGTGGCCACCACACTTCATCCTGCCTGTTGGGGTGCTATGCCCCCCTCCCTCTGTGTGCTACTGTCCTCGCTCTGCATGTCCTCCTGCCAGGCCGGGTCAGTTACTATATCATCCACCACCTCGTCTTCCTCTTCTGCACCCTGATCCTCCTCCTAACTTTCTAGCAATTGTGTCTCATCATCGTCCACCTCCTGTGACATGGTCCCACCGTCGTCTTCGTGTGACCGTGGCTGCTCAAATATTTGAGCATCGCTACATGCGATCTCTTGCCCCGCTTCAAGTGGACCGGGAGAGAGGACCGAATCTCTAAATGGAAAAGTGAACAGCTCTTCGGAGTGTTAAAGTGTGGGATCATTTGTCTCCGGGCACTTGGCATGGTGGGAGGAAGGAGGATCAGGTTGAGGAATATGCAGTCCAAACTCACGGCTACTCAGCCTTGACCTTGTGGAGGACAGGGTAGTGGTGGCAAAGTGACTAGAAGAATTATCCGCTATCCAACCAACAACCTTTTGACACTGCTCTGGGTTTAATAGTGGTGTTGAGACAGGAAGGTCGAGCGACAAGATGTGGGTGTTTGCTGTGGCCCAATTTCAGCTTGCTCACGGCCTCGGCCTCTGCATGCACCATCACCATCACGTCCACATCCCCGTCCCTTGCCACGTTCATTGCCCATTTTAAATGGATTACTAGATTTTCCATGCACAATAGAAATGGCTGAATTTGGAGAGAACTTATATGTGATCGTGCGGAAAAAAACACAGTTTAAAATATCTGGCCTGTAGCTAACATTTTTTTTTTAGCAAACTGGTTTCAATAACTAGGCTAAGACACAGCAAAAAAAATTCAATGTAGCCCTCAAAGCCACAATTTTTAACCCACAAATAGGTGAGGCATGTGGAAGAGATACCTTACTTTAAAATATCTGGCCTGTATTTTTTTTCCGGCATACTTGTGTCAATAACTAGGCTAAGACACAGCAAAAACAGTTCAATGGAGGCCTCAAACGCCACAATTTGTAGCCCACTGTTAGGTGAGGCGTGTGACGGAGATACCCCACTTTAAAATATCTGGCCTGTATTTTTTTTTTCCACTAAACTTGTGTCAATAACTAGGCTAAGACACAGCGAAAACAGTTCAATGGAGGCCTCAAACGCCACAATTTGTAGCCCACTGATAGGTGAGGTGTGTGACGGCGATACCCCACTTAAAATATCTGACCTGTATTTTATTTTCCAGCAAACTTGTGTCAAAAACTAGGCTAAGACACAGCAAAAACAGTTCAATGGAGTTTTCAAATGCCACAATTTTGAGCCCACAGATAGGTGAGACATGTGATGGAGTTACCCCATTTTAAAATATCTGGCCTGCATTTTTTTTCCAGCAAACTTGTGTCAATAACTTGGCTAAGACACACCGCAAAAACAGTTCAATGGAGATCTCAAATGCCACAATTTTGAGCCCACAGATATGTGAGGCATGTGACGGAGACACCCCACTTTAAAACATCTGGCCTGTATTTTTTTCCCAGCAAACTTGTGTCAATAACTAGGCTAAGACACAGCAAAAAAAAAATTCAATAGAGCCCTCAAATGCCACAATTTTGAGCACATAGATATGTGAGGCGTGTGATGGAGATACCCCACTTTAAAATATCTCGCCTGTATTTTTTTTTTTTGGGGGGGACAGCAAACTGGTGTCCATAACTAGGCTAAAACACAGCAAAAAAAATTCAACGGAGGGCTGAAATGGCACTATTTTGAGCGCAATGTTATGTGATGCCTGTGACGTAGATACCCCACTTTAAAATACCTGGCCTGTATTTTTTTTGCAGCAAAATGGTGTCAATAACTAGGCTAAGACACAGTAAAAAAAATTAAATAGAGGCCTGAAATGACACAATTTTGAGCGCAATGATATGCAATCCGTGTGGTGGACAAAACCCAGTGTAAAATATTTGCCCTGTAGGTAAATATATTTTTTCAGCAAACTGGTGTCAAGAACTTCTATAAGACACTCCAACAAAATTTTACAGTACCACAAAAATGGATCAGAATTAAGATGCAAAAAAAATTATTCCTGGCCACTGATACCTGGGGCTATGTATATACAGTAAATATCTGTAATAGGCAGCAGCAGAAAGTAATGGAATGGACCCTCTTGCTGTATGCAATGAAGTATGCCACATACAATGCCTGCCTGCAACTGATATTTATCTACCCACATACACTGCCTGCATGCCTTGCACTGAAACATACACTACCGTTCAAAAGTTTAGGGTCCCTTAGAAATTTCCTTATTTTTTAAATTCATCATTAAATGATTCAGAAATACACTCTATACATTGTTAATGTGGTAAATGACTATTCTAGCTGCAAACATCTGGTTTATAATGCAATATCTTCATAGGTGTATAGAGGCCAATTTCCAACAACCATCACTCCAGGCTAATGGATGGTTAGAATACCCTTGAAAACCCTTGTGTAAATATGTGTGTTAGGAGTCGAGTTTCCTCTGCTGCACAGGGAGAATCTCAATCCGTGTCTGCTGTGGTCTCCCATTCTGCATCGGCCGCAGTGGAGCCTGCTCAGCGGAGACGTCGGTCCCAGCGTCTCACTAAGACTGATACTGTGCAAAGGGTTACTGCTGCCTCTCCAGGCTCTGCTATTGTACCCTGCACTGATCTGCGGCGAGCAGGCTTTTCTGGGACTAAGTCCTGCTTTGCACACACTGAGCATGCCCATGGTAAGATCTCTCAGTGGAGATCAAGGGTCACATGCTCAGGTACTGCAGCCAAATCTATTGGTCCTTCTAGGAAGGTCCTGTAGGTGCGCAGGCTCTGTAGCAGCCGCTCATTGGTCCTTCTAGGAAGGTCCTGTATGTGCTGCAGCTATTTAAGGCTCGCATGGCCGCACGGCCATGCACTAGTATCTTCCTAAGTTATGTGCTTTGCGCCAGTGTGGTCATGTGTTTGTATGTGTTCAGGGACCCGGCTGAAATAAGCCCCTAGAATGCTGGCACCTCCGGCAAGGAGATTGTGTTTGTGTGTATTCAGGGACCTGGCTGAAATAAGCCCCTAGAATGCTGGCACCTCCGGCGAGGAGTTTTGTGTGCATGCATGACCACTGACTGCTCTCATTTGGGTAGTTAGCCTGTGCCTCTGTGAAAGTCTAACAGGGCACAGAGCTTTGCTTTCTCAGCCGCTCTGTGAAGCTAACAGAGCTGGTTTATACCACCATATAGTGCCGCCAATTACTTAGCAGCAGGTTCTTTCCTGCACGGTGGATCCCAGGTTGCGAACGCACCAATCCCATCTAATAAATATATTCGGTGCGTTCCGCCAACCCTAACAATGTGTTAGCACAACTGAAAACAGTTTGGCTGATTAGAGAACCTATAAACCTGACCTTCCTTAGAGCTAGTTGAGAATCTGGAGCATTATATTTGTTGGTTCCATTAAACTCTCAAAATAGCCAGAAAAAAAGAACTTTCATGTGAAACTAGACAGTCTATTCTTGTTCTTAGAAATGAAGGCTATTCCATGCAAGAAATTGCCAAGAAAGTGAAGATTTCCTACAACGGTGTGTACTCCTCCCTTCAGAGGAGAGCACAAACAGACTCTAACCAGAGTAGAAAGAGAAGTGGGAGGCCCTGCTGCACAACTGAGCAACAAGACAAGTACATTACAGTCTGTAGTGTGAGAAATCCATACCTCACAGGTCCTCAACTGGCAGCTTCATTAAATAGTTCACGCAAAACGCCAGTGTCAAAGTCTACAGTGAAGAGGCGACTCAGGGATGCTGGCCTTCAGGGCAGAGTGGCAAAGAAAAAGCCATATCTGAGACTGGCTAATAAAAGGAAAAGATTAATTGGGCAAAAGAACACAGACATTGGACAGAGGAAAATTGGAAAAAAAGTGATACGGACAGAGGAATCCAAGTTTGAGGTGTCTGGATGACACAGAAGAACATTTGCGAGACGCAGAACAACTGAAAAGATGCTGGAAGAGTGTCTGACGTCATCTGTCAAGCATGGTGAAGGTAATGTGATGGTTTGGGTTTGCTTTGGTGCTGATAAAGTGAGAGATTTGTGTTTCCTTTGTGTGTATTGGAACAACACAAAAGAACAGAGAAAAAAGGCAAATTAGACATAATTTCACACAAAACTCCAAAGATGGGACAGTCAAAAACATTCGGGTTCTGGTACCAGAACAGCACCCGGACCCTATCCCGAAGCCAGACACCATTCACGTGTATGGGGGTCCTGAACATCCTATGTTTGACACTCTGTCATGAGCATGACAAGATGACAGTCAATCTTCCTTGGTCTGGGGCTTCATGCAAGATCTCACCTCGTGGGGTAAGGATGATTCTAAGAAAGGTCAGGAAACAGCCCAGAACTACAAGAGAGGACCTGGTGAATAACCTGAAGATAGCTGGGACCAAAGTCTCAAACACTACCGTAAGTAGAACACTACGCCGTCATCAATTAAAATCCTGCAGGGCACGCAAGGTCCTCCTGCTCATGCCAGCACATGTCCAAACCCACATGAAGTTTGCCAATGACTATCTGGATGATCCAGAGGAGGCATGGGAGAAGGTCAAGTGGTCAGATGAGACCAAAATAGAACTTTTTGATATCAACTCCACTTGCCGTGTTTGAAGGAAGAAAAAGAATGATTACAACCCCAAGAACACTGTCCCAACAGTCAAGCATGGTGGGGGAAACATACTTTGGTGGTGCTTTTCTACAATGGGGACAGGACCACTGCACCATATTTAAGAGAGGATGAATGGGGTCATGTATCGTCAGATCTTTCCCTCAGTAATACCATTGAAAATGGGTCATGGCTGGGTCTTCCAACATGATAATGACCTGAAATACACAGCCAGGGCAACTGAGGATAGACTCTGTAAGAAGCAATCAAAGGTCCTGGAGTGGTCTAGCCAGTCTCCAGACCTGAACACCACAGAAAATCTTTGGTGGGAGCTGAAACTCAGCGTTACCCAGCGACAGCCTCAAAACCTGAAAGATCTGGAGAACATCTGTACGGAGGAGTGGGCTAACTTGTTCAAGAACTTCAGGAAAAGTCTGACCTCTGTAATTGCAAACAAAGGTTTCTGTACCAAATATTAAGTTCTGTTTTTCTATTGTGTCAAATACTTATTTAATGCAATACAACGTAAGTTTATTATGTAAAAATCATACAATGTGATTTTCTGTTTTTTATTTGTAGGTTCTGTCTTTCACAGTTGAAATGTACCTACGATAAAAGTTACAGACATCTCCATACTTTGTAGGTGAGAAAACTTTCAAAATCGGCAGTGTATCAAATAGTATTTACTTGAATAAGAAAAATCACCTACTCATTCTCTAGACCTCAAAACTTGTAGCTTAGAAAAATACATTTGGTAGTGTTCTTTTAAAATCTATGTTAATAGAGCGCACATCATAATGTTACATGCCTGTATTTCTCCTGCGTGGTAACTAGTGTTGAGCATTCCGATGCTGCAAGTATCGGGTATCGGCCGATACTTGCTGTATCGGAATTCCGATACCGGGATTCCGATACTCTTGTGGTATCGGGTATCGGGTATCGGAACAACATTAATGTTAAAATGTGTAAAATAGAGAATTAAAATAAAAAATATCGCTATACTCACCTGTCCGACGCAGCCGGGACTTCAGCGAGGGAACCGGCAGCGTTGTTTGTTTAAAATTCCCGCTTTTACATGGTTACGCGAAGTCCCGGCTTGTGATTGGTCAGGGCGGCCATGTTGCCGGGCCGCGGACCAATCACAGCAAGCCGTGACGAAAATACGTCACGGCTTGCTGTGATTGGTCCGCGTCCCGGCAACATGGCCGCCATTAACCAATCACAAGCCGTGACGTCACGGGAGGCTGGAAACGCGCTCATTTTAAAAAGGGCGCGTGTCCAGCCTCCCGTGACGTCACGGCTTGTGATTGGTTGCGTCGCGGTCAACCAATCACAAGCCGGGAGGCTGGACACGCGCCCATTTCAAAATGAGCGCGTCCAGCCTCCCGGCTTGTGATTGGTTGATCGCGGCGCAACCAATCACAAGCCGTGACGTCACGGGAGGCTGGACACGCGCCCATTTCAAAATGAGCGCGTCCAGCCTCCCGGCTTGTGATTGGTTGATCGCGGCGCAACCAATCACAAGCCGTGACGTCACGGGAGGCTGGACACGCGCCCATTTCAAAATGAGCGCGTCCAGCCTCCCGTGACGTCACGGCTTGTGATTGGTTGCGCCGCGATCAACCAATCACAAGCCGGGAGGCTGGACGCGCTCATTTTGAAATGGGCGCGTGTCCAGCCTCCCGTGACGTCCCGGCTTGTGATTGGTCAGGGCGGCCATATTGCCGGGACGCGGACCAATCACAGCAAGCCGTGACGTAATTTCGTCACGGCTTGCTGTGATTGGTCCGCGTCCCGGCAACATGGCCGACCTGACCAATCACAAGCCGGGAATTCACGTAACCAAGTAATAGCGCGATTTTTAAACAAACAACGCTGCCGGTTCCCTCGCTGAAGTCCCGGCTGCGTCGGACAGGTGAGTATAGCGATATTTTTTATTTTAATTCTTTCTTTTACACATTTATATGGTTCCCAGGGCCTGAAGGAGAGTTTCCTCTCCTTCAGACCCTGGGAACCATCAGGGATACCGTCCGATACATGAGTCCCATTGACTTGTATTGGTATCGGGTATCGGTATCGGATTGGATTCCGATACTGTGACGGTATCGGCCGATACTTTCCGATACCGATACTTTCAAGTATCGGACGGTATCGCTCAACACTAGTGGTAACATAACAACCTCTATTATATAATATGTCATGGAAAAGACCAATGTATGCATATATTGCAGAATCTTGCTGTCATTGTTATGTAGATATACAGCAATAGAACCACCTTTCACCTATATTGCTGTGTACAACATTGCACTGTATGAAATATTCATAATATACAAGTCATCAATTCACTAGAAAGCAGACATGAAAGCAGGAATAAGGAATCAGGATTTTTATACAGAATTGCCTTATTTCATAGCCCATTTTACCATTCTTCCTATAGTCTCCACTAGAGAGGCCTTTTACTGTATACGATTTTTCTTTAAATTTAAGGATAGCACACGTAAGGTTTCACCCAGATGACTTGTCTACCCATTCTTGGCTCTTTAGAAAATTATGGCCCCATTTCATCAAAGTGTTTACTCAAAAAAAACTGGTATAAAATACTTGGAAAAGTCACAAGTTTTTTGTGCAACGTCGAGATGCACAAGAATTTTGCAGCTTTTGGTATTTTCACGCCTGTTTTAGCAGCTGGGCAACGTCGTTCATCAGATTTAATAATAGTGGTGATGTTTCTTACAAATGGGGCCCAGGACGGGAGAACATTTTACTAGAGTCCTAGAGTGGAGTTACAATTCTGGCAAGACACAATGCGAAGATACACCAAACTCATTAAATGGTGTGCACCTCTTAATGAATTTGGCACATCTTAAGCCTGCAATAATACTGGCATAAAAAGAGCTAGTCTTAATGAATAGGCACGAAAACTCTCTCTGAAACACCGCAGCATTTCAAGTAAGGCCTCATTCAGACATCACTTTTTTGCATACGAGTGTTATCCATGTTTTTCACTGGTAGCATTCATACCTATGAAAGTTTATAGGCCTGTTCACATGTCCATGATTTATTGTGGATTGACTGATTCAGGGAAAATTGCAGAGACATGTCAGATATTAATCCAATTGTTGGATCAAACTTGGCAAGGCAAGTCTAGGAGTCCATGAAAAAATATATATTTTCACGGAATGTGAAATAGGAGAAGGAAGAAAAACATTTATTTTTACATATAAGAAAACCTAAAGAAAGTTGGACCAAACTCAGTCTATTTTTCTCGTACATGTAAAAGAAACTAACATCTGAATGAGCCCTTAAACACGTCTTCGATGAGGAAGCCTGTCCTTGATTCATGGTTTGGTCAGTGTGAATTACCTGGAAGGTGTTCCCTTTAAATTTACATTTGTGTTAGAAATACTGATACCTTATTTCTACAAAAATGTATTAGAGACTTAATCAGTACCTAAAAAGGACATATTGCAAATAGGTGAAATTTCGCATTGAGATTGAGCAAATTATGCCATATTACTCACACACTCAGATGTACAATGTAGAAGAACTGAATCTGACTCCTATTAAAAAACAGTAACCTTTAGACAAGTACATTTTTAAAGGAGAGAAAACATAAACTAAAATTATTAGCCTTAAATCAGTTAAAATGCAATACCTATCTAATTTTTCTTCCAGTAACCATAGGCCGTTAATAAAAAATAAACGAGGAAAAAAAACATCTCCTGTGATTTAACATTCAAGTTAAAATATGCATTTAACATTTCAAAATAGCTTCCAGGGACACACAGCTGCTGAGCTAGTGCATCCAACCATGTTACGCACAAAACTGTCTCCGTGGACTGTTACAATTCCCATCATGTCATGTTTACCAAATTTGATTAAAACACATTTTACATTTTAAATATTTCTAATCAATGTTTATTAAATGTTACTACTTCTGTTCTGCTTCCCCCGCTCCGGAGGCATCTTACAGCATAGATTAGAAATCGGTTTAAATAGAAATATCCTAATTTAGTTGTAATAATGGATTCTTTCTGATTATTGAGCAGATATATTTGATAGCCTGCAGTTTACTTTAGTGAATAGGATCCGGACTATAGACTGGTATAATGATCTATTATCTATAGTTTGATGGATCAGTAAGGTAAGAGCAGACTATCTTAAGTGATAAAAAACATTTAACACTATTTTAAGAAACTAGTTAAATCCATAAATATAATAAAGGGAATCCATCAGCAGATTTTTGCTATGTAATCTGAGAGCTACTTGATATAAGGACAGAGAGCCTGATTCCAGTGATGTATCACATACTGGATTGCTTGATGTAGTTTTGATAGAATCCCTGTTATCTCTGTTGTAAATGTAGCAGTAGTCAGAATACTAAGCCCTGTATAACCTCGCCCACACCACTGATTGACAGCTTCCTGTGTGCACTGTACATTGTCATCAAGCTACCAATCAGTGTTGAGGGCGGGGCCACAGAAAAGCTTGACTGCCTGCATGTGAGATCTAGTCAGGCAGTCATAATATCTTGCTGATAAAATACTGATCTGCCACAGGGGTGGGATTTGGCCACTTCTCACTGGTTTGAGGGAACTAAATTGTTCAAAGTCCAGCTGGTTCCCGAAACATGCAAGAAGCAACGCCTCAATCTAGTTCTGTGTGCCTGCCGTTTTCAACTAAATGTGCATCCTCATATTGCCACTGACTTCCTGCACCGCAATAGTTAACAGCAGCCAGTCTATCAAAGGCCAGCAGTTTACGTTGGCATCCATGTCGCCGGCGTATGACATCACTGCCATGCACTGGCCCATCCGCACTGCTCTTAGCGCCGTAAGAGGAAGCCGATGGACAGCAGACAGATAAGAAGAATCTAATTTCTTTCATTATTTTGTTAAAGAAAAGATGCAATATCGGAAAAGGACATATGGGGCCCAGGATGGGAGAATATATGAGGCCAGGATGGGAGAGCATATGGTGCCAGTATGGGAGAACATATGGGGACCAGGATTGGAGAGCATATAGAGCCCAGGATGGGAGAACATATGATGCCAGGATGGGAGAGCATATGGTGCCAGTATGGGAGAACATATGGGGACCAGGATTGGAGAGCATATAGGGACCAGAATGGAAGAACATATGGGGACCATGATGGGAGTACATATAGGACACATGATGGGAGAACATATGGGGCCAAGGATGGGATCACATATGGATGGGAGAATATATGATGCCAGGATGGGAGAACATATGGGGCCAGGATGGAAGAACATATAGAGCCCAGGATGGGAGAACACATGGGGACCAGGATTGGAGAGCATATAGGGACCAGAATGGAAGAACATATGGGGACCATGATGGGAGTACATATAGGACACAGGATGGGAGAACATATGGGACCAAGGATGGGATCACATATGGGGACCAGGATGGGTCTTATATGGGGACAAGGATGAAACACATATGGAGACCAGGATGGAAGACATATGGGGACCAGGAGGAGGGACATTTCAGGAAGGACCAAGGATTGGGATATTATAGCAGGAGGCCAGGATAGCAACATTTTTAACTGATGGGTCCAGTATGGGGGACATTATTACAGCAAGGGGCCGGGAAGGGGAACATAATTACTGTATGGGTGCCAGAATGAGGAGCATAGATTATTAGTTTATGGTGTCATGTGAGGGACATAATTACTGTATGGGTCAATTAAGGGACATTATTACTGCTGTAATATATTTTACTTTTGAGAATGCTGTTTTCAATGGGGGGGTCCTGTTACTGTGTAGGGCGGCACTATGTCACGTTTTCATTGTGTAGAAGTCTGGGAAAAAGTGGGGAATGTGCTCTAGAAGTGATCATCTATAGATGTCTGTGTGTTATTTTCCACAGAGACAAGTCCTGCCTGGATGAAGTGATAGTGGTCTATGCCGATGAAGAAAAGCAAAGATGAAGACTTCAAGTAGAGAAGTCACTGGTAAGTCACTGTATTATCTGTACACTTAAAATATACACTATAAAGTATATACAGAGCACCTGTGTATGTCTTTGGTGATCACCACTGTATTACCTGTACACGGATACTATATACAGAGCTCCTGTGTATAATGTCACTGGTGAGCACTGTATTACCTGTAGACTGACACTATATACAGAGCTACTGTGTATAATGTCACCAGTGATCAATGTATTACCTGTACACTGACACTATATGCAGAACTCGTGTGTATAATGTCACCGGTGATCACTGTATTACCTGAACACTGACATTATATACAGAGATCCTGTGTATAATGTCACTGGTGAGCACTGTATTACCTGTACACTGACATTATATAAAGAGCTCCTGTGTATAATGTCACTGGTGAGCACTGTATTACCTGTACACTGATACTATATACAGAGCTCCTGTGTAAAATGTCACTGGTGAGCACTGTATTACCTGTACACTGACACTATATACAGAGCTTCTGTGTATAATGTCACTGGTGATCACTGTATTACCTGTACACTGACACAATATACAGAGCTTCTGTGTATAATGTCACTGGCGATCACTGTATTACCTGTAGACTGCACTATATACAGAGCACCTGTGTATAATGTCACTGGTGATCATGGTATTATCTGTACACTGGCACTATATACAGAGCGTCTGTGTATAATGTCACCGATCACTGTATTACCTGTACACTGACACTATATACAGAGCTCCTGTATATAATGTCACTGGTGATCATGGTATTATCTGTACACTGGCACTAAATACAGAGCGTCTGTGTATAATGTCACCGGTGATCACTGTATTACCTGTACACTATACACTACATTCAGAGCTCCTGCATATAATGGTACTGATGGTAATATTAGTGTTATTAGTATTGCATTTTTTAGTAATGATTAGTCTTGTAGTGTTCTGTCTCTATGTCCTTATAATATGTTGTCTGATCATGGTGTTGCAGTATTTGTCCCTTGTATATGGTATTACTTGGTATATAGCAATATAAAATAGTCTGGTCACACTGTGGAGGTATTTCTCCCTTGTATGTGGTATTATTCAGTCACTATGTGGTGGTAATACATGGTCTCGTCATAGTGTGATTTGGTGTGAAGGTATTTTGCACATATTTCGCCTTTGGTTGCTGAGGCCAGAGATTAGGTGCAGCCAACTGTGGAGGTTACAGATGGACAGGAAGTAGTCCTCTCCAATTTGAGCAGGGTTCCTTTAGTACTAATTTTCAACACTTGTAGAAAACCCATTAAATACTAGCACGGTATTCTAAGAAGTCATTGACAGTGTAAATGGATCAATGTGCACTTAACAGGAGACAGTGTTAAATGAAGCTATAGATGAGGTAAGAAGAGGAAAGCACTTTTAGTAGCCATTACTTGTATTTTGTGGTTGAGGAAAGTGTATGTGAAAATGAGTGTGGCTAGCAAAATAGGTGTGTCCTTAGTCATAACTTCTAACATGGGCGTGGTTTCCTAACATAAACAGGAAAACTGTTGTTAAAAAATACAATCCCACCTCTTCTCTGCCCCTACATTACACTGTTCTCAGATTGTATAGCAAAGACCTGCTGACAGATTCCTTTCATACAGCACATACAAAAGAAGAAGCTGGATAAACACTTTTATTAGGATCAGGCAATTGCTGTGTTAACCCCTTAATGACCGCTGATATGCCTTTTAACGGCGACAGTTAAGGGTACTTATGCCTCAGCACCGCTTTTTAACGACGCTGAGAAATAAGTGTATAGAGCTCCCCAGAGACAGAATTTCTCAGGGGTCTCAGCTACCAGGGGAAGCTGAGACCCCAGGGAACATGATCCGGGTCGGTTTTTACCGACCCCGGTGTTGCGATCGCCATTATTAACGGAATAACAGCGAATGCAAAAAAAAAGTCCAGTTTCCCATTTAATTTCTCTCTCCTCTGATGTGATCGCACAATCAGAGGAGAGAGAAATGGGGTCCTCTGATTTCCCCAGGTACCTCCTGTGTTGCTGCAACCCCCCATGAGGTCCCCTGGGCCACCAGGGTCTTCTTCCGGGAAGAAAATGGCAAATGCATGCACAGTGACCCTATCACAGTGATCAAAATAAAAAAATAGTAAATCTAACCCCTCCTTATCACCCCCTTACTTAGGTAAAAGAATAAAATTAAAAAAATTATTTATTTCCATTTTTCCTTTAGGGTTAGAGTTGGGCTAAAGTTGAACTAAAGTTAGGGGGTTGGGCTAAAGTAACATTTGGGCTAAAGTTAGGGTTAGGGTTGGGCTAGGGTTAGAGTTGGGGCTAGGGTTAGGGTTGGACTAAAGTTAGGGTTGGGCTAAAGCTAGGGTTGGGCTGGGTTTAGGGTTGTGGTTATGGTTAGGCTTGGGATTAGGGTTAGGGCGTGTTAGGGTTAGGTTTGTGGTTTGGGTTATGGATAGGGTTGAGATTAGGGATAGGGGTGTGTTGAGGTTAGGGTTGTGGTTATGATTAGGGTTGGGATTAGGGTTAGGGGTATGTTGTGGTTAGGGTTGGAGTTAGAATTGGGGGGTTCTACTGTTTAGCTGCATCAGGGGTCTCTAAACACAACATGGCACCACCATTGATTCCAGCCAATTTTGCATTAAAAAAGTCAAGCAGTGCTCCCCCCTTCTGAGCCCTGCCATGCACCCAAACAGTGGCTTTCCCCCACATATGGGGTATTGCACAACAAATGCAAATTCTCATGGTCCACTTTCTTCTGATACCCTTGTGAAAATAAAAAAATTGATTCCAAAGTAAATTTTTTGTGAAAAAAGTAAAATGTGCATTTTTTCCTTCCACGTTGTTTTAGTTTTCTTGAAGCATCTGAAGGGTTAATAAACTTCTTGAATGTGGTTTTATGCACCTTGAGGGGTGCAGTTTTTAGACTGGTGTCACTTTTGGATATTTTCTGTTATATTGACCCCCAAAAACTCACTTCAAATGTGAAGTGGTCCCTGCAAAAATAGTTTTGTAAGTTTTGCTGGAAAAATTAGAAATCGACGGTCAATTTTTAACCCTTATAACATCGTAACAAAAAAAAATTGTTTCCAAAATTGTGCTGATGTAAAGTAGACATGTGGGAAATGTCATTTATTAACTATTTTGTGAGACATATCTCTCTGATTTAAGTGTACAAAAATTAAAAGTTTGAAAATTGCAAAATTTTTGCCAAATTTCCTTTTTTTTCATAAATTAACGCAAGTCATATTGAAGAAATTTTATCACTAACATGAAGTACAATATGTCCAGAAAAAATAGTCTCAGAATCAGCGGGATCCGTTGAAGCGTTCCAGAGCAATAACCTAATAAAGTGACAGTGGTCAGAATTGTAAAAATTGGCTTGGTCATTAAGTACCAAATTGGCTCCGTCACTAAGGGGCTAAGAATGCTTTGCAACACTGATTTTTTTTATTAGTGTCCCTCATTTTGCCAGGGGAGTGAAACTGTTTCAAATGGCCATAGGTTGCAATTCTGCCCAACTTTTCTGGGAATGTGCATTCTTGGTCTTACATGAATGTGTATTTCATTAAGGGAATAAATTGGGTGCCAAACATATTGGAAGTTTAAGATTCAATTTCTCTGTTCACCAAGCAGTCGGTATAGATACAAGATATGAAACCTTGGCAAAATGGTCATAATCCTCCATTTTGAATCACACGTCCTTGGTCTGACCTTATGTTGCTCATTATCATAAGAATGAGAATTTGTCTGACAGCAATCTCTCCAGAATCCTCCATACACATGAATACTCAGCTTGGTGGTTGGTGTCTTCTCACTGTAGAGTCGCAAGCTGCTGCCAGACACATTTTCTGACAATTTACTTTCTCTGATTCTCTATCTGTCAGATAAGAGTTGGGAGGCCCCACCAGTGGCATATCTAAGAGGGGGCAGCCGGAGCATGTGCCCCGGGCGCAGCCGGCAGGAGGGTGTACTCGGGCCGCCTAATTCGGCGGTCCACAATGTCTCCCCGCTGAAATTCTGCCGCCCCTCGGATTGAGAGTTGGCTGTTCTCTTTGCCGACTGTCAAGCTGACAGCCGGCACAGAGAAGCTGCAGCGCGCCGGCTCCCAACATGTGCGGACATACCGCATGTGCAGCCTGTGCGGCTGCACCGGGGTCCAGTGGAGATGGAGGGGGCCCCTGCAGGGTGGCTGCGGTGGGCAGGGAGAAATCCCTGCAGCTCCACTGCCTACAAGAGAAAATTAGCAGCGGAGCTGCAGCGATCTGTCTTCTCGCCCGTGCTTCCTCTCACACAGGCAGCGCCGCTGGATGATGTCATCATTCAGCGGCCGGCTGTGACAGAGGAAGGTGATGAGATGCTGTGGCAGAGCGTGTGGAGAGGTGAGAGGTTGTGTGTGTGTGTGTGTGTATATATAGAGGTGCTGTGTGTGTTGTGTGTGTATGTGTCTGTATAGAGAGGTGAGAGGTGCTGTGTGTCTATATATAGAGGTGAGAGGTGCTGTGTGTGATGTGTGTGTGTGTGTGTGTGTGTAGAGGTGCTGTGTGTGTTGTTTGTGTGTGTGTGCATGTGCAGCGCTGCGGGTGAATGTGCAGAGAGGTAAATGGTTTTGTATGTGAGTGTACGGGGAGGAGAGACAAGGGCAATGATGGGGCTGAGGAAATGATGGATGTGGTGGAATGGGCAATGATGGAGGTGGCAATGATGGAGGTGGAATGGGCAATGATGGGGGTGGGGGAGGAAATGATGGAGGTGGTGGAATGGGCAATGATGGGATGAGGGGAGGAAATGATGGAGGTGGTGGAATGGGCAATGATGGGGGTGGGGGAGAAAATGATGGAGGTGGTGGAATGGGCAATGATGGGGTGGGGGGAGGCAATGATGGAGGTGGAAATTGGAATGGGCAATGATGGTGGCTGGGGGAGAATGCAATGATGGTGGGGGAGGAGGAAATCATGGATGTGGTGGAAAGGGCACAAATGAGGGGGGGAAGAAATGATGTAGGTGGCAGAATGGACAAGGATGGTGGTGGTGGAAAGCACACTGATGATATTAGAGGGGGAGAAAATGATGAAGGTGGTGGAATGGGCAAGTATGGTGATGGCGGTGGAAAAGACAATGATGGTGGTGGTGGAAAGGGCAATGATGGGGATGGTAGGGGAAGAGAAAATGATAGATGTGGTGGAAAAGGCAAAGGAGGAAATGATGGGGGTGGTGGAATGGGAAATTATGGAGTGATGGGGGAGAAAGCAATGATAGTGGTTGTGGAGTAGGCAAAGATGGAGGTGATAAAGAGAGCAATAATGGGGTGAGGTATAGGAAAATAATGGGCATATATGAGGAAACAGTACAGGAGAATAGGAGGCATGTATAAGCAAACAGTACGGGGGAATTGGGGGCATGTAGGAGGAAACAGTACTGGGGAATAGGGGGCATGTATGAGGAAACAGTACTGGGGAATGGGGGGCATATCTGAGGAAACAGTATGGGGGATAGGTGCGGACAGTATGAGGAGCGAAAGGGGGAATGTATGTGGACACAGTGTGAGTAGCGATGTGAAAAATGTATGTGGACAGAGTACGGGGCGTGAGGGTCATGGGATGTGTGCGGACACAGTATGGGGAGTCAGGTGAGCAGGCAGTGTAGAAAGTGAGGGGTAAATATATGAGGAGACAGTATGGTGAACAGGGGGATGTAAGAGGAGACAGTATGAGGAGGGAGGGGAATAGTGTGAGGAGACAGTATGGGGGTAGAAAAGTGATTGGGCCCCGAATAGAAACTGAGTAGTGGGGGCGTAGCATGGAGGAACAGTGTAAGGGCACAGCCAGGAGGGGACAGTATACCAAGGAGGGGGAGTGTGATGAGAGAGTACAGTATAAATACTGGGCCCTATAGGGGACACATTATGAGAGGACAGTGTGAAGAGGGGGCCGGTATGGAAAGGAGAGGTCAGTGTGAAGAGCATGTACCGTAAGAGGGACAGTGTGGGGGTCATATTTTGTGCAGACAATATAGTGAGGGGCAATTTTTTATTCAGGAGCATTATAATGACACTTATATCTTTAAGGGTATTGTGTGGAGATTTTCTGCAAAAGAACGGAGAAGATGGAAGTCTGCAGCCACATAGCAATACATGCAGCCGCACGCTCCGCTCCTGAGTGCCGGGTGCAGTGTCGGGTATTGATGTGCCAGACTCATCTGAGTTTCTCGCAAGTGACTAAGAGCCCTTACAATGTTTGTAGATTGATTGCATCTAATGATAAGTGAACGTGCTTGGATAAGATGTTATCCGAGCATGCTCATGTCCTAACCAAGTGATTTCGGTGTGCTGGAAAAATCTGTTCGAGTCACCGCGGCTGCATTTCTCGTGGAGTTCGAAAGCCGCAACACATGCAGGGTCTGTCTGTTTGTTAGACAATCCCTGCATGTGTTGTAGTGATCGAACAGCCGCGGGGACACGAATATATTTTTCTAGCATGCCGAAATCACTTGGTTACGACATGAGCATGCTCGGATAACATCTTATCCTAGCATGTTTGCTCATCAATATTTGCATCCTTAACCCCTTAACAATCAGGGGTATTTCAGTATTTTAATTTCCGTTTCTTGCTCCCCTTCTTCCCAGAGCCATAACTTTTCAAATTTTTGGTCAATATGGCCATGTGAGGGCTTGTTTTTTTTGCGGGACAAGTTGTACTTTTGATCAATATCATTGGTTTTACCATATCGTGTACTGGAAAACTGGAAAAAAAATTCCAAGTGCTGTGAAATTGAAAAAACAGTGCAATCCCACAATTTTTAATTTTTTATTTTTTTACCATGTTCACTAAATGCCCAAACTGACCTGCCATTATGACTCTTCAGGTCATTATGAGTTCAGACACACCAAACATGTCTAAGTTGTTTTTTATTTTAAAAAAAATTTCTGGTGAAAAAAAATCCCAAATTTGTATTTTAAAAAATGGTGCTATTTTCCGAGACCTGTAGCGTCTCCATTTTTCGTGATTTGGGGAGGGGTGAGGGCTCATTTTTTGTGCGCCAAGCTGATGTTTTTATTGATACCATTTTGGTGCAGATACGATCTTTTGATCGCCCGTTATTGAATTTTATTGCAATGTAGCGGCGCCCCCAAAAAAACGTAATTCTGACGTTCTGAAATTTTTTTCTTGTTACGCCATTTAGCAATCGGGTTCAATCTTTTTTATATTGATAGAGCAGGCGATTCTGAATGCTGCAATACCAAATATGTCTTTATTTGATTTTTTTAGTTGTTTTATTTTCAATGGGGCGAATGGGGGTATATATATATATATATATTTTTTTTTTTAATATATATATATATTTTTTTTTTTTTTAAAACTTTTTTTTTACTTTTTGCATGCTTCAATTGTCTCCACGGGAGACTAGAAGCTGCCATAACCCGATCGCCTCCGCTACACAGGCAATGATCAGATTGTCTGTGCATAGCAGAAATGCTCACTTGCTATGAGCGTCGACCACGTGGCGATGCTCATAGCAATCTGGCAATGACAAACATAGAGGGCTGTTGCAGACCTATCAGTCACCCGCAAACATGTGACGGGTCACCAATGGGCGGAATTAGCGAAGTGCTTCCTGTAAGCATGAGTTAAATGCCGCTGTCAGAGATTGATAGTGGCATTTAACTAGTTAACAGCTGCTGGCGAATCACGATTCCACCCGCGGCTGTTGCGGGCGCATGTCAGCTGTATGGATCAGCTGTCATGTGCCCAGAAAGGTGTGGGTTCCGGCGCTGAGGGGTTGAAAGTGGTGGAGCTACTGAGGAAATGAGCACAGAGGAGGAAAGGGGCTCAGAGGGGAACTGTGACCGGACACCCTCAGAGCCGAAGTGTAGGAACCGGGCACCGGGAGCCCGAGGCTGTGTTGTACTCTAGGACACATAGCAGAACCGGAGGGCATAGGACTGTATGTTGTTTGCCCACACCACGCCTGGAGGCGAAGCAGCACCTAAAAAGCCTGGGTCGTGACAGAGACCCTATAAAATGGCTCAAGCTGCCTACCATACAGGTACCTGTCTCAGGACAGGAGGGAGAGGACTTTGCCAGCAAGCTACAGGCAGCAGGGACCTCACATACTAGCGAGAGTAGGAAGGCTTATGGACCTCACCTGGGAGAGGGATCCACTATTGCCTCCAGGCCGGCCGGACCACATCACCACCTGTGCCTGGTACCCTGGACTGTGAACTGCTACCACCAGTAAACCAGGTAAAGACTTTACAACTCTGTGTCCTCCACTTATTTGCCGGCATACATCATCCTTGCCTAAACACCTTAGAAGCCCTGGGGACCCTGCTTCACCTGTGGGAAGCGTTAGCATCTTGCTGCAACAACATCACCTCAGAGGACCTCTTTAAGCAGCGTCGGTCCCTATTTACCGAGAAACACAGGTGGTGTCACGAATAGACTTTATTCCCAAATACCCTTTAAAGACCTTTCCCTTTTAAAGTGAGCACCCAGGACCACGGACCGGGTCTCAGCCACCGTGACATGCCCTTTAAGTGCGACCGGACCTGGTACTGAGTATCCCCATTGCCCTGGTGAGTGACTCATATATATATATACTAGCTGAAGAGCCCGGCGTTGCCTGGGCATAGTAAATATCTGTGGTTAGTTATAGCACCTCACTTCTCTTATTTTCCCATCAGGCCTCTCATTTAGCACCACACTTCTCTCATTTTCCCATCACGCCTCTCATTTTCCCCCTCACATCTTTTATTTTCCCCCTCACAACTCTCATTTTCCCCCTCACTCCTCTTATTTTCCCCCTCACTCCTCTCATTCCCCCCTCACTCCTCTCATTCCCCTTAACACTTGTCATTTCGACCTCACATCTGTCATTTTCCGATCACTCCACTATTTTCCCTTACTCCTCTAATTTTGCACTCACACATTTTCATTTTCACCTCACATCTCTCATTTTCCTCTCAATATATACATGTTTGCCATCTCCCTTATATATAGTATACACCTGTATGTCATCTCCTGTATATAGTATATACCTGTATGTCATCTCCCCTGTATATAGTATATACCTGTATGTCATCTGCTCCTATATATAGTATATACCTGTATGTCATCTCCTGTATATAGTATATGCCTGTGTCATCTCCCCTGTATATAGTATATACCTGCTGTATGTCATCTCCTCCTGTATATACTTATGTGTCATCTCCTCTTTTATATAGTATATACCTGTAAGTCATCTCCTCCTGTATATAGTATATACCTGTGTGTCATCTCCCCTGTATATAGTATGTACCTGTATGTCATCTCCAGGGCCGGCGTTAGGGCCAGGCAGACTAGGCAGCTGCCTGGGGCCCCCACTCCCTTGGGGGCCCCCAGCATCTACAGCAGAAGCTTCACTGATAATAGCATTATCAGTGAAGCTTCCGAGTAGAGACTGGTTAAGGACCTGTAGTGACATCACGATCAGGTGACCTGCCATGTGACCGTGATGTCACCACAGGCCATGTACTCTGGGAATGTTTGTAGCAGTAAAATAGGAGCCTGCAGTGAAGCACAGGAGCAGCGGCCTGAACCTCCCCCATCAGCGTGATAGAAGTGCTCATTGGCCAGCGCCCTGTCCTGCTGAACGGAGCCTCTGAGGGGAAGGGAGAGAGACCCAGCACCAGTAACAACCTGAGCCGGCATATAAGTAAAGAGCACCGTCCCACTGTGTGTGTGCTGCTCCTGGTGATGATGGCTCCTGTCCTGCTGTCAGCAACTCCTGCTCTTGTTGGCAGTCCCAGCAGAGGAGAGGGCAGAAAGGTGTCTGCTGGGAGCAGGAGGAGCTGCATCTGATAGTGTGCATCATCTCATTCCCTCCAGCATAAAGGTGTGTGTGTGTGTGGTGTGTATAGCGTGTGTCATGTGTAGTGTGTGCTTATGTGAATCACATGTATCAAATGAGCATTTGTTGTGCTGCATGTGTGTGCCGTGTATGTGTGTGTGTATGTGTATATATATATATATATATATATATACTGTATATGTGTGTATGTATGTGTATGTATGTGTGTGTATGTATGTGTGTATAAATGCGTGCCATGATGTATGTGTATAAATGCGTGCCATGTATATATGTGTGTGTATAAGTGCGTGCCATGCATGTGTATAAGTACGTGCCATGTATATATTTGTGTGTATAAGTGCGTGCCATGTGTGTGTTTGTGTGTGTGTAATATATATATATATATATATATATATATATATATATATGCGCTATGTACATGTGTATGTATAAGAATGCTATGTATGTGTCTGTGTATAAGTGCATGCCATATATATGTGTGTGTGTGTATATAAGTGTGTGCCGTGTATATGTATGTATGTATGTATGTATGTATGTGTGTCTGTGTGTATAAGTGTGTGACATGTACATGTATGAATGTGTGTATAAGTGTGTGTATAAGCATGTGTCATGTGCGTGTGTGTTTAATTGTGTATATATATATATATATATATATATATATATATAAATTTTTTGCATTATTCTATATAAACATACAGTGATAGTGTGTGTTTTCCATGCACATTTTAACATAATGGTTGAACAGACTAGAGTGTGTATATATAACACACACACACACACACACACACACACACACAGCCCTGCTGCTTATAGCATGATACTATATGGGGACAGATTGATCTACTAGTGTTCTGTCCCCATCATTCGTCCTCAGACGATGTAAAGAGGCCGAGAAACAAGAGCCAAACGACTTCAATGTTGTCAATCGCACGCATCGAACGGTCTGAACTCAACGCATGTAAATGCAACCAAAATGTTTGAGCGTCATGGTGCAATATGTATGTGAGCATTGGGGGCCTCATTTAAAACTTTTGCCTAGGGCCCCACTTTGTCTAAAACCGGCCCTGGTCAATGGAACTCTTGTAGCTGAATGTCTGGCTTATAATTCAAGGTTGTGCAAATGCTTTCTGATGGCTTTGTAGACACTGTATATAGCCTTAGAATCAGCATGTGATGTCCGATTTCACTTGCAGTACAGAATGTCCAGTGCTGTCATTTTGAGTTCAAATTCCACGAAGTACATTTGCAAGGAGTTTGCATATTCTCGCCATGTTTGTATAGGTTTCCGTTCACACTCCAAAGACAAACTGATAGTCAATTTAGATTGTGAGCCCCAATGGGGACAGTGATGATGTCTGTGAAAATTAACTCCTTGGAGTCAGAATCCGTTTTGGCCACTATGCTTGGCCATTATTTTTTTCACATTTCAGGAGCATCATTATTTTTTTATAGTTATAGGTATTGTAAACAGTTCTGGCAGCTGTTTTTTTATTTAATTGTATACTTTTCAATTTGATGCATAAATAAAGTGTTACCTTTATTTTTTTGGTCAGTACTTATACCAAATTCATATTGGTTTTTTTTTTAGTACTTTGTACAATTTAATACCCTCTTTGAAAAAAATAACCATTTGTTTTAGGGTCACCATACTCTGAGGGCCATATGTTGCACAATTTTCCATTAGATGAGATGTACAGTATGTAGACTTATTTTTTGCAGGACAGGCTGTAGTTTTCTTTGGAGCAATTTTGCGGTACATCTCTTTTGGAGGCAAAAAGAACAAAAAGCAGCAATTGTATTTTTTTTATACAGCAATAACTGTCCAGTATAATTGTCATGTTATCTTTCTTCTGTGGGTTCATATGATCACGCCAAAACCAAATTAATATAGAGGTTTACCTATGATTCACTACTTTTGCACAAGAAATTATTTAAATATGATTCACTACTTTTGCACAAGAAATTATTTAAAAAAAATCTTTTTTTTATGATAATTTTCTGACACCCACATTTTTTTTATTTTTCCATTTATGGAGCTGTATGACGATTTGTTTTGGGGGAAAAGTTGTAGTTTTGACTAGTATCTAGTGTTGAGCGATACCGTCCGATACTTGAAAGAATCGTTATCGGAAAGTATCGGCCGATACCGGCAAAGTATCGGATCTAATCCGATACCGATACCCGATACCAATACAAGTCAATGGGACTCATGTATCGGACGGTATCCCTGATGGTTCCCAGGGTCTGAAGGAGAGGAAACTCTCCTTCAGGCCCTGGGATCCATATCAATGTGTAAAAGAAAGAATTAAAATAAAAAATAGGGATATACTCACCTCTCCGACGCAGCCTGGACTTTACCGCCGTAACCGGGAGCCGTTGTACCTAAGAATGCGCGCTTGCAGGGCCTTAGATGAGGTCACTGCGCTCTGATTGGTCCGTAGCGGTCGCGTGACTGCTACGCGACCAATCACAAAGCAGTGACGTCACCTAAGGTCTTTCAAGCGCTTGAAATACCTTAGAAGACGTCCGCAGCTTCTGATTGGTCGCGTAGCGGTCGCGTGACCGCTACGCGACCAATCACAAAGCAGTGACGTCTTCTAAGGTATTTCAAGCGCTTGAAAGACCTTAGGTGACGTCACTGCTTTGTGATTGGTCGCGTAGCGGTCACGCGACCGCTACGGACCAATCAGAGCGCAGTGACCTCATCTAAGGCCCTGCAAGCGCGCATTCTTAGGTACAACGGCTCCCGGTTACGGCGGTAAAGTCCAGGGGCCGCCGGAGAGGTGAGTATATCCCTATTTTTTATTTTAATTTTTTATTTTACACATTGATATTAATCCCGATACCGATTCCCGATACCACAAAAGTATCGGATCTCGGTATCGGAATTCCGATACCCGCAAGTATCGGCCGATACCCAATACTTGCGGTATCGGAATGCTCAACACTACTAGTATCACATATTGTTACATACTACTTTTCAATCATTGTTATATTTATTTTGTACTTGGCATGAAAAAAACAACTTAAATCAGAATTTGTTTTTAAATTTCATTTTTTACAGAGTTCACAGAACAGTATAATAGACACATTAATGTTATTTTACAGGTCAATACAGTTACATTTTTACCTAACATTTGTACATTTTACTAAATGTTTTCACAAAAAAAACCATTTTTGAAAAAAAAAAAACAAAACACTTTTTTGGGTCATAATATTTAAAGAGCCCTAACATTTTCATTGTTGCTGTTTATAGACCTGTATTAGGGCTTTTTTGCATAACAAGCTATAACTTTTATTGGTACCATTTTGAATCCCTTTTTTTAACCAAGAATAACAAAAATGACAATTCTGGCATAGTTTTTCTTATGTTTTATGGCACTCACTGTATGAAATAAAAATTGATACAGTTTTGCAATACAAGTCTTTACAAATGATGCAATACCACATATGCAAATAATCCGGGTAAAGAGTCACCTTGTTGCGCTGCTGATGGATATAGACGGCCAGACGGTATACCGATTTCCAGACAGACCATTCTTTTATTATTAAAACTGCAATTTTATGATTCTTTTCTATGCCACTTAAAACATGTTTTTTTCTTTTTCTTTGTACAGTTCTTTCTATCCTACAAGGGGACTTGGACCTGAAATGCTTTGATCGCATTGATAATACACTGTAGTACTTATCTCCCCTGTCAGTGTTTGCTTAATAGTTAGCCAATCAGGCCCTGTCTCTGGTGAGATCTGATTTGTTGAGGGACATAGAAGACAGGGAAGCCATTGTCAGGACTCTCTGTTTCCATAGCAACAATCAACACCCTGCGATTGTACTGCAGGGGTGCCAATGGGCTGACCAAGGGTGCAAACTCCCTTTTTGTGATTCTTCACATGACGTTGTCACTAGTGTCAGTGACATTGGAAGAGTTAAGGTACCGTCACACTCAGCGACGCTGCGGCGATATAGACAACGAGCCGACCTAAACTAGATCGCTGGAGCGTCGCTGTTTAGGTCGCTGTAGAGACATCAAACACAGCAACTCCAGAACGATGCAGGAGCGATCCAGTGACGTAACGGCGACTCACTTCTCGTTCTCGCTGGTTGTTAGCTCCATTACATCCATTGTTAGCATCGTTGCTTTTGATGTCAAACATGACGATACACGCCGGCCTGGCGACGAAATAAAGTTCTGGACTTCTAGCTCCAACCAGCGATGGCACAGCGGGATCCAGATCGCTGCTGCGTGTCAAACACAATGAGATCACTATCCAGGACGCTGCAACGTCACAGATTGTTGTTATTCTCTTTGCAAAGTTGCTGAGTGTGATGGTACCTTTAAAGTGCTGAGATCGGCCCTATGTCCAGTTTCAACAATAACAGCAGAAGCATGGCTGTGTGTAACTTTTTCACACAGGGCCCTGTAGGTTTGGATTTATTTTTCCCTTAATAATAAAGACCTTCATTTAAAAACTGCATCTTGTGTTTACTTGTCTAATATTTAAATTTGTTTGGTGATCTGAAACATTTAAGTGTGACAAATATACAAAAGAATAGGAAATCAGGATGGGGCAAACACTTTTTCACACCACTATAATCTGATCAAGCAATAGATTTCTAAGCAATTTTTGTAATTCCATTTCATCTGAGTTTAACAGCAAAGTAAGAGGAGAACAATATGTTAAGATTTTTGCCATGTTTGCAGTTGCACTTGGTAAAACTAGCATCAGTGTGCCTAAGGCTTTGAAACTCAGTGTAGAGTTATGTTATTTGACATGTTTTACCAGGCTATGTCTGTTACGTGAGTAGCGTTGATAATGATTTTGGACACATTATGTGCAGTTTGTCTAACAGAAAAAAGGTAAATATTTATCATTCTATTAAAATAAGGAAATATAAAAAAAAACTGAAAAGACAACAGTGTACACATGGCTTTTTGAGTCATTTAGACCATGCCTCACTATGCTATTTGACACCATATCTGGTGTCCTTTGAACTTTGAGAGGGATTTTCAAAAAGGATAAAAATTACTACTAGAGTTCTACGATTGCTTCTGGTGCAATTTACCTGACAAAGTGGATGATTCATCCCCCGAAAAACATGTAGTATTCAATTTGCACCCTAATAAATATATCCTAATAAATATATCAACTCACTCTTTAGTGTCCATATTACTTAAAATTTAGGAACCCTTATATTGAATTCTTCATTTTCTTCACATGGCTACAAAATTTTACCCATGCCTCCTTTTCTTATTATTTTTAGGTTTTGTTGTATTTTCTAAATATCATATAATATATGGCTTAAACATTGATAATTGACAGCAAGGAAATGTCATGAATTGCACAAAAATTAGCAGTAAACACAATGGTAAATGTCCCCCTTTACCCACTCCAAGTCTCTGTTTTCTTCGGTCTTGTCAACCCCTCTGCCACTGTCCCTATTTCTCCATATGTTTTGTCAGTTTTCTGAACCTCAAGGGTCCTGCCTAGTGATGAGCGTATACATTGGGCACTATTCGTTACTCGCTCAAATAGTACGGTATTTTGGCTATTCGTTACTCGGCGAGTAATTAGCTATTCGCCTCGGTATATTCGAGTGACTCGCCCAGCATGTTTGCCACTTTATTTTCAGCCATTGAACATGCTAGGCTTGCTTGCAATTCACAGTAATTTCGGCGCCATCTTTGGTGTGGTATTACTGTGATTGACTGGCCTTACAGCACTATAGAGGATATTTAATCCCTGCCGACACCATCTTGTGCACACTACAGCTGGAAACAGCATAGTGTGATTGTAGTGTGAGCGTAGGGAGAATGAAAGCAGCATACAGGGAGAGTTTGTGACTACAAAAAGCTCTTTTAAGAGCTACTCAGAGTGAAGATTAATTATATGTTAGGTGGAGATAGCGTAGGGAGAGATTTAATAAGGGAGAGGGAAATGTAGGCACCTGGGTGTTATCAGTTCAAGTACATGCTGCAGATCTCTGTTAATTTGCATTGTGTTGTATAGTGTAGGAATAGACAGTGGGATTAGGGAGAGAGGCAGGGTGTCATATTTTGTACCATAAAATACAAAACAGCTCTTTTTAGAGCCAGATAATATTACTCAGTACCAGCATATACTAAGCAAATTTTTTTGGAGCTACATAATATTCCTACATACCAGCATACACTAAACTGCTTTTTTTTTTTACAGCTAAATAATATTCCTCAGTGCTAGCATATACTAAACATATTTTTTTAAAAGCTAATTGCTAAATAATATTCCTCACCTATTGCTAAAATAGCTAATACTTTTCTAGCTGTTGTGCGACTGGTGCAAAACCTGCAGAGATATGCAAACATCACTATTTACCAGTGATTTCCCTAAGTCCGCTGTTGGTGTGCGTCATAAAGGTGATACAAAAAAAATTCTATTGGTTAAATAAATATCGTATATTTATTTTACAGTTGTGCAACTTGTGCAAAGCCTGCAGAGATATGCAAATGTCACTATTTACCAGTGGCAATAATTTTCCTTACTCTGCTGTTGGCATGTGTCATTAAGGCGATATAAAAAAAATTGAACATTTGACTCTTTGTAGTCTGTCACACATGGCACAATTCATGTCCAGATGCCTTTCCCAAGACCCTTGCATGAAAGACATTTTGTCCACCATGAAATATTGGCTGTGCACCTTTCTTGTCCCACGGTACAAGGAGAAATTTCCTTCTCTCATGTCGGAGTCAGACATGCCATTTTCAGTGCATGTGAGTCGCCCGCCAGGGCCATGGGGTACTCGGCACACACAGTTAAATGGGTGGTCACAGTGGCAGCAACCCGGTCCGTGGCTCTGGACACCCAATTAAAAGGGGAAAGGTCTTTAAAGGGTTTAATAAAGTTTGTGTTTGTGATGCCACCTCTGGTTCTCGGTCAGAGGGGACTGATGCTGCTTAAAGGGGTCCTCTTGGGCAATGTTACTGCAGCAAAGATGGTGACGCTTATGCAGCGCCCCAGAGTCCTGGTCGTTGCAGTACTGTGGCTCCGCCACTATGGGGAGCTACGGTGCGTCCGATGGCACTGAAGGAGTTCATCTGATCAGGTATCACAGACACCAATAGATTTCACAGCTGGGCCTCCGGGGGGAGCTAAGGGTTCTATTCATTAGGCCACTCCCCACCATAGTGGGTAAACTGGGGGTCAGGCAGGAAGTTAGAAGAGAAAGCTGACTGGATCGAACGAAGCAACACCTGGTGGCAGAGGGTGTTGTGGAGGAAGAGACAGTAGGGTCTCTGTCAGGGGTGGGATCCTGACAGAGGCTTGGCATTGAAAAAGAACGTAACGGGTCCGCGCCAGCTCCGGGAAGCGGCGGGACCCAAGAAAGGACTAGAAGCGAGATAGATTGTGCTGAGTGAGAAACGAGATCAAGCAATAGGAGAATACCAGTAGGGGTCATGCTGTAAGACCGGAGCAACACCCTACTGAGGCGCATTACCGGTGGCCGGAACGCCGAGGGAGTATTTCATTAGAGAGCTTCAAGCAATACCCTAAACAGCGGCAGGACAGTCAGTCTCAGGCGGGCTGTCTCACCTAAATCACCTATGAAGTCTTGGGAGGCAATTGCGGGAGAGGGGCGTCTCTAGGGTCCCGGAAGAACTCCAGGCCTACCCGACAAACGGGTGCCGTTCTAACTGTAACATCAGGAAGGGACGGAAGATTAGCAGAAGATCAGTTAATCGAGTTGTGAGGGAACACGAGAAACAGACACAACGGTTGTGGGGTACTTTCCGTAAGCATAGCAGGGAAGAACTACAACACATAGCGCTAAGAAGGAAGGCACCGATTTCCACCTGAGAAGTGAACTCTGTAGGTGCCATTGGACCGGCCGGACTTGCGCAGCCTGGTGAACCATATTCTGGACTGAGGACTCAGAGATCTCCAGTAAAGAGGTAAAGAGACTGCAACCTGGTGTCCTCGTTATTTACCGCGACCTGCACCCCCACAACTGCACCGTTACAACACCACTTATTGCACCGGACGTCCCCCACTGACAGACAGGGCCACGGACCGGGTCTAGCCACCGTGACAACCCCAGAACTGATAACTCAGAGGCCCGGCTCCAGGTACCCCTCGGCCCTGCGGCGGTGTGGGGGCGCTCCAACTTGGCGTCACGAACAGGATCTACTTAAGCCTGAAGAATCAGGTCATGTGTGCCTTGGAACTGTGATTTACTGTGCTTGGACTGTACCTTATTGCAAAGACTGTGGATTGTCACTTGCCGCCAACAGTTCGCGCCAAAACCGCCGCCATTACGGTGCTAAGGAGAGCGCAGGAGAAGAAGAAGGGCGTGGAAGTGGGCGTGAACAGGCTGAAGAGCGCGAAAGACAATGGCCGCCCAGTCTAAATATCTCGGCCCCTTGAGGACGTGTCCGTCAGCAGCCGAGATCCGCCTCCTGATCTTCAATGGTGGGCAGAGACAGAGAAAACGAAACCGCCCACGAAGGAGAGAGCGGGAAAAGGACCAGGAAGAAGAAGTGAGCGACATGGAGGACGCCATGGCGAGCCGCCCGGAGCGTGGGGTCGGAACAGAGGACTCCCCCAGCCACCCGGAGGGGCACCGCAACCAGGCCTCCACCGCTGATGCTGAATTCCTGCAGGCCGGAGTGGACGAGCTCAGCGACCGACCCCGGCGGACGCAGCTGAGCACTGAGGCCGGGTGGAAGAAGGCCATCATCAGGAGCCTCACCAGACATCTGTCGGCAGCCTCATCTGGTCCGGAGCAGGAAAGAAGTCCCAGCGCTCCGAAGCTGGAAAGCAAGGCCCTGCCGGAAAGCGAGATGCTGCGAGCAGAGATGACAACGTCGCAGCACAAGGCCCCGCAACCAGCGTTCCAGACCCCAGCGGAGACGGAGCAGACCGGCACCGGAGGAACCGCATCTGAAGCAGGTATGAAGGACGACCCTGCCCTGACAACCGACACCACTCCAGTGACTGCTAGTGCCACAACTGCTGACTCCATTCCAGTGACTGACCTTGCAGCAGCCGCTACCTCTGCTGCAGCAAATGCCCATACTCAAGCTGCGCAGACCTCCATCGCTGCGCATGATTTCACCGTACATGAAAGACGGATTAACGGCGTTTGTCCAGCACTGGGTGTAACCCTGGACTTCACTTTTCCCAGGCCAAGAAGGGTTAAGTGCCAGGTGCAGCCCTGGAAGCCGTCCAAATAAACCTCGGAAACCTGAACATGTAAATAGTTAACTGTTTGTTTCCCTGCTTTTGCTGCTTTAAACCCGACTAGGGTTATTCTTAAAGGGATCCCTTTGTTTACCCGGGATCCCTATTGCCTTTTATTTTTGCTTTTGTTTTCCTTTTTGCTTTTTGTTCACCCATGTTGAAAAGAACTGCTGAATCATGAACAGTGCATGATACAAACTGCTTGTAAATAGTTTGCACCTTCTTAAAGGTGCTCCCTACTGGTTTTACTTAAAAAGGACTCTTTGTGAAGATACCGCACTGGAACCTTTGCAGAGTATGGACTGGTAGTTTGAGAAGATATACTACCTCACAGAGACTTGGTCCCCTCTTAAAGGGGATGTTCATTTGCCGCATTTTGATAGTAATATTGCTTAAGACAAGTAGCAATAACGTTGATGAAGAGAAAAGTGATGATAATGTTGTACGAGAAAAGTTATATGTGCTTAATGAGTTAAATGTGAAGAAATACTGATGATGTGCTCTGAGAAGTAAAAAGGTGAAAGATAGAAGAAGGATGCAGTGGACCCGTAGGGATAGACGTGGAGTCCAGCATGCATGATAGAAAGAAAGATAATGAGAAGGCTTAATGTTCAGAAGAAAATGCTTGATAATGTTGATAGATAAGTTAGGATAGAAGGTAAACCCTGAGTCCTCATAGGAGTCATGTAGAGATGGCTCAGTGCTCTTAAAACTGAAAGTAATGTTATGTTCTATACTGTGTATAGTAGTTGAAAAGGCAGTAGGCCCTGGCTGAACGGGGCGGTCCTGTAATAGAAAGGAGAGGCAGTAGGTCTGGTGCCGATAGGACAGGCGGTCCTGCAGATCCAAAGTAGGAGAATGTAAAAGTTAAAATACCTTATAATGTGATTATAGGAAGGTCTTTAGTGGATAAAGAGTGTATGTCCTTAAAGGCAAAGTTAAATTATTGTTCAACAATTTTGCACTTAGTAGAATACCCGGTTGGGTAACAGGAGTTATTTATAACCTGTAATTTATAATGTTAACCATGTTTGTAACGTTTAAGTGTCCTCACCTCCCATAAAGGGAAGCTCTGTTTAAGTATACTTATTGTTATTGCACTCAACCAAAATTGTATGTCTTTTTGCTAACCTGTATTGTTGTTTTCTTCCCAGTCCCGGAGTACTGTGTTTAACCAGGGGGGAGTGCAGCGCCCCAGAGTCCTGGTCGTTGCAGTACTGTGGCTCCGCCACTATGGGGAGCTACGGTGCGTCCGATGGCACTGAAGGAGTTCATCTGATCAGGTATCACAGACACCAATAGATTTCACAGCTGGGCCTCCGGGGGAGCTAAGGGTTCTATTCATTAGGCCACTCCCCACCATAGTGGGTAAACTGGGGGTCAGGCAGGAAGTTAGAAGAGAAAGCTGACTGGATCGAACGAAGCAACACCTGGTGGCAGAGGGTGTTGTGGAGGAAGAGACAGTAGGGTCTCTGTCAGGGGTGGGATCCTGACAGAGGCTTGGCATTGAAAAAGAACGTAACGGGTCCGCGCCAGCTCCGGGAAGCGGCGGGACCCAAGAAAGGACTAGAAGCGAGATAGATTGTGCTGAGTGAGAAACGAGATCAAGCAATAGGAGAATACCAGTAGGGGTCATGCTGTAAGACCGGAGCAACACCCTACTGAGGCGCATTACCGGTGGCCGGAACGCCGAGGGAGTATTTCATTAGAGAGCTTCAAGCAATACTCTAAACAGCGGCAGGACAGTCAGTCTCAGGTGGGCTGTCTCACCTAAATCACCTATGAAGTCTTGGGAGGCAATTGCGGGAGAGGGGCGTCTCTAGGGTCCCGGAAGAACTCCAGGCCTACCCGACAAACGGGTGCCGTTCTAACTGTAACATCAGGAAGGGACGGAAGATTAGCAGAAGATCAGTTAATCGAGTTGTGAGGGAACACGAGAAACAGACACAACGGTTGTGGGGTACTTTCCGTAAGCATAGCAGGGAAGGACTACAACACATAGCGCTAAGAAGGAAGGCACCGATTTCCACCTGAGAAGTGAACTCTGTAGGTGCCATTGGACCGGCCGGACTTGCGCAGCCTGGTGAACCATATTCTGGACTGAGGACTCAGAGATCTCCAGTAAAGAGGTAAAGAGACTGCAACCTGGTGTCCTCGTTATTTACCGCGACCTGCACCCCCACAACTGCACCACCAACATCCACACCTATCATTCACTGTGCGCCCCACGGCAGGGTCACGGACTGGGGCCTAGCCGCCGTGACAACCCCAGAAGCAGAGACTCAGAGGCCCGGTACCGGGTACCCCTCGGCCCTGCGGCAGTGGGGGCGCTACACTTACCACAGGGGAAGCGGGGTCCCCAGGGCTCCCAGTGAGCTGGGCAGAGATGGTGTATGCTGGCAAATAAATGGAGGACACAGAGTTGTAACGTCTTTACCTGGTTTACTGGTTGTAAGCAGCCACAGTCCAGGGTACCAGCAACAGGTGATGATATGGTCCGGCCGGCTTGGAGGCAAAGGTGACCCTTCTCCCAGGTGAGGTCCATAAGCCTTCCTAATCACTCTAGTATGCGAGGTCCCTGCTGCCTGTAGCTTGCTGGCAAAGTCCTCTCTCTCCTGTCCTGGGACAGTTACCCATGGAGGCAGTGTGAGCCTTTTTATAGGGTCACTATCACAATCCGGGCTCTTAGTGTACTGCTGTACCTTCAGGTGTGGGTGCGGGCAAATTACATAAAATCCTATGCCCTCCAGTTCTGCCGTGCAACCTGGAGTACAACACAGCCTCGGGCTCCTGGTGCCTGATTCCTGCGCTCCGGCTCTGAGGATGTCCGGTCACAGTTCCCCTCTGAGCCTTTTCCTTCTACTGTGCTTCTTTCCTCTGATGCTCACTACAATCCAACCCTTCAGGTTATCTTCCTTTCCTGGAACTTCAGCTCATGCCTCACTGCACGACCCCCTCTCTCCTCTCCTTCCTTTCCCTTCCACTGTCTGCTCAAGACTGTCTAACTCCTCCTCCAGACCAGAATACTTAAAGCTGGGGAAGCTCCCTTGAATCTGGGTTCAGAGCTCCCCCTTGGCCTGGATTCAGAATGTGTTGTATGTAGGTGCGTTACCTGGTAAAGAAAATCCTCCTTGCCTCCAAGCATGATATCGCCCTCCCCGAAAGGAAGGCAACATCACTGTAACAATCGGTTACCTGGGGTGTTACACATGCATGCCAGAGAGCAATTGTTAACCCCTTCATGACCTTGGGATTTTCCGTTTTTCCGTGTTCGTTTTTCGCTCCCCTCCTTCCCAGAGCCATAACTTTTTTATTTTTCTGTCAATTTGGCCATGTGAGGGCTTATTTTTTGCGGGACGAGATGTACTTTTGAAAGACATCATTAGTTTCACCATGTCATGTACTAGAAAATGGGAAAAAAATTCCAAGTGAGGCGAAATTGCAAAAAAGTGCAATCTCACACTTGTTTTTTGTTTGGCTTTTTTGCTAGGTTCACTAAATGCTAAAACTGACCTGACATTATGATTCTCCAGGTCAGTCAGAGTTCATAGACACCTAATATGACTAGGTTATGTTTTATCTAAGTGGTGAAAAAAATTCCAAACTTTGCTAAAAAAAAAAAATTTGTGCCATTTTCCGATACTTGTAGCGTCTCCATTTTTCATGATCTGGGGTCGGTTGAGGGCTTCTTTTTTGCGTGCCGAGCTGGCATTTTTAACGATACCATTTCGGTGCAGATACGTTCTTTTGATCGCCGTTATTGCATTTTAATGCAATGTCGCGGTGACCAAAAAAATGTAATTCTGGCGTTTCGAATTTTTTTCTCGCTACACCGTTTAGCGATCAGGTTAATGCTTTTTTTATTGATAGATCGGGCGATTATGAACGCGGCGATACCAAATATGTGTAGGTTTGATTTTTTTTTATTGATTTATTTTGATTGGGGCGAAAGGGGGGTGATTTAAACTTTTATTTTTTTTTATTTTTTTCACTTTTTTTTACTTTTTTTTTTTTTACTTTTGCCATACTTCTATAGCCTCCATGGGAGGCTAGAAGCAGGCACAGCACGATTGCCTCTGCTACATAGCAGCGATCTGCTGTTCGCTGCTATGCAGCAGAAAATCAGGTGTGCTGTGAGCGCTGACCACAGGGTGGCGCTCACAGCTGCCGGGGATCAGTAACCATAGAGGTCTCAAGAACCTCTATGGTTACAATGTACAAGCATCGCCGACCTCCGATCATGTGACGGGGGTTGGCGATGTGCTCATATCCGGCCGCCCGGCCGGAAGAGCAGGTTAAATGCCGCTGTCTGTGTTTGACAGCGGCATTTAACTAGTTAATAGGCACGGGCAGATCGCAATTCTGCCCGCGCCTATTACGGGCACATATCAGCTGTTCAAAACAGCTGACATGTCCCGGCTCACCGCCGGAGCCCGCATCAAAGAGGGGCTTCTGACCTCGGACGTACTATCCCGTCCGAGGTCAGAAAGGGGTTAAAGAGTTGCTGAAAAGATTACCCTCAGACAATGCTGTTGGCAGAGGTACGGGCTCTTTTCACCCACAAAGATTACAGGGGAGGGACATGCACACCAAGTGCAACTCAGGGGAGGTGGAATGTCCACCAACTGGGCCATTTTCATGAGACCGTTACATCAGCAAGGGCTATCTGTGGGTGTAACTATGACTAGGAGGGAGAAGTTGACCAAGATGGTAAAGGAATACTTAAGTTTTTAGTTTTGCAGGTGCAATGATAACGGATAGGAGCACACGTCTGTCAACAGAAAATGCAGACAGGCTGACTTTTCTAAAATTGAACAAGGTCTGGTGTTCCTCTGACTTTGTAAGCCCTACGGATGACATAAACCCAATGTAAATGCAGCCCAAATGTTCTTGTTCTGGAAATCACATCCCAGTCCTCCTGCTTCTGCTGCAAGTACTTAGTGGTCATTTGCAGGTGCTTCTCCCAAAATTAGAATTACATCAAAAAGTTAATTTATTTCAGTTCTTCAATACAAAAAGTGAAACTCGTATATTATATAGAGTCATTACAAAATCATTATCTCAGTAAATTAGAAAAATAAGCAAAAAAACACCTGCAAAGGCTTCCTAAGTGTTTAAAAAGGTCCCTTGGGGGGGACGTGGCTTGCCTATGGCGGGATAAGACGCAGAGGGACAGAGCTCTGGCGTACACCCGGCTTACCGAACCACCAGAGACACACAATACTGACCCTGATAAACCCAGGATGGTGCGGGGGAAGAGGTCGTCATTGGTCTCGGCACCTCTGAACAGAGAGGGAGGCGAAATCATCCGTTTCTTGGAGCACTCCATGCATCAGCAGGCCAGGGATAAATCTGCCAAGATGGTGCCGGTCAGAGCTTCACGTATGCAGCAAGGGAACGAGATGGAGGCCTGGGACAGCAGAGAGGTGGCAGGTAATGGTCAGAAGAAGGGAATGGGTGCCATGAGAGAGGAACCGATCCAGGAATCCATCCTACCCAGACATGGGGAGGGAGCCCAGCATCCTGTACATCATAACGGGCGCACCTCACCGCCATCATCCTCCTATACTGTTTCCTATGGGGGCGGTTTAACTCCTGCATCACGCCTGATAGATGAGGACTGGGATTGGAAGGCCCATATTAGAGCCATACCAACCAAGCAACAAATGGATGTCCTGCTGGGTAAACTGGAGGCGTCCCATAAGCAGGATATGGGCTCTCTCAGAGAAGAGATTAAAAAATTGGACACCATATTGCTGATATGGAAGTCACACAGGAGCAGTTTTACCAGCACCTGCACTCCCATCACCAAGTCCTACAGGATCACTCATTACAGATAAATGATATCCTTACCCATTTGGATGATATTGAGAATAGACACAGATGCAATAATCTACGCATATGGGGTCTCAGTGAGGAAGTGGAACCTATTCATCTGGTGAAATGGGCCCAGAAATTTTTTGGGGACATTTTGCAACATAAGGAACGAGATAAGATTGAAAGTGACCGTATACATCGGGCTCTGGGACCAAAACCCACTGATCCAGCTAGACCTAGAGATGTCATCTGTAGGATCCATTTCTATAAGGAAAAAGAGGCAATTTTGAAAGGAATTAGAGATAAAGGCTCCCTGTCATATAAAGACTCTCCTCTTATTGTACTACCAGACTTGTCCCGCAGAACATTACAGCTCCGCAGAGCCCTGAAACCTTTATTAAAGGTGCTTATAGACAATGATATCCAGTATCGTTGGGGCTATCCATTCCAACTTATAGCCAAGAAAAGGGGAAAGACAGCAATCTTTCGCCATATGGGAGACCTCTCAAAGTTTTTTGAAATATTGGAAATTCCTAAGATAAAATTGCCGGATTGGCCAGTTCTAAACAATCTGAGGCCTCTACCCACCATGGAACAGTGGCAGTCGGTCCCTCCGAGGCTGGGGCAGACAGGAAATGGTCGCTCGTCGACAGTCCCATGAATGTGGAAGGAACACTTGGAAACTTACGTCTCATCTGGTAGAAACGTTTCTTTGAAGATTTAATCACCAAAGTTAGTGGGGACTTAGCATTGCTAATAATTATGGCTTTGTTGGTTTTGGCCTTGGGGGGATTAATAGTTTAGTCCGGAATATATAACATTTGATTTATGTCTTATTTATAATGTTGTCAGGTTCAATTGTATGCATTCACTTAAGTCTCTGTTACTAGAAGACCCGAGAGGTCTCACTTTCATACGCCGGGCCGTGAGGAGCTCGTCGTCCGTCATACGCGGCCTCGTTGCCTCACTTAGGGATTGCAGTTTTAGTACTGCTCTAGACACACGTCTACATTAGGTACTTTATTGAGGTTGTCATCCTAGGATAACCTACTGTATTCATTCTTCTACTCTATTCTTTTTTCTTTTCTTTGTCTCTTCACTTAGTCTGTCCATTTGTACTACTCTCTTGATCGGATGTCAGAGCTAACATTTTGTACTTATAATGCTAGGGGCTTAAATAAACCCGAAAAAAGAAGGCAGGTGTTGTATCGTTTTCACAAGAATAAAAAAAAAATCGTTATGTTTCAAGAGACACATTTTGTAGCCACTATTACACCCAAATGTGTGTCTAAATTTTACCCGGCCTGGTATCATTGTCCTCATCCCTCACGTAAGGCATGCGGGGTGTCCATAGCTTTACATAGATGATTCCAGCCTGGGATTGTGGATGTGAAGATGGACCCAGAGGGGCGGTATATATTTCTCAAGGTTACCATACATGATTCTGTGTATACGTTGGCTAATGTATATTTCCCAAATCAGGGACAGGTGAACTTCGGCTCCGGGGTCCTGCATCTGCTGGCAGAGTTTGCGGATGGTTCGCGCATCATATTGGGTGGAGATTTCAATCTCACTTTAGATCCTACGTTGGACTCGTCGTCGGGTAGGTCCTCAATCTCTCTCCCGGCGCAACGTAGATTGAGGAAGGAATTGTTGGCCCTCAAACTGGTGGACATGTGGCGGGTACTTCATCCGGGAGTCAGGGACTATAGTTATTACTCTGTGGTTCATAACAGTTACTCCAGACTAGACCATCTGTTTATCTCTCATGATCTGTTGAATAGCAAACCTGGTTGTTCAATAGATACTATCTTATGGTCTGATCATGCACCAGTATTTGGGGAACTGGGGGTACAGAGAAGAGGAGGGAATAGGGGTTATACATGGAGACTTAATGACAACCTTTTGAAAGATGAGATCTGTATGCTAGCTATTAAGGATGCAGTTAGGTCTTTCCCGATAGATCATGCCCAAGATCCCACACCGGAGCCTATTAAATGGGAAGCTCTTAAATGTATATTAAGGGGAATTTTAATAGCTCATGGGGCTAGACTGAAAAGGGAAAGGACCCAAAAATTGACGGACATCCTGGCATTATTGGGAACTAAGGAGACGGCCAACAAGACAGCTTCAAGTGACACACTCAGGGCTGAAATTTCCTCCTTGAGACAACAAGCACTAGCTATACTGGAACAAAAGTCCTTGTGTGTAAGAGATAAGATACGTAAGCATTACTTTGAGTATGGGGATAAAAGTGGACGTTTATTGGCAAGATCCCTACATCCTAGACTCGTGCAGACCCCAATTTTTAGCATACATTCCTCAGTGGGAACTCTAGTGCATTCTACATCAGAAATACTAGAGGAATTTAGAAAGTACTACTCTAACCTATATAATCTAGCTCAACAAGGGAATAATACATCAACATCAAGATGTCATATGGTAGAGTACCTGGAGAAACATTCCCCGGGAATCTTACAAGAGGAAACATTAGACTATTTGGAACAGGACTTTTCAGAATTAGAATTAAAGGGGGCCATTCAGAACCTAAAAATAGGAAAGAGTCCGGGACCAGATGGGTTTACACCCAGGTTCTACAAAACGTGCCAAGACCTGTGTGTCCCTTTCATGGGGAAGGCATATAACAGTATTTCACAGACATGTTATTTCCCGTTTCATTCTACACAGGCTCTCATTACTGTAATACCCAAGGAAGGCAAGGATCATTCAATATGTTCTAATTTCCAGCCGATCTCTCTAATTAATGTAGACATTAAATTGTACTCTAAAATGATAGCACTTAGACTTAACCCATATATCCCGCATCTAATACATAGGGAACAGGTGGGCTTTGTCCCGGGTAGGGAAGCTAGGGACAATACTATCAAGACAGTGTCCTTGATTTCGAGGGCCAGAACTGGGGGGACTCCTCTATGTTTGTTATCAGTCGATGCCGAGAAGTCTTTTGATAGGGTTCACTGGGGATTCTTGGAGGCTACATTAGAGGCAATCGGTATGCGGCAGAGGATGAGGAACTGGATTATGGCTCTCTATTATAATCCATCAGCCAGAGTGCAAATAAATGGACAGCTGTCAGCGCCGTTCTCAATAAAAAACAGGGTTGTCCGCTCTCCCCATATCTCTACATCCTGGTAATAGAGGCGTTGGCTAATGCTTTCAGGCAAAATCAGTCTATTAAGGGGATTCAAGTGGGTCGCACGGAACATAAGCTGGCACTATTTTATATATGACCTTTTACTATATGTATCCTCCCCTAGAGTTAGTTTACTGTCTATACTAAAAGAGTTTGAAACGTTTGGGAGGTTAAGTAATTTTAAGGTCAACCTGCAGAAATCAGAATTGCTTAATATAAATGTACTTGAAAGCGAGGTGGAACAGCTTAGATCCAGCTTCCCTTTTCGCTGGAATAAACATTACATTAAATACCTGGGTGTTCATATCCCAGCAGACCCTCAGAAATTATTTGAGCTTAACTTCCGCTGTGCTCTGCTTTACGGCCGGCCGGCGCTGACACATTCAGTGCAGGGAAGCCGCCAGCGGGGGACGTGACAGACATCAGAAGGTGAGTATGTAGTGGTTTTTTTTTAACTTTTACAATGGTAACCAGGGTAAATATCGGGTTACTAAGCGCGGCCCTGCACTTAGTAACCCGATGTTTACCCTGGTTACCCGGGTGCTGCAGGGGGACTTCGGCGTGGTTGAAGATAGTTTCAACGATGCCGAAGTCGTTCCCCTGATCGTTGGTCACTGGAGAGAGCTGTCTGTGTGACAGCTCCCCAGCGACCACACAACGACTTACCAACGATCGCATCGCTGGTCGTGATCGTTGGTAAGTCGTTTAGTGTAACGGTACCTAAACTCTTTTCAGTTCAGCATTACACAGTATGCATGAGACAGGGATTGGATTATAACCAAATTGGATTATGTAACCCATGCTTTACACTACACCTCTTCTCTCTGAGGTCAGTGCTCTGGTAGGTGACGTTGGATAACGCTACTTCCACACTTGCGTCGTTCGACGCACATCGCAATGCGTCATTTTGGAGAAAAAACGCATCCTGCAAAGTTGTCCGCAGGAAGCGTTTTTTCTCCATAGACTTTCATTAGCGGCGCATTGCGATGGATTGCCACACGTCGCATCTGCGTGTTTTGGCGGACCGTTGGCACCAAAAAACGTTCCATGTAACTCTTTTTGTGCGTTGTGTCCGCTATTTTCGACCATGCATGCATGCATTGCATGCAATGCATGCATTTTCGCATGCGCGGCCGAAACTCCACCCCCTCCTCCCCGCAACTCACAATGGGGCAGCGGATGCGTTGAAAAACTGCATCTGCTACCCCCGTTGTGATTTTATTTCACAGGATGCGTCGGTACGTTGGCCTCACACACTGCGACGGGTCCATACCGACGCTAGTGTGAAAGTACCTGTCATGTCGGACGCTGTTCACACTAGGGCGTCCGACAGACAGCGGTAATTCCTCATTCGTCCACTATATGCTCAGTGGCGCCGGTTAGATTTGATCCAGATTATCCAGGGTTAATCTGGCTGGTACTCGGGTTAACTGTTGAGTCACGCCCACTGCCTTTAAATAGCTTTGCTGGGCTTTGGGCGTCGCCGATTATAGTTTCTGTCGTGTGCTTGGTTATCTCGGTCTGGAGTGGTGGTCTAGGAGAAGGAGTTTCGTACCCGGTGGTGTATTTCCCTTTGTCATATTTTCTCCTTCCTTTATTTGTATTGTTTTGCCCTGTGCACTTATAGTGTATTCCTGTGTGACTGCGGCGTGGTGCATATTTTCCGTTATCCTTGTCTGTGCTAACTGTGGGTATTGGTGTGTGGTCTCTTCACTGGGTGGTGGGTGGTGGTTTCAGCCTAGGGTTGAAACAGGAGACAGGGTGAGGGTGGAGGCCCAGACATGCACACCATCAGTGTAAACTCTGGGAGAGGGTCAGTCAGGGTTTCCCAGAGTTGAGGGAAATCGCAGTGGCCTGGGTTATTAGCTCTTGCCTACCTAGGCTTCCCGTGACAGTACCCTAACACAAGGAAAATGTGAAAAGTTGCCATCTGAATTGAACTACATCTATATGAACATCAGGGTAAATAAGATACAGTGAAAAAATTATGTACAAAACTTTACAGCAACATTGTGACAAAAGTGACAAAAGGACAGCAAAATATAGTAGGTAGTCAAAATGACTACCTTTAGTAGTTAAGGGTAAATTGTGAAAAAAACGCGCAATTTTTTCACCAAAATTATTTATTGTCACAAAATCTTTTTTAACATCCTATTTTAGGAAAAGTCACCGAGTCTCAAGCCGGAATTCCGAAAAATGTAGTCACAGAAGAGAAATAAAAAATGAAAGTAGTCAAAATGACTATACCAGTAGTTCTAGTGTTAATGCCCTTAAGATGGATATCTTGCTTAAAATTCTATATATCTTCCAGACTATCCCGTGGGACGTGGAGGGATCCTTTTTCCTGGGTTTACGTAAAATAATGAGAAAATTTGTGTGGCATAGTGGGCGTTCACGTACTAGTCACGCCCAGTTAGTCCGGAGGACTATGGAGGAGGAAATGGAGGGGCAGGCTTACCCGATCTACGGGCCTATCATGCAGCGACTATTGGAAATTGTATCCTAGATTTATTTCATAATAGGACAGCTAAACTCTGGGTGGACATTGAACACGAATTATCCCCTGGCCTATGTTTGGGAGTTTTTTGGCTCCAATATGGTGTTGACCTGGGGAGGGTGGATATTTCTCCTACATTGTGCACTATTGTGCGGACTTGGCGGCGTTTTGCGAAGCGTTTCCGATTGGCAAACATAACGGGACCATTAACCCCCTTGGTTGGTAATCCTGGACTCCCCCCTGAACTACAACATCCAGCCTATATAGTATCCCCTATTACCCATGGAGCTGTTCCACGCATTAGAGACATGACCAGTCAGACGGGTATTCTATCACTGGGAGAAATTCTGGGAGAAAGGAGGCAGATGCCGGGGCACTGGCTACAATATTTACAACTTCAGAGTTACATCAGGTCTCTGTTGCTGGGGGGCTCATACTACATGTCCACTCCTTTTGAGCAACTTTGCTTTATGTCACAGGGTCCGACACATGCTGGTTCCTTGATATACGGTTTGATAGTGTCCGGGGGGATGGGAGATGGGCCTCTCAGATGTACGATACAATGGCAAAAAGAATTGCACAAGGAAATTGCGCCTGCATTGTGGATAAGGGCCTTTACATTCGCACATAGGATGTCGGTGTCTTGCAGAATCCAGGAGCTGAATTATAAAATACTGACACAATGGTATTGAACACCCGTTAGGTTACATAGAATTAGCCCGACAATCCCGGACATCTGTTGGAGATGTAATGGGGCGGTGGGATGCATGCTACACATATGGTGGAGCTGCAGTGGTGTCAGACCCCTCTGGAATGAAATATTTGCACTATATAATCACATTACCAATAAGCAAGTAGAGGCAACACCAGAGATAGCCTTATTATCAATATTCCCGGGCTCTGTGTCCAAAAATAAGAAGAATATACTGCCATATTTCATGAATGCAATGCGTCAAATCATACCCGGACTGTGGAGGTCCCCGGTAGCTCCGAGGCGGATTGACTGGGTGGAGGCGTTGGATGTCCTGTGCAGGATGGAGGAGGTGAGGGCTTTTGATGACAGGTCGGGTGTCAGCTGATATGCGGTGTGGAATCCGTGGATCCAATTTAAAGAGGCTCAACATTTACAACTGTGGATATCTCAGGGTGCATTACCCCGTTCCTCATAGTGGAAAATTTACCAGGTTTTGGGTTATTGGAGTCCTATTACTATACCTGTACTGATCTCCGTTCTTTTCTTTTTCTTTCTCTTTCTCTCTTTTCTTAACATTCTCTGTTACTCTTTGTTTTCTCTTTCTTGCAAATGCGACCTACTCTACCCCTTCTCATGATATATACAAATAGAATGTATAAACTGTTATAGGACCACCATGATGGTGGTGGTATTACTGATGAGAGGGAAGAGGGTTGAATGTTGTTATTAATGTAAATGGTTACCATTATAATGTTTGTGAACTCTACCTTTTCGCTCAATAAAAATATATTGAACAATGAAAAGGTCTCTTAGTCTGTTTCAGTAGGCTCCACAATCATGGGCAAGACGGCTGATTTGACAGATGTCCAAAAGGCAGTCATTGACACACTCCACAAGGAGGGTAAGCCACAAAAGGTCATTGCTAAAGAAGCTGGCTGTTCACAGAGTGCTGTATCCAAGCATATAAATGGAGAGTTTAGTGGAAGGAAAAAGTTTGATAGAAAAAGGTGCACAAGCAGTCGTGATAACCGCAGCCTTGACAGGATTGTTAAGAAAAGGCCTTTCAAAAATTTGGGGGAGATTCACAAGGGGTGGACTGCTGCTGGAGTCATTGCTTCAAGAGCCACCACACAAAGATGTATTCAGGACATGAGCCAAAAGGGTCGAATTCCTTGTATCAAGCCACACATGACAAACAGACAATGCCAGAAGGGTCTTACCTGGGCCAAGGAGAAAAAGAACTGGACTGTTTCTCAGTGGTTCAAAGTGTTGTTTTCAGAAGAAAGTAAATTTTGCATTTCATTTGGAAATCAAGGTCCCAGAGTCTGGAGGAAGAGTGGGGAGGCACACAATCCAAGCTGCTTGAGGTCTAGTGTGAAGTTTCCACAATCAGTGAGGTTTGGGGAGCCATGTCAAGTGCTGGTCTAGGTCCACTGTTTTTTATCAAGACCGAAGTCAACACAGCTGTCTACCAGGAGATTTTAGAGCACTTCATGCTTCCCTGTGCCGACAAGCTTTTTGGAGATGGAAATTTAATTCTCCAGCAGGACTTGGCACCTGTCCACACTGCCAAAAGTACAAATACCTGGTTTAAAAACAACAGTATCACTGTGCTTGATAGGCCAGCAAACTCTCCTGATCTTAACACCATAGATAATTTATGAGGTATTGTCAAGAGGAAGATGAGAGACACCAGACCCAACAATGCAGACGAGCTGAAGGTTGCTATCAAAGCAACCTGGGCTTCCATAATACCTCTGCAGTGCCACAGGCTGATCACCTCCATGACAAGCCACATTGATGCAGTAATTGGTGTAAAAGGAGCCCACGCATCCCTTTATAAAGGGAAATTCAACAAATCACCTCTGTTAGCATACAACATATACTTCTGACATACGCAGCACCCCAGTAGGTGGGGGGGAACGCCTGGGTACAAAATCTGTGTCTGAGGGTGAAACCACTGGCCCTTCCCCTGCATTACATACTTCCCAATTTGCTGTCCACCCAATTTGCCTCTTGCCCACAACCTGCAGTTGCACAGACCAGAGAGTCAGCAACCCCGTCAAGTTAGTTGCCCCAGCAAAGCGTTCAGTTGTCCCTTGTCAACATACTGTACAGGCCAAAAGTTTGGACACACCTTCTCATTTAAAGATTTTTCTGTATTTTTACATTCACACTGAATGCATCAAAACTATGAATTAACACATGTGGAATTATATACTTAACAAAAAAGTATGAAACAACTGAAATTATGTCTTATATTCTAGGTTCTTCAAAGTAGTCACCTTTTGCTTTGATGACTGCTCTGCACACTCTTCGCATTCTCTTGATGAGCTTCAAGAGGTAGTCACCGGAAATGGTCTTCCAACAGTCTTGAAGGAGTTCCCAGAGATGCTTAGCACTTGTTGGCCCTTTTGCCTTCACTCTGCGGTCCAGCTCACCCCAAACCACAGGTCATCTGGTGTAGCACCCCAACACTCTCCTTCTTGGTCAAATAGCCCTTACACAGCCTGGAGGTGTGTTTAGGGTCATTGTCCTGTTGAAAAATAAATGATGGTCCAACTAAACGCAAACCGGATGGAATAGAATGCCGCTGCAAGATGCTGTGGCAGCCATGCTGGTTCAGTATGCCTTCAATTTTGAATGAATCCCCAACAATGTCACTAGCAAAGCACCCCCACACTATCACACCTCCTCCTCCATGCTTCACGGTGGGAACCAGGCATGTAGAGTCCATCCTTTCACCTTTTCTGCGTCGCACAAAGACACGGTGGTTGGAACCAAAGATCTCAAATTTGGACTCATCAGACCAAAGCACAGATTTCCACTGGTCTAATGCCTATTCCTTGTGTTCTTTAGCCCAAACAAGTCTCTTCTGCTTGTTGCCTGTCCTTAGCAGTGGTTTCCTAGCAGCTATTTTACCATGAAGGCCTGCTGCACAAAGTCTCCTCTTAACAGTTGTTGTAGAGATGTGTCTGCTGCTAGAACGCTGTGTAGCATTGACCTGGTCTCTAATCTGAACTGCTGTTAACCTGCGATTTCTGAGGCTGGTGACTCGGATAAACTTATCCTCAGAAGCAGAGCTGACTCTTGGTATTCCTTTCCTGCGGCGGTCCTTATGTGAGCCAGTTTCTTTGTAGCGCTGGTGGTGATGATGGTTTTTGCCACTGCACTTGGGGACACATTCAAAGTTTTCCCAATTTTTCGGACTGACTGACCTTCATTTCTTAAAGTAATGATGGCCACTCGTTTTTTTTTACTTAGCTGCTTTTTTCTTGCCATAATACAAATTCTAACAGTCTGTTCAGTAGTACTATCTGCTGTGTATCCACCAGACTTCTGCACAACACAACTGATGGTCCCAACCCCATTTATAAGGCAAGAAATCCCACTTATTAAACCTGACAGGGCAGACCTGTGAAGTGGAAACCATTCCCGGTGACTACCTCTTGAGGCTCATCAAGAGAATGGCAAGAGTGTGCAAAGCAGTCATCAAAGCAAAAGGCGGCTACTTTGAAGAACCTAGAATATAAGACATAATTTCAGTTGTTTCACACTTTTTTGTTAAGTATATAATTCCACATGTGTTAATTCATAGTTTTTATGCCTTTAGTGTGAATTTACAATTTTCTTAGTCATGAAAATACAGAAAAATCTTTAAATGAGAAGGTGTGTCCAAACTTTTGGTCTGTACTGTATATATCTCTTCCCAAATTGTTACTTAGATAAGGTATACATATTTGTTAGCACTTTAGATTATCTGGTGCTGGACAAAGACCATTCCTGGCTTTTCCAGGCTTCTAAATGAGACTTATGTCTCTATATTAAACTGTCGCTTCCCTTAAATTTTATAAAGTTTGTTAAAAAAAAATGATGGTGGGGTATTGGCCAGTTTCTGCATATTTTAAGCAGGTCTAAGAAACTGGGTTAATATGCTCCACATACCTATTCAGGCCGCAACCTTACACATATTGAAACATGGTAGTTGCCATGCTATGGCCTTTACCTGAATTCTGTAAGACTGCCAGTCACCTGAGTAATACACTCCACAGACCTCGCCACTCTCTGCTGGAACATATCTTGTAATTACTCCATTGTTGCTTAAAACCATGCAAAAAATAAATTCTGCCTGGTTGGATAGTTTCCAGAAGAATGCGTAGGCTTGCACAGATTGATCAATGGCACTCCTGTCTCTTTCCTTTGATGAGGCTGCTTCCAAGTAAAATGAGGCTTGTACATGTTCCTGACATGGGGTTCAGGCCTGACAGACGGACCACACTACAGGCCCTTGCTGCATGAATATTCAGAATTTTAATTCTAATGCTTTTGGTGTCTGGTAGAATCCAATTTACTGACATTGAGCATACAGCTCCCTCAACTCCTGTATTATATTCACCTTACAGGGGCTTCATCTGCTATGACAGTGGCTCCATTGGGATCTGGTGGCCAAAATGAATTGTGGAGCTCACAAAACTCATGTTTCATGACACCTGCAGGCCCTCTGAAAATGTGGTGAGGGCCGCATAATGACATGGTGGCGGTGGAGGGCAAAGCCCAAAATTCAAATGGGCATGTTTCAGCTGGAATTGCAAAGAGATGGAGAATATGAAATCCACTATCTACAGTAGCTAACAATTTTGAATGAGGGAGGGACCACCCAAGTGTAGGAGTGAGAGCTCTCCCAAATGTATAATACAGAGCCACCTGAGGGCCCTTCCAAAGCTGAGGTTTCATGGCACCTGTAGGCCTTCTGAAATTGTCAAGCGAAGGCCGCATAATGACATTGCGGGGGACATGGTGGTGGTGGGCGAAGCCCAAAATTCAAATGGGCATGTTTTAGTTGGCATTGTAAAGTGATGAGGAATATGTATTCCACTATCTAGCTAACAATTTTGAATGAGGGACCTCCCAAAATGTAGGAGTGAGAGCCCTCACAAATGTAAAAGGAAAATCTAAAGCCAAAATGCTCCGTGTGAACATATGCTAAAGGAAAGGTATTTTTTTTATTATTATTTTTATTTTGCATTATATACATGTAATTATGCAGGGAAAAATGTTTCTTAGCATTTTCCCTTAAAAAAAACCCTTAGGTTTGGTTTGGTAGGCCTTCTTATAAATCCGTAAAACCGGCGCAATAGTCTAACAACATTATTCCCAGATACCATATGTGAGTCAGAAAGGCATGCAGGCATCCTCTCCATGCTTTTTTCTAAGGTCTCCAGGTCCAGTAGAAAAATATTCGGCTTTCCCATTGACTTGCATTGGATTCGTTATTTGGTACGAATACACGGATATTAGAAATTATTTGTGCCGATTTTCCCAAATCCGAATATTTCACTATTCACTCATCACTAGTCCTGCCTCTTGTCTGTTCCTCACCTACAGAACAACCAATAAAAAACTCAGGTCTAATGCCCTTTACAGATCCTTTGACCTGTGTGTTGCCTTTGAAGACCAAAAAAGATAACAGATGGTTCCTCTGCACTGATGAAAACTAGGAATCTATCAGGAGGCTCATTAAAAACATGATATGGTTTATTATTTATGTGTTTCAAAACCATCCAATTTCTTCATCAGGATCCAAACCGTTTGTTTCTAGATACCAATTTCACTGTCCACACTTCAGAGGTCACCACAATGAAGTGTGTCTCCAGACCATGTCCTAGTCCTACATGGCAACCAGACTGATCAATCTCACTGCTCTACAGACTGACAGGGGCTAATAATGCACCTTAGCCATTACTAAGCGGTAAGCTCACACAAAACTCTCATGGGCCTACTTCCAAACACTATACAAATTTATAAGCCCCAGATGACCACTAGTCAATTGGTAACTCATAGTTCACTTCATGACTCTCCAGGCCTCACTATTGGCCCCATACAAATTAGATTTAAGTCGGCTGAACCTGCTGATATCAACGGTTTGGCTGGTGTTCTAATGTGTATGGGGGTGCTAGCCAACTGATGGTCAGGAGAGAGCTCCTGTGTATGGGAAGTAACCATTTCCAACAGCTTTCACAGGTTTTTCCAGCACAACTTCTAACCCCTGATCCACCACAACAACTTTCTAGTCATTTTTCACCTCACCTGCAGAAGGTTAAATAGCTACCTACTGTGATGAAGGTCTTTATTTTGCTCAGATCAACTTAAACCAAGAAGGGCACCTCACTCAGTAGATCATAAACTCCAAAAATGGCACCAAACCGTCTCCTTAAAAAGGCTCTCTCTTTTGTGGCTGACCTGAGGCTTCTAGAGTGTGGGAAGCCTTGTTTACGATGTCCATGTTAGTTTATATCTAGTGTATTTTATTACAATACCAATGTCTTTCAGAAGAGACAATGTAGAATTTTTCCATAAATTGGTTGATTTATACGAGGTGCTGAAGAGATCCATTGCCACATTATGATGGTTCTGCCATACAGCTACGGTTGCGTGCGCTCAGTGTTGTGGTAGTAATTTTTATTTTCTACTTTTCTATTAAATGATACTTTACCATGATTTGTTCCATGTCTTTTAGGTTAGAAAATCAACCTTTACTGTTCAACAGATCAAGAGCTAATGTTGAGCAATACGTGTTACCAAGCTCACTACATAATCGTGAAATATGTTGTTTTTCCAACTACACAAAATGAAAATCATTGCTGGTCATACACTTTTTAAAGCCATTCAAGATACAGTATATGGAAAATCTATCAGGTCATGACAGCCACACCGCTCACTCTATTGTTCTTCACTTCATCTAACATTAGTTGCGGGTCCTTTAGATGGAGGTGTAGTGAGCAATGGGAATTTAGCAGAATATCACTGTGCAGTTTATTTTATTACGACTTTCATCGCTATGGCAACTGACTTGTCACCTAAAACAAATTTATATTTATAAGATGCTGAGCATGGCTATACATACAATATAACATGCCTTTATTCGGCTTCCCTGCAAGCAACAGTAATACCATGTCAGTGAAAATCTCAACTGTTTCAATTACTGGTTTACGATAAAAATAAATACAGAACTAGGAGTCATATAATAAATGCTCAATATTATAGGACAAAGGAATAGAATTATGTACAGTTTTCAATGTTTTATTGTCTAGTTTTCCTTAACGGCACCAGTTTTTCAATTAATGAAGCTAGTACAAAATACATTAATAGATTTAATGAGTTTCCAATATTGAGAGGTTGATGAAGACTAGAGGGGAAGAGATATATTACACTGGTCAACAGCATTTTTGGTGCCAAAGATATTTCATCGAATTTAGGGTATTTTTGGGGTGCTGATTCTGAATATGTCATCAGTTTTGCCAGATTGGCTCAAGTTTTTGAGATTTTTGGTATCTTATTTATAGCACTTGTTGGTAAATGCGACGCATCATCTCATTAATTTCTTTGGATTAGTACTTGAACTGAGCAGTTCTCAATATAGTTTTGTGTTAATTAGTGTTCTAAAAGTTTGTTCATAGCTTGATTTTTGCACTAACTTTATGTTGTTGTCTGTTTTCCAGTGAAAAGCATGAACTCATCAAGAAGAAGTTGTCTTAACGATCCAGACTCATTCTGTTACATTTGTGGTGAATACACACTGCCAAAACATAGAAGAAACATAACAGACTTCGTAAAAAAAAGTGTATTTTGCCTATTTTGGGGTTATGCTTGGGGACCAAGACAAGTTTTGGGCACCACACATAGTGTGCAAAGCATGTATCGAATTATTACGAAAATGGAGCAAAGGACAAAGAAAAAGCTTCAAATTTGGTGTTCCAATGGTGTGGAGAGAGCCAAAAATCATAATGATGACTGTTATTTCTGTGCAGTGCAAGTGCAAGGATTCAATAAGCATAAGAAACGAAAATGGGAGTAACATGGAATCTGCAAGAAGGCCTGTCCCTCATTGTGAAGATGTGCCTGTACCTGTGTTTACCATAAATAACAGTCATCATGATGATTTTTTGGCTCTCTCCACACCATTGGAACACCAAATTTGAAGCTTTTTCTTTGTCCTTTGCTCCATTTTCGTAATAATTCGATACATGCTTTGCACACTATGTGTGGTGCCCAAAACTTGTCTTGGTCCCCAAGCATAACCCCAAAATAGGCAAAATACACTTTTTTTTACGAAGTCTGTTATGTTTCTTCTATGTTTTGGCAGTGTGTATTCACCACAAATGTAACAGAATGAGTCTGGATCGTTAAGACAACTTCTTGATGAGTTCATGCTTTTCACTGGAAAACAGACAACAACATAAAGTTAGTGCAAAAATCAAGCTATGAACAAACTTTTAGAACACTAATTAACACAAAACTATATTGAGAACTGCTCAGTTCAAGTACTAATCCAAAGAAATTAATGAGATGATGCGTCGCATTTACCAACAAGTGCTGTAAATAAGATACCAAAAATCTCAAAAACTTGAGCCAATCTGGCAAAACTGATGACATATTCAGAATCAGCACCCCAAAAATACCCTAAATTCGATGAAATATCTTTGGCACCAAAAATGCTGTTGACCAGTGTTATTAATGGATGCCTCCCTACACTGAGGGGCACAACAACTAATAAATGGGGTGGCCATATCACAGAAAACAAAGCACCTATTCATTTGACAGTAGCTCTCTTCTTATCCATAATAACATGTGTAGTGACAGAAGATCGACAAAACATACAAAGCTTCTGAAAGCCAAAGCTTTGGGGAATTTATGGACGATTCTTGTACTTTTCATCTCATTAATAGTAATTAACATTATGGATGATCATACTGGGATACTTTTAAAAGGCAACCATCAGGGTAATCACCTAAAACAAGATTGGAAAGTTGAGCCTGGTTTGAGGGAAATTAAGTGGTAGTGTTGGCGGCCGGTCAGAGGAATGGTCATCTATGCGAGGCTCAACACATTGTAGATGCAATGTAGCTAAGGTCTAGGGTACACATCCACAGTGGGCACTGGAGGCAGACATTAGTGTGGGACAGGCACATCATTTTATTAGTATGTTATTAATATATTTCTAGGTTATTTGACAGTTTGGGGAAAGATCTGATTCTAAGACATCCCCCTTTACCGCTTTGCTCAGCTGTTTTCAGAATGCCATTAGAATTGGAGTGTGAGCGAGTCCAAGAGCTGAGAATATGCTAAAAAATACTTAAGATGGAAATATCCGGTTAAGATTAGTTTCCTTTACAGGAAGCACATTGCTACATGTGGCAGCCTACACTGGGGAAGAAGAATACACTAAAGTAAAGAAAGAACCTTACAATTCACCATATAATGTAAAGGGAATCTGTAAGGCTGGTTTCACATTTGCGCTTTTTGCCGCTGCGTTTTACCGCAAAAAAAACGCATGCGTTTTTTTTCCTATACTTAACATTAAAAACGTATGATTTTTTTTGCATGCGTTTTGCCGCGTTTGACAACGCATGCGTTTTTTCCATGCTTGCGTTTTGTTGCGGAAATGCAACATGTAGTAATTTCTAGAGGCGTTTTTTTGCCGCAAAAAAAGTATTGCTGTCTATGTAAACGCATGCGTTTTTAAGCACATGCGTTTGTTTGCGTTAAAAACGCATGCGTTTTTATAGAAAAAAACAAGAATACACACTGATAAGCCACCCCCCACCATCAAGATGATAAAGGGATCCAAACCCTAACCCTAATCCTACCCCTAACCCTACCCCTAACCCTACCCCTAACCCTAAAGCCGGTAATTCAATTGCCGGCTTTTCATTTCTCCTGCCTAAGGATTAGGGTTAAATCGCGGAAAAAATTGGCGTGGGCGATTTAACCCTTAAAATTAATAGCTACAGCGCCGAAATTTTGCACATACACACTACTAACATTAGTAATGTGGAATATGCAAAAAAAAAGGGGGATATGACATGGTTTACTGTATGTAAACCATGTCTCATATCATGTCGGGTTTGGGCAGGAGAAATGAAAAGCCGGCAATCGGCTTTTCTGCTATATCGCGCTGAAGTAAATATAAATATATATATATATATATATATATATATATATATATATATATATAAAACGAAACCCGACTTTGCCAAAAGTCGGCGACTTTTGAAATTGGCCGATCTGTTTCGCTCAACCCTAATTTTGATGACTGGCAGCTGTCACACACTTCTCAGCATACGTTTCAAAAACGCAAACGCAGGAAAAAACGCATGTAAATGCGGCAAAAGGCCGCGTTTTTTTACCGCATGCAAAAACGCATGCGTCTAAAAAACGCAGCGTTTGCACGCATTTACATGCGTTTTTTCACCACCTGCGTTTGCGTTAAAAACGCTGCGTTTTTAAATGCAAATGTGAAACTAGCCTAAGCAAGTTTTTGCTATGTAATCTGTACACAGCAACAGATAGCAGCTGAGACACAGATTTCAGTGATGTGTCACTTATTAGGCTTCGAGCCTTTGCTTCCATACAGTGAATGTTTTATCACCCTGAGGTCATCACTGCCCAGACAAGTTCCTCCCTCATGCCAAGTGGCCAAAGTCTGCCCCTTCCTCTGACAAGCAGCTTATTGTCAATAGACAATATACATAGAAAGCTGTGGGCGTGGATAGCTTTTGAGCTCTGCTTCATGCTAAATCTAAGAACTCTGATTGTGTCACAACTAAGAATGAGCAAATAGCTTCTTAACTCCTTATCCTTAATATCTATAGCGCTGACTGAATAGCTGAATCTGTAACCTGGATACTTGGTTTGCTCCGGCTGATCAGCTGTTCGGCTCCACAGCTGCATGTGCCCCAGCTGTGTGACAGTCATAACACATGCATGGAAATCCTGTTTGTTGGACTCTCCATGCATGTTTTGTGACTGTCACACAGCCGCGTCACATGCATTTGTCGGCTTCGAATAGCTGATTATCGGGAGCGTTCCAGGTATCCAGGTTACAGATTCAGCTATTCGGTAAGTGCTATAGATATTCAGATAAGGAGTTATCCGAAGCTAGTTGCACATCCCTAGTAACAACAGCTGTTCCCAGTAAACTAAGTGACACATCGTTGGATTCAGGGTCTCTTTTCCTACATTATGCTGCTCTCACATGAGATAGAAAAAACCTGGTGACAGATTCCCTTTAAGTGACATTGTACCTATGACCTTCAGTATACAGTGGGTACGAAAGTATTCAGACTCCTTGACATTTTTCACTCTTTGTTTCATTGCAGCCATTTGATTAATTCAAAAAAGTTCATTTTTTCTCATTAATCTACACTCTACACCCCATCTTGAGTGAAAAAAACAGAAATGTAGACATTTTTGCAAATTTAATAAAAAAGAAAAGCTGAAATATCACATGGTCATAAGTACTCAGACCCTTTGCTCAGACACTCATATTTAAGTCACATGCTGTCCATTTACTTGTGATCCTCCTTGAGATGGTTCTACTCCTTCATTGGAGTCCAGCTGTGTTTAATTAAACTGATAGGACTTGATTTGGAAAGGCGCACACCTGTCTGTATAAGACCTCACAGCTCACAGTGCATGTCAGACCAAATGAGAATCATGAGGTGAAAGGAACTGGCCAAGGAGCTCAGAGACAGAAGTGTGGCATTGCACAGATCTGGCCAAGGTTAGAACAGAATTTCTGCAGTACTCATGGTTCCTAAGAGCACAGTGGCCTCCATAATCCTTAAATGGAAGAAGTTTGGAACCACCGGAAGTCTTCCTAGACCTGGCCGTCCAGCTAAACTGAGCAATTGTGGGAAAAGAGCCTCGGTGAGAGGTAAAGAAGAACCCCAACATCACTGTGGCTGAGCTCTAGAGATGCAGTAGGGAGATGGGAAAAAGTTCCACAAAGCAAAGTGCCATTGCAGCCCTCCACCAGTCGGGCCTTTATGGCAGAGTGGTCCATCGGAAGCTTTTCCTCGGTGCAAGACATATGAAAGCCCACATAAAGTTTGCTAAAAAACACATGAAGGACTCCCAGACTATGAGAAATAAGATTCTCTGGTCTGATGAGATGAAGATAGACCTTTTTGGTGATAAATCTAAGCGGTATGTGTGGAGATAACCAGGCACTGCTCATCACCTGCCCAATACAATCCCAACAATGAAACATGGTGGTGGAAAAATCATACTATGGGGGTGTTTTTCAGCAGCAGAGACAGGACGACTCATTGTCATTGAAGGAAACATGAATACTGCCAAGTACAGAGATATCCTAGATGAAAACCTCTTCCAGAGTGCACATATGCATGAGTATAATGTGATGTGCCTGTTACACACTCACAGTTGAGTGTAGCCAAGATTTGGTGGATGGTGGCAAAGTAATGGTGGAAGGGCCTGGAGATTCAGCCCCACCAGTTCAGTATTAGCAGATCAGTCTGTGGCAGAGACTAGCCTTTCAAAGACCAATGGTGTTACAGTTGATCAGAAGCTCCAACGCAGGTGTGGACATAACCTTACTAAGTAAAAATAAGAAGGCTTTTGAATTAACTGTGTTTAGATAGACTCACTTCCTCACTGCTATTTTACTGACTTTTTTCTCCATATGTTGCACAGGAAGGGTGTCCGTACCGCAGCCGTATTACATTCCGACATGCTTAATGCATGTTTTAAAATACTGTTAGTTTAACAGCATGAGTATTATTTTCTCCTCTTCATAGTAAAATATATGCCACAAGTCTAGTATATAGGGGACAAAAAGATATTTAAAACATGACATTTTGTATGAAATTATGTGTTTAAATGAAAGTCTTATGGGAAATGTTAGCCTTGCTGTTCCAGTAAGTAGCGCTATAGTCGAGTTTCTTCTTACTGATTTAATTCTAATCTTTTTCATTACAAAACAGTACAATAGTTCAGTGGGTTACAGAGTAACGGCTGTTGAGCTCCTAAGTAGCTGTAAAGAAAATTGTACAGGAAACTAAATTTAGAAAACCTAATGTCAGACAGTTTATTCCTCCAGGATTACAGCAGACAGTCAAAGTTGTGTCTTAAAATAGAAACTGGTCACTTTTGCTTCCTTTAGAAGTTGTACTCGAACACACAGTAGAACATTAACCACTTCCCAACATGTGACTTACATGGCACAGGTGCCTAGGTCCTACTCCATACATGATGGTTGCAGGCTGTGCTATACCACTTTCTACACGACTCATTCAATAACGATGAACATTAAGCTAATGCTTTGGAAAAGCTCTCCCCAAAAGCCTCAACAACCAATTCCAAAGAAAACAAAAAACAAACCAGGAGCACACATAATTCTCTTCAATATTTATTTATATGGAATTTAAACATTTTTGGCCTTCAAACATGAATTTTCTTTACATAACATCATAAACAGTTCAATCAGTGATAAAATCAGTAGAAATGAGCGAGCACTAAAATGCTCGGATATTCGTTACTCGAATGGAGCAATTCCTAATACTCGGATGCTCGTTTCGATTAGCAAGTATAATGGGAGTCAATGGGAAATCCAAGCATTTTTCTGGAAGACCCTACAAGGAGGTCTGGGGGGTCAGTGAAAATGTTTAAATGGATGAAAAAGTGCTGAATGGAAGGAGAATAGCATGGGGAAGACTCCTGGATTTAAAAAATTGGAAATTTCAGTGTAATTTATGAAGGAAGCAAGAACTGCCAAAAATGTGATCAAAGAGGGATTCTGGTACGTAAATGAGGCCTTCATGCACATTTTGGTCAATAAGTGCAAAGCCTGCCAAAACTTACAAGCAGGGACATCCATACACCCTTGAAGGTACCAACTGTAGTACATCATTCAAATATTGTGAACAAAGTATAGTTGTGGTAATCCTACACTCGATAGTTCTGCACAGTGCACAGCCTGCCAAAACTTACAAGCATGGTCATCCATACATCCTTGAAGGCACCAACTGTAGTTCAAATATTATGAACAAATATTCAAACATTGTGAATAAAGTGTAGTTGTGGTACTTCTACACTCATAAAGGCTTTGCACACAGTGCAAAGCCAGGAACAAAATTATAAGCAGGCTCATAGACCCTTGAGTGAAACAACTTTGCACCTCAATGGGGAAGGTGCAGCTGTGCTGGGGGAGAAAATGGCTAGAAGGTTGGAGGAGTGTTTAAACTAGGGATGGGGGAGGGTATTCATTTCATAGGAGGGGAAGATAGTGCAGATAGAGACCTGGGCACAAATAAGGAAGTTGGCGGTGGCATGGGGTGGGGTTAGAACAATTAATAATTTAAGTAAGAATAGAGGTACAGAGAGATACATAAAGTGTATGTATACTAATGCCAGAAGCCTCGCCAACAAAATGGACGAATTAGAACTAATGTTGTTGGAGCATAATTATGACATGGTGGGGATATCTGAGACATGGCTGGAGGAGAGCCATGACTGGGCTGTTAACTTACAGGGTTATAGTCTGTTCAGAAATGACCGAACGGATAAGCGAGGGGGAGGTGTGTGTCTATATGTAAAATCATCCTTAAAACCCATCCTGGTGTGATAATATAGGTGAATCTAATGAAAATGTAGAGTCCCTGTGAGTGGAGATAAGGGGAGGGGGAAAAATAATAAATTACTGATAGGGGTTTGTTATTAGTCTCCAAAAATAATGGAAGCAACGGAGAATATCCTCATAAAGCAAATAGATGAAGCTGCGACTCAAGGAGAAGTCATTATTATGGGGGACTTCAACTACCCTGAAATATATTGGGGAACAGAAACCTGCAGTTCCAGCAAATGTAATCGGTTTTTGACAACTATGAGAGACAATTACCTTTCACAACTGGTTCAGGAGCCAACAAGAAGGGGGGCACTGCTAGACCTAATATTAACCACCAGGCCAGACCACATAGCAAATATAAGGGTTGGGGGTCACTTGGGGAATAGTGATCACAAAATAATAAGTTTTCATGTATCCTTTAATAAGATTTGTAGTAGAGGGGTTACAAGGACACTAAACTTCAGAAGGGCAAATTTCCAACGGATGAGAGATGATCTTGGTGCAATTAACTGAGATGATATCCTGACACATAAAAATACACAAAGAAAATGGGAGACGTTTATTAGCATCCTGGATAGGACCTGTGCACAGTATATACCGTATGGGAATAAACATACTAGAAATAGAAGGAAACCAATATGGCTAAATAGAGCTGTAAGGGGCGCAATAAGTGACAAAAAGAAAGCATTTAGAGAATTAAAGGAAGCAGGAAGTGATGAGGCATTAAATAAATACAGAAAATTAAATAAATTCTGTAAAAAGCCAATCAAGGCAACAAAGATTGAGACAGAGAGACTCATTGCCAGAGAGAGTAAAAATAATCCCAAAATATTCTTTAACTACATAAATAGTAAGAAACTAAAAAATGATAGTGTTGGCCCCCTTAAAAATAGTCAGGGTGAAATGGTGGATGAGGATGAGGAAAAAGCCAATATGCTAAATGACTTTTTTCATCAGTATTTACATAAGAAAATCCCATGGCACACAAAATGACTAGTGATAAATATTCCCCATTAAATGTCACCTGCTTAACCCAGCAGGAAGTACGGCGGCGTCTAAAAATCACTAAAATTGACATATCTCCGGGCCCGGATTCGATACACCCCCGAGTACTGCAGGAATTAAGTACAGTCATTGATAGACCATTATTTTTAATCTTTAAAGACTCCATAATAAAAGGGTCTGTACCACAGGACTGGCGTATAGCAAATGTGGTGCCAATATTCAAAAAGGGGACAAAAACTGAAGTCGGAAATTATTGGCCAGTAAGCTTAACCTCTACTGTGGGTAAAATCCTGGAGGGCATTCTAAGAGATGCAATGCTGGAGTATCTGAAGAGGAATAACCTCATGACCCAATACCAAAATGGGTTTACTAGGGACCGTTCCTGTCAGACTAATCTGATCAATTTCTATGAAGAGATAAGTTCCGGACTGGACCAAGGGAACCCAGTGGACGTAGTGTATATGGACTTTTCTGTCATGTCGGACGCTGTTCGGACCAGGTCGTTCGACAGACAGTGGTAATTCCGCTTTTGACCACTATTTGCTCATTGGCGTCGGCTGGATTTTGTCTAGCTGTTCCGGGGTTAATTTACCTGTTCCTCGGATTGGAAGCTGAGCCATGCCCATTGCCTTTAAATAGTTCTCCTGATCATTGGGCGTCGCCGATTATAGCTTCTGTCTTGTGCATTGTTATCTCGGTCCGGAGTGGAGAGCTGGTTGTTAGAGATTCGTTGCTGGTGGTGTATTTTCCTTAGTCTTATTTACTCCTTCCTATATTTGTATTTATTTTGCCCTGCACATTTATAGTGTACTCCTGTGTGACTGCGGCGTGGTGTATATTTTCCTTTATCCTTGTCTGTGCTAACTGTGGGTATTGGTGTATTACCTCTTCATTGGGTGGTGGGCGGTTGGTTTCAGCCTAGGGTTGAAACAGGAGACAGGGCGAGGGTCGAGGCCTGGACATGCACACCATCAGTGTAAACTCCAGGTACAGGGTCAGTCAGGATTTCCCTAGTCTGAGGGAAATTGCAGGGGCCCGGGTTATTAGCTCTCGCTCACCTAGTCTCCCTGTGACATTTTCAAAAGCTTTTGATACGGTACCACACAAAAGGTTGATACATAAAATGAGAATAATGGGGATAGGGGAAAATATGTGTAAGTGGGTTAAGAGCTGGCTCAGGCATAGGAAACAAAGGGTGGTTATTAATGGAGCACACTCAGACTGGGTCGCGGTTAGCAGAGGGTTACCACAGGGGTCAGTATTGGGCCCTCTTCTTTTTAACATATTTATTAATGACCTTGTAGGGGGCATACAGAGCAGAATTTCAATATTTGCAGATGACACTAAACTCTGCAGGGTAATCAATACAGAGGGGGACAATTTTATATTACAAGATGATTTATGTAAACTAGAAGCTTGGGCTGACAAATGGCAAATGAGCTTTAATGGGGATAAATGTAAGGTCATGCACTTGGGTAGAAGTAATACGATGTATAACTATGAGCTTAATTCTTAAACTCTGGGCAAAACTGTCAATAAAAAAGACCTGGGTGTATGGGTGGATGACAAACTCACATTTAGTGGCCAGTGTAAGGCAGCTGCTACAAAGGCAAATAAAATAATGGGATGCATTAAAAGAGGCATAGAAGCTCATGAGGAGAACATAATTTTACCTCTATCCAAGTCTGTTGTGAATTAGACTTTTTGGCTCCCTCTTGTGGTTACTAGTGATATGACTCTGGGATTGTCTTTCCTCAGTTTGGCACCCACCTGGGTCGTTAGTCCAGGGGTGTTGCTATATAAACTTCCTGGATCCTTAGTCCAGTGCCTGGCATCGTTGTAATCAGATCCTTTCTGTTTGCTCCTGTCTGCTGCTCCTTGTTCGTGCAAAATTAAGCTAAGTCCTGCTTCTTTGTTTTTTTGGTTATTTGCTTGCTCTTATTTTTGTCCAGCTTGTACTAAATGTGATTCCTGACTTTGCTGGAAGCTCTAGGGGGCTGGTGTTCTCCCCCCGGGCCGTTAGACGGTTCGGGGGTTCTTGAATATCCAGCGTGGATATTTTTATAGGGTTTTTGCTGACCATATAAGTCATCTTACTATATTCTGCTATTAGCTAGTGGGCCTCTCTTTGCTAAATACCTAGCTCATTCTTACGTTTGTCTTTTCCTCTTACCTCACCGTTATTATTTGTTGGGGGCTTGTATCCAACTTTTGGGGGTCTTTCCTCTGGAGGCAAGAAAGGTCTTTCTTTTCCCTTCTAGGGTTAGTTAGTTCTCCGGCTGGCGCGAGACGTCTAGAACCAACGTAGGCACGTTCCCCGGCTGCTGCTATTTGTGGTGCTAGGATTAGATATATGGTCAGCTCAGTTATCACTGCCCTATGAGCTGGTTTTTTGTGTTTGCAGACTTAGTAATTATTTCTGAGACCCTCTGCCATTGGGGTCATAACAGTATGCCAGGCCAACATTGAATGTTTAATGCATTGCAGAAGTGGGATAATAAGAAAGGAAATTCTGAGTTTTTTTTTTTTACGGTGGTGATTCTACACGTTATATCAGCATGCTCTAAACGCCTAACAAGGGTTGTTAGTCCTGTCGCCATTGGTAATTTGCAACCTACATTTATTTTGTCTGTGACTTTAATTTGCTCATTGTCTTCTTACCCTGTTATGGCGTTTGTGGATTCAGGTGCTGCCCTGAGTCTTATGGATCTGTCATTTGCCAAGCGCTGTGGTTTTGTTCTTGAACCGTTGGTAAATCCTATTCCTCTTAGAGGTATTGATGCTACGCCATTGGCGGAAAATAAACCGCAGTTTTGGACGCAGGTAACCATGTGCATGACTCCTGAACATCGGGAGGTGATTCGTTTTCTTGTTCTGCATAAAATGCATGATTTGGTCGTTTTGGGTCTGCCATGGTTACAGACCCACAATCCAGTCTTGGATTGGAAGGCAATGTCTGTGTCAAGTTGGGGCTGTCAGGGAATTCATGCTGATTCCCCGCCGGTGTCTATTGCTTCCTCTACTCCTTCGGAAGTTCCTGAGTATTTGTCTGATTATCAGGATGTATTCAGCGAGTCCAGGTCCAGTGCTCTGCCTCCTCATAGGGATTGTGACTGCGCCATAGATTTGATTCCAGGTAGTAAATTTCCTAAGGGAAGACTATTTAATCTGTCTGTACCTGAGCATGCCGCAATGCGTTCGTATATCAAGGAGTCTCTGGAGAAGGGGCATATCCGTCCATCCTCTTCCCCTCTTGGTGCGGGATTCTTTTTTGTGGCCAAGAAGGACGGATCTTTGAGACCTTGTATTGACTATCGGCTTCTGAATAAAATCACTGTTAAATTTCAGTATCCTTTGCCTCTGTTGTCGGACTTGTTTGCCCGGATTAAAGGTGCCAAGTGGTTCACCAAGATAGATCTTCGTGGTGCGTACAACCTTGTGCGCATTAAGCAAGGAGATGAATGGAAGACAGCATTTAATACGCCCGAAGGTCATTTTGAGTACTTGGTGATGCCTTTTGGGCTCTCTAATGCTCCCTCAGTGTTTCAGTCCTTTATGCATGATATTTTCCGGAAGTATCTGGATAAATTTATGATTGTTTATCTGGATGATATTCTGGTTTTCTCTGAAGATTGGGACTCACATGTGGAGCAGGTCAGGATGGTGTTTCAGGTTTTGCGTGAGAATGCTTTGTTTGTTAAGGGCTCAAAGTGTCTCTTTGGAGTACAGAAGGTTCCCTTTTTGGGGTTTATTTTTTCCCCTTCTGCTGTGGAGATGGACCCAGTCAAGGTCCGAGCTATTCATGATTGGACTCAACCCACGTCAGTTAAGAGTCTTCAGAAGTTCTTGGGTTTTGCTAACTTCTACCGTCGTTTTATCGCTAATTTTTCTAGCGTTGTTAAACCTTTGACGGATATGACCAAGAAAGGTTCTGATGTTGCTAACTGGGCTCCTGCAGCCGTGGAGGCGTTCCAAGAGTTGAAGCGCCGGTTTACTTCGACGCCTGTTTTGTGCCAGCCTGATGTCTCACTTCCCTTTCAGGTCGAAGTGGATGCTTCTGAGATTGGGGCAGGGGCCGTTTTGTCGCAGAGAGGCCCTGGTTGCTCGGTAATGAGACCATGTGCTTTCTTCTCTAGGAAGTTTTCGCCTGCTGAGCGGAATTATGATGTTGGCAATCGGGAGCTGCTGGCCATGAAGTGGGCACTTGAGGAGTGGCGTCATTGGCTCGAGGGTGCTAAGCATCGTGTGGTGGTCTTGACTGATCACAAAAATTTGATGTATCTCGAGTCTGCTAAACGCCTGAATCCTAGACAGGCCCGCTGGTCATTGTTTTTCTCCCGTTTTGACTTTGTGGTCTCGTATTTACCAGGTTCAAAGAATGTGAAGGCTGATGCTCTTTCAAGGAGCTTTGTGCCTGACTCTCCTGGAGTCGCAGAACCAGTTGGTTTTCTTAAAGAGGGAGTTATCTTGTCGGCCATTTCTCCTGATTTGCGACGTGTGTTGCAGAGATTTCAGGCTGGTAGACCTGACTCTTGTCCACCTGACAGACTGTTTGTTCCTGATAAGTGGACCAGCAGAGTCATTTCCGAGGTTCATTCCTCGGTGTTGGCAGGGCATCCGGGAATTTTTGGCACCAGAGATCTGGTGGCTAGGTCCTTTTGGTGGCCTTCCTTGTCACGGGATGTGCGGTCATTTGTGCAGTCCTGTGGGACTTGTGCTCGAGCTAAGCCTTGCTGTTCTCGTGCCAGCGGGTTGCTCTTGCCCTTGCCTGTCCCGAAGAGGCCTTGGACACACATTTCCATGGATTTCATTTCGGATCTCCCGGTGTCTCAGGGCATGTCTGTCATCTGGGTGGTATGTGATCGCTTTTCTAAAATGGTCCATTTGGTGCCTTTGCCTAAGCTGCCTTCCTCTTCCGATCTGGTTCCTGTGTTCTTTCAGAATGTGGTTCGTTTACAGGGCATTCCTAAGAATATTGTGTCTGACAGAGGATCCCAGTTTGTTTCCAGGTTCTGGCGATCCTTTTGTGCTAGGATGGGCATTGATTTGTCGTTTTCGTCTGCCTTTCATCCTCAGACTAATGGACAAACGGAGCGAACTAATCAGACTCTGGAGGCTTATTTGAGGTGTTTTGTTTCGGCAGATCAGGATGATTGGGTGACCTTCTTGCCGTTGGCTGAGTTTGCCCTTAATAATCGGGCTAGTTCCGCTACTTTGGTTTCGCCATTTTTCTGCAACTCTGGTTTCCATCCTCGTTTTTCCTCGGGACATGTGGAGCCTTCTGACTGTCCTGGGGTAGATTCTGTGGTGGATAGGTTGCAGCTGATCTGGAATCATGTGGTGGACAACTTAAAGTTGTCACAGGAGAAGGCTCAGCGTTTTGCCAACCGCCGCCGCGGTGTGGGTCCCGACTTCGTGTTGGGGATTTGGTATGGCTGTCTTCTCGATTTGTTCCTATGAAGGTCTCCTCTCCCAAATTTAAGCCTCGCTTCATCGGTCCTTACAAGATATTGGAAATCCTTAATCCTGTGTCCTTTCGCTTGGATCTTCCGGTGTCATTTGCCATTCACAACGTGTCCATAGGTCTTTGTTGCGGCGGTACGTTGTACCTGTGGTTCCTTCTGTTGAGCCTCCTGCTCCGGTGTTGGTTGAGGGCGAGTTGGAGTACGTGGTGGAGAAGATCTTGGATTCTCGTCTCTCCAGACGGAGGCTTCAGTATCTGGTCAAGTGGAAGGGCTATGGTCAGGAGGATAATTCCTGGGTGGTTGCTTCTGATGTGCATGCGGCCGATTTAGTTCGTGCCTTTCACGCTGCTCATCCTGATCGCCCTGGTGGTCTTGGTGAGGGTTCGGTGACCCCTCCTTAAGGGGGGGGTACTGTTGTGAATTAGACTTTTTGGCTCCCTCTTGTGGTTACTAGTGATATGACTCTGGGATTGTCTTTCCTCAGTTTGGCACCCACCTGGGTCGTTAGTCCAGGGGTGTTGCTATATAAACTTCCTGGATCCTTAGTCCAGTGCCTGGCATCGTTGTAATCAGATCCTTTCTGTTTGCTCCTGTCTGCTGCTCCTTGTTCGTGCAAAATTAAGCTAAGTCCTGCTTCTTTGTTTTTTTGGTTATTTGCTTGCTCTTATTTTTGTCCAGCTTGTACTAAATGTGATTCCTGACTTTGCTGGAAGCTCTAGGGGGCTGGTGTTCTCCCCCCGGGCCGTTAGACGGTTCGGGGGTTCTTGAATATCCAGCGTGGATATTTTGATAGGGTTTTTGCTGACCATATAAGTCATCTTACTATATTCTGCTATTAGCTAGTGGGCCTCTCTTTGCTAAATACCTAGCTCATTCTTACGTTTGTCTTTTCCTCTTACCTCACCGTTATTATTTGTTGGGGGCTTGTATCCAACTTTTGGGGGTCTTTCCTCTGGAGGCAAGAAAGGTCTTTCTTTTCCCTTCTAGGGTTAGTTAGTTCTCCGGCTGGCGCGAGACGTCTAGAACCAACGTAGGCACGTTCCCCGGCTGCTGCTATTTGTGGTGCTAGGATTAGATATATGGTCAGCTCAGTTACCACTGCCCTATGAGCTGGTTTTTTGTGTTTGCAGACTTAGTAATTATTTCTGAGACCCTCTGCCATTGGGGTCATAACACAAGTCACTAGTTCGACCACACTTAGAATACTGTGCACAGTTCTGGTCTCCGGTGTATAAGAAAGACATAGCTGAACTGGAGCGGGTGCAGAGAAGAGCGACCAAGGTTATTAGAGGACTTGGGGGGTCTGCAATACCAAGATAGGTTATTACACTTGGGGCTATTTAGTTTGGAAAAACGAAGGCTAAGGGGTGATTTTATTTTAATGTATAAATATATGAGAGGACAGTACAAAGACCTTTCTGATGATCTTTTTAATCATAGACCTGAGACAGGGACAAGGGGGCATCCTCTACGTCTGGAGGAAAGAAGGTTTAAGCATAATAATAGATGTGGATTCTTTACTGTAAGATCAATGAGACTATGGAACTCTCTGCCATATGACGTTGTAATTAGTGATTCGTTACTTAATTTTAAGAGGGGACTGGATGACTTTCTTTTAAAGTATAATGTTACAGGTTATATATACTAGATTCCTTGATAGGGTGTTGATCCAGGGAACTAGTCTGATTGTCTTATGTGGAGTCGGGAAGGAATTTTTTCCTCAAAGTGGAGATTACTCTTTGCCACATGGTTTTTTTTTGCCTTCCTCTGGATCAACATGTTAGGGCATGTTAGGTTAGGCTATGGGTTGAACTAGATGGACTTAAAGTCTTCCTTCAACCTTAATAACTATGTTACTATGTTACTAACTAGAGGGCCTCATTATAATATTAAGAAAATGTAGATGATGTGATCTTACACTCATAAAGGCACTGAACAAAGTGCTAAGTAATGAAAAAATCATAAAGAGGCTAATATAGTCATCCATAGACCCTGAGGAGAGCCTCATTAAAATATTTTGAAAGTACACAAATTGCAAGGCCAAGAAAAAAAATCTTTATTAATTAAAAACTATTAAAAACACTTTATGTTCTTCTATTATCTGGTGGTGTGGAAAGATTGGGGCTAATCCAAGCTTTGTTCATTTTTCAGAGTAAGCCTGTCAGCACTTACTGTTGACAGGCAAAAGAGCCTGTCTGTTTTGCGCCCCCCCCCCCCCCCCGGCAGCACTAAAGACACACTCAGACAAGACGCTAAAAGCAGAGAGGACAAACACCTCCAAGGCATAGAGGGACAGCTCATGCCAGGTGTCCGGCTTTGAGACCCAATAGCTGAAGGTGCAGAGGAATTATTGTTTTGTCTGTCAGGTGTTGATTGACTATCTTTAAAACTTTTCTCTCATTAAAAATACCCATTCATCGGAGCCTAGACACTGGGATGGTGTCATGAAATTGTCTCAGGCCTTTGACATTGTACCCATGCCTTTGCTGTGTGTCTCCCTCGCCTCTTCTCCCTGGTTGGGCAAGAAAGCTTGCCCCTTGACCCTAGCATTGTTTGATGGGAATTTTTCCAACATATTTTCCACAATGGCCTTCTGCTATAGCACCATTTTAGTAGATCTCTCCGCCTCAGGAAGGAGAGATGCAAGGTTCTCCTTGTAGCGAGGGTCTAGCAAGGTGAACAACCAGTATTCTTTTTTGGCCAAGATGAATGTAATGTGTTGTGAATTTGGATTCTGGGCTCCCCCGGTGGCTACTGGTGGAATTGAACTGGTGTCTTCATCTTCTCTGTTCACCTGTTCCCATCAAGATGTGGGAGTCGCTATATAACCTTGCTGCTCTGTTAGTTGCTTGCCGGTCAACAATGTTATCAGAAGCCTCTCTGTGCTTGTTCCTGCTCCTAGACAACTACTAGATAAGTTGGACTCTTGTCCATGTTTGTTTTTCCATTTTTGTTCCAGTTCACAGCTGTAGTTTCGTTACTGTGTCTGGAAAGCTCTTGTGAACAGGAATTGCCACTCTGGTGTTATGAGTTAATGCCAGAGTTTTAAAGTAATTTCTGGATGGTGTTTTGATAGGGTTTTCAGCTGACCATGAAAGTGTCCTTTCTGTCTTCTGCTATGTAGTAAGTGGACCTCAAATTTGCTAAGCCTATTTTCATACTACGTTTGTTATTTCATCTTAATTCACCGCCAATACATGTGGGGGGCCTCTGTCTCCTTTCGGGGTATTTCTCTAGAGGTGAGCTAGGACTTATATTTTCCTCTGCTAGCATTATTTAGTCTTCCGGCTGGTGCTGGGCATCTAGAATCAACGTAGGCATGCTACCCGGCCACTGCTAGTTGTGCGCTAGGTTTAGTTCATGGTCAGCTCAGTTTCCATCTTCCAAGAGCTAGTTCCTATATATGCTGATGCTATGATCTCTTGCCATTGAGATCATGACAGTTTGACCGGCCACTAAAGGGTTAAAATCCTTGGCTGAGAAAGGAGAGAAATAAGTAGTCTGCTGATATTTTTTTTTTTTTCTCTCCTTTGAATGGCTCTGTGTCCACCTGTTTGTAATGGATCTTCAGAGTGTAACTGCAGGTTTGAATAATCTCGCCACGAAGGTACAAAATTTGCAAGATTTTGTTTGTCATGCACCTGTATCTGAGCCGAGAATTCCTTTGCCGGAATTTTTCTCGGGGAATAGATCTGGGTTTCAGAATTTTCGAAATAATTGCAAATTATTTTTGTCCCTGAAATCTCGCTCTGCCGGAGATCCTGCACAGCAGGTCAGGATTGTGATTTCCTTGCTCCGGGGCGACCCTCAAGACTGGGCTTTTTCATTGACACCAGGGGATCCTGCGTTGCTCAATGTGGATGCGTTTTTTCTGGCCTTGGGGTTGCTTTATGACGAGCCTCATTTGGAGCTTCAGGCAGAAAAAACTTTGATGTCCCTATCTCAGGGGCAAGATGAAGCGGAAATTTACTGCCAAAGATTCCGTAAATGGTCTGTGCTTACTCAGTGGAATGAGTGCGCCCTGGCGGCGACTTTCAGAGAGGGTCTCTCTGATGCCATTAAGGATGTTATGGTGGGGTTCCCTGTGCCTGCGGGTCTGAATGAGTCCATGACAATGGCTATTCAGATCGCTAGGCGTTTGCGGGAGCGCAAACCAGTGCACCATCTGGCGGTGTCCACTGAGAAATCGCCAGAGAGTATGCAGTGTGATAGAATTCTGTCCCGAAGCGAGCGGCAGAATTTTAGACGGAAAAATGGGTTGTGTTTCTATTGTGGTGATTCTACTCATGTTATATCAGCATGCTCTAAGCGCACTAAAAAGCTTGGTAAATCTGTTTCCATTTGCACCTTACCGTCTAAGTTTATTCTATCTGTGACCCTGATTTGCTCTTTGTCATCTATTACCACGGACGCCTATGTCGACTCTGGCGCCGCTTTGAGTCTTATGGATTGGTCCTTTGCCAAACGCTGTGGGTATGATTTAGAGCCTTTGGAGACTCCTATTCCTCTGAAGGGGATTGACTCCACCCCATTGGCTAATAATAAACCACAATACTGGACACAAGTAACTATGCGTATTAATCCGGATCACCAGGAGATTATTCGCTTTCTGGTGCTGTATAATCTACATGATGATTTGGTGCTAGGATTGCCTTGGCTGCAATCTCACAACCCAGTCCTCGACTGGAGAGCTATGTCTGTGTTGAGCTGGGGATGTAAGGGGGCTCATGGGGATGTACCTGTGGTTTCCATTTCATCATCTATTCCCTCTGAAATTCCTGAGTTCCTGTCTGACTATCGTGACGTCTTTGAAGAATCCAAGCTTGGTTCGTTACCTCCGCACCGAGAGTGCGATTGTGCCATAGATTTAATCCCGGGTAGTAAATACCCAAAGGGTCGTTTATTTAATCTGTCTGTGCCTGAACATGCTGCTATGCGTGAATATATAAAGGAGTCCTTGGAAAAGGGACATATTCGTCCATCGTCATCTCCCTTAGGAGCCGGTTTTTTCTTTGTGTCAAAAAAAGACGGCTCTTTGAGACCATGTATTGATTGTCGGCTTTTGAATAAAATCACTGTTAAATATCAATACCCATTGCCGTTGCTGACTGATTTGTTTGCTCGCATAAAGGGGGCCAAGTGGTTCTCTAAGATTGACCTTCGTGGGGCGTATAATTTGGTGCGAATCAGGCAGGGGGATGAGTGGAAAACCGCATTTAATACGCCCGAGGGCCACTTTGAGTATTTAGTGATGCCTTTTGGTCTTTCTAATGCTCCGTCAGTTTTCCAGTCCTTTATGCATGATATTTTTCGCGATTATTTGGATAAATTTATGATTGTGTATCTGGATGATATTCTGATTTTTTCGGATGACTGGGACTCTCATGTCCAGCAAGTCAGGAGGGTTTTTCAGGTTTTGCGGTCTAATTCTTTGTGTGTGAAGGGTTCTAAGTGTGTTTTTGGGGTACAGAGGATTTCCTTTTTGGGATATATTTTTTCCCCCTCTTCCATTGAAATGGATCCTGTCAAGGTTCAAGCTATTTGTGATTGGACGCAGCCCTCTTCTCTTAAGAGTCTTCAGAAATTTTTGGGCTTTGCTAACTTTTATCGTCGATTTATTGCTGGTTTTTCGGATATTGCTAAGCCATTGACCGATTTGACTAAGAAGGGTGCTGATGTTGCTGATTGGTCCCCTGATGCTGTGGAGGCCTTTCGGGAGCTTAAGCGCCGTTTTTCCTCTGCCCCTGTGTTGCGTCAGCCTGATGTTGCTCTACCTTTTCAGGTTGAGGTCGACGCTTCTGAGATCGGAGCTGGGGCAGTGTTGTCGCAGAAAGGTTCTGACTGCTCCGTGATGAGGCCTTGTGCCTTCTTTTCCCGTAAATTTTCGCCCGCTGAGCGGAATTATGATGTTGGGAATCGGGAGCTTTTGGCCATGAAGTGGGCTTTTGAGGAGTGGCGCCATTGGCTTGAGGGGGCCAGACATCAGGTGGTGGTATTGACTGACCACAAAAATTTGATTTATCTTGAGACCGCCAGGCGCCTGAATCCTAGACAGGCGCGCTGGTCATTATTTTTCTCTCGGTTTAATTTTGTGGTGTCATACCTACCGGGTTCTAAGAATGTTAAGGCGGATGCCCTTTCTAGGAGTTTTGAGCCTGACTCGCCTGGTAACTCTGAGCCCACAGGTATCCTTAAGGATGGAGTGGTATTGTCAGCCGTTTCTCCAGACCTGCGGCGGGCCTTGCAGGAGTTTCAGGCGGATAGACCTGATCGTTGCCCACCTGATAAACTGTTTGTTCCTGATGATTGGACCAGTAGAGTCATCTCTGAGGTTCATTCTTCTGCGTTGGCAGGTCATCCTGGCATTTTTGGTACCAGGGATTTGGTGGCAAGGTCCTTCTGGTGGCCTTCCCTGTCACGAGATGTGCGAGGCTTTGTGCAGTCTTGTGACGTTTGTGCTCGGGCCAAGCCTTGTTGTTCTCGGGCTAGTGGATTGTTGTTGCCCTTGCCTATTCCTAAGAGGCCTTGGACGCACATCTCGATGGATTTTATTTCAGATCTGCCTGTTTCTCAGAAGATGTCTGTCATCTGGGTGGTGTGTGACCGTTTCTCTAAGATGGTCCATTTGGTTCCTCTGCCCAAGTTGCCTTCTTCTTCCGAGTTGGTTCCTCTGTTTTTTCAAAATGTTGTTCGTTTGCATGGTATTCCTGAGAATATCGTTTCTGACAGAGGGACCCAATTCGTGTCTAGATTTTGGCGGGCATTCTGTGCTAGGATGGGCATAGATTTATCTTTTTCGTCCGCTTTCCATCCTCAGACGAATGGCCAGACCGAGCGGATTAATCAGACCCTGGAGACATATCTGAGGTGTTTTGTGTCTGCTGACCAGGATGATTGGGTTGCTTTTTTGCCATTGGCGGAGTTCGCTCTCAATAATCGGGCCAGCTCTGCCACTTTGGTGTCCCCGTTTTTCTGTAATTCGGGGTTTCATCCTCGATTTTCCTCTGGTCAGGTGGAATCTTCGGATTGTCCTGGAGTGGATGCTGTGGTGGAGAGATTGCATCGGATCTGGGGGCAGGTGGTGGACAATTTGAGGTTGTCCCAGGAGAAGACTCAGCTTTTTGCCAACCGCCACCGTCGTGTTGGTCCTCGGCTTTGTGTTGGGGATTTGGTGTGGTTGTCTTCTCGTTTTGTCCCTATGAGGGTCTCTTCTCCTAAGTTTAAGCCTCGGTTTATCGGCCCGTATAAGATATTGGAGATTCTTAACCCTGTTTCCTTCCGTTTGGACCTCCCTGCATCCTTTTCTATTCATAACGTTTTTCATCGGTCATTATTGCGCAGGTATGAGGTACCGGTTGTGCCTTCCGTTGAGCCTCCTGCTCCGGTGTTGGTTGAGGGTGAGTTGGAGTACGTTGTGGAGAAAATCTTAGACTCTCGTGTTTCCAGACGGAGACTCCAGTATCTGGTCAAGTGGAAGGGATACGGCCAGGAGGATAATTCTTGGGTGAATGCATCTGATGTTCATGCCTCTGATCTGGTTCGTGCCTTTCATAGGGCCCATCCTGATCGCCCTGGTGGTTCTGGTGAGGGTTCGGTGCCCCCTCCTTGAGGGGGGGGTACTGTTGTGAATTTGGATTCTGGGCTCCCCCGGTGGCTACTGGTGGAATTGAACTGGTGTCTTCATCTTCTCTGTTCACCTGTTCCCATCAAGATGTGGGAGTCGCTATATAACCTTGCTGCTCTGTTAGTTGCTTGCCGGTCAACAATGTTATCAGAAGCCTCTCTGTGCTTGTTCCTGCTCCTAGACAACTACTAGATAAGTTGGACTCTTGTCCATGTTTGTTTTTGCATTTTTGTTCCAGTTCACAGCTGTAGTTTCGTTACTGTGTCTGGAAAGCTCTTGTGAACAGGAATTGCCACTCTGGTGTTATGAGTTAATGCCAGAGTTTTAAAGTAATTTCTGGATGGTGTTTTGATAGGGTTTTCAGCTGACCATGAAAGTGTCCTTTCTGTCTTCTGCTATGTAGTAAGTGGACCTCAAATTTGCTAAGCCTATTTTCATACTACGTTTGTTATTTCATCTTAATTCACCGCCAATACATGTGGGGGGCCTCTGTCTCCTTTCGGGGTATTTCTCTAGAGGTGAGCTAGGACTTATATTTTCCTCTGCTAGCATTATTTAGTCTTCCGGCTGGTGCTGGGCATCTAGAATCAACGTAGGCATGCTACCCGGCCACTGCTAGTTGTGCGTTAGGTTTAGTTCATGGTCAGCTCAGTTTCCATCTTCCAAGAGCTAGTTCCTATATATGCTGATGCTATGATCTCTTGCCATTGAGATCATGACAGTAATGCAATTGTCAGGATTCAAACCCTGCAGCTCTTGTGCACCAGAAGGCAGCTATACCCTCTGAGCTATTCAGCTCGCTGGACAGTTCCGTGCTAAGCCAAATACTTGTACCTATGTTGTTGCTGATGGTCTTCACCCTAAGTTCCTGTTGGTCACCACCCTGAGTTCCTGACTGGCTCACTCTGATTGTACACCCTATATACTGTAAATCTGGCCTTGCACTCCTACCTTGCGTGATTATTGAGCTACCAGCCCCTAGTGAAGCTTCCTTCCACCTGTTGCTTCTTCAAACGACATTGCTGCTCCTGATATTGACCTCTTGCTTCCCTGACTACAATTTTTGCTTATTGGTTCAAACGACATTGCTGCTCTTGATAACGACCTCTGGTTATCTTTGATTACGTTACCTGCCTGTGCTGCCCCTAGTGGTTGCAATATCACTATTCCAAACCAGGTCAGTTCATATCAGAATAATCACGCACACAAAATGGAATCTGTTGCAGCCCAACTGAGGCAACAAGTTGCTAAACTTCAGAATTTTGGAACCACATATCAAGAAAAATGTTCTAAGTTGCAAACACAAGTGTTGGGTCAGCAAAAGGAAATTATTGAGTTGCAGAGGCAAATTCTGGATTTGCGGAACTCTGGCCCAGAATCAAATGCATGCACGCTATATTTATCACTGATTTCTAAATCAATGCCGTTTTTATTTCTAGATGCAACCTTCTCCGTTTACCAGTGACAGGAAAAGGGTTCTGCTTATCATTAATCTCCTGACTGATGAGGCTCTTGCATGGGCCTCACCTTATGTGGAGAAGAAAGCTGACCTCCTAAATCACTTAGTTTCTTTCATCACTGCTATGGACCAAGTGTTTGATAACCAAAATTGTGGTGCTACAGCTGAAACCAAATTGCATAACTTACTTCAAGGGCGGCACTCTGTAGCCAAATAATTCCGCCACTGGGTGGCAGACACCACATGGAATTTAGCCACCCAGCGGAGTTAATTTCACCGAGGATTATCAGAGCTAATAAAAGATGAACTTGCAAGGGTTGAGACTCCTGATAATTTGGAGGACTTAATTCAGCTATGTATCTGAATTGATCAGAGACTCACTGAACGAATAATGGAAAGGCTGCGAGTGTTTGGAAACACCCCTAACTATTCCTTTACTCAATCAGCATTAAAAAAAACTAGAAATGGAAAGTTTTCCTGAACCTATGCAATTTGATGTAATCCGTATACCTCTCTCTACAGTAGAGAAGGAGAGGCGGCGCACAGGGAATCTATGTCTCTATTGTGGGGGCACTGCACAAACTACCACATCAGTACCAACAGTTCAGTGAGGTCTACAGTAAGAAGAAAGCTGATTCACTTCCTCCTCATCGTTCTTACGACTGTCCCATTGAATTGCTTGCTGGAATGTCCATTCCTTTTGGGCAAATTTACAATCTTTCTGAGCCAAAATTAAAAGTACTAAACTGCAGTGGTCCCCAACCTCTCTGACCTTAAGAGTCACATTCAGCTCTGCAAGAGGTTTGTGAGCCACATCCAGTTACTGCCCCCCTCACAGTAGTGGAAACCAAAGCCCCCATTACGGGTATAATGATAACCAAAGCTTTTCCACACAAATCACCCTGAAGCAGTATACCAAGATCCAGGGGTTCCCACCACATACAGCATTCTCTAGCCACAATTCATGGGACCGCGAGCCACATGTGGCTCCCGAGCTACAGATTGGGGACCCCTGTACTAAAGGAATACTTTGACGAAAATTTAGAGAAAGGCTTTATTCAACCTTCTTCGCCAGATGAAGCACCCTTGTTTTTTGCAGAAAAGAAGGACTCAACCCTGTGGCCATGTATTGATTATAGAGAAATCAATAAAATTACCATTAAGAATCAGTACCCACTCCCATTAATTCCTGAGTTACTGGAGAGACTGCGTTCTGCCAGAATTTTTACCAAACTTGATCTAAGAGGGGCTTATAATCTTATACAATTCTGGCAGGGAGATGAGTGGAAAACTGCCCTTAGAACAAGATATGGACATTTTAAAAAGCTGGTTATGCATTTCGGCCTTAGCAATGCCCCTGCCGTCTTTCAGCACTTCATCAATGACGTTTTTTGAGATTTTATAGATCAATTTATTGTTGTTTATCTCGATGATATTCTTATATTTTCAGATACCTTGGAGGAGCATCACAGACATGTCCATTTAGTCCTGGAACGTCTACAGGAAAACGATCTCTATATCAAAGTTGAAAAATGTGAATTTGAGCAAACCAGAACTTAATTTCTGGGATATATCATCTCCACAAAAAGTCTAAGCATGAATCCCAGTAAAATCAGGGCAGTAGTTGACTGGCCTACCCCAAGAAATTTAAAAGACGTTCAGAGCTTTATAGGGTTTGCAAATTTCTACAGAAGATTCATTAAAAACTTTTCAAAAATATTTTTACCAGTTACTTCACTCACAAGGAAAACCAAAGTCTTGTTTTGATCTCCAGAGGCACGAGTGGCATTTGAGAAACTAAAGACACGTTTTATTTTTGCATCATTACTTGTTGATCCAAATCCTGAAATGCCGTTTGTTGAAGAAGTGGATGCCTCAGACTCTGCGGTGGGAGCCATTTTATCACAGCGAGTTGGAGACAAAATGCAGCTTCATCCATGTACATTTCTTTCTCATACCATGTCAGCTGCAGAAAAGAACTATGACATTTGAAATAAGGAACTTTTAGCCATTAAAGTTGCTGTCTCCGAATGAAGACATCTTTTGGAAGGGGCCAGTCATCCAGTGACTGACCACAAAAATTTAAAATGTATCCGTACATCTAAGAGATTATCCGCAAGACAAGCACGTAGGACTTTATTTTTCTCCAGGTTTAATTTCATGATTTCTTATCAGCCTGGTTCAAGAAACGGCAAGGCTGATGCTCTGTCCAGAATATTTGTTGAACCTGGACCTCAGGATGGGTCTAGCACTGACTGTTCCATTCTACGTCAAAAAATTGGGGGGGGGGGGGGGGGATACTGGACTCCAAAGAATTTTGCTGAAAATTAAAGAGGGATACCAAGTTGACCTATTTCTTAACTATCTTCCAAAGACATTGATATTTCTTTTAAGGAGGGATTTTGGATGCAGAACCACCAAATAAACGTCCCCGAATCTGCTTAAAGTCCTCAAACATTGTCCATGATTCTAAACTTGTAGGACACTCTGGAGTAATGAAAACACAAGAACTACTGCTTAGTTCTTTTTGGTGGCCTAATTATAGGAATGATGTGAGAAAATATGTTTCTTCTGGATTAACATGTGCATGGAACAAGATGCCACGATCTTCTTCTTTAAGACTTCTTCAACCTCTTCCAGTTCCATCCATGCCTTGGGGATCAATCTCAATGGATTTTATTATGGACCTACCTCCCTCAAAAGAAATGACTGTTATCCTTGTTGTGGTGGATCGGCTCACAAAATATGGCCCATTTTATTCTGACTAAAGGAATTCCTACCACTGATCAAACCGCAGAATTAGTCATCAAAGAGGTATTTAGGCTGCATGGAATTCCTGACAATGTCATTTCTGGTTGAGGTGTTCAGTTTATATCAAGATTTTGGAAAACTGTCATGATCTCAATGGCAAGAGAACATAGCATAAGCATATATAGGAACTAGCTCTTGGAAGATGGGAACTGAGCTGACCATGAACTAAACCTAACGCACAACTAGCAGTGGCCGGGTAGCAAGCCTACGTTGATTCTAGATGCCCAGCACCAGCCGGAGGACTAAATAATGCTAGCAGAGGAAAATATCAGTCCTAGCTCACCTCTAGAGAAATACCCCGAAAGGAGACAGAGGCCCCCCACATGTATTGGCGGTGAATTAAGATGAAATAACAAACGTAGTATGAAAATAGGTTTAGCAAATTTGAGGTCCACTTACTACATAGCAGAAGACAGAAAGGACACTTTCATGGTCAGCTGAAAACCCTATCAAAACACCATCCAGAAATTACTTTAAAACTCTGGCATTAACTCATAACACCAGAGTGGCAATTCCTGTTCACAAGAGCTTTCCAGACACAGTAACGAAACTACAGCTGTGAACTGGAACAAAAATGCAAAAACAAACATGGACAAGAGTCCAACTTATCTAGTAGTTGTCTAGGAGCAGGAACAAGCACAGAGAGGCTTCTGATAACATTGTTGACCGGCAAGCAACTAACAGAGCAGCAAGGTTATATAGCGACTCCCACATCTTGATGGGAACAGGTGAACAGAGAAGATGAAAACACCAGTTCAATTCCACCAGTAGCCACCGGGGGAGCCCAGAATCCAAATTCACAACAGTACCCCCCCCTCAAGGAGGGGGCACCGAACCCTCACCAGAACCACCAGGGCGATCAGGATGGGCCCTATGAAAGGCACGAACCAGATCAGAGGCATGAACATCAGATGCATTAACCCAAGAATTATCCTCCTGGCCGTATCCCTTCCACTTGACCAGATACTGGAGTCTCCGTCTGGAAACACGAGAGTCTAAGATTTTCTCCACAACGTACTCCAACTCACCCTCAACCAACACCGGAGCAGGAGGCTCAACGGAAGGCACAACCGGTACCTCATACCTGCGCAATAATGACCGATGAAAAACGTTATGAATAGAAAAGGATGCAGGGAGGTCCAAACGGAAGGAAACAGGGTTAAGAATCTCCAATATCTTATACGGGCCGATGAACCGAGGCTTAAACTTAGGAGAAGAGACCCTCATAGGGACAAAACGAGAAGACAAGCACACCAAATCCCCAACACAAAGCCGAGGACCAACACGACGGTGGCGGTTGGCAAAAAGCTGAGTCTTCTCCTGGGACAACCTCAAATTGTCCACCACCTGCCCCCAGATCTGATGCAATCTCTCCACCACAGCATCCACTCCAGGACAATCCGAAGATTCCACCTGACCAGAGGAAAATCGAGGATGAAACCCCGAATTACAGAAAAACGGGGACACCAAAGTGGCAGAGCTGGCCCGATTATTGAGAGCGAACTCTGCCAATGGCAAAAAAGCAACCCAATCATCCTGGTCAGCAGACACAAAACACCTCAGATATGTCTCCAGGGTCTGATTAGTCCGCTCGGTCTGGCCATTCGTCTGAGGATGGAAAGCGGACGAAAAAGATAAATCTATGCCCATCCTAGCACAGAATGCCCGCCAAAATCTAGACACGAATTGGGTCCCTCTGTCAGAAATGATATTCTCAGGAATACCATGCAAACGAACAACATTTTGAAAAAACAGAGGAACCAACTCGGAAGAAGAAGGCAACTTGGGCAGAGGAACCAAATGGACCATCTTAGAGAAACGGTCACACACCACCCAGATGACAGACATCTTCTGAGAAACAGGCAGATCTGAAATAAAATCCATCGAGATGTGCGTCCAAGGCCTCTTAGGAATAGGCAAGGGCAACAATAATCCACTAGCCCGAGAGCAACAAGGCTTGGCCCGAGCACAAACGTCACAAGACTGCACAAAGCCTCGCACATCTCGTGACAGGGAAGGCCACCAGAAGGACCTTGCCACCAAATCCCTGGTACCAAAAATGCCAGGATGACCTGCCAACGCAGAAGAATGAACCTCAGAGATGACTCTACTGGTCCAATCATCAGGAACAAACAGTTTATCAGGTGGGCAACGATCAGGTCTATCTGCCTGAAACTCCTGCAAGGCCCGCCGCAGGTCTGGAGAAACGGCTGACAATACCACTCCATCCTTAAGGATACCTGTGGGCTCAGAGTTACCAGGCGAGTCAGGCTCAAAACTCCTAGAAAGGGCATCCGCCTTAACATTCTTAGAACCCGGTAGGTATGACACCACAAAATTAAACCGAGAGAAAAATAATGACCAGCGCGCCTGTCTAGGATTCAGGCGCCTGGCGGTCTCAAGATAAATCAAGTTTTTGTGGTCAGTCAATACCACCACCTGATGTCTGGCCCCCTCAAGCCAATGGCGCCACTCCTCAAAAGCCCACTTCATGGCCAAAAGCTCCCGATTCCCAACATCATAATTCCGCTCAGCGGGCGAAAATTTACGGGAAAAGAAGGCACAAGGCCTCATCACGGAGCAGTCAGAACCTTTCTGCGACAACACTGCCCCAGCTCCGATCTCAGAAGCGTCGACCTCAACCTGAAAAGGTAGAGCAACATCAGGCTGACGCAACACAGGGGCAGAGGAAAAACGGCGCTTAAGCTCCCGAAAGGCCTCCACAGCGTCAGGGGACCAATCAGCAACATCAGCACCCTTCTTAGTCAAATCAGTCAATGGCTTAGCAATATCCGAAAAACCAGCAATAAATCGACGATAAAAGTTAGCAAAGCCCAAAAATTTCTGAAGACTCTTAAGAGAAGAGGGCTGCGTCCAATCACAAATAGCTTGAACCTTGACAGGATCCATTTCAATGGAAGAGGGAGAAAAAATATATCCCAAAAAGGAAATCCTCTGTACCCCAAAAACACACTTAGAACCCTTCACACACAAAGAATTAGACCGCAAAACCTGGAAAACCCTCCTGACTTGCTGGACATGAGAGTCCCAGTCATCCGAAAAAATCAGAATATCATCCAGATACACAATCATAAATTTATCCAAATAATCGCGAAAAATATCATGCATTAAGGACTGGAAAACTGACGGAGCATTTGAAAGACCAAAAGGCATCACTAAATACTCAAAGTGGCCCTCGGGCGTATTAAATGCGGTTTTCCACTCATCCCCCTGCCTGATTCGCACCAAATTATACGCCCCACGAAGGTCAATCTTAGAGAACCACTTGGCCCCCTTTATGCGAGCAAACAAATCAGTCAGCAACGGCAATGGGTATTGATATTTTACAGTGATTTTATTCAAAAGCCGATAATCGATACATGGTCTCAAAGAGCCGTCTTTTTTTAACACAAAGAAAAAACCGGCTCCTAAGGGAGATGACGATGGACGAATATGTCCCTTTTCCAAGGACTCCTTTATATATTCTCGCATAGCAGCATGTTCAGGCACAGACAGATTAAATAAACGACCCTTTGGGTATTTACTACCCGGGATTAAATCTATGGCACAATCGCACTCTCGGTGCGGAGGTAATGAACCAAGCTTGGATTCTTCAAAGACGTCACGATAGTCAGACAGGAACTCAGGAATTTCAGAGGGAATAGATGATGAAATGGAAACCACAGGTACATCCCCATGAGCCCCCTTACATCCCCAGCTCAACACAGACATAGCTCTCCAGTCGAGGACTGGGTTGTGAGATTGCAGCCAAGGCAATCCTAGCACCAAATCATCATGTAGATTATACAGCACCAGAAAGCGAATAATCTCCTGATGATCCGGATTAATACGCATAGTTACTTGTGTCCAGTATTGTGGTTTATTATTAGCCAATGGGGTGGAGTCAATCCCCTTCAGAGGAATAAGAGTCTCCAAAGGCTCTAAATCATACCCACAGCGTTTGGCAAAGGACCAATCCATAAGACTCAAAGCGGCGCCAGAGTCGACATAGGCGTCCGTGGTAATAGATGACAAAGAGCAAATCAGGGTCACAGATAGAATAAACTTAGATGGTAAGGTGCAAATGGAAACAGATTTATCAAGCTTTTTAGTGCGCTTAGAGCATGCTGATATAACATGAGTAGAATCACCACAATAGAAACACAACCCATTTTTCCGTCTAAAATTCTGCCGCTCGCTTCGGGACAGAATTCTATCACACTGCATACTCTCTGGCGACTTCTCAGTGGACACTGCCAGATGGTGCACTGGTTTGCGCTCCCGCAAACGCCTATCGATCTGAATAGCCATTGTCATGGACTCACTCAGACCCGCAGGCACAGGGAACCCCACCATAACATCCTTAATGGCATCAGAGAGACCCTCTCTGAAAGTCGCCGCCAGGGCGCACTCATTCCACTGAGTAAGCACAGACCATTTACGGAATCTTTGGCAGTAAATTTCCGCTTCATCTTGCCCCTGAGATAGGGACATCAAAGTTTTTTCTGCCTGAAGCTCCAAATGAGGTTCGTCATAAAGCAACCCCAAGGCCAGAAAAAACGCATCCACATTGAGCAACGCAGGATCCCCTGGTGTCAATGAAAAAGCCCAGTCTTGAGGGTCGCCCCGGAGCAAGGAAATCACAATCCTGACCTGCTGTGCAGGGTCTCCGGCAGAGCGAGATTTCAGGGACAAAAATAATTTGCAATTATTTCGAAAATTCTGAAACCCAGATCTATTCCCCGAGAAAAATTCCGGCAAAGGAATTCTCGGCTCAGATACAGGTGCATGACAAACAAAATCTTGCAAATTTTGTACCTTCGTGGCGAGATTATTTAAACCTGCAGTTACACTCTGAAGATCCATTACAACAGGTGGACACAGAGCCATTCAAAGATTAGAAGGAGAGAGAAAAAAAAAAAAAAAAAAATTTCAGCAGACTACTTATTTCTCTCCTTTCTCAGCCAAGGATTTTAACCCTTTAGTGGCCGGTCAAACTGTCATGATCTCAATGGCAAGAGAACATAGCATAAGCATATATAGGAACTAGCTCTTGGAAGATGGGAACTGAGCTGACCATGAACTAAACCTAACGCACAACTAGCAGTGGCCGGGTAGCAAGCCTACGTTGATTCTAGATGCCCAGCACCAGCCGGAGGACTAAATAATGCTAGCAGAGGAAAATATCAGTCCTAGCTCACCTCTAGAGAAATACCCCGAAAGGAGACAGAGGCCCCCCACATGTATTGGCGGTGAATTAAGATGAAATAACAAACGTAGTATGAAAATAGGTTTAGCAAATTTGAGGTCCACTTACTACATAGCAGAAGACAGAAAGGACACTTTCATGGTCAGCTGAAAACCCTATCAAAACACCATCCAGAAATTACTTTAAAACTCTGGCATTAACTCATAACACCAGAGTGGCAATTCCTGTTCACAAGAGCTTTCCAGACACAGTAACGAAACTACAGCTGTGAACTGGAACAAAAATGCAAAAACAAACATGGACAAGAGTCCAACTTATCTAGTAGTTGTCTAGGAGCAGGAACAAGCACAGAGAGGCTTCTGATAACATTGTTGACCGGCAAGCAACTAACAGAGCAGCAAGGTTATATAGCGACTCCCACATCTTGATGGGAACAGGTGAACAGAGAAGATGAAAACACCAGTTCAATTCCACCAGTAGCCACCGGGGGAGCCCAGAATCCAAATTCACAACAGAAAACCATCTGTACACTGTTAGGAGTTACTGTCAATTTTTCTACTGCCTTCCACCCACAATCCATTGGCCAGACTGAAAGAACGGACCAAACCCTTGAACAATACCTGTGCTATTTTATTTCTTACCTACAGGATGACTGGGTGGATTATTTACCAACAGCAGAATTTGCCTATAATAACTCCAAACACAGTTCTACATCCCAAAGTCCATTTTTTGCTAACTATGGCTTGCATCTGGTATTTATTCCTAATCTTCCATTTAATACTTTGGTTCCTGCTGTTACAAACAAACTTACAGAGCTGCAGAAAGCTCAAAAATAACTAACTGAGATGTTACAAAAGACCCAAGAAGTTTACAAAGAAACAGCAGATAAATATTGCAAAGCCCTTCCTACCCTTCAGGTCAGTGACAAGGTTTGGCTTTCTACCAAAAATCTGAAATCTTTCTACTGTCTTCTAAATTGGATCAAAAATTCATAGGACGTTTTCAAATTTCTGTACAAATTAACCTAGCTACTTTCCATTCAAAACTTCTTAGCAGCCTTAAAATTCACCCTATGTTCCATGTGTCCTTGCTCAAGCTATTCAGTGAGAACCCATCACCAGGGTGATCAGGATGAGCAGCGTGAAAGGCACGAACCAAATCGGCTGCATGAACATCAGAGGCGACCACCCATGAATTATCCTCCTGACCATAGCCCTTCCATTTGACCAGATACTGAAGCCTCCGTCTAGAGAGATGAGAATCCAAGATCTTCTCCACCACGTACTCCAACTCGCCCTCAACCAAGACCGGAGCAGGAGGGTCAACAGCAGGAACCACAGGCACAACATACGGCCGCAACAAAGACCTATGGAACACATTGTGAATGGCAAACGACACCGGAAGATCCAAACGAAAAGAGACCGGATTAAGGACTTCCAAAATTTTATAAGGACCAATAAAGCGAGGCTTAAACTTAGGAGCGGAAACCTTCAGAGGGACATACCGAGAAGACAACCAAACCAAATCCCCAACACGAAGTCGGGGACCCACACTGCGGCGGCGGTTGGCAAAACGCTGAGCCTTCTCCTGTGACAACTTCAAGTTGTCCACCACATGATTCCAAATCCGCTGCAACCTATCCACCACGGAATCCACCCCAGGACAGTCAGAAGATTCAACATGACCCGAGGAAATACGAGGATGAAAACCAGAGTTTCAGAAAAATGGCGAAACCAAAGTAGCGGAACTAGCCCGATTATTGAGGGCAAACTCAGCCAATGGCAAGAAGGTCACCCAATCATCCTGATCCGCAGAAACAAAACATCTCAAATAAGCCTCCAGCATCTGATTAGTTCGCTCCGTCTGGCCATTAGTCTGTGGATGAAAGGCAGATGAAAACGACAAATCAATGCCCATCTTAGCACAAAAAGATCGCCAGAACCTGGACACAAACTGGGATCCTCTGTCAGACACGATATTCTCAGGAATGCCATGCAAACGAACCAACTTCTGAAAGAACAAAGGAACCAGATCGGAAGAGGAAGGCAACTTAGGCAAGGGCACCAAATGGACCATCTTGGAAAAGCGATCACACACCACCCAGATGACAGACATTCCTTGAGACACCGGAAGATCTGAAATGAAATCCATGGAAATGTGTGTCCAGGGCCTCTTCGGGACGGGCAAGGGCAAAAGCAACCCGCTGGCACGAGAACAGCAAGGCTTAGCCCGAGCACAAATCCCACAGGACTGCACAAAAGAACACACATCCCGCGACAAGGAAGGCCACCAAAAGGACCTAGCTACCAAATCTCTGGTACCAAAAATCCCAGGATGCCCTGCCAACACTGAGGAATGAACCTCGGAGATAACTCTGCTGGTCCATTTATCAGGAACAAACAGTCTATCAGGTGGGCAAGGGTCAGGTCTACCAGCCTGAAATCTCTGCAACACACGTCGCAAATCAGGAGAAATGGCCGACAAGATTACTCCCTCTTTAAGAATACCAGCTGGCTCTGAGACTCCCGGAGAGTCAGGCACAAAACTCCTAGAAAGAGCATCAGCCTTCACATTCTTCGAACCAGGCAGGTATGAGACCACAAAGTCAAAACGGGAGAAAAACAACGACCAACGAGCCTGTCTGGGATTCAGGCGCTTAGCAGACTCGAGATACATCAAATTTTTGTGATCAGTCAAGACCACCACACGATGCTTAGCTCCCTCGAGCCAATGGCGCCACTCCTCAAATGCCCACTTCATGGCCAACAACTCCCGATTACCAACATCATAGTTCCGCTCCGCAGGCGAAAATTTCCTTGAAAAAAAAGCACAAGGTCTCATCACAGAGCAACCAGAGCCTTTCTGCGACAAAACAGCCCCTGCACCGATCTCAGAAGCGTCCACTTCAACCTGAAAGGGAAGTGAGACATCAGGCTGGCACAAAACAGGCGCCGAAGTAAACTGGCGCTTCAGCTCCCGGAAAGCCTCCACGGCTGCCGGAGCCCAATTAGCCACATCAGAACCTTTCTTGGTCATATCCGTCAAAGGTTTACCAACGCTAGAGAAATTAGCAATAAAACGACGGTAGAAATTAGCAAAACCCAAGAACTTCTGAAGACTCTTAACAGACGTGGGTTGAGTCCAATCATGAATAGCTCGGACCTTGACTGGGTCCATCTCCACTGTAGAAGGGGAGAAAATGAAACCCAGAAAGGAAACCTTCTGCACTCCAAAGAGACACTTTGAGCCCTTCACAAACAAAGCATTATCACGCAAAACCTGAAACACCATCCTGACCTGCTTTACATGAGAATCCCAATCATCAGAAAAAAACAGAATATCATCCAGATAAACAATCATAAATTTATCTAGATACTTCCGGAAGATGTCATGCATAAAGGACTGAAACACTGAAGGAGCATTATAGAGCCCAAAAGGCATCACCAAGTACTCAAAATGACCTTCGGGCGTATTAAACGCAGTTTTCCATTCATCTCCCTGCTTAATGCGCACAAGGTTGTACGCACCACGAAGATCTATCTTGGTGAATCACTTGGCACCCTTAATCCGAGCAAACAAATCCGACAATAGTGGCAAAGAATACTGAAATTTGACCGTGATTTTATTCAGAAGCCGATAGTCTATACAAGGTCTCAAAGACCCGTCTTTCTTGGCTACAAAAAAGAATCCCGCACCAAGAGGGGAAGAGGATGGACGAATATGTCCCTTCTCCAAAGACTCCTTTATATAAGAACGCATTGCGGCATGCTCAGGTACAGATAGATTAAATAATCGTCCCTTAGGAAATTTACTACCAGGAATCAAATCTATAGCGCAGTCACAGTCCCTATGAGGAGGAAGGGCACTGGACCTGGACTCACTGAATACATCCTGATAGTCCAACAAATACTCCGGAACTTCAGAAGGAGTAGAAGAAGCAATAGACACCGACGGGGAATCGCAATGAATTCCCTGACAACCCCAACTTGACACAGACATTGCCTTCCAATCCAAAACTGGATTATGGGTCTGTAACCATGGCAGACCTAAAACGACCAAATCATGCATTTTATGCAGAACAAGAAAACGAACCACCTCCCGATGTTCAGGAGTCATGCACATGGTCACTTGTGTCCAATACTGCGGTTTATTCTCCGCCAATGGCGTAGCATCAATCCCTCTAAGAGGAATAGGATTTTTCAAAGGCTCCAGGACAAAACCACAGCGCTTGGCAAACGACAAGTCTATAAGACTCAGGGCAGCACCTGAATCCACAAATGCCATAACAGGGTAGGAAGACAATGAGCAAATTAGAGTTACAGACAAAATAAACTTAGGATGCAAATTACCAATGGCGACAGGACTAACCATCTTCGTTAGGCGTTTAGAGCATGCTGAGATAACATGTGTAGAATCACCACAGTAAAAACACAACCCATTCTGACGTCTATGATTTTGTTGTTCAGTTCTAGTCTGAATTCTATCACATAGCATTGAGTCAGGTGTCCGTTCAGACAACACTGCCAGAGGATTAGCAGATTTGCGCTCCCGCAAACGCCGATCTATCTGAATGGCCAGAGCCATAGAATCACTCAGACTTGTAGGAATGGGAAAACCCACCATCACATTCTTAATAGCTTCAGAAAGGCCATTTCTGAAATTTGCGGCCAGAGCACACTCATTCCATTGAGTAAGCACGGACCATTTCCAAAATTTTTGGCAATACACTTCAGCCTCATCCTGGCCCTGAGAGATAGCCAGCAACGCTTTTTCTGCCTGAACTTCAAGATTGGGCTCCTCATAAAGCAATCCGAGCGCCAGAAAAAACGCATCGATATTTGCCAATGCCGGATCTCCTGGCGCCAATGAAAAAGCCCAATCCTGAGGGTCGCCACGCAAGAAAGAGATAACAATTTTAACTTGCTGAGCTGAGTCTCCAGACGAACGCGGTCTCAAAGATAGAAACAATTTACAATTATTCCTAAAATTCCCAAATTTAAATCGATCACCAGAGAAAAGCTCAGGAATAGGTATCTTAGGCTCTGACATAGGACTACTAGTAACAAAATCCTGAATGCCCTGCACTCGTGCAGCAAGCTGATCCACACTAGTAATCAGAGTCTGAACATTCATGTCTGCAGCAGAGCTTCAAGCCACTCAGAGGAAAAAGGGGAAGAAAAAAAAAAAAAAAAAAACCTCAGAACTTCTTTTCTTTTAACCCCTTTCTGTCATTAGACGTACTATTCCGTCCATGTGGGGTGGGCCCTACTTCCCAAGGACGGAATAGTACGTCATACGCGATCGGCCGCGCTCACGGGGGGAGCGCGGCCGATCGCGGCTGGGTGTCAGCTGCATATCGCAGCTGACATCCGGCACTATGTGCCAGGAGCGGTCACGGACCGCCCCCGGCACATTAACCCCCGGCACACCGCGATCAAACATGATCGCGATGTGCCGGCGGTGCAGGGAAGCATCGCGCAGGGAGGGGGCTCCCTGCGGGCTTCCCTGAGCCCCCCGCAGCAACGCGATGTGATCGCGTTGCTGCGAGGGTCTTACCTCCCTCCCTGCCTGCTCCAGACCCGGATCCAAGATGGCCGCGGATCCGGGTCCTGCAGGGAGGGAGGTGGCTTCACAGACGCCTGCTCAGAGCAGGCACTGTGAAGCAGCCTGCACTTCTCTCAGATCGGTGATCTGTCAGAGTGCTATGCAAACTGACAGATCAACGATCTGTATTGTCCCCCCCTGGGGCAAAGTAAAAAAGTAAAAAAAAAAATTTCCAAATGTGTAAAAAAAAAAAAAAAAAAATATTCCAAAATAATGAAAAAAAAAAAATATATTATTCCCATAAATACATTTCTTTATCTAAATAAAATAAAAAAAACAATAAAAGTACACATATTTAGTATCGCCGCGTCCGTAACGACCCGACCTATAAAACTGGCCCACTAGTTAACACCTTCAGTAAACACCGTAAGAAAAAAAAAAAAAAAACGAGGCAAAAAACAACGCTTTATTATCATACCGCCGAACAAAAAGTGGAATAACACGCGATCAAAAAGACTGATATAAATAACCATGGTACCGCTGAAAACGTCATCTTGTCCCGCAAAAAAACGAGCCGCCATACAGCATCATCAGCAAAAAAATAAAAAAGTTATAGTCCTGAGAATAAAGCGATACCAAAATAATTATTTTTTCTATAAAATAGTTTTTATCGTATAAAAGCGCCAAAACATTAAAAAAATGATATAAATGAGATATCGCTGTAATCGTACTGACCCAACGAATAAAACTGCTTTATCAATTTTACCAAACGCGGAACGGTATAAACGCCTCCCCAAAAAGAAATTCATGAATAGCTGGTTTTTGATCACTCTGCCTCACAAAAATCGGAATAAAAAGCGATCAAAAAATGTCACGTGTCCGAAAATGTTACCAATAAAAACGTCAACGCATCCCGCAAAAAACAAGATCTCACATGACTCTGTGGACTCAAATATGGAAAAATTACAGCTCTCAAAATGTGGTAACGCAAAAAATATTTTTTGCAATGAAAAGCGTCTTTCAGTGTGTGACGGCTGCCAATCATAAACATCCGCTAAAAAACCCGCTATAAAAGTAAATCAAACCCCCCTTCATCACCCCCTTAGTTAGGGAAAAATAAAAAAATTAAAAAATGTATTTATTTCCATTTTCCCATTAGGGTTAGGGCTAGGGTTAGGGCTAGGGTTAGGGCTAGGGTTATTGCTAGGGTTAGGGCTAGAGTTAGGACTAGAGTTAGGGCTAGGGTTATTGCTAGGGTTAGGGCTAGTGATAGGGCTAGGGTTATTGCTAGGGTTGGGGCTAGGGTTGGGGCTACAGTTAGGGTTGGGGCTAAAGATAGGGTTAGGGTTTGGATTACATTTACGGTTGGGAATAGGGTTGGGTGTGTCTGGGTTAGAGGAGTGGTTAGGGTTAATGTTGGGATTAGGGTAAGGGGTGTGTTTGGATTAGGGTTTCAGTTATAATTGGGGGGTTTCCACTGTTCGGGCACATCAGGGGCTTTCCAAACGGGATATGGCATCCGATCTGAATTCCAGCCAATTCTGCGTTGAAAAAGGAAAACAGTGCTCCTTCCCTTCCGAGCTCTCCCGTGTGCACAAACAGGGGTTTACCCCAACATATGGGGTATCAGCGTACTCAGGACAAATTGGACATCATCTTTTGGGGTCCAATTTATCCTGATACCCTTGGGAAAATACAAAACTGGGGGCTAAAAAAATCATTTTTGTGAAAAAAAAAAATAATTTTTATTTTCACGGCTCTGCGTTATAAACTGTAGTGAAACACTTGGGGGTTCAAAGTTCTCACAACACATCTAGATAAGTTCCTTGGGGGGTCTAGTTTCCAATATGGGGTCACTTGTGGGGGGTTTGTACTGTTTGGGTACATCAGGGGCTCTGCAAATGCAACGTGACGCCTGCAGACCAATCCATTTAAGTCTGCATTCCAAATGGCGCTCCTTCCCTTCCGAGCTCTGTCATGCGCCCAAACAGTGGTTCCCCCCCACATATCGGGTATCAGCATACTCAGGACAAATTGGACAACAAATTTTGGGGTCCAATTTATCCTGTTACCCTTGTGAAAATACAAAACTGGGGGCTAAAAAATCATTTTTGTGAAAAAAAAAAATAATTTATTTTCACGGCTCTGCGTTATAAACTGTAGTGAAACACTTGGGGGTTCAAAGTTCTCACAACACATCTAGATAAGTTCCTTGGGGGGTCTAGTTTCCAATATGGGGTCACGTGTGGGGGGTTTGTACTGTTTGGGTACATCAGGGGCTCTGCAAATGCAACGTGACGCCTGCAGACCAATCCATTTAAGTCTGCATTCCAAATGGCGCTCCTTCCCTTCCGAGCTCTGTCATGCGCCCAAACAGTGGTTCCCCCCCACATATCGGGTATCAGCATACTCAGGACAAATTGGACAACAAATTTTGGGGTCCAATTTATCCTGTTACCCTTGTGAAAATACAAAACTGGGGGCTAAAAAATCATTTTTGTGAAAAAAAAAAAATAATTTATTTTCACGGCTCTGCGTTATAAACTGTAGTGAAACACTTGGGGGTTCAAAGTTCTCACAACACATCTAGATAAGTTCCTTGGGGGGTCTAGTTTCCAATATGGGGTCACTTGTGGGGGGTTTGTACTGTTTGGGTACATCAGGGGCTCTGCAAATGCAACGTGACGCCTGCAGACCAATCCATTTAAGTCTGCATTCCAAATGGCGCTCCTTCCCTTCCGAGCTCTGTCATGCGCCCAAACAGTGGTTCCCCCCCACATATCGGGTATCAGCATACTCAGGACAAATTGGACAACAAATTTTGGGGTCCAATTTATCCTGTTACCCTTGTGAAAATACAAAACTGGGGGCTAAAAAATCATTTTTGTGAAAAAAAAAAGGAATTTATTTTCACGGCTCTGCGTTATAAACTGTAGTGAAACACTTGGGGGTTCAAAGTTCTCACAACACATCTAGATAAGTTCCTTGGGGGGGTCTAGTTTCCAATATGGGGTCACGTGTGGGGGGTTTGTACTGTTTGGGTACATCAGGGGCTCTGCAAATGCAACGTGACGCCTGCAGACCAATCCATTTAAGTCTGCATTCCAAATGGCGCTCCTTCCCTTCCGAGCTCTGTCATGCGCCCAAACAGTGGTTCCCCCCCACATATCGGGTATCAGCATACTCAGGACAAATTGGACAACAAATTTTGGGGTCCAATTTATCCTGTTACCCTTGTGAAAATACAAAACTGGGGGCTAAAAAATCATTTTTGTGAAAAAAAGAAAAGAATTTATTTTCACGGCTCTGCGTTATAAACTGTAGTGAAACACTTGGGGGTTCAAAGTTCTCACAACACATCTAGATAAGTTCCTTGGGGGGTCTAGTTTCCAATATGGGGTCACTTGTGGGGGGTTTGTACTGTTTGGGTACATCAGGGGCTCTGCAAATGCAACGTGACGCCTGCAGACCAATCCATTTAAGTCTGCATTCCAAATGGCGCTCCTTCCCTTCCGAGCTCTGTCATGCGCCCAAACAGTGGTTCCCCCCCACATATCGGGTATCAGCATACTCAGGACAAATTGGACAACAAATTTTGGGGTCCAATTTATCCTGTTACCCTTGTGAAAATACAAAACTGGGGGCTAAAAAATCATTTTTGTGAAAAAAAAAAAGAATTTATTTTCACGGCTCTGCGTTATAAACTGTAGTGAAACACTTGGGGGTTCAAAGCTCTCAAAACACATCTAGATAAGTTCCTTAGGGGGTCTACTTTCCAAAATGGTGTCAGTTGTGGGGGTTTTTAATGTTTAGGCACATCAGGGGCTCTGCAAACGCAACATGGCATCCCATCTTAATTCCAGTCAATTTTGCATTGAAAAGTAAAATAGCGCTCCTTCCCTTCCGAGCTCTGCTATGCGCCCAAACAGTGGTTTACCCCCACATATGGGGTATCGTCGTACTCAGGACAAATTGCACAACAACTTTTGTGCTCTAATTTCTTCTCTTACCCTTGGGGAAATAAAAAAATGGGGGCGAAAAGATCATTTTTGTGAAAAAATATGATTTTTTATTTTTACGGCTCTGCATTATAAACTTCTGTGAAGCACTTGTTGGGTCAAAGTGCTCACCACACATCTCGATAAGTTCCTTAGGGGGTCTACTTTCCAAAATGGTGTCACTTGTGGGGGGTTTCAATGTTTAGGCACATCAGGAGCTCTCCAAACGCAACATGACATCCCATCTCAATTCCAGTCAATTTTGCATTGAAAAGTCAAATGGCGCTCCTTCCCTTCCGAGCTCTGCTCTGCGCCCAAACAATGGTTTACACCCACATATGGGGTATCAGCGTACTCAGGACAAATTGCACAACAATTTTTGGGGTCCAATTTCTTCTCTTACCCTTGGAAAAATAAAAAATTGGGGGCGAAAATATCATTTTTGTGAAAAAATATGATTTTTTATTTTTACCGCTCTGCATTATAAACTTCTGTGAAGCACTTGTTGGGTCAAAGTGCTCACCACACATCTAGATAAGTTCCTTAGGGGGTCTACTTTCCAAAATGGTGTCACTTGTGGGGGGTTTCAATGTTTAGGCACATCAGGGGCTCTCCAAATGCAACATGGCGTCCCATCTCAATTCCAGTCAATTTTGCATTGAAAAGTCAAATGGCGCTCCTTTCCTTCCGAGCTCTGCCATGCGCCCAAACAGTGGATTACCCCCACATATGGGGTATCAGCATACTCAGGACAAATTGTACAACAAATTTTGGGGTCTATTTTCTCCTGTTACCCTTGGTAAAATAAAACAAATTGGATCTGAAATACATTTTGTGTGAAAAAAAGTTAAATGTTAATTTTTATTTAAACATTCCAAAAATTCCTGTGAAACACCTGAAGGGTTAATAAACTTCTTGAAAGTGGTTTTGAGTACCTTGAGGGGTGCAGTTTTTAGAATGGTGTCACACTTGGGTATTTTCTATCATATAGACCCCTCAAAATGACTTCAAATGAGATGTGGTCCCTAAAAAAAAATGGTGTTGTAAAAATGAGAAATTGCTGGTCAACTTTTAACCCTTATAACTCCGTCACAAAAAAAAATTTTGGTTCCAAAATTGTGCTGATGTAAAGTAGACATGTGGTAAATGTTACTTATTAAGTATTTTGCGTGACATATGTCTGTGATTTAAGGGCATAAAAATTAAAAGTTGGAAAATTGCGAAATTTTCAAAATTTTCGCCAAATATTCGTTTTTTTCACAAATAAACGCAACTTATATCGAAGAAATTTTACCACTATCATGAAGTACGATATGTCACGAGAAAACAATGTCAGAATCGCCAAGATCCGTTGAAGCGTTCCAGAGTTATAACCTCATAAAAGGACAGTGGTCAGAATTGTAAAAATTGGCCTGGTCATTAACGTGCAAACCACCCTTGGGGGTGAAGGGGTTAATCCCGCTTCTGCAATGCATTAAATATTCACCTTTGGCCTGGAATACTGTTATGATCCTAGTGGTAGAGGATCGCAAAAGTTCCAGCTAAGTCCGCAAACACAAAAACCAGCTCATAGGGAGGTGGTATCTTGGCTGATCGTATACCTGATCCTAGCACAACAACTAGAAGTAGCCGGGGAACGTACCTACATTGATTCTAGACGTCTCGCACCAGCCGGAGAACTAACTAACCCTTTCAGAGAAAATAAGACCTCACTTGCCTCAAGAGAAAGGACCCCAAAGTTATAATACAAGCCCCCAACAAATAATAACGGTGAGGTAAGAAGAAAAGACAAACGTAAGGATGAACTAGATTTAGCAAAGAGAGGCCCACTAATTAATAGCAGAAAATAGGAAGAGGACTTATACGGTCAGCAAAAACCCTACAAAAATATCCACGCTGAATATCCAAGAACCCCCGCACCGACTAACGGTGTAGGGGGAGAATATCAGCCCCCTAGAGCTTCCAGCAAAAATCAGGAATTCACATTGTGAACAAGCTGGAACAAAATAGAAGCAATGCGAAATAACAAAAATAAGAAAGCAGGACTTAGCTTATTTTGCAAAGAACCGGAGACCAGGAGTCAGGAGCAAACAGACATAGACTGACTACATCGATTCCAGGCACTAGACTGAGTTTCCAGGAAGTCTAAATAGGAACACCCAAGGCCTAACGAACCAGGTGGGTACCAACCTGGAGAAAGATAATCCAAGTGTCATACCGCTAGTGACCACAAGAGGGAGCCAAGAAATATAGTTCACAACAATGATGCTGCCACCACCATGTTTCACTGTTGGGCTGCAGTGATAGTTGACTTGTGGAACTTTCTCCCATTTCCCTACTGCATCTCTGGAGCTCAGCCACAGTGATCTTGGGGTTTATCTTCACCTCTCTCACCAAGGCTCTCCTCCCATGATTGCTCTGTTTGGCTGGATGGCCAGTTCTAGGAAGACTTCTGGTGGTCCCAAACGTCTTCTGTTGTGAATTCCGTTCTTGAACTCCCTCCTGTGGTCATGAATGATACTTCGGCGAATTCTGTCCGTGGACTCCCTCTGGTGGCTGTGAGTGGAACTGCTGGTTCTGAGGTTGCTCCCTCAGCTGCCCTCGTTTGCGGCTAGGCTGGCTTCTCTATTTAACTCCACTCAGATCGTTACTCCATGCCAGCTGTCAATGTATTAGCACTGGTTCAGATCTCTCTCGGATCTTTCTGATGACCTGTCTACTCCAGCGAAGCTAAGTCCCTGCTAGTTCATTTTGTTGTTCATTTTGTACTGAATATATTTCTTAGTACTTGCTAAGTTCTAGTCCAGCTTGCTAACATGATATTGCCTTGCTAGCTGGAAGCTCTGGGTTGCAGAGTGGCACCTCCGCACCGTGAGTCGGTGCGGGGGTCTTTTTGCACACTCTGCGTGGCTTTTTGTAGTTTTTTGTGCTGACCGCATAGATCCCTTTCCTATCCTCAGTCTATCTAGTAAGTCTGGCCTCCTTTGCTGAAACCTGTTTCATCCCTGTGTTTGTGACTTTCCTCTTAACTCACAGTTAATATATGTGGGGGGCTGCCTTTACCTTTGGGGAATTTCTCTGAGGCAAGGTAAGGCTTATTTTCCTATCTTTAGGGGTAGTTAGCTCTTAGGCTGTGAAGAGGCGTCTAGGGAGAGTTAGGTACGCTCCACAGCTATTTCTAGTGTGTGTGTTATAGGATTAGGATTTGCGGTCAGCAGAGTTCCCACTTCCCAGAGCTCGTCCTGTCTTCTAGTTTAACCATCAGGTCATTCCAGGTGCACCTAACCACCAGGTCCATAACAGTACAGCTGGCCCACAAAGTGTTAATGCATCTCAATAGAGGGATAAGAGAAGTTCTGAGACCATTTTTTTTTCTCTGCAGTGTGTTTTGTCTTTCTTTTCCCCTTAACCTCTGGGTGGTTCAGGACTCAGGTGTAGATATGGACATTCAAGGTCTGTCCTCTTGTGTTGATCACCTCACTACGAGGGTACAAAGCATTCAAGATTATGTAGTTCAGAATCCTATGTTAGAGCCTAGAATTCCAATTCCTGATTTGTTTTTTGGAGATAGATCTAAATTTCTGAATTTCAAAAATTATTGTAAACTGTTTCTTGCTTTGAAACCCCGCTCCTCTGGTGACCCCATTCAGCAAGTAAAAATCATTATTTCTTTGTTACATGGCGACCCACAAGACTGGGCATTCTCCCTTACGCCAGGAGATCCTGCATTGCTTAATGTAGATGCGTTTTTTCTGGCGCTTGGATTGCTTTATGACGAACCTAACTCTGTGGATCATGCAGAGAAAATCTTGCTAGCTTTGTGTCAAGGTCAGGATGAAGCGGAGGTATATTGCCAGAAGTTTAGAAAGTGGTCTGTGCTTACTCAATGGAATGAGTGTGCCCTTGCAGCAATTTTCAGAAAAGGTCTTTCTGAAGCCCTTAAGGATGTTATGGTGGGGTTTCCCACGCCTGCTGGTCTGAATGAATCAATGTCCTTGGCCATTCAGATCGATCGGCGCTTGCGTGAACGCAAGGTTGTGCGCCATTTGGCGGTGTCCTCTGAGCAGAGGCCTGAGCCTATGCAATGTGATAGGACTTTGACCAGAGCTGAACGGCAAGAACACAGACGTCAGAATGGGCTGTGTTTTTACTGTGGTGACCCCACTCATGCTATCTCTGATTGTCCTAAGCGCACTAAGCGGTTCGCTAGGTCCGTCACCATTGGTACTGTACAGCCTAAATTTCTTTTGTCCGTTACTCTGATTTGCTCTTTGTCGTCCTACTCTGTTATGGCATTTGTGGACTCAGGCGCTGCAGTGAATTTGATGGACTTGGAGTTTGCCAGGCGCTGTGGTTTTTTCTTGGAGCCCTTGCAGTATCCTATTCCATTAAGGGGAATTGATGCTACGCCTTTGGCCAAGAATAAGCCTCAGTACTGGACTCAGTTGACCATGTGCATGGCTCCTGCACATCAGGAAGATGTTCGCTTTTTGGTGTTGCATAATTTGCATGATGTGGTCGTGTTGGGTTTGCCATGGCTACAGGTCCATAATCCAGTATTGGATTGGAAATCAATGTCTGTGTCCAGTTGGGGTTGTCAGGGGGTACATGGTGACGTTCCGTTGTTGTCAATTTCTCCTTCTACTCCTTCTAAAGTCCCTGAGTTTTTGTCGGATTACCGAGATGTATTCGATGAGCCCAAATCCAGTGCCCTACCTCCTCATAGGGATTGTGATTGTGCTATTAATTTGATTCCTGGTAGTAAATTTCCTAAGGGACGACTTTTCAATTTATCTGTGCCGGAACACGCCGCTATGTGGAGTTATATAAAGGAGTCCTTGGAGAAAGGGCATATTCGCCCGTCGTCGTCGCCGTTGGGAGCAGGGTTCTTTTTTGTGGCCAAGAAGGATGGTTCTCTGAGACCTTGTATAGATTACCGCCTTCTCAATAAAATCACGGTCAAATTTCAGTACCCTTTGCCTCTACTGTCTGATTTGTTTGCTCGGATTAAGGGGGCTAGTTGGTTCACCAAGATAGATCTTCGAGGGGCATATAATCTTGTGCGTATTAAACAGGGCTATGAATGGAAAACAGCATTTAATACGCCCGAGGGCCATTTTGAGTACCTGGTGATGCCATTCGGGCTTTCTAATGCTCCATCTGTGTTTCAGTCCTTTATGCATGACATCTTCCGAAAGTATTTGGATAGATTCATTATTGTATATTTGGATGATATTTTGGTCTTTTCGGATGATTGGGAGTCTCATGTGAAGCAGGTCAGAATGGTGTTCCAGGTTCTTCGTGCTAATTCTTTGTTTGTGAAGGGGTCTAAATGTCTCTTCGGAGTTCAGAAGATTACCTTTTTGGGTTTCATTTTTTCCCCTTCTACTATCGAGATGGATCCTGTTAAAGTTCAGGCCATTTATGATTGGACTCAGCCTACATCTGTGAAGAGCCTTCAGAAATTCTTGGGCTTTGCTAATTTTTACCGTCGCTTCATCGCTAATTTTTCTAGTGTTGTTAAACCGTTGACTGATTTGACCAAGAAAGGTGCTGATGTGGTGAATTGGTCCTCTGCGGCCGTTGAGGCTTTTCGGGAGTTGAAACATCGTTTCTCTTCGGCCCCTGTGTTGTGTCAGCCAGATGTTTCGCTCCCTTTTCAGGTCGAGGTTGATGCTTCTGAGATTGGAGCAGGGGCTGTTTTGTCTCAAAGATCTTCTGATGGCTCTGTGATGAAGCCATGTGCTTTCTTTTCTAGAAAGTTTTCGCCTGCTGAGCGTAATTATGATGTTGGCAATCGGTAGTTGTTGGCTATGAAGGGGGCATTCGAGGAGTGGCGACATTGGCTTGAGGGAGCCAAGCATCGCGTAGTGGTCTTAACGGATCACAAAAATCTGACTTATCTCGAGTCTGCTAAGCGGTTGAATCCTAGACAGGCTCGATGGTCGCTGTTTTTCTCCCGTTTCAATTTTGTGGTTTCATACCTTCCGGGTTCTAAGAATGTGAAGGCCGATGCCCTTTCAAGGAGTTTTGTGCCTGATTCCCCGGGAGTTCCTGAGCCGGCTGGTATTCTCCAAGAGGGGGTAATTCTGACTGCCATCTCACCTGATTTGCGGCGGGCGCTGCAGGAGTTTCAGGCTGATAGACCTGACCGTTGTCCAGCAGAAAAACTGTTTGTCCCTGATAGATGGACTAGTAGAGTTATCTCTGAGATTCATTGTTCGGTGTTGGCTGGTCATCCTGGGATTTTTGGTACCAGAGATTTGGTGGCTAGGTCCTTTTGGTGGCCTTCCTTGTCACGGGATGTGCGTTCTTTTGTGCAGTCTTGTGGGACTTGTGCTCGGGCCAAGCCCTGCTGTTCTCGTGCCAGTGGGTTACTTTTGCCCTTGCCAGTCCCGAAAAGGCCTTGGACGCATGTTTCCATGGATTTTATTTCAGATCTCCCTGTCTCTCAAAGGATGTCGGTCATCTGGGTGGTTTGTGATCGCTTCTCTAAGATGGTCCATTTGGTACCCTTGCCTAAGTTACCTTCCTCCTCTGATTTGGTTCCACTATTTTTCCAGCATGTGGTTCGTTTGCATGGCATTCCGGAGAACATTGTGTCGGACAGAGGTTCCCAGTTTGTTTCAAGGTTTTGGCGGTCCTTTTGTGCTAAGATGGGCATTGATTTGTCTTTCTCTTCGGCTTTCCATCCTCAGACAAATGGCCAAACCGAACGAACTAATCAGACTTTGGAGACCTATCTGAGATGCTTTGTTTCTGCTGATCAGGATGATTGGGTGACCTTCTTGCCATTGGCTGAGTTCGCCCTTAATAATTGGGCCAGTTCGGCTTCTTTGGTTTCGCCTTTTTTTTGTAATTATGGTTTTCATCCTCGTTTTTCTTCTGGGCAGGTTGAGCCTTCGGACTGTCCTGGTGTGGATTCTGTGGTGGACAGGTTGCAGCAAATTTGGACTCATATAGTGGACAATTTGACATTGTCCCAGGAGAAGGCTCAACGTTTCGCCAACCGCCGTCGCTGTGTTGGTCCCCGACTTCGTGTTGGGGATTTGGTTTGGTTGTCATCTCGTCATGTCCCTATGAAGGTTTCTTCTCCTAAGTTTAAGCCTCGTTTCATTGGTCCTTATAAGATTTCTGAAATTCTCAATCCTGTGTCGTTTCGTTTGGCCCTTCCAGCTTCTTTTGCCATCCATAATGTGTTCCATAGGTCGTTTTGCGGAGATATGTGGCGCCTATGGTTCCCTCCGTTGACCCTCCTGCTCCGGTGTTGGTCGAGGGGAAGTAGGAGTATGTGGTGGAGAAGATTTTAGATTCTCGTATTTCGAGACGGAAACTTCAGTACCTGGTCAAATGGAAGGGCTATGGTCAGGAGGATAATTCCTGGGTTTTTGCCTCCGATGTCCATGCGGCCGAGTTGGTTCGTGCCTTTCATTTGGCTCATCCTGATCGGCCTGGGGGCTCTGGTGAGGGTTCGGTGACCCCTCCTCAAGGGGGGGGTACTGTTGTGAATTCCGTTTTTGAACTCCCTCCTGTGGTCATGAATGATACTTCGGTGAGTTCTGTCCGTGGACTCCCTCTGGTGGCTGTGAGTGGAACTGCTGGTTCTGAGGTTGCTCCCTCAGCTGCCCTCGTTTGCGGCTAGGCTGGCTTCTCTATTTAACTCCACTCAGATCGTTACTCCATGCCAGCTGTCAATGTATTAGCACTGGTTCAGATCTCTCTCGGATCTTTCTGATGACCTGTCTACTCCAGCGAAGCTAAGTCCCTGCTAGTTCATTTTGTTGTTCATTTTGTACTGAATATATTTCTTAGTACTTGCTAAGTTCTAGTCCAGCTTGCTAACATGATATTGCCTTGCTAGCTGGAAGCTCTGGGTTGCAGAGTGGCACCTCTGCACCGTGAGTCGGTGCGGGGGTCTTTTTGCACACTCTGCGTGGCTTTTTGTAGTTTTTTGTGCTGACCGCATAGATCCCTTTCCTATCCTCAGTCTATCTAGTAAGTCTGGCCTCCTTTGCTGAAACCTGTTTCATCCCTGTGTTTGTGACTTTCCTCTTAACTCACAGTTAATATATGTGGGGGGCTGCCTTTACCTTTGGGGAATTTCTCTGAGGCAAGGTAAGGCTTATTTTCCTATCTTTAGGGGTAGTTAGCTCTTAGGCTGTGAAGAGGCGTCTAGGGAGAGTTAGGTACGCTCCACAGCTATTTCTAGTGTGTGTGTTATAGGATTAGGATTTGCGGTCAGCAGAGTTCCCACTTCCCAGAGCTCGTCCTGTCTTCTAGTTTAACCATCAGGTCATTCCAGGTGCACCTAACCACCAGGTCCATAACAGTCTTACATTTAAGGATTATGGAGGTCACCATGCTCTTAGGAACCTTGAGTATTGTAGAAATTCTGTTGTAACCTTGCCAGATCTTTGCCTTCCCACAATTCTGTCTCTGAACTCCTTGGCCAGTTCCTTTGACCTCATGATTCTCATTTGGTCTGACATGCACTGTGAGCTGTGAGGTCTTATATAGACAGGTGTGTGCCTTTCCAGATCAAGTCCTATCAGTTTAATTAAACACAGCTGGACTCCAATGAAGTTGAACCATCTCAAAGAGGTTTGCAAGGAAATGGACAGCATGTGACTAAAATATGAGTGTCTGAGCAAAGGGTGTGAATACTTATGACCATGTGATATTTCAGTTTTGGTTTTTTATTACATTTGCAAAAATTACTACATCTGTTTTTTTCAGTCAAGATGGGGTGCAGAGTGTACAATAATGTGAATAAAATGACCTTTTTTGAATTAACCAAATGGCTGCAGTGAAAAAAAGAGTGAAAAATTTAAAGGGGTATGAACACTTTCAGTACACACTGTATGTAAACAAAATGATACCAATATCAACTAGAGCTTGTCTGACAAAGAGCAAGCCTTCACACAGCTCCATCAATGAAAAAAAAACAGTTAAGGCTACTTTCACACTAGCGTCGTGCACTGCACGTCGCTATGCGTCATTTTGTAGAAAAAACGCATCCTGCAAAAGTGCTTGCAGGATGCGTTTTTTCTCCATTGACTTGCATTAGCGATGCAGTGCGATGCATTGCCACACGTCGCAACCGTCATGCGACAGTTTCGTCGTGTTGCGTCGGACCGTCGCCACCAAAAAAACGTTGCATGTAACGTTTTTTGGTGCGTCGTGTCCAGCATTTCCGACCGCGCATGCGCTGCCGGAACTCCGCCCCCTCCTCCTCGCACCTCACAATGGGGCAGCGGATGCGTTGAAAAACAGCATCCGCTGCCCTCGTTGTGCGGCACATTCACTGCTAGCGTCGGTACATCGCAACGACGCAATTCGTACGACGCTAGTGTGAAAGTAGCCTAAGGCTCACAGAAATGGTGACACTAAGACACAAAACAATTTATTTTCAAAGTTCTGAATTTTGTAAAAGTAAAAAAAATCGATAAATTTGTTATTGCTGTAATTATACTTACCTGCCGAATCAAGTTACCCAAAAGTTTTTTATCACACAATAAATGCCGTGAAAAAAATGAAACCTTACAAACAATTGCTGAATTGATTCTTTTTCACTATTTCAACCCAATTGGACTTTTTCCAGTACATTTGTATGGTAAAATTATTGCAGCTCGTCTTGCAAAAAACAAACACTCACGTGCCATTTTGTATAAAAAAAAATCATGGCTCTTCAATGAAGAGTTGAAGAAATGAAAGTGTATAAACAAACATGGACTTTGATAGGAAATTTTAAAGGGAATCTGTCAATACCATCAACCCTGCTGCTTCGTGTTTATGGGCATCCAGTGATCTTTACTTCTTTACGCTCTTTTCTTGTGTTCATTCGGCCTCATACAGCAGTAAGGGCAGTAGTACCTTGATTAGGGCCCTGGTTGATCCTACTGGCAGATTCCCTTATTGGGAAAAAATCCTATTTAGCTAAATTTTATAGCCAAGAACACTTCTCCTTAATAAACACAGGGTACCATAGTCCTCTCCATACCATACAAGCTGTATGAAAGATATATTCTTTATTCATTTGTTTATTTCCAGTTTTGTATTTAAAGCCATTCTGCGGTCGTGTAATATTGAAGACTTATACTAAAATAGGTCATCAATATCAGATTGAAGGGTCTCCAACCAACAATATGCACCCACATTGATGAGCTCCTGCTCACTCTGCATTGAACTGGAGCTACAGTTACGTCCATATATATTTGGACAGAGACAAAATTTTCCTAATTTTGGCTATAGACATTACCACTAGTATTGAGCGATACCGTCCGATACTTGAAAGTATCGGTATCGGAAAGTATCGGCCGATACCGGCAAAGTATCGGATCTAATCCGATACCGATACCCGATACCAATACAAGTCAATGGGACTCAAGTATCGGACGGTATTCCTGATGGTTCCCAGGGTCTGAAGGAGAGGAAACTCTCCTTCAGGCCCTGGGATCCATATTAATGTGTAAAATAAAGAATTAAAATAAAAAATATTGCTATACTCACCTCTCCGACGCAGCCTGGACCTCACCGAGGGAACCGGCAGCGTTGTTTGCTTAAAATGCGCGCTTTTACTTCCTTCCGTGACGTCACGGCTTGTGATTGGTCGCGTGCCGCCCATGTGGCCGCGACGCGACCAATCACAGCAAGCCGTGACGTAATTTTCAGGTCCTCAATGCCTAATTCTAGGCATTCATGATTTTAAAATTACGTTCCGGCTTGTGATTGGTCGCGTCGCGGTCACATGGGCGACGCGACCAATCACAAGCCGTGACGTCACGGGAGGCAGGAGACGCGCGCATTTTTTAAATTACGTCACGGCTTGTGATTGGTTGCGTGCCGCCCATGTGACCGCGACGCGACCAATCACAGCAAGCCGTGACGTAATTTCAGGTCCTGAATGCAGAAATAGGCATCAGGACCTGAAATTACGTCACGGCTTGCTGTGATTGGTCGCGTCGCGGTCACATGGGCGGCATGCAACCAATCACAAGCCGTGACATAATTTTAAAAATGCGCGCGTCTCCTACCTCCCGTGACGTCACGGCTTGTGATTGGTCGCGTCGCCCATGTGACCGCGACGCGACCAATCACAAGCCGGAACGTAATTTTAAAATCATGAATGCCTAGAATTAGGCATTGAGGACCGGAAAATTACGTCACGGCTTGCTGTGATTGGTCGCGTCGCGGCCACATGGGCGGCATGCGACCAATCACAAGCCGTGACGTCACGGAAGGAAGTAAAAGCGCGCATTTTAAGCAAACAACGCTGCCGGTTCCCTCGGTGAGGTCCAGGCTGCGTCGGAGAGGTGAGTATAGCAATATTTTTTATTTTAATTCTTTCTTTTACACATTAATGTTGTTTCGATACCAATACCCGATACCACAAAAGTATCGGATCTCGGTATCGGAATTCCGATACCCGCAAGTATCGGCCGATACCCGATACTTGCGGTATCGGAATGCTCAACACTAATTACCACAATGAATTTTAAACAAAACAATTCAGCTGCAGTTGAAGTTCAGACTTTCAGCTTTCATTTGAGGGTATCCACATTAAAATTGGATGAAGGGTTTAGGAGTTTCAGCTCCTTAACAGGTGCCACCCTGTTTTTAAAAGGACCAAAAGTAATTGGACAGATTAAATAATTTTAAATAAAATGTTCATTTTTAGTACTTGGTTGAAAACCCTTTGTTGGCAATGACTGCCTGAAGTCTTGAACTCATGGACATCACCAGACGCTGTGTTTCCTCCTTTTTGATGCTCTGCCAGGCCTTCACTGTGGTGGTTTTCAGTTGCTGTTTGTTTGTGGGCCTTTCTGTCTGAAGTTTAGTCTTTAACAAGTGAAATGCATGCTCAATTCGGTTGAGATCAGGTGACTGACTTGGCCATTCAAGAATATTCCACTTCTTTGCTTTAATAAACGCCTGGGTTGCTTTGGCTTTATGTTTTGGGTCATTGTCCATCTGTAGTATGAAACAACGACCAATCAGTTTGGCTGCATTTGGCTGGATCTGAGCACACAGTATGTCTCTGAATATCTCAGAATTCATTTGGCTGCTTCTGTCCTGTGTCTAATCAATAAACACTAGTGACCCAGTGCCACTGGCAGCCATGCATGCCCAAGCCATCACACTGCCTCCGCCGTGTTTTACAGATGATGTGGTATGCTTTGGATCATGAGCTGTACCACACCTTCGCCATACTTTTCTCTTTCCATCATTCTGGTAGAGGTTGATCTTGGTTTCATCTGTCCAAAGAATGTTCTTCCAGAACTGTGCTGACTTTTTTAGATGTATTTTAGCAAAGTCCAGTCTAGCCTTTTTATTCTTGATGCTTATGAGTGGCTTGCACCGTGCAGTGAACCCTCTGTATTTACTTTCATGCAGTCTTCTCTTTATGGTAGATTTGGATATTGATACGCCGACCTCCTGGAGAGTGTTGTTCACTTGGTTGGCTGTTGTGAAGGGGTTTTTCTTCACCATGGAGATTATTCTGCGCTCATCCACCACTGTTGTCTTCCGTGGGCACCCAGGTCTTTTTGCATTGATGAGTTCACCAGTGCTTTCTTTCTTTCTCAGGATGTACCAAACTGTAGATTTTGCCACTCCTAATATTGTAGCAATTTCTCAGATGGGTTTCTTCAGGTTCGCAACTTAAGGATGGCTTGTTACACCTGCATGGAGAGCACCTTTGACCGCATGTTTACTTCACAGCAAAACCTTCTAAATGCAAGCACCACACCTCAAATCAACTCCAGGCCTTTTATCTGCTTAATTGAGAATGACATAACGAAGCGATTGCCCACACCTGTCCATGAAATAGCCTTGGAGTCAATTGTCCAATTACTTTTGGTCCCTTTAAAAACAGGGTGGCACATGTTAAGGAGCTGAAACTCCTAAACTCTTTATCTAATTTTAATGTGGATACCCTCAAATGAAAGCTGAAAGTCTGAACTTCAACTGCATCTGAATTGTTTTTTTTTTTTAAATAATTGTGGTAATGTCTATAACCAAAATTAGAAAAATGTTGTCTCTGTCCAAATATATATGGACGTAACTGTATGTATTGTATTTTTGCCCAATATTTACAATGGATTGTATTCACCCCCTTGTCTTTTTACCTATTTTGTTACATTACAACCTGTGTTCAAATATTTTTGCAATCTTATTTGTGTGTGACATATCAGCACTAAAAAGTCTAAGTTGATGAAGTGAAGTGAGAAAAAATTATCGGATCGAATAACTAAAAATTGGCATGTGCATATAGAAGCTGGACTCGTAGAAGCACAGGCTGTCATCCTCTCCCTCTCTCCCACACACTCCCTGCCCTCTACTTTGCTTGTATTTGTTCTATGGACTAAGGAATAAAGGAATTTTAATCGCATACCTGGTGACTGCTGCTTTTCACTTTTTCTTGGATTAAAAAAAGGCATGCGCATATGTATTCAGCTCACCCCTTTTGCTATGAAGCACCTAAAATCTCTGGTGCAAGCAATTTCCCTTCATAAGTCACATTCTTAAGGTACCGTCACATTAAGCGACGCTGCAGCGATATCGACAACGATGCCGATCGCTGCAGCGTCGCTGTGTGGTCGCTGGAGAGCTGTCACACAGACAGCTCTCCAGTGACCAACGATGCCGAAGTCCCCGGGTAACCAGGGTAAACATCGGGTTACTAAGCGCAGGGCTGCGCTTAGTAACCCGATGTTTACCCTGGTTACCAGTGTAAATGTAAAAAAAACCAAACACTACATACTTACATTGCCATGTCTGTCGCGTCCCTCGCCTTCAGCTTCCCTGCACTGTGTAAGCGCCGGCCCTAAGCACAGCGGTGATGTCACCACTGTGCTTTGCTTTACGGCCGGCACTGACACATTCAGTGCAGGAAGCTCTGAGCAGCAGCGCGGACGCCGGGGGACGTGACAGACATCAGAATGTGAGTATGTAGTGTTTTTTTTTTTACTTTTACAATGGTAACCAGGGTAAATATCGGGTTACTAAGCGCGGCCCTGCGCTTAGTAACCCGATATTTACCCTCTTTACCATTGTAAAACATTGCTGGCATGGTTGCTTTTGCTGTCAAACATGACGATACACGCCGATCTGACGACCAAATAAAGTTCTGGACTTTCAGCAACGACCAACGATATCACAGCAGGATCCAGATCGCTGCTGCGTGTCAAACACAACGATATCGCTATCCAGGACGCTGCAACGTCACGGATCGCTATCGTTATCATTGCAAAGTCGTTTAGTGTGAAGGTACCTTTTGTGAAAGGAAGTCCTCCTTTGTGCAATCTAAGTGCCTCATGGTCTGTCAGTATATACACAACTTTTCTAAAAGGCCACAGAGGTTGCAACACCATTAAGCAAGAGGCACCTCTAACCAAACAATACTATGAAGACCAAGAAGATGTCCAAACAAGTCAGGGACAAAGTTGTTGAGAAGAACAGTTCAGGGTTGGGTTATCAAAAATATCACAATCTCTGATGATCCCCCAGAGCACCATGAAATTCATTGTCATCAAATGGAAAGAACATGGTACCACAACAAACCTGCCTAGAGGAGGCCACCCAGCAAAAGTCGCAGCCCCAATCAAGGAGGGCATTAATCAGAGAGGCAGCACAGAGACCAAAAGTAACCCTGAAGGAGCTGCAAGTTCCCAATCAGAGACTGGAGTATTTGTCCATATAGCCACAATAAGCTATATACTACATAGAGGTGGCCTTTATGGAAGAGTGGGCAAAAAATCCTTTACTTACACAAAAATTGAAAGGCTCTTTTTGAATTTGCCAAAAGACATTTAGGAGACTCCCCAAATGTATGGAGGAAGGTGCTGTGGTCAGATGAGACTGAAATTGAACATTTTGGCCACCAAGGTAAATTTTATGCCTTATGCTAAACCAACACAACTCATCATCACCCCAAGAACACCATCCCCACAAGTGGAACTTGGTAATGGCAGCATCATGCTGTGGGCAGCATCATGCTGTGGGCAGCATGGACAGGGAAAATGGCCCAAGTTGAGGGGATGATGGATTTGTGAAATACAGGGATATTTTTTTATTAACACCTGCTTTATTCTGTCAGTGATTTGAGACTGGGACAGAGGTTCACTTTCCAACAATGCAATGATCTAAAGCATACTTCTAAAGCAAAACTCGAGTAGTTTAAGGGGAAAGGTGTAAATATTTTGGAGTGGCCTAATTAAAGACCAGACCTTAATACCACTAGCGTAGCTACCGTGGGGCAGAGGGGGCGGTCACCCAGGGCCCCGCAGTCTGAGGGGGCCCACCCAGAGCTACACTACTGCAACTGTAACGGCGCGTGCACATCGCGCCAATACATTTACATTCTGCGGCAGAGCAGGGAGAATCAATCTCACTGCTCTGCTGCCAGGCCGCTATGGGGTCCATAAGCAGGCGGGGGACCCTGTGCCAGCAGTGGGCCCCCCACCCGTCATCGCAGGGTCACCTGTATTGGCTAGATGCCAATACAGCTAACTGCAGTGATGAGAGAGAGCTACGCTCCCTCTCCCATCATCCCCCTGTCAGGGTCTGACGTCACTGATGCTGACACTGACAGCAGGCTCAATAGCGTCACTACTTGGCGCCTGCAGTCGGAGATGAGCGGGAGCAGGGCGCAGTGCAGGAACCAGGAGGAACAGAGGTGAGTATTTAGTTTAAGGGGCTGCATTACACTACAGAGGGTGGCTATGGGGGTGCATTATACTACAGAGGGTGGCTATGGGGGTGCATTATAATACAGAGAGTGGCTATGGTACTGCATTACACTACGGAGATAGCCTATGGGGGTGCATTACATTATAGAGTGTTAGGGCTAGCGGAACGCACCGAGTAAATAGAGATGTTTATTATAATGGGTGCGTTCGCAGCCCGGGGTCCACCGTGCAGGAGGAACCTGCTGCTAGCGAATGGCGGCACTGTTTGGCAGTATAGACTAGCTCTGTTACTCCACAGAGTAGCCGTGAAAGGGGAAGCACTGCGCCCTGTTAGCCTCACAGGAGCACAAGCTTACTGCCAATCTGATAGCAGTCAGTGGTTATGCAACATGCAATCTCCTCACCGGAGAAGCCGGTATTCTAGGGGCTTATTTCAGCCGGGTCCCTGAACACACTCATACAATCTCCTCACCGGAGGTGCCGGTATTCTAGGGGCTTATTTCAGCCGGGTCCCTGAACACACTCATGCATAACCACACTGGCGCAAAGCACATATATGAATTGATACTAGCGCATGGCCGTGCGGCCATGCGAGCCTTATATAGCTGCAGCAAGAAAAAGACCTTCCTAGAAGGACCAATGAGAGACTGCCATACCTGAGCATGTGACCCTAAATCTCCACTGAGAGATCTTGCCCTGGGCATGCTCAGTGTGTGCAAAGCAGGACTTAGTCCTAGCACCTACAGGACCATCCTGAAGGGACCAATGGACTTAGCTGCAGTATCTGACCATATGACCCTCGATCTCCACTGAGAGATCTTACTCAGGGCATGCTCAGAACGAGAAGAGCAGGACTTAGTCCCAGAAGCATCTGCTCACCGCTGCCCAGCACTGACTTCAATGGCAGAAGCAGGAAAAGCAGCAGTAACTCTTTGTACAGGGTGGGACTGAGCAAGACGCTGGGAGCGACGTCTCCGCTGAGCAGGCTCCACTGCGGCAGGAGAAGAATGGGAGACCGCAGCGGAGATGGCCCGAGATTCCCCCTGTGCAGAGGCGGGAACTCGACCCCTAACATTGAGGATGCCTATGGGATGCATTGCACTACAAAAGCTGCCTATGGGGGAGCATTACATTATAGAGGATGCCTATGGGGTGCATTAAACTACCGAGGCTGCCTATGGGGGTGCATTACATTATAGAGGCTGCCAATGAGGGTGCATTACATTATAGAGGATGCCTATGGGGTGCATTACACTATGGAGGGTGCCTATCGGGGTGCATTGCATTATAGAGGATGCCTATGGGGGTACATTATACTACAGAGGTTGCCTATGGGGGAGCATTATGCTATAGAGGCTGTCTATAGGGGTGCATTACACTATAGAGGCTGCATATAGGGCTGCATTATGCTACAGAGTCTGCCTATGGGGAGTTCAGTATACTATAGAGTCTACCTATTGGGAGTGCATTATACAGTACAGAGTCTGCCTATGGGGAGTGCATTATACTATATGGAGACCTATGTGCAGTGCATTATACAATATGGAGGCCTAAGGGGAGTGCATTATACTATAAGGAAGCTGTTGTGAATTTACATTTTGGCTCCCTCTAGTGGCTACTAGGGATTTGACTCTGGGTATGTCTGTCATTCCTTTTATGCTCACCTGGGTCGTTAGGCCAGGGGTGTTGCTATATAAGCTCCCTGGACCTTCAGTTCAATGCCTGGCAACGTTGATATCAGAGCTAATCTGTAGTGCTCTTGTCCACTGATCCTGGTTCCTGCTTCATTAAGCTAAGTCTGTTTTTTGCTTTTTGCAATTTGTTTTTGTTTGCTATTTTTGTCCAGCTTGTATATAATCTGTATCCTGACCTTGCTGGAAGCTCTAGGGCGGCTGGTGTTCTCCCCCCGGGCCGTTAGACGGTTCGGGGGTTCTTGAATCTCCAGCGTGGATTTTTTGATAGGGTTTTTGTTGACCATATAAGTTATCTTACTATATTCTGCTATTAGTAAGTGGGCCTCTCTGTGCTAAACCTAGTTCATCTCTGTGTTTGTCATTTCCTCTTACCTCACCGTTATTATTTGTGGGGGGCTCGTATCCTACTTTTGGGGTCCTTTCTCTGGAGGCAAGAGAGGTCTTTGTTTTCCTCTTCTAGGGGTAGTTAGCTCTCCGGCTGGCGCGAGACATCTAGCGACCAACGTAGGCATGTTCCCCGGCTACTTCTAGGGTTGGCGTTAGGAGTAGATATATGGTCAACCCAGTTACCACTGCCCTATGAGCTGGATTTTTGTACTTCGCAGACTTGCTGATATCTCTGAGACCCTCGCCATTGGGGTCATAACAGTTTGCCAGGCCAGTATTAAATGTTAAATGCATTGCAGAAGTGGGATTATAAGAAAGAAAGCTCTGAGTTTTTTTTTCTCTCTCTCATTTTTTTTTTTTTTCTTTTCCCCTTTACCTCTGAGTGGCTTGTGATTGCTGCAGACATGAATGTCCAGACCTTGATTTCAAGTGTGGACCAGCTTGCTGCTCGTGTGCAGGGCATACAAGATTATGTTACCAGAAATCCTATGTTAGAACCTAAGATACCGATTCCTGAACTGTTTTCCGGAGATCGATTTAAGTTTAGAAATTTCAGGAATAATTGTAAATTGTTTTTGTCCCTGAGACCCTGTTCCTCTGGAGACTCCGCTCAGCAAGTGAAAATTGTTATTTCTTTTTTACGGGGCGACCCTCAGGATTGGGCTTTCTCGCTGGCGCCAGGAGATCCGGCATTGGCTGATATTGATGCGTTTTTTCTGGCGCTCGGTTTGCTTTATGAGGAGCCCAATCTTGAGATTCAGGCAGAAAAAGCCTTGCTGGCTATGTCTCAGGGCCAGGACGAGGCTGAGGTGTATTGCCAAAAATTTCGGAAATGGTCCGTGCTGACCCAGTGGAACGAGTGTGCATTGGCTGCAAATTTTAGAAATGGCCTTTCTGAAGCCATTAAGAATGTGATGGTGGGTTTTCCCATTCCCACAGGTCTGAATGATTCCATGGCCCTGGCAATTCAAATTGACCGGCGGTTGCGGGAGCGCAAAACCGCAAATTCCCTCATGGTGTTATCTGAACAGGCACCTGATTTAATGCAATGTGATAGAATCCTGACTAGAAATGAGCAGAAAATTCATAGACGCCAGAATGGCTTGTGTTACTACTGTGGTGATTCTACACATGTTATCTCAGCATGCTCTAAGCGTCTTACTAAGGTTGTTAGTCCTGTCGCTATTGGTAATTTGCAACCTAAGTTCATTTTATCTGTAACTTTGATTTGCTCACTGTCATCGTATCCTGTCATGGCGTTTGTAGATTCAGGTGCTGCCCTGAGTCTTATGGATCTGTCATTTGCCAAGCGCTGCGGTTTTGTTCTTGAGCCATTAGAAAATCCTATCCCTCTTAGGGGTATTGACGCTACGCCATTGGCAGAAAATAAACCGCAGTTTTGGACACAGGTTACCATGTGCATGACTCCTGAACATCGGGAGGTGATACGTTTTCTTGTTCTGCATAAAATGCATGATTTGGTTGTTTTGGGGTTGCCATGGTTACAGACCCATAATCCAGTCTTGGACTGGAAGGCAATGTCAGTGTCAAGTTGGGGCTGTCATGGAATTCATGGAGATTCCCTGCCCGTGTCTATTGCTACTTCTACGCCTTCGGAAGTTCCGGCGTATTTGTCTGATTATCAGGATGTCTTCAGCGAGTCTAGGTCAAGTGCATTGCCTCCTCATAGGGAATGTGACTGTGCAATAGATTTGATTCCAGGCAGTAAGTTTCCTAAGGGAAGACTGTTTAATCTGTCGGTACCTGAACATACCGCGATGCGTTCATATATCAAGGAGTCTCTGGAGAAGGGGCATATCCGTCCTTCTTCTTCCCCTCTTGGTGCGGGATTCTTTTTTGTGGCTAAAAAAGACGGATCTTTGAGGCCTTGTATTGACTATCGGCTTTTAAATAAGATCACTGTCAAATTTCAGTATCCTTTGCCGTTGTTGTCAGACTTGTTTGCCCGGATTAAAGGTGCCAAGTGGTTCACCAAGATAGACCTTCGCGGTGCGTACAACCTTGTGCGCATTAAGCAAGGAGATGAATGGAAAACCGCATTCAATACGCCCGAAGGTCATTTTGAGTACTTGGTGATGCCATTTGGGCTCTCTAATGCACCTTCAGTTTTTCAGTCCTTTATGCATGACATTTTCCGGAAGTATCTGGATAAATTTTTGATCGTTTATCTGGATGATATTCTGTTTTTTTCTGATGATTGGGACTCGCATGTGGAGCAGGTCAGGATGGTTTTCAAGATTTTGCGTGAAAATTCTTTGTTTGTTAAAGGCTCAAAGTGTCTCTTTGGTGTACAGAAGGTTCCCTTTTTAGGGTTCATTTTTTCCCCTTCTGCTGTGGAGATGGACCCAGTCAAGGTTCGAGCTATTCATGATTGGACTCAACCCTCGTCAGTTAAGAGTCTTCAGAAGTTCTTGGGTTTTGCTAACTTCTACCGTCGTTTTATCGCTAATTTTTCTAGCGTTGTTAAACCGTTGACGGATATGACCAAGAAAGGCTCTGATGTGGCTAACTGGGCTCCTGCTGCCGTGGAGGCTTTCCAGGAGTTGAAGCGCCGGTTTACTTCAGCGCCTGTTTTGTGCCAGCCTGGTGTCTCACTTCCCTTTCAGGTTGAAGTGGATGCTTCGGAGATTGGGGCAGGGGCCGTTTTGTCGCAGAGAAGCCCTGGTTGTGCTACTATGAGACCTTGTGCCTTTTTCTCTAGGAAGTTTTCGCCGGCTGAGCGAAATTATGATGTGGGCAATCGGGAGTTGTTGGCCATGAAGTGGGCATTTGAGGAGTGGCGTCATTGGCTCGAGGGTGCTAAGCATCGTGTGGTGGTCTTGACTGATCACAAAAATCTGATGTACCTCGAGTCTGCTAAACGCCTGAATCCTAGACAGGCCCGCTGGTCATTGTTTTTCTCCCGTTTTGACTTTGTGGTTTCATATTTACCAGGTTCTAAGAATGTGAAAGCCGATGCTCTGTCTAGGAGCTTTGTGCCTGATGCTCCTGGAGTCGCTGAACCTGTGGGTATTCTTAAGGAAGGAGTTATCCTGTCAGCTATTTCTCCAGATCTGCGACGTGTGTTGCAGAGATTTCAGGCTGGTAGGCCTGACTCTTGTCCACCTGACAGATTGTTTGTGCCTGCTAAATGGACCAGCAGAGTCATTTCCGAGGTTCATTCCTCTGTGTTGGCAGGGCACCCGGGAATTTTTGGCACTAGAGATCTGGTGGCCAGGTCCTTTTGGTGGCCTTCCTTGTCAAGAGATGTGCGGTCATTTGTGCAGTCCTGTGGTACTTGTGCTCGAGCTAAGCCTTGCTGTTCTCGTGCCAGCGGGTTGCTCTTGCCCTTGCCTGTCCCGAAGAGACCTTGGACACACATCTCTATGGATTTCATTTCGGATCTTCCGGTGTCTCAGGGCATGTCTGTCATCTGGGTGATATGTGATCGTTTCTCCAAGATGGTCCATCTGGTTCCTTTGCCCAAACTGCCTTCCTCTTCTGATCTGGTTCCTGTGTTCTTCCAGAACGTGGTTCGTTTGCACGGCATTCCTGAGAATATTGTGTCGGACAGAGGATCCCAGTTTGTTTCCAGGTTCTGGCGATCCTTTTGTGGTAGGATGGGCATAGATTTGTCGTTTTCGTCCGCTTTTCATCCACAGACTAACGGTCAAACGGAACGAACTAATCAGACTCTGGAGGCGTATTTGAGGTGTTTTGTCTCTTCTGATCAGTATGATTGGGTGACCTTCTTGCCGTTGGCTGAATTTGCCCTTAATAATCGGGCTAGTTCTGCCACCTTGGTTTCGCCATTTTTCTGCAACTCTGGTTTCCACCCTCGTTTTTCCTCGGGACATGTGGAGCCTTCTGACTGTCCTGGGGTGGATTCTGTGGTGGATAGGTTGCAGCGGATCTGGAATCATGTGGTTGACAACTTGAAGTTGTCACAGGAGAAGGCTCAGCGTTTTGCCAACCGCCGCCGCGGTGTGGGTCCCCGACTTCGCGTTGGGGATTTGGTATGGCTGTCTTCTCGATTTGTTCCTATGAAGGTCTCCTCTCCCAAATTTAAGCCTCGATTTATTGGTCCTTACAAGATATTGGAGATCCTTAATCCTGTATCTTTTCGCCTGGATCTTCCGGTGTCGTTTGCCATTCACAACGTATTTCATAGGTCCTTGTTGCGGCGGTACGTTGTGCCTGTGGTTCCTTCTGCTGAGCCTCCTGCTCCGGTGTTGGTTGAGGGCGAGTTGGAGTACGTGGTGGAGAAGATCTTGGACTCTCGTCTCTCCAGGCGGAGGCTTCAGTACCTGGTCAAGTGGAAGGGCTATGGTCAGGAGGATAATTCCTGGGTGGTCGCCTCTGATGTGCATGCGGCCGATTTAGTTCGTGCCTTTCACGCCGCTCATCCTGATCGCCCTGGTGGTCTTGGTGAGGGTTCAGTGACCCCTCACTAAGGGGGGGGGTACTGTTGTGAATTTACTTTTTGGCTCCCTCTAGTGGCTACTAGGGATTTGACTCTGGGTATGTCTGTCATTCCTTTTATGCTCACCTGGGTCGTTAGGCCAGGGGTGTTGCTATATAAGCTCCCTGGACCTTCAGTTCAATGCCTGGCAACGTTGATATCAGAGCTAATCTGTAGTGCTCTTGTCCACTGATCCTGGTTCCTGCTTCATTAAGCTAAGTCTGTTTTTTGCTTTTTGCAATTTGTTTTTGTTTGCTATTTTTGTCCAGCTTGTATATAATCTGTATCCTGACCTTGCTGGAAGCTCTAGGGCGGCTGGTGTTCTCCCCCCGGGCCGTTAGACGGTTCGGGGGTTCTTGAATCTCCAGCGTGGATTTTTTGATAGGGTTTTTGTTGACCATATAAGTTATCTTACTATATTCTGCTATTAGTAAGTGGGCCTCTCTGTGCTAAACCTAGTTCATCTCTGTGTTTGTCATTTCCTCTTACCTCACCGTTATTATTTGTGGGGGGCTCGTATCCTACTTTTGGGGTCCTTTCTCTGGAGGCAAGAGAGGTCTTTGTTTTCCTCTTCTAGGGGTAGTTAGCTCTCCGGCTGGCGCGAGACATCTAGCGACCAACGTAGGCATGTTCCCCGGCTACTTCTAGGGTTGGCGTTAGGAGTAGATATATGGTCAACCCAGTTACCACTGCCCTATGAGCTGGATTTTTGTACTTCGCAGACTTGCTGATATCTCTGAGACCCTCGCCATTGGGGTCATAACAGGAAGCCTATGGGGCATGCATTATACTGTATGGAGGCCTATGGGGAATGCATTATACTATATAGAGTCTGTCTATTAGGAATGTATTATACTATATGGAGACGGTGAACCTATGGGGAGTGCATTATACTATATGGACACGGTGGCCCTATGGGGACCTATGAGGAGTGCATTATACTATGTTGAGACCTATGGGTAGTGCATTATACTATATTGAGGGCTATCTGGTGTATTATGCAATATGGAGGTTTTCTAAGGGGCCATCATACAGTGTGGCAATTACAGTGAGGGGGCCGTCACACAGCTTTGGAGCCATTAAACAGTTTGGGGGATATTAAGGGGTCTATATATACAGTGAGGGGGGCATTGTACTGTGCATAAGAGAGCATCATATTGTGTATAGGGGATCTGTAAGGGGGGAGACTCGGGACATTATTAAATGCAAAGTGGGCACTTATTGTTATAGGGGAATTCATGTTACTGTGACTGTCAAAGGGGCACACACAAGGCAATATTACTTTTTAGGGGACAAAATGTGGGCAATGTTTTCTAGGGCACTTCCACCCGGCAATACTATATTCTAGAGGGTTGCTTTAGAATTTAGAGGGTACAGAGAACCACACAGCAGGTGCAATAATAGGGACACATACGGCAGCAGCATTGGGGTACCAGAAAGATGAGGAGTTTGTGCCGGTTGGGAATAGAGGGTGACATGCTGAAAATGTGAGATGTAAAATGTGTCTTTGTTGTATTCTCTGTAGCCGAGTCCTGGCTGGAGGAGTTGTCATGCCGGTCTGGGCCAGATGGAAAAGTAGTGAAAAGTGAATGATTCCATCAGAAAGAATGTCAGCTGTAAGTCATTATCTGTAACTGTGCTGTGATCTCTTATATGTTCTGTAGGACTGGTATCTACCACTGACCATATAGCGGTAATATCAATATTGGTCTTTATATAGAGATTATTTTCAGCAACAGCGCGGTCATCTGCTGAGGTTCTCCTCCACTTAGGGTGCATCACCCAGTTATAATAAAGATTACCTCGTTAAGGGCCCACTCAGAAATTTCGCACCCCCTGAACCAAAACCTTAGCTACGCCTCTGCTTATACAACTGAGAATCTGTGGTCAGACTTGAAGATTGCTGTCCTTTAAGCAAATGGACAGATTGTTCTGCTGCGCCCCTCGATAACATCAATGCTGTGTATAATGTGATGTGTAATCTGAATAATGTGTCTTGTGTCCATATTGTGTCATGTGAAGTGTAATATGTTTGCCTATGCAATGTATGTAGTAATGTAAGCAATGTGCAGAACAGGATGTAATAGTATAGAATAAGCATTATACTGTAAGTGAAATAGGCTTTGTGTACAGAGATATTTTATATTATTAGTGTGAAGCTGTAGTCTGCTCAGCCACAGGAAGCTGACAGGGAGAGTTGCGATACAGTTAATGTTTGGGAATAGCCCACAGTGGGAGGTGCTAGTACTTGGGAAAGCAAATTACTTCCTGAATAGAGTGAGTGAGAAGTTGGAGAGCAACAAGTGTGCAGCGTTGCCAAAATGTGATCCATATCTAGAAGAAGATGGGAACTAGCTATTGCTTGTACATAATGCTTATTAAGTTCAGTAAAGATCCCATATTTGCAGAGATGTCTCCTTCATTGATCTGTGGAAGTCGTGATCCTGGCCAGCCAATGCCATCAGCTAAAGGCGGCCTGCAGGGGCACAAGGGCTACACAACATCAAAATCAACACCCAGTCAGGACCCACGCAATTTTCCTGTAAAAAGTGCCAGAGAGAAGGAACAGAAGCTCGGCTGCGATTACCGCTCTTGACAACTTTACAGTTCACCAGTGGAAACCATCCAACTTGAAGAAGCAGGGGCAGTTTTGTCTTGAGGAATGGGCAAAAATCCCAGTGGCAAGATGTGGAAAGCGCAGAGACTTATCCAAAGCAACTTACAGTTGTAATTGCAGAAAAAGGAGGCTCTGTAAAGTCCTGAGTTGTCTCAGCTGTTCTGTGTTTGCCACTTCTCACAGGTATATATGCTCACCTCTTGCAATAACGAATTGCTGGTGATAGTTTTCCGCTTCTTGGTTAGATGTTGAAGGAGTAGTCTGAATTAGTCAGTTGGTGTTGTTTCAGGAGATATCTGTATGCATTTGGTATTGTGTGTTACCCTAATCATTTACCCATTTGGTTTGTCTCTAATATTGTTTTTAGGATTCCCATTTGGTTGTTTCGTGAGTGTATTTCTATGATTGTAGTTTTCTTTCATCCTGTCTGTTTCCCCTGTTTATCAGGCATGTGTTATCCTATACACTTCTGTCCGATAGCTTCCTGGGTTGGGGCAGAAACAGATTAGTATGCATATAGGAGCATAGCAAGGTATGAGACCCCAGCATCTCCACCATCAGGGTAATCAGGGGAACAGGGATAGACTAGGGTCTTCTTAGCTTCAGAGACAGGGAAGGAGCCCATTGCCCAGAGAAATCCTGCTACAGTATTATGACACATCACTCCTTTTGCTCATGGGTTTAACCTGGTAACACAGGCACTGGTCCCCATACAACTCATAGGCAAGAGCATTTTGGGGAAAAAAGACAGATTCTCTTTCTAATTATGGGCAACCTATTAAAAAAAATCCAATACATAGGGGGGAATCTTTCTAGTATAAGAGTTACATGAGAGAACAAAAATGCAAGTTAGACTTCCAAAACCGTGTCTCGTCAGTATTTTCTTTGCAGTACTTAATTAGCAGGAATGAAGTCCAAGGACATGCTGTGGTTATTAGCCTACCACCTACTAGATTAGATTGCAGAATATATTGTTTTCCTGAATTATGATGAATAATTTAGGTATTTAAAAATTAAAAGCAATGTTCCGCCACAAAAAAAATGGGAAATGAAGTAAAGAAACATCCACGGTGTCTGTAGCAGCAAGATTTGCTATATAACAGCAGGCTTTGTACTGGCGATACCTCTAGGATATTTACAGGGAAAGTGATGATGAACCAAATGTGTACCAATGTAGTGGCTTAGAGCAATAACTGGTGGAAATGATCAGCTTTTAGCACTAGGTAGCATACATTTTCATCTCAGTATGCATTTTAATAAATTTCATTGCCGGTATTGTCATGTAGATTTATTATTACCTTATTATGCCAAGTCTGGTTTGACGCCATTAGCAAGGTGAATCTCCATATAACATTATCTAATATGCCCATTTATTGCCACTTATTAATTCAACAAGACTTAAAAGAATAGAAAATGTTGTATTTGTCATAAACAACCACTCTCTGTTTTCAGTATAATAAAAAAAAAAGTAGTAGATAAGTAGTTACTGTCATCCACCCGGGAATAACCAGGGCCGAATTGCAAGGAGAGCAATGTGGGCTACCACCGGGGGCTCAAAACTCAGGAGGAAACCCATGGCCAGATTGCAATCTTTATAACCTTTTCATCACCATTGGTAGTGCCAATTGCTATTGGTGGCACCAATCTTACTGTAACTACTCTGTGACATTCTCTATTTCCTGCCTGGCGCTTTGTCTAAAGTGTAATGATTGTGCCGAATGTGTCATGTGAGAGGTAAGTGATTTCTTGTTTATATTTTTTTAATTGGATGAATTCAGGGTAAAGAACATGTAATTATAATGAATTTGGGGAAAGGACAAGAAATTACAATGAATTTGGCAAGAGGACATGTAATTTTATTGAATTCAGGGAAAGGACATGTAATTAACATAAACTGGGTGGGGAGGATAAATAAGACATGATGGAAGTTATACTCTTGTTTGTAAAAAAAAAACAAAAAAAACAACAACTCCCTTAACCCCTTAGTGACAGAGCCAATTTGGTACTTAATGACCGAGCCAATTTTTGCAATTCTGACCACTGTCACTTTATGAGGTTATAACTTTGGAACGCTTTAACGGATCCCGCTGATTCTGAGATCGTTTTTTCATGACATATTGTACTTCATGATAGTTGTAATATTTCTTCGATATTACTTGCAATTATTTATGAAAAAAATGGAAATATGGCGAAAATTTCTAAAATTTTGCAATTTTCAAACTTTGTATTTTTATGCCCTTAAATCAGAGAGATATGTCACACAAAATAGTTAATAAATAACATTTCCCACATGTCTACTTTACATCAGGACAATTTTGGAACCAATTTTTTTTTTGTTAGGGAGTTATAAGGGTTAAAAGTTGACCAGCAATTTCTCATTTTTACAACACCATTTTTTTTTTAGGGACCACATCACATTTGAAGTCATTTTGAGGGGTCTATATGATAGAAAATACCCAAGTGTGACACCATTCTAAAAACTGCATCCCTCAAGGTGCTCAAAACCACATTCAAGAAGTTTATTAACCCTTTACGTGCTTCACAGGAACTGAAACAATGTGGAAGGAAACAATGAACATTTAATGGGACCCTGTCACCTGAATTTGGCGGGACCAGTTTTGGGTCATATGGGCGGGGTTTTCTGGTGTTTGATTCACCCTTTCCTTACCCGCTGGCTGCATGCTTGCTGCAATATTGGATTGAAGTTAATTCTCTGTCCTCAGGAGTACATGCCAGTGCAAGGCAATATTGCCGAGTACGCTGATGCCCCATATGTGGGGGTAAAGCACTGTTTGGGCGCACGGCAGAGCTCAGAAGGGAGGGAGCACGATTTGACTTTTTGAGCGCAAAATTGGCTGTGGCATTTAGAGACCCCCTGATGTACCTAAACAGTGGAAACCCCCCAATTCTAACTCCAACCCTAACCCCAACCTGATCCATAATCCTAATCACAACCCTAACCCCCAAGACACCCCTAACCCTAATCCCAAAGCTAACCATAACCCTAATCAAAACCCTAAACCCAACACACCCCTAATCCTAATCTCAACCCTAACCTCAAAACCTAACCCTAATCCCAATACACCCCTAACCCTAATACCAACCCTAACCTTAACCCTAATCCCAAACCTAACCCTAATCCCAAATGTAACCCTAATGCCAACCCTAATCCAAACCCTAATCCCAATTCTAACCCTAACTTTAGCCCAAGCCCTAACTTTAGCCCTAAACCTAGCCCCAACCCTAACCCTAACTTTAGCCTCAACCCTAACCCTAGCCCTAACCCTAGCTCTAACCCTAATCCTAGCTCTAACCCTAACCCTAGCCCTAACCCAAGCCCTAACCTTAGCCCTAACCCTAAGGCTATGTGCACACGTTGCGGATTTTGCTGCGGATCCGCAGCGTTTCCGCATCTGTGGGTCCGCAGCAGTTTCCCATGAGTTTGCAGTACAATGTAAACCTAAGGGAAACATAAAACACTGTGCCCATGCTGCGGAAAAAACCACGCGGAAACGCAGTGGTTTACATTCCACAGTATGTCAATTCTTTCTGCGGATTCCACAGCGGTTTTACACCTGCTCCATAATAGAAAACCACAGATGTAAAACCGCAGGGGAATCCGCACAAAAACCGCTGTACATCCGCGATAAATCCGCAGGAAAAACGCAGTGTTTTGGCCCTGCAGATTTATCAAATCCGCTGCGGAAAAATCCGCAGAGAACCATTCTACGTGTGCACATATCCTAACCCTTCCCCTAACCCTACCCCTAACCCTTCCCCTAACCCTACCCTATTGGAAAATAGAAATACATATATTTTTTTTATTTTATTATTTTTTCCTTACTAAGGGGGTGATAAAGGGGGGGGGTTATTTACTATTTTTTTTATTTTGATCACTGTGATAGGATCTCACAGTGACCAAAATAAAACAAAAGGGAGAATTTTCCTCTGCCAGCCGGCAGATCATGGCGGGCGCACTGCGCATGCGCCCGCCATTTTCTTACTGGAGCAAGAAGCCGGCGGCCAGCAGAAGAAGCAGGAGGACCCAGGGACACCGGTAAGGATAACAAGGTCCCCGATCCCCCTATTTCTCTGTCCTCTGATGTGCGATCACATCAGAGGACAGAGAATGACATCGCTTTTTTTTTTTTTTGCGGTCGCCGGTAAACAGTTAATTACTGGTGATCGCAAAACAGGGGTCGGTAAAAACCAACCCCGATCATGTTCTTTGGGGTCTCGGCTACCCCTGGCAGCCGAGACCCCAAAGATCTCCCAGGTGCCGGGCGGCGGGCGCACTGCGCATGCGCCTGCCATTTTTTTCCCGGAAAAAGATGGCGGCGCCCATCGGGAGCCACGAGGAGCACCGGGGGAGATAGGTAAGTATCGGGGGCGATCTGGGACCCCATTTCTCTGTCCTCCGATGTGCGATCACATTGGAGGACAGAGAAATTAAATGGCAAATCCCTTTTTTTTTGTTGCGACCGCCGGTAAACTGTTAATTACCGGCGGTTGCAACTCGGGGGTCGGTAAAAACCCCCCGAATCATGTTCTCTGGGGTCTCGGCTACCCCCAGCAACCGAGACCCCAGAGAAAATCCGACTCTGGGGGGCGCTATTCACTTTTTCCACAGCGCCGTTAATTAACGGCGCTGTGGTTTAAGTACCCTTAGCGGCCGCCGTTAAAAGGCATATTGGCGGTCGTTAAGGGGTTAAGGCACAGTTTTACTTTTATTATGTATAGTATTATCTTTTATGACACAGTATCCTTTAGCTTGTTATAGTGTTCTTTCTTGTTATGTATAGCTTTGTCTCTTAGTACGTAGTGTACGCTTTTTGTTATGAATAGTCAAATATTACATTGTAATGCAAAGATTCATCTCCTGTTACATTTTGTCCTTTTTTGCTACCCATTAGTTTCCTCTCTAGTTCTGTATAGCACCTGTGGTGTGACTGGTGGTCGCGTGATTAATAGGAGGTATGTGTTCCAGGGATGGATGTTCCCTGCGATGCAACCCGGAGTATTTTATCTTTAGTGCACATGAGCACTGAAGATGTCGTTTAGTGCACCTGGGTCCGTGTTGTGGGTAGCTATGAGAAATGGGAGGGTCTGGCTACCCATATACCTCATCTCTGAGTGGGAGTGCTCACTGTACCCATTTTCCCTGCAGGAGATTGAGGACCTGTAGTGATGTCATGATCATGTGACCAGTGAATGTGATGGTACCTCACCTGTGGGTGTGGTTACAGGCTACCTAATGGAGGTGCATTTGGCACATGTGAGTGTTTGTTTGGGAGTCTGTCAGCATGGACAGATTCCCATGTGTCTCGGCTGGACACTACAGAGTGATCTCTGTGTTGGATGGTTCCAAGTGGGGATGGAAGTCCTGAAGAGCACACAGAGGGACCGTGTTTAGGCTATAGAGCCTGTGTGCTGGACATGGCACAGCCTGTGTGCCCACAGACCTGAAAGAGTGGAACTCTACTACGGACATTGAGGATTTGTCTGTCTGATGTAAGACTGTTTGCCTTTTGTTCTTGTTTTTATGGTTTATGGAGAAAATAAACCACATAGACTATTTTAACCCCTTAGTGACCGAGACAATTTTTCCCTTATTGACCAAGCCAATTTTTAAAATTCTGACCACTGTCACTTTATTATGAGGTAATAACTCTGGAACGCTTCAACGGACCCCACTGATTCTGAGACGGTTTTAGTGAGACATATTGTACTTCATGATAGTGGTAAAATATATTTGTTATGACTTGCGTTTATTTGTGAAAAAAATGGAAATTTGGCAAAAACCTTGAATATTTTGCAATTTTCCAACTTTGAATTTTTAAACCCTTAAATCAAAGAGATATGTTACAGAAAATACCAAAAATTGACACCATTCTAAAAACTGCACCACTCAAGGTGCTTAAAACACTTTTAAGAAGTTTACTTCACAGGAATTTTTGGAATGTGGTAAAAAATGAACATTTAACTTTTTTCACAAAAAAATTACTTCAGATACCTTTGTCAAAATAAAAAAAATTGTAACAAGAAAAAATGAACCCCAAAATTTGTTGTGTAATTTCTCCTGAGATAGCTGATACCCCATATGAGGGAGAAAACTATTGTTTGGGCGCATGTCAGAGCTCAGAAGGGAAGGAGCGCCATTTGACTTTTTTAATGTAAAATTTGCTGGAACAATTGTCAGACACCATGTCCCATTTTGAGAGCCCCTGATGAGCCTAAACAATGGAAACCTCCCACAAATTACCCCATTTTGCTTCACAGGTGCTTCACAGAAGTTTATAACTTTGAGCCCTGAAAATATTTATTATTTGTTATTTTAGCCCCATATTTTGCATTTTCATAAGGGGTACAGGAGAAATTGAACCATCCAATGTGTTGTGCAATTTCTCCTGAGTACACCGATACCCCATATGTGGGGGAATACTACTTTTGAGGCACAGTGCAAAACTCACAAGGGAAGAGGCACCATATTGAAGTTCTGATTTTGCTGTAATGGTTTGAGGGTGCCATGTCTCATTGGCAGAGTCCCAGAGGTGCTAGAACAATAGAAACCCCCTATATGTGGACACATTTTACAAACTACATTCCCCAATTAATTAATCTAGGGGTTCAGTGAGCATATTGACACCACATGTGTTTCACAGAATTTTATACCATTGAGCGGTGAAGAAAGCATAAATTACATTGTTACCACTAAAATGTTGTATTAGCCCCAAATTTTTAAATTTTTCTAAGGGCTAATATGATTTTTTTTCTACAACAAACTGGGGTCCATTTTTTCCTGAGTGCGCTAATACCCTGCATGTAATCAGGAAATATTTTTCAGGCACAGTGCAAAACTCAGAAGGCAAGAAGCGCCAGATTTCACTGTTATGGTTTGCAGGTGCCATGACCCACTGGGAGAGCCTATGAGGTGCCAACACAGAACCCCCCATAAGTGACCCTATTTTACAAACTACACCTCTCAAATGAATTCATATAGGGGTGCAGTGATCATATTGACACCACGGGCACTCCGCCTCTTAGCCGCAGGTGTTTTAATTGCAACAGGTCCATTACCCCTCCACAGAGAGAGAGAATTTTAGTCTAAGAAGAGGTTTCACAGGTACCCATTCAGATGAAGACGTTTATTCTCAGCGAGGAAAGGAAAGTGTAGGACCTGGTATACGAGAGATGCTTTAATGTGGCTACCAGGTACACATAAATTGGCCAACTTATGCGCTAAACGCTCTCATTTTTTTATATTTCTAGTGCAGTAATGCAGTTCAATTTTCATGTTTGCATGTTTTAGAGCCGCAGTGTGCTGCCTTATTTAATTGACTGTATATGAGTTGGTGACTCTAGGTTCAGCACCTGTTCACACTTAGTCTATGTTTGGATGTGACGGTCAGTTTTTTTTAAAATTTGTATTCATTTGCCTTCTGACTGAGCACTCCGTCTCTTTGCCGCAGGTGTTTTAATCGCAACAGGTCCATTACCCCTCCACAGAGAGAGAGAATTTTAGTCTAAGAAGAGGTTTCACTGGTACCCATTCAGATGGAGACGTTTATTCTCAGTGAGGAAAGGAAAGTGTAGGACCTGGTATACGTCGGGCAACACGGTGGCTTAGGCTACGTTCACATCAGCGCCTTTGGGCGCAGCGTCGTCGACGCAACCCAAAATGCATGTCAAACCGCATACACAACGCAGCGTTTTTTGACGCATGCGGTCAACGCAGAACAACCCAATAAAAATTAAATAAACCACCATAAATTTCAAGAAAAAAAAAAAGTCACACACATAAAAAAACAAAAACAAACAACAAACATTGCAAATAATAAAAAAAAATGGGCAGAGAAATTATATACTTACATCTCTTGAAGGCAGAGCTGTGTCTCGTGTACTCTGTTTCCAGACGTGCAGGCAAGTGAAATACAATGCAATCACCCTTTTTTTTATATCTATGGGGTGGTCTTGTCACTGTCTAGACACTTCATCACTTGTTTTTTACTCAAAAGGCGCATGTGTCGAACAACGCGGGTCAACGCAGGCACCTGCGCCCTATGCGTTGTACATAGACAGTAATGTGGTTTTTTGGCTCATTTACAACGCAAGTGCGTTGCATGCGTTGTTTACTGGAAATTTGGCGCAGGAAAAATGCAACATGTAGCGTCGGCCGCGCCCTGTCTGGTGCGTCCAAGTGACGCATGCGTCGTACAACGCTTGACAACGCATACCGGCGCATGTCCATGCGCCCCCCATGTTAAAGATAGGGGCGCATGACGCATGCGTCGGTATCCGTCGACGACGCTGCGCCCAAAGACGCTAATGTGAACGTAGCTTTAGTGGTTAGAAGCACTGCAGCCTTGCAGCGCTGGAGTCCTGGGTTCAAATCCCACCAAGGACGACATCTGCAAAGAGTTTGTATGTTCTCTCCGTGTTTGCGTGGTTTTCCTCCGGCACTCCGGTTTCCTCCCACATTCCAAAGACATACTGATAGGGAATTTGGATTGTGAGCCCCATTGGGGACAGCGATGATAATGTCTGTAAAGCGCTGCGGAATATGTTAGTGCTATATAAAAATAAAGATTATTATTATACGAGAGATGCCCTAATGTGGCTACCAGGTACACATAAATTGGCCAACTTATGCGCTAAACACTCTCATTTTTTCATATTTCTAGTGCAGTAATGCAGTTCAATTTTTATGTTTCATGTTTGCATGTTTTAGCGCTGCAGTGTGCTGCCTTATTTATTTGACACCACGGGTGTGTCACAGAATTTTATACCATTGGGGAGTGAAGAAAAAATAACTACCGGTACATTTTTACAACTCAAATTTTGTTTTAGCCCCAGATTTCACATTATCCCACAAGAAGTGGGTAAAAATGGCACCAAAATTTGTCCCACAATTTCTACTGAACGCGACAATACCCCATATGTGGCTGTACAGTATTACTTAGCCATACGGAGAGACTCGGGAGGAATGGAGCGCAATTTGCCTCCTGGAGCGCAATTGTTCCTAGAACAGTTTGCAGACTCCATATACAGAACTCCTAATCGCTAGAAGAGCAGAATCCCCCTCAAGTGACCCCATTTTGAAATTATACCTCTTGTGGAATTTATCTACAGGTATATTGACAATTTAGACTCCATGTATATTTTCCAGAAACAAGCAGCAATGAATGTAGCCAAGTGAAAATTGCAAACTGCCATTGTAGTGACCAGTACACTATAGTGACCAGTATGTTGCAGTCACCAGTACATGCCCAGCCTGTGCTTCTGGAGGAATGCACCCGTAAGTTAGGCGGGCTCTCTTCGCTTCAGAAATGCCAAACATGGACGTCATATGTGGTTTAGGTACACTGTGGGGCTCAGAAGGGAAGGGGTATTTGGATTTTGGAGCATAGAATTTGCTGAATTTCTTTTGGCGGGTGAGGAGAAATTTAGCTTTTTCAGAGCCTTTGTGCTACCAGTAGTGTTGAGCATTCCGATACCGCTAGTATCGGGTATCGGCCGATATTCGCGGTATCGGAATTCGGATACCGAGTTCCAATACTTTCAGTATATCGGATACCAGAATCAGAAGTTCCCATAATTCAAAGAGCCAGAATTCAGCCAGTGAGGAATCATTAGAAGTGTGGGCACATCCTGTTCTGCATGGTGGGCATGTAACTACTGGCATGGCTGTGATTGGCTGCTGAAATTGTCATGATGCACTATAAAAGTTGCCGCAGCCATTTTGAGTTCACTCTGCTGTGAATTCAGTTAGGCACAGGACGCTGTGTTCTGACTGAGGGCCAGTTTTGAGATAGCGATTTGCTTCATTGTGCTTTACCCAGGCTAATTTAGCAACCGCTGTGTGAGAACCTTGTTTTTGCCTTGCAGTGCTGTTTACAGCTGTCTGCAAGGTCTGTGTGTGAGTGCAGCTCACTCTGTAGTCTGGTCTGCAGCCACCGCTGGTTGTAGTCAGCTCAGGGTGCGTCACTGCCTCATACTGTTCCATCGTCCTTTTCTCAGTTAGTGCTGCCTGCTGCACATTTTCTCTGATTTATCCTATTAGTGGGTTTCCATCCGTATCCTGCTACATTGTGGAAAAACACTACAGTATATAGGATTACATAGAGGAGCTTTTTTTTCTGCTGAGGATGATGAAGAAGAAAGTGTGGGAGAAGTTAAAAAGAAGGTGAAGAGCATGGAAGTAGTGAAACATCAATATCTGACAAAATATAAACAATCTTAACATAGTCAATATCTTTGTAACTCCGAACGTCTTAAAAAGAAAATTAATTCCTGCTATTCCATTTGATTGGCATAAACCTCTATGCCCCAATACATCCTACATTATTTTTAGTTGTTTTCCTTCATGTAGAATTAACCTACAAGGAAAGAAAGGGTTTATTTTAATTCCGATATTTTGGTCCCATTGACTTGCATTGGTATCGGTTATCGGTATCAGCGATATCTGATATTTTTTGAATATCGGCCGATCCAATCCGATACCAATACTTCTGGATATCGGAAGGAATCGCTCAACACTATCTACCAGTAACCTGGAAACCCCCTATATTTCTGTTAACAGATGACAGGCCTGAGTGAGGGCTTGCTTTATTTGTGGATTGAATTGAAGCTTTTATTGGGAACATTTTACATAACGTCTGGGATCACATTTTCCGGCGCTCTACGCTAAGCACTTACTGTGGGGTTTTCATCTAAATCTCTGAGTGACCTGATTCAGATGAAACCCCCGAGGGATCCATTCACTATAATGAGGCAGCAGGGTAATTCTGGACTCTGTATGGCCTCTGTTCAGCGGTGTCCTTCTTTTCAGAAGTGCACAAAACTGTGGCCAACGGCAATTTTATGCAATCCTAAATTGATGGACACCGCCAGATCACAGGTCCTATGGTGTCCACATTGCCTCCATCTGCCTCATTATAGGGAATATTCCTCTAGAGGTTCCATCTGAATCACGTGTTTCAGAGATTTACATGGAAACCCCAGTGCAAGCACTCAGCACAGAGTGCAGGATAAATGTGCACCGAGCCTTACTGCGATCTTTGGGAGACAGAATGAAAAAGTCAACAGCAGGTGAAGAATTGGTTTTATTTATTTTTTACTCCATTCCTCATGCGGTACAAGTGACAAAGTGACTTTATTATCCGGGTTGGTGTGATTACAGCGATACCAGATTTATATCGTGTCTTTATGTTTGGCTGCTGTCATACACTGAAAGACGCTTTTTATTGCAAAAAAATAGTTTTTGCATCACCACATTTTGAGAGCTATAATTTTTCCATATTTTGGCCCACAGAGTCAATAGGGCTTGTTTTTGTGGGAGGAGTTGACATTTTTATTGGTACCATTTTAGGGTACATGACATTTTTTGATCGCTTTGTATTCAGATTTCTGGGAGGCAGGATGAGCAAAAAGCAACAATTCAGGAATTTTTTTGGGGGGTGGTTTATGCCGTTCCGTGTGTGGTAAAATTGATAAGGCAGTTTTACTCTTCGGGTAAGTACGATTACAGCGATACCTTATTTAATTTTTTTTATATGTTTTGGCACTTTTACACAAGAAAAACTATTTTATAGAAAAAATAATTATTTTTGCATCGCTTTATTCTGAAAGCTATAACTTTTTTATTTTTCCGTTGATGGAGCTGTAGGGTGGCTTGGTTTTTTTGGGACAAGATGACATTTTCAGTGGTACCATGTTTATTTATAGCCGTCTTTTTTATTGTGTTTTATTCTACTCTTTGTTCGGCAGTATAGTGAGAAAGCATTGTTTTTTCCCTTGCTTTTTACTTATTTTTTATGGTGTTCACTAAAGGGGTTAACTAGTGGGACAGTTTTATAGGTCAGGTTGTTGTGGATGCGGCAATACCAAATATGTGTACTTTTATTGTTTATATTATTTTTTCATGCAAATATTTATTTATGGATACAATGTCTTTTGATTTTTTAATTATTATTTTAGATTTAAAAAAAATATTTTTACAATAAATAAAAAAAATGTTTTTACTTTTTGTAACTACTTTACTTTGTCCCACTATGGGACTATCATTTTTTGCAGGCTGGTTGTTTGTACAGCATGGGGATGCAGCAGCATTCCTGTCTTGTACAAACTGTCAGCTCTGCACTGACAGAGAAAGTTGCTCATCATGGACTGCACATGATCAAGCAACTTTCCTAGCTCTGGTGACTCGGATGTCGTCACGATGACATTGGGTCACCATGGCAACGATGGGGACCCCATGTCACACTGCGGGGTCTCCAATCCAAGGGCAGAGGGTCTGTCATTCCTGTGCCTGCTCCTGGAATGCTGTGATCACGTTCAATCGCAGTATTTAAGGGGTTAAAGTGCCGGGAGTGGTGCTTGACTGCTCCTGGCACTTAGTGCCGGGTGTCAGCTGTCAGAATGAGCTAAGAACTGGCGGCGATGGCCCGTACACAGTGCACGAATAGTGCTTTTAGTGGAGTTGGATGATACACCAAACCTCATACTGTATAAATCCAACCATACATATGTTGCCTAGTTACTAGATTATCCTTACAAGTGCTGATTTTTAATTTTGTTATGGTATATATGATAACGTCCGTGTGTGGTTCAACCATTACTCCCCAGCAAAATGCCCGCTATCTTGGTGTTACTCTTGATTCAGATCTTTCCTTCACTCCTACATCCAATCACTCACCTACACCTCAAATATATTTGTAGAATGCGACCTTTTGTTACCTTTGACTTGAACAAAAACTCTTACAGTAACTCTTATCCATTCTCGTCTGGACTATTGCAACTCTCTACTGATCTGTCTATCACTAAACTCTCCCTTCTCCAATCCATCCTGAATGCAGCAGCCAGGATAACATTCCTCACCAACCGTTACATCAATGCCTCTGCCCTGTGCCAGTCACTACACTGGCTGCCCATCCACTACAAAGTTCAATATAAACTTATCTCTCTCACCCACAATGTGCTCCACGGTTCAGCACCACCCTACATCTCCTCCCTCATCTCAATCTATGTACTACCCTACCCGTGCCCTCCGTTCTGCTAATGACCTAAGGCTAACATCTTCAATAATCAGAACCTCCCACTCAAAGCTTATCATGTGCTGCTCCAATTCTTTGGAATGCACTACCCAGGACAATTCAATTAATCCCCAATATCCACAATTTTAAGAGTGTCCTAAAAACGCATTTGTTTAGACTGGCCTATCATCTCACTAAACTGTGTGCAGAATTATTAGGCAAGTTGTATTTTTAGGCAAGAGTCACTCTTATTTCATCAGTCCATAAAACCTTTGAAAAGTCAGTCTTAAGATATTTCTTGGCCCAGTCTTGACTTTTTATCTTATGTTTCTTGTTCAAAGGTGGTCGTTTTTCAGCCTTCCTTACCTTGGCCATGTCTCTGAGTATTGCACACCTTGTGCTTTTTGTTACTCCAGTAACGTTGCAGCTCTGAAATATTGCAAAACTGGTGGCAAATGGCATCTTGGCAGCTTCACACTTGATTTTCCTCAATTCATGGGCAGTTATTTTGCGCCTTTTTTGCCCAACACGCTTCTCGAGACCCTGTTGGCTATTTGCCATGAAACGCTTGATTGTTCGGTGATCACGCTTCAAAAATTTGGCAATTTCAAGACTGCTGCATCCCTCTGCAAGACATCTCACAATTTTGGACTTTTCAGAGCTCGTCAAATCTCTCTTCTGACCCATTTTGCCAAAGGAAGGAAGTTGCCTAATAGTTGCCTAATAATTAAGCACACCTTATATAGGGTTTTGATGTAATTAGACAACACCCCTCCTCATTACAGAGATGCACATCACCTGATTTACTTAATTGGTAGCTGACTCTCAAGTCTGAACAGCTTGGAATAGAACAACATGTATAAAAAGTATCATGTGGTCAAAATACAACTTGCCTAATAATTCTGCACACAGTGTACATCTAACTATTCCTGTTTTGACCACACAGAATTTTCTTCCAAATCAGGACCTGCTTGGCATCTGCTCACACACCCTCCACTAATTTATTAGCTCTTTGTGTCAGTACCATACAATACAAGCATTTTTTACCATTCTCCTTTTGTGTCTCTCCTATTTCTTCATAGATTGTTAGCTTGTGAGCAGGGCTCTCACTCCTCATTGTATCTGTATATTTTTTGTGTTATTCTGTTATGTCTTTATTGTCTGTGCATGTCCCCTCTAAATTCTAAAGAGCTGGGGAATATTTTGGTGCTATAGAAATAATAATTATTATTATAACTTAGTGTTATCTACTTGCCCAGTTCCAGCAGTTGACTGTTGTTCAGGGCAATGTCCTCATCAGGTTACTCGGCAACTTTACCATTCCTTCACTTCTGTGTCCGCTCTCATTCTTAAACTTGGCTCTGCTGGTTTAGTCTATAGAGTTCTTGTTTTTGATGAATTGTGGTGTTGGATTGCTGTGGCAACCAGGGCTTACAGTTGTTCCCAGGCCTAGTGGCCTATGAAAGGGGACACACCCTACCATGACTTGCCTGGTGTTTGGGGCACATTCATTTACTGTTTCTTGGGGCTGTGTATATTACCAGTAATGTTTGATCCATATCCTGACCTCAACCTTGTTCCGGCCTACTGTTCCTTCTGTTTAGTTCTTTGATTTGCTTGTCTAGTTGTCTTACTGCTGGTACTGACTCCTGTTTTCCTCCTGATTTTATTCCTGTGTTACCTTCTATGGTGTCACATTCTGATTTGTATGCTGGCAATTAGCTGAGACTTTAGTCCTGAAAAGACTACAGGTTCATCTGTGCTATAGCTGCCCACCTGTGGCGGTTCTGGAGGTCTTTACATGGAAATCTGTAGATTTTAAAAACTTTTTCCTGCAAGGAAAAATTATCATGAATCCTCAGTATGCAGTATAACTTACTAATCACTGGGGATTGGACCACCAGCGATCTGGAGTAGAGGGTTCTACAGAGCCCTTTCTGAATTGAGCAGAGATCAAGTGATGGCACATTCCCTCCATTCTTTGTCTATTGGAGTGCCTAAAAAAGCCAAGTACAGTGCTTGTCTGTAACCCTAATCCAATAGGTAATAGTCTCCACTGTTTCTTCAATAAATAAAAGATATACAGTATTTTCAATTGTGGTTGAAATTTCTTTAAATGTTAACATCAGCTATGTTTCAGCATTAAAAAGTTCCAGCCACAATAAAGTTACAGTATATCATGAAATTAATCAGTGACTTGTAAAATGACTTAAAACAAATTGACCTTTATGGTTGAACTTTACTTTAGAATTGTTTTAGACTTTAAATTGCTCTTGAGCATTGTTCTACATTGTTCTGTAGAAAGCCGTTACCTCACATCTTCCATTAATACATTAAAGTCATTGTGTCAACTTCATAAACTGGTTAAAATTGCAAAAAACAAACAACTTAATAATGTACTTGTTACTAAATATCTTCTGTTTTCAAGAATGCAGGGGGGGGTTAACTGTATTGTTGCTGCTCATAGGCCAGTTTAGGTTAGCGGCCATCTCTGAAGTTTATCAGTGCTGGCTCCTAGAGAGGAAGCACAGTGCATGCGAGCTCTTTGCTATAACGTTTGCAAGTTTTGCTCTGAAGCAAGCTTTATGAATGCAGCATCAGAAAGGGCATAGTTCAGGCCATCGTCACAAGCATGTGTGTGTGGTGAGCCACTGGGAAGGCGACAGATGTTGCAGAAGGGCCAGCTGGGGCATGTAGTCCCACTGGCAGCAGATAATGATGTCACGGTAGCTGAAGTGGGTCGCTGGACCCCTCAACACTTCCTGGGTGTCCACAACTGTCAATAGCGGGAGGTGGCACTTGTGGATGGTATAGGACCTCCCAGGGGCACACCTGCAGTGGTCGAGTCTGGGTGCAGGTTTGGAGCACCCATGGTATTTGTGCAATCTGAAGCAGCCAGACATACAGGTGAACTTGTAAACATAATAATTTTACTGAAAGAGGTAATGGGGTACAGTCTCTCTCTTAAAGGCAAAGTTCACAGCATATATTGTGCATGTGGAAGTAATGATTTTCTCCTCATGAGACAAGCGAGGTTATGGCCTCTCAGGAGGGCTGGAGCAGAGTTCTCTTCACTTGCTGTTAGAGGAAATCTATGCACAGTTCAAGAAATATTACACTGATGGAGAGACCTTCATAGATTGGCTCTCTGTGGAAACCCAATAAAAAGTGGAAGTACTTATAGTTTTGAGCCTACATTTCCCTTTCGCAAGGGGTAGGCTAAACAAAATTGGTGGTAGCAGCCACGTGGGTCTGGTCCTGGCTAGAAGCAAACAGGAAAACCAGCATGCAGGAGAGCACACGTGCAGCTTTATCTCTCCTGACAGAATGAGGCTTCACTCCCTTGTGGAGATTATGTGGAGAAAGATGTTCCCCCAGTGTAGACTAGCATGGACAAAAACAATACTGGGAGCAGTAGTGTTTGCTTCCTCTCCCTTCCAATGCAGCTTGATCCATCCTGAACTGGTTTGTACCAGTGTTCAGGAAGTGTGTGAGCCCTGAGCTAGGAGGCTCCTCCCAGCCATTTCTTTGGCAGCTTGTTGTGAAGAGAATAATCAGTTAACTTTCATATACAGACATTGGCCAGTAGATGGCAGCAAAGCACAATTATGAATCGTCAGTATACAATGCAATTTGTTACATCTCCTAACTCTCAGTGCCCAAACTAATTTTGGCACACTGGAACCAGTCTACTGCCACACGACAACTGTCTCATTCAGCAGCTATAGAATGGGCTTCAGGATACCACACATGACACTGGTCCAAACTATGAATCAAGACCCCAGCAAGCAGAAGCCAGGATACAAAAAGGGGTGTGCTTATGAAGATTGATGAGAAAACTTTGAATTTGTGGGTCTTGTCGAGGTATACGTCTGAATCCCACGTGTTTGGACGTGTGCGCCAATGGAGTCATAAACTGTAATGGTGACGGCAGAGCGAACATGCTCTCTGACATGCACTATTTTCGAAAGTTCACACCTACAAGTGGCGAATAGTCAGATGCAGCCTTTAAAAAAATGAATGGGAGTGCTTCTTTAAATCTTTAAAAATATTTAATTAAAAATGATAAAGGAGAAAAGACAAGGTCCTAAAATTGTTTAATAGCTAAGATTTATGTTTAATCTCTGGGTTTTAATTTAACACTGCTTTTTAAATTGAAAAAACTACAGTGTAAAAAATCTGTCAAGTTTTAATATGCTGCGTAAGTACATAATCCAAACCATCAAATCTAAGAGAATAATCAGATCCTGTATGTTAAAGCAGATGGTTCATTAAAGTAAATGTGATTATCTTGTCAAAATTGAACCATTGGATCTGAGTATGAAATTTAATTCTAAGCTTACAAAATAAGCAAATAACATTAAAACTATTATGTGATCATCATATAGCATTGTTATAAAGACAATAAGTCATATCAGTACATATCAGACTGAACGGGGGGGGGGGGGGTGGATTATGATGAATGGTCAAGAAGTATGCATTTTCAAATATATTTAGAACTCATAAAATGTTGTTTTTGCAAAGTTTAGACCTCTGTATATAGAGGGGATTGTAAATATGGACTGACTACTGTATATTTGCCCGGTTATTAACTAAAAATATAAACTGGTATATAAACTGGTGTACATTCAGCATGTAAGCGCATGTTCACACTAGTCCCTAAACAGAAAAAAAAACAAAGCTAGGCTTTCACATTTTTTTTGATGAAAAAATGTTAAAGGGAACCTGTCACCCCCCCAGGGCCTATTAAGGTAAAAGAGCCACCTTCTGCAGCACTAAGGCTGCATTCTGTGAAGGTGGCTCTTATGTTTTTGCTCCATAATAACGCTGAAATAATGGGTTTTATAAATTGTGCGCCATACCTGTATTGAGTCCGGAGGGTACGTTTTTCCCCCTGACTCAGCCGCCTCACAGCCGTCCATCATCCCCTCAGTGCACTGGGTGCCACCTCCTCTGTGTTTCCTCACATCACCGGCACGTGTGCTGTGGTCTCAATTCTCGGGCACGCTGCGTGCTGCCCTGGAACTCACATCAGCTGATGTACTGATATCACGCCTGCGTGTAGCAGAGGCCTGAGATCCCTCCCCACAGTGTGTTATGATGTATTCACACTGCGGGGCTGGGAAACCGGCGCATGCACAATTAGTCTCTGCGGCTGTCCCCATCTCCGTCCGCCTCTTTCCTCCAGCTTTATACAACTTGTGTGCAGCGTCAGAGTGATCACAAGCTGCATTTCTGATGTAAAAAAAAACACTTGTACTTTTGCTGAGTTTAAGCATAGCCATGCTTCTTCCTGCCCTGGCTCATCCCAAGTTCTGCCCATTTTGATGGAGCAGCTTCAAACTGCCATTGCACAAAATTTTTCCATTTTTCAAAGCGTTTTATACAGTACCAAAATTCCTGAATTGCCTGCTTTGTCTTTTTGCGTTCTTCTTTGGCTACGTTCACATTTGCGTTGTGCGCCGCAGCGTCGGCGACGCAACGCACAACGCAAATGTAAATGCATGCACAACGCAGCGTTTTATGACGCATGCGTCCACTTTTGCATGGTTTTGGGCGCAGAAAAAACTGCAACTTGCTGCGTCCTCTGCGCCCTGACGCATGCACCACAGTGACGCATGCGTCACAAAACGCAAGTGCAACGCATGTCCATGCGCCCCCATGTTAAATATAGGGGTGCATGACGCATGCGGCGACGCTGCAGCGCCCGACGCTGCGGCGCAGAACGCAAATGTGAACGTAGCCTTAGAGGGTTCTCTTTCTTTAAGGTTGTTTTATATACTGAGTAATACACAGGTTCCTTAGCGAATGTATAATCAGTAAAAGGACATGATTTTAATTCAGGGTTTTGTATGTATTATTATATATATATCTTTTAAAATGTTTGGTATTGTCCTTATTATATTTTTTGTTAGAGTGGCTTCTAGAGCAGACACAATAAGCCACCTAATTTTCTTTTCTGCAGCTCGCCTGTCAGTTTTGCTGTATAGGCTGGAAGTAATAAAATATATGAGGAATAGTTAAGTAGTAACTTTTAATACATTATCATGCTCATTTCATAGGTCTGCACAGACTGACTAAGCAAGATCAGTTTGCAATTTGCTTAAAAATACAAATAAAACATTTCTATTTGCTGATTGATTTCAAATGAGTTTAATTTTACAGCTGGTGAAGATGTGGCATTGCAATAAGGATAACAAGTAAGCACATTTTTCAATGATACCCCCTTACTTGCTGTAATTTTTGGTTAAGCAATATTCCTCTTGCTTCACATTTAAAGGGAAATTTGTCAGTAGAATCAACCGGCCTAGTCATTTAAATGGCTATGTAGGTAACAGAAAGTTGAATAAACATATAACTTGATATCTGCGATCCAATGTTTTATTACAGAGTAATCCACTTTCTTTTATATGTAATGAGATGTTAAGATCTATGAGCTGCAGATTGATCTCCCCGAGAACCTGCCTCCAGATTTTATATTAAATGAAAGGTGACATTACCAGTGTCAGACATGTAATGACTGACAGTATGCTTGACATGTCTCACCCGAGTAATACCCCCCTTTCATTTAAAATAAGCTCTTGAGGCAGAGAGCCTGTTAGTCAGGCAGGAAGAGGTGGCTCTGAGAGTGGAATAGAGCTGTAGTGACAGAGGTTTCAGATCTACAAATAATTCTTCAGCTTCAATTGCATAGCAATTCATTTCTCAGTAAGGGAGGAAAGGACTGGCCATGTAAAGGTATTGTTGGACTTGTCTTTGAAATATCTACATTCAAATATAGATAGTTTGAAATCCCCCAACAGACCTCCTCTGCTCACAAATCCTTTCCAGCATATGCAGCGTAGAGTTCCAGCGCATGGGGACATCACACACCAGTCGGTGAGCTGGAAGCTGCAAACGCTGCTGAAGCAAGGCAAGAGCGGCTGAAGCTGTAGCTGACTTTCTAAAAAGGGCAGACAGACGGCGTACTTTCACTAGCAGCTCCGGGTAGCTTTTCAGATAACATTGAACCACGAGGTTAATTACATGGGCCAAGCAAGGTATGTGTGTGACCTCACCTTGCCTCAGAGCCGCCACCAGGTTCCAGCCATTGTCACACACGACCTGTAATAATTATAGGGGATAACTCTGGAGAGTCTTTGCATGGAACAAGACAACTACAGGACACAGTTTTATAAGTGGTAAAGTCTATATTATCACACGGTGATTCAAACAGGTGCTGAGAGAAACTCAAGTCCACAACACTTGGAGTAAATATTAAATGCAGCTTAGCAGTCTATAGGAAACTTCAGAGGAAAATGCAATCACGCAGAAAGTCTATGAAGCACAATTATTCTTGAGGATACTTGAAATGAATAAGTCCTTGTTTTAGTCCAAACACAGATAGATATGCTTATAAGGCAGTTCAAATAATATCTTAGCTCAACCAGGGAAGCCTGGGTAATAGTCTCAGGTTTTTGCAGAGCAGCAACAGCTTACATGTCCAGCAAATGCAGATGGAAGTAAACACGAGCAGCAGATGAAGGAGGATTACTGGAAACTGGTATATGCAGCAGGAACTCAGAGCAGAGTAGCAGGATCACTACACAGGTTCACAGGAGCAGGTATATAGCCAGGGAGTCATCAGAGTCAGGAGCTGGATGCAAGGCAGAATACTCTAGCACAGGCTGAAGGCTGGGGTGGAGTTTTATAGCAGGAAGACACAGTGCAAATGAGACCAAAGACGCCATCTTGGAAAAGGGCAATAATGCACAAAAGGTAATAAAAAATGTTCAGAGTCCTGACACAACCATGCCTGGCTGTAGGTTCAGCGGCGTCATCCAAATATCTGACTGCTCTTTCAGCGCTGTCCACAACTCTTCAGCATTGTGCGGTTTGTCACCTATGCAGATCAGCTTCAGCACAGCCTGTTGCCGCTTGGCTGAGGCAGTGCTGCAGTGCTTCCAGCTTCTCACTGATGTGTTGATTTCAGAGATGAAGGTTGAAGAGGAGGAGGAGGTTCAGGAGCTGTAGACTGTGGGGGCAACCATGATTGATGTAGGGCCCGCAATCCTCGGCATGGGGGGAATGTGTGCCATTCCAAGGTCCCACTGGGTCCTGGCTTCCACTATGTTAACCCAGTGTGCTGTCAGTGAGATGTACTGTCCCTGTCAACAAGCACTTGTCCACGTGTCCGTGGTTAGGTGCACTTTCCCAGTAACAGCATTGTTGAGGGCATGGGTAATGTTATGTGACACATGCTGGTGTAATGCCGCTACGGCATACCGGGAGAAATAGTGGCGACTGGGGACCGAGTACCTTGGGACGGCCACCACCATCAGGTTGTGGAAAGCTTCCATCTCAGAGAGCCTAAAAGGCAACATTTTGAGCGCAAGCAGAAGATAAATGTTAGAATTTAGGACTGTGGCCTGTGGGGCATTGGCTGGGTATTTCCGCTTGCGTTCCAATGACAGGGGTATAGACAACTGAAGGCTGTGCTTGGACAAGGATGCAGATGGGCTTAATGATGGTGCTGCTTGACTGTGGGCAACAACAGGTGCAGGGCTAGAGGCATCTTTACATGCAAGGTGGACTGGGGATTGGCTTCTATGCAAAACAGTGAATAAGCAGTGGTGTCCCCTGCAGTGTTCCTGGAGCTTGGGGTTCGGCCCACACAGTCAGGTGCTTTGCTTCCATGTGCCTGATAATGCTGGTGGTGGTCAGGCTGGTAGTTTTGCTACCCCTGCTGATGTGGGCATGGCAGGTGCTGCAAATGGCCTGTTTTGGGATTATCGGCAGAGTCTTTAAAAAATAACCAGATCAGAACAGTTGGAATGGCAACTTTCCTCATGTTGGTGTTACGGGGAACAGATGCACGCCTTCTGTCTGTGGCCACCACACTGCTTCTTCCTCCCTGTTGAGGTGATATGCCTCCTTCCCCATGTGTCCTGCTGTCCTCACTCTGCATGTCCCCATGCCAGGTTGGGTCAGTCATTATGTCATCCATCACCTTGTCTTCCACATCCGCACCCTGCTCCTCCTCCTGACTTTCTGGCAATTGTGTCTCATCATCGTCCACCTCTAGTGACACTTTCCCACCATCGCCTTCATGTGACTGTGGCTGGTCAAAGCTTTGGGCATCGCTACATGCGATCTCATCTGGCCCCACTTCAAGTTGACCGGCCGAGAGTCCGAAATCTTGAAAGGGAAAACTGAACAGCTCTTCGGAGTGTCAAAGTGTGGGATTAGTTGTCTCAGGGCACTTGGCATGGTGGGAGGAAAGAGGATCAGGGTGAGGAATATCCGGTCCACACTCACGGCTACTCAGACTTGACCGTGTGGAAGACATGGTGGTGGTGGTGGTGGCTAAGTTACTGGAAGCATTATCCGCTATCCAACCAACAACCATTTCACACTGCTCTGGCTTCAATAGTGGTGTACTGCGATCCCCTAGAAACTGGGACAGGAAGGTTGAGCGAGATGATGTGGGTCTTTGTTGTGGCAAGCTTTCAGCTTGGTCACGGCCTTGTCCTCTGCATGCACCATCAGCATCACGTTCACTTCCCCATCCCTTGCCCCTTGACTTGCCCATTTTAAATGGAGTACTGAACTATTTCAAAAGCTCAACTTAAATGTATTTATTTGGAAATTATAAATAGTATTATTTATATTATTAAATTATATCTGATCAGTATGCCTTCAAAGCTACGATTTTTCCACCACAGACACAACTGGCCCCAGACACAGATAACAGATTTTTTCCTTTGTATGTGAAATTTGGCAAAAAATTAAAAATGAGTACAACAAGGCTAGCAGACAGAACTATGAAACTTATGCCTGCGAAGCTACGATTTTTCCACCAGATACAACAGGCGTCAGCGTGACATAACAGACTGTATTACATTTTTGGGGGGTTTTGGAGAATGTTTTAAATAAAAAAAAGAGTGGAACAAGGCTAGCAGACAGAACTATGAAACTTATGCCTGCGATGCTACGATATTTACATCACAGATATAACAGGCCTCAGCCTGACATAACAGACTGCATTACATTTTTTTGGGGGGGGTTGAAGAACGTTTTAAATAAAAAAAAGAGTGGAACAAGGCTAGCAGACAGAACTATGAAACTTATGCCTGCGATGCTATGATTTTTACATCACAGATACAACAGGCCTCAGCCTCGCATAACAGACTGTATAAAAATTTTTGGGGGTTTTGGAGTATTTAAAAAAAAAAAAAAAAAAGAGTGGAACAAGGCTACCACACAGAACTATGCTATGTATGCCTGCGGAAATACTATTTTTCAAAAACAGATACACCAGGACTCAGCCTGACTTAACAGACTGCATGAATATATTTTTTGCTTTTTGGTGAATTTAACAAAAAAAAAAAAATTTGAACAAGGATAGCACACAGAACTATGCTACGTATGCCTGCGGAAATAAGATTTTTCAAAAGCAGAAACATCAGCCCTCAGCCTGACATAACAGACTGTATTAATTTTTTTTTTTTGCTTTTGGGTGAATTTATAAAAAAAAATAATAAAAGTAGAACAAGGCTAGCACACAGAGCTATGCTACGTATGCCTGCAAAACTATGATTTTTAAACAGATACACCAGGCCTCAGTCAGACATAACAGACTGTATAAATTTTGGGTTTTTTTTTGGTGAATTTAAAAAAAAAAAAAAAAGAAAACTGCAGCTAGGTATATAGTAAATAAACAGCAGCAGCAGACAGTTATGGAGGTTTGGGAGGGATGCAGTGGGAGCTATGTACGCACATACAGTGCCTGCAGGCCTTGCACTGATGTGGATATGCTGTGCCCTACCTACCTAGCGCTGCAATATCGGGACCCACGAATTAGCCCTAAAAAGGACTGTTGGTTTCTCAGGAGTTGTGGACTGAACAGTTGCAGACCTACACTAACTATTAAAAGCACAATTCTGACCCTATCTGTGCAGCAGCTCTCCCTACACTCACTGAATCCGGAGCTGAAAGTGACGAGCAGGGCGGCGCTAGGTCTCTTATACTCATGATGATGCTGTGCGGCCAAGCCAATCACTGCATGACCACAACAAAGATGGCTGCGGCATTTCATGGCCTGGCAGACAATCCCTGCAGCGTGGTTGGGTCTCTAAAGTCCGCCAAAAATGCTGGGTGGAGACACCAGTTCCCGCCGAGTTATCCCAGAAATGCTCGGTGCTCGTAGAGTATGACAAGTACCGTGATACTCGGGCGAGCAACGAGTAGTGGTGAGTGCGTTCGCTCATCACTATGCCAGACAAAGTATAGAATGAACTTCAATCCAATATTGCAGCCAGCATGCAGCCAGCGGGTAAGGAAAGGGTGAATCAAACACCCGAAAACCCCGCCCATATGACTGAAAATTGTTCCCTCCAAATTCAGGTGACAGAGTCCCTTTAATATTTGGTACACACCCTTTGGAATAAATAACCACACTCAAACACTTCCTATAACCATCAACAATCTTCTTACAACACTCCAATGGAATTTTGGACCACTCTTCTTTTGCAAACTGCTCCAGGTCCCTCATATTTGAAGGGCGCCTTCTCCCAACAGCAATTTTAAGATCTCTCCACAGGTGTTCGATGGGATTTAGATCCGGATTCATTGCTAGCCAATTCAGAACTCTCCAATGCTTTGTTACCATTCATTTCTGGGTGTTTCTTGAAGTATGTTTGGGATCTTTGTCCTGCTGGAAGACCCATGACCCAAAACACAAACCCAGCTTTCTGACACTGAGCACTACATCTTCAGATACATTTTTAGATTTCATGATGCCTTTCACACAGTCAAGGCACCCAGTGCCAGAGACAGCAAAACAACCCCAACACATCTTTAAACTTCCACCATATCTGACTGTAGGTTATGTGTTCATTTCTTTTCAGGCCTCATTCCATTTTCAGTAAACAGTTGAATGATGTGCTCTACCAAAGAGCTGTATCTTGGTCTTATCTGTCCACAAGACACTTTCCCAGTAGGATTTTGGCTTACTCATGTACATTTTGACAACTTGCAGTCTAGCTTTTTTATGTCTGTGTCAGCAGTGGGGTCCTCCTGGTTCTCCTGCCATAGCGTTTCATTTAATTCAAATGTCGACGGATAGTTCAGGCTGACACTGATGCACCCTGAGCCTGCAGGACTGCTTGAAACTTGATTGGGGCTGCTTATGCACTATCCGTACTATCCTGTGTTGCAACCTTTCATCAATTTTTCTCTGCCGTCCACATCCAAGGAGATTATATACAGTGCCATGGGATGGAAACTTCTTGATTATGTTGTGACCATGGACAAAGGAACATCAAGATCTGTGGAAATGGACTTGTAACTCTGAGATTGTTGATATTGTTCAACAATTTTGGTTCTCAAGTCCTCAAACAATTCTCTTCACCTGTTTCGGTTCTCCATGCTTAGTGTGGCACGCACAGACACACAATGCAAAGATTGAGCCAACTTCCCCCCTTTTAATATCGTTTCAGGTGTGATTTTCATATTGCCCACACCTGTTACTTGTCATAGGTAAGTTTGAACAAGCATCACATGCTTAAAACACAGTTGTTTACTCACAATTTTGGAAAGGAGACCAATATTTTTTCTGCCCATTTTGGGGGATTTTTGTGAAATTATGTCCAATTTGACTACTTTCTCTGGGTTTTTATTGCGTTGTTCCAATACACAAAAAGGACATAAATATGTATATAATTATCCATGGGTAATTGCAATAATTTTCTGTGAGAAATATTTCATTTTCTTGAACAATTTCAATGGTGTCAACAGTTTCGGCCATGACTGTATTCTTTTATCCAAATATGTTAAATTATTTTTGTTTTGACCTAGGCAGAATAACACTGTGGAAAGCCTTTTTAATAGTGATGAGCGCTCGTTGCTCGGGTTTTCACGAACATGCTCGGGTGACCTCCGAGAATTTGTTATTGCTCGAAGATACAGATATTCAGCCTATCTGGAAGCCGTAAATCATGCAACTGAGGCGATGAAAACTATATCTCCGAGCAATAACAAATACTCGGAGGTCACCCGAGCGTGCTCGGGAAAACCCGAGCAACGAGTATACTCGCTCATCACTACTTTTTAACAATGATGCTTATTTATTTATGTGCATATCTGTACAGTGGAAGTAACATGCACATCATCAATTTCCTAATTAACCATGGCTCGAATGTGAATATTTGTGACAAAAATGGGAACAGGTAAGAATTAGACTAGGCTCACTTTTGTATGTCTGCAGACATACCACCCATGAATCAGACGTATAAATGAAAAATGTTTGTAACCGTTTCTCATACATCAAACTATGTCTCTTTGAATTTTGACATCTACATATTGTAAGATGGCTGTTGGACAGGTCTTGGAGGGGAGAGACGTATCATCGAGGTTTGTAGCCTCAGTGATGTAAACCCAGAAAGTAGGCTTCAGCACATATAGTGCTGAGAGAGTTAATAGGGCATGTCAGGGTTGTGGTGTAGTAAGGCAGATAAAAAGGAGATCTACTGTCTCATTCAGGTCTGTGAGTGGTGGTGAGCAGCCCTCCAATGTTGTTTGTCTTTGCTAAGGACTAAAGAGCTGGACACTAACCCAAGAAGGTGAACCCACACTACTCTATTGACTATTACTATGTTTTCACTTTGTGCTGAAAAAGGCTGTTTTTGTTTTATTATCCTAAGCACTTTATGGAGTTTTAAATATTTTCTGTCACCCCATGTGAGCGGTTTTAGGTAATATTCTGGGCATACAGGTTGTATATAGCTAAAACTAGTCATACCTATATGCCTCCTTGATGATTACTTGTTCATTAAAGTCAGGTGTGCAAGTTTTCTGAGAGCTGGAGAACACTGGGACAAGAAGTGAGTGACTCTTTGGCACCTGCACACAAGAGAACTGAAGTCACTACCCTGAGACAGATGTTACAGTGCACAGGAGAGACAGCAGGCAGAATGCACAGATGCAGGATTTCCGTCTGTGCATCTGACGTCAAAGGCAGGCATGGAAAAGGGGATGAGAAATCTAGTATAATGGGAGAGGAGGCCATCTTGTCTTCCAGGCAGCATATGCCCCATAGCCTGAAAGATCAAAACGAAAAGAGATGACTTTTAATGGACAAGGCATCATCACGGAGGCATACAGGTATGACTAGTTTCTGCTTTATACAACCTGTATGCCCATATTATTAACTAAAAATGCTCAAAATGGGGTAGCAGATACCCTTTAATAAACCAGCCTGGGCCTTTTTGCTGAAACCAGACTGCCTCAAAATGGAACTGAGTGAGTAGAAATCCTACAGCATATATCATCTACATCTAATTATTATTATTTTTTTAATCATACTCATGTAAGGGGTTAACTTTCTGCCTCATTTTGGTTTCAGGTCTGCTATTTCTCTGCGCTGCAAACTGCAGGCAGTGTCAGATATACTTCCTGCGTATGGCATGAGTAGCTAACTCTGGTGAAGCCCTGATTTGTCCTGCTGCGAATAGCTGACTTTGCCCATGTGTGTTCATTCATCTCTTCCCGCCCCGACTGTGTTATCGCTTCGTGTCTGGATTCCCCGGTACTCAACTCGGTTTTGGCTCTGACTTGACTCTGTCTCTTCCTTCTGGTATTTCTGCTTCGGACTGGTACTGACCTCTTGGCATTCCTCTGACTCCATGTGTGATTTTCCCCTTGGTACTACGCTACTCTCTGGTATCGATCTGGCTTGTTGACTATTCTGCTGCCACCTGGTGGTAGCCTCGCTGCAGTTGTGCTGGTCTGCTCTGAACAGGATTTCAGTCCTCTCTCCACTCTGCTGCCACCTAGTGGAGTTTGCATTTACCTGCAGAGCTGCAGCGTGATACTGCCATTTATGATATTTGGCCAGCCTACAAAAGCCTCAATCCTTCACCAACTTTGCAGAAAGTACAAGGATTGGACTGCAAAAGACCAGGGTAAAGGTATTTTTCTCTGATGAAGCCCCCTTCAGACAGTTTGAGACATCTCGAAGAATGATTGTCTAGAGAAAAAATGGTGAACGCCACCATGAGTCCAGTGTCATGCCAACAGTAAAGCACTCATAATTTTGATAAGAACGCTGCCAAGGATAAAGAATTGTATCTAAACATCCTCCAAGAGCAACTTCTAATGATCCAGGAGCAATTTGGTGATTAACAATGCTTTTTCCAGCATGATGGAGAATCATGTAACAAGGCAAAAGTAATCATTAAGTGACTCGGTGGACAAAACACTGAAATTTTGGTGCCATAATCAAGAAAGCCCCCAGATCTCAATCCCATTGAGAACTTGTTGCTAATCCTCAAAAACAGGCCTGAAAAACAAAACACAGAAATTGTGATAAACTCCAAGCACTGCTTACGAAAAAATGGGTTGCCATCAGTCAGGATTTGGTCGAGATGCTGATTTCCAGTGTGCCCAGATGAATTGCAGAAGTCTTGAAAAATAAAGGTCAACACTAACTATTGACTTTACTTTTTAAACCTGATTCATTTGGCAATAAAATTCTAAAACTTAGGAAATGCTTATTGTACTTCAGTAACCATTGAAACATCTGACTAAAAAAATTAAAAAAAACATTGACAAAGCAAGCTTTGTGAAAACCAAATTTAGTGTCAGTCTCAAAAATTGTGGTCATGCCTGTGTAGACACTTTTCAGTCCTAAGTTGTGGGTCACTTTAAGAAAAGTTGAAAAAGGCCCACATTATTGTCCAAATATGGCATGCCAATTCTCAACTTTTTGTTGCGAATTGGCATGCCAAAAAATTGTTGCAGGAGATAATATTCCCCCATTGTCTTATTCAGCGGTTGTAAGTCATATGCATCCCCACTTTCACACACAGAAAATGTATTACCTTTCTGTCTTGCATTATTTACATCCAGTTTATGGCATATAAAAGGATAATGATTCACAAGGAAACAATCCATTTAAAATGTCACCTATAAAAAAGATGTTCTTATGGATGTTATGCAGTCACTTTATAAATCTGTTTTTGTTTATTGACAGCCTGTTACATTTTGCTGCTCTCCATATTGAAGATTATGAGATCTTGAAATTGTTGCTGTCACACAATGCTGAAGTCAATGCACTAAATAAGGATTTCATCCCTCCACTGTTTAATGCCATGATTTCATCAAACTTTTATGGAGCAAAGGTGTTGATTGACAATGGTACAGTATCCCTTATTTATTATATAATTTAATTTATTATAGATGTGTGAACATGCAGTACATTTTGAATAGGGAGGTGTAAATGTATTCCAAACAATCGGCACCCAATGAGCATTGTCTACTATTTTTCATGTCCCTCAAGCGGGCTACCAAAATATTATTACATTGCTGCTGGAGTAAACTATTTTACATACAGTTATATGAAAAAGTTTGGGCACCCCTATTAATCTTAAGCTTAATGTTTTCTAAAAAAAAAAATTTTTGCAACAGCTATTTCAGTTTCATATATCTAATAACTGTTGGACACAGTAATGTTTCTGCCTTGAAATGAGGTTTATTGTACTAACAGAAAATGTGCAATCTGCATTCAAACAAAATTTGACAGGTGCATAAGTATGGGCACCTCACCAGAAAAGTGACATTAATATTTAGTAGATCCTCCTTTTGCAAAAATAACAGCCTCTAGTCGCTTCCTGTAGCTTTTAATGAGTTCCTGGATCCTGGATGAAGGCATTTTTGACCATTCCACTTTACAAAACAATTCCAGTTCAGTTAAGTTTGATGGTCGCCGAGCATGGACAGCCCTCTTCAAATGATCCCACAGATGTTCAATGATATTGAGGTCTGGGGACAGGGATGGCCATTCCAGAACAGTGTAATTGTTCCTCTGCATGAATGCCTGAGTAGATTTGGAGCTGTGTTTTGGATCATTGTCTTGCTGAAAGATCCATCCCCTGCATAACTTCAACTTTGTCACTGATTCATGAACATTATTGTCAAGAATCGGCTGATACTGAGAGGAATCCATGCGTCCCTCAACTTTAACAAGATCCACGGTGGCGGCATTGGCCACACAGCCCCAAAGCATGATGGAGCCTCCACCAAATTTTACTGTGGGTAGCAAGTGTTTTTCTTGGAATGCTGTGTTTTTTGCCGCCATGCATAACGCCTTTTTGTATGACCAAACAACTCAATCTTGGTGTAATCAGTCCACAGGACCTTCTTCCAAAAAGAAATTGGCTTCTCCAAATGTGCTTTTGCATACCTCAGCCGACTCTGTTTTGTGGCGTGCTTGCAGAAATGGCTTCTTTCGCATCACTCTCCCATGCAGCTTCTCCTTGTGCAAAGTGCGTTGTATAGTTGACCGATGCACAGTGACACCATCTGCAGCTCTCTGGAGGTGGTCTGAGGATTGTCCTTGACTGATCTCACCATTCTTCTTCTCTGCCTTTCTGATGTTTTTCTTGGCCTGCCACTTCTGGCCTTAAAAAGAACTGTACCTGTGTTCTTCCATTTCCTTACTATGTTCCTCACAGTGGAAATTGACAGGTTAAATCTCTGAGAGAGCTTTTTGTATCCTTCCCCTGAACAACTATGTTGAACTAGATGGCAGCCCGATTCTAAAGAATCGGGAGTCTAGAATCCATATATACTTTATTTATTCAAATGTAAGAATAATACAATTAATAAATAATAGTAAGAAAGAACAAAAAATGGCTGCACTCACCAGCTCTTGACAATTCTTGTTATTTAAGGTACAGTTACACAGGATCCATGAACATGCTTATGAGGGGAGTGATGAAAGACATCAGACAACAACTTTGCGTGTTGTGGCAAATGCCACAACAACGGTTCTTTGCTTAAGAACAATAATGTAAATAATAAATAATATGTATCAATAACTATGTATATTGGTATGTTCTATGACATTTTAAAATATTTCATTATTATGTGGAAAAGCTCTTAGTACCCATACTGGCGCATACTTGTGTGCCCATCAGGTATTTTCACAGTAAAATTTTCACAGGTGGGGCCCCTCGTCCTCCGATTTGATGGCGGGGACCCTCGTCCTCCGATTTGGTGGGAGGGGACCCTCGGCCTCCAATTTGGTGGGTGGGGACCCTCGGCCTCCAATTTGGTGGGTGGGGACCCTCGGCCTCCGATTTGGTGGGCGGAGACCCTCGGCCTCCGATTTGGTGGGTGGGGTCCCTCTGCCTCCGATTTGGTGTGCGGGGACCCTCGGCCTCCGCTTTGGTGGGCGGGGCCCCTCGGCCTTCGATTTGGTGGGCGGGGCCCCTCGGCCTCCGATTTGGTTGGTGTGGACCCTCGGCCTCCGATTTTGTGGGCGGGAACCCTCGGCCTCCGATTTGGTGGGCGGGGACCCTCGGCCTCCGATTTGGTGGGCGGGGACCCTCGGCCTCCGATTTGGTGGGCGGGGCCCATCGGCCTCCGATGTGGTGAGCGGGGCCCCTCAGCCTCCGAGTTGGTGGGCGGGGACCCTCGGCCTCCGATTTGGTGGGTGGGGCTCCTCGGCCTCTGATTTGGTGGGCGGGGACCCTCGGCCTCCGATTTGGTGGGCGGGGACCCTCGGCCTCCGATTTGGTAGGCGGGGACCCTCGGCCTCTGATTTGGTGGGCGGGGACCCTCGGCCTCCAATTTGGTGGGCGGGGACCTTCGGCCTCCGATTTGGTGGGCGGGGACCCTCGGCCTCCGATTTGGTGGGCGGGGACCCTCGGCCTCCGATTTGGTGGGCGGGGACCCTCGGCCTCCGATTTGGTGGGCGGGGACCCTCGGCCTCCGATTTGGTGGGCGGGGCCCCTCGGCCTCCGATGTGGTGGTCGGGGCCCCTCGGCCTCCGCTTTGGTGGGCGGGGCCGGGCCCCTCGGCCTCTGCTTTGGTGGGCGGGGCCGCTCGGCCTTCGATTTGGTGGGCGGGGCTCCTCGGCGTCCGATTTGGTTGGCGGGGCCCCTCGGCCTCCGATTTGGTTGGCGGGGCCCCTCGGCCTCCGATTTGGTTGGCGGGGCCCCTCGGCCTCCGATTTGGTGTGTGCTCTGCCTGGGGCCACTGTGCTCTGCCTGGGGCCCCATATGCTGCCTGGGGCCCCTGTGCTCTGTCTGGGGCCCCATATGCTGCCTGGGGCCCCTGTGCTCTGCATGGGGCCCCTGTGCTCTGCCTGGGGCCCCATGTTCTGCCTGGGGCCTCTGTGCTCTGCCTGGGGCCACTGTGCTCTGCCTGGGGCCCCATGTTCTGCCTGGGGCCACTGTGCTCTGCCTGGGGCCCCATAAGCTGCCTGGGGCCCCTGTGCTCTGCCTGGGACCACTGTGCTCTGCCTGGGGCCCCATATGCTGCCTGGGGCCCCTGTGCTCTGCCTGGGGCCACTGTGCTCTGCCTGGTGCCCCATATGCTGCCTGGGGCCCCTGTGCTCTGCCTGGGGCCCCATATGCTGCCTGGGGCCCCTGTGCTCTGCCTGGGGCCCCTGTGCTCTGCCTGGGGCCCCATATGCTGCCTGGGGCCCCTGTGCTCTGCCTGGGGCCCCTGTGCTCTGCCTGGGGCCCCATGTTCTGCCTGGGGCCCCTGTGCTCTGCCTGGGGCCACTGTGCTCTGCCTGGGGCCCCATATGCTGCCTGGGGCCCCTGTGCTCTGCCTGGGGCCCCATATGCTGCCTGGGGCCCCTGTGCTCTGCCTGGGGCCACTGTGCTCTGCCTGGGGCCCCATAGGCTGCCTGGGGCCCCTGTGCTCTGCCTGGGACCACTGTGCTCTGCCTGGGGCCCCATATGCTGCCTGGGGCCCCTGTGCTCTGCCTGGGGCCACTGTGCTCTGCCTGGGGCCCCATATGCTGCCTGGGGCCCCTGTGCTCTGCCTGGGTGTAGGACACTGGTGACGTCACTTATCTCCGGACATTAGCTCCGGACATTAGCTCCGGACATTAGCTCCGGACAAAGCCACGGAAGTTGGCACAAATTGCAGGAAGTAGTATTCTAGGCAATTATATATTAGATAATCTTTGTTTTCAGATCATTTGACAGTTGTTTTGAGGAGCCCATGATGCCACTCTTCAGACGAGATTCAAACAGGAGAATAACTTGCAAGTGGTCACTTTAAGTAGCTTTTCTCATGATTGCATACACCTGGCTATGAAGTTCAAAGCTCAATGAGGTTGCAAAACAACAAAAAAATGCTTTAGTAAGTCAGTAAAAAGTAGTATTTAAAACAAGAAAATGATAAAATGATAAGGGTGCCCATACTTATGCACCTGTCAAATTTTGTTTGAATGCAGATGGCACATTTTCTGTTAGTACAATAAACCTCATTTCAAGGCAGAAACATTACTGTGTCCAACAGTTATTAGATATATGAAACTGAAATAAAAAACAATTTTTATAAAACATTAAGCGTAACCCCTCAGTGACAGAGCCAATTTGGTACTTAATGACCAGGCAAATTTTTATAATTCTGACCACTGTCACTTTATGAGGTTATAACTCTGGAACGCTTCAACGGATGACATATTATACATCATGTTAGTGGTAACATTTCTTCGATATTACTTGCGATTATTTATGAAAAAAATGGAAATATGGCAAAAAAAATTGCAGTTTTCAAAATTTGTATTTTCATGCCCTTAAATCAGAGAGATATGTCACAAAAATTAGTTAATAAATAACATTTCCCACATGTCTACTTTACATCAGCACAATTTTGGAAACAAAATTTTTTTTTGTTAGGGAGTTATAAGGGTTAAAATTTGACCAGCAATTTCTCATTTTTACAACACCATTTTTTTTAGGGACCACATCACATTTGAAGTCATTTTGAGGGGTCTATATGATAGAAAATAATCAAGTGTGACACCATTCTAAAAACTGCACCCCTCAAGAACATTCAAGAAGTTTATTAACCCTTTATGTGCTTCACAGGAACTGAAATAATGTGGAAGGCAAAAATGAACATTTAACTTTTTTTTGCAAACATTTTACTTCAGAACCACTTTTTTTATTTTCACAAGTGTAAAAACAGAAATTTAACCATAAGTGTTGTTGTGCTATTTCTCCTGAATACGCCGTTACCCCATATGTGGGGGTAAACCACTGTTTGGGCGCACCGCAGAGCTTGGAAGAGAAGGAGCGCCGTTTGACTTTTTCAATGCAGAATTGGCTGGAATTGAGATTGGATGCCATGTCACGTTTAGGGAGCCCCTGATGTGCCTAAACAGTGGAAACCCCCCACAAGTGACACCATTTTGGAAACTAGACCCCTTAAGGAACTTAACTAGATGTGTGGTGAGCACTTTGAGCCCCCAAGTGCTTCACAGAAGTTTATAAAGTAGAGCCATGAAAATAAAAAATCGCATTTGTTTACACAAAAATGATCTTTTCGCCCACAAATTTTTTTTTAACAAGGGTAACAGGAGAAATTAGACCACAAAAGTTGTTGTGCAATTTCTCCTGAGTATGTTGATACCCCATATGTGGGGGTAAACCACTGTTTGAGCGCACCGCAGAGCTTGGAAGAGAAGGAGTACCGTTTTACTTTTTCAATGTAGAATTGGCTGGAATTGAGATCGGACGCCATGTCGCGTTTGGAGAGCCCCTGATGTGCCTAAACAGTGGAAACCCCCCACAAGTGACCCCATTTTGGAAACTAGACCCCTTAAGGAACTTAACTAGATGTGTGGTGAGCACTTTAAACCCCCAGGTGCTTCTCAGAAGTTTATAACGTAGAGCCGTGAAAATAAAAAATCAAATTTTTTCTACAAAAATGATTTTTTGCCCCCAAATTTTTATTTTGACAAGGGTAACAGGAGAAATTAGACCACAAAATTTGTTGAGCAATTTCTCCTGAGTACGTCAATACCCCATATGTGGGGGGTAAACCACTGTTTGGGCGCACCGCAGAGCTTGGAAGAGAAGGAGTGCCGTTTTACTTTTTCAATGTAGAATTGGCTGGAATAGAGATCGGACACCATGTCGCGTTTGGAGAGCCCCTGATGTGCCTAAACAGTAGAAACCCCCCACAAGTGACCCCATTTTGGAAACTAGACCACTTAAGGAACTTACAGTATCTAGATGTGTGGTGAGCACTTTAAACCCCCAAGTGCTTCACAGAAATTTATAAAGTAGAGCCGTGAAAATAAAAAATCCTTTTTTTTTTCCTCAAAAATGATTTTTTAGCCTGCAATTTTTTATTTTCTCAAGGGTAACAGGAGAAATTGGAGCCCAAAATGTATTGTGCAATTTATGCTGAGTAGGCTGATACCCCATATGTTGGGGTAAACCACTGTTTGGGCGCATGGCAGAGCTCGAAAGGGAAGGAGCGCCGTTTTGGAATGCAGACTTTGATAGAATGGTCTGTGGGCGTTATGTTGCGTTTGCAGAGCCCCTGATGTACCTAAACAGTAGAAACCCCTCACAAGTGACCCCATTTTGGAAACTAGACCCCCCAAGGAACTTTACTAGATGTGTGGTGAGAACTTTGAATGCCCAACTGCTTCACAGAAGTTTATAATGCAGAGTGGTGAAAATAAAAAATAAAAAAAATTTCCACAAAAAAGATTTTATAGCCCCCAAGTTTTTATTTTCACAAGGGTAACAAGAGAAATTGGACACCAAAAGTTGTTGTCCAATTTGTCCTGAGTACACTGATACCCCATGTGTGGGGGGGACCACTGTTTGAGCGCATAGCAGAGCTCGGAAGGGAAGGAACGCCATTTTGGAATGCAGACTTTGATAGAATGGTCTGCGGGCATTATGTTGCGTTTGCAGAGACCCTGATGTACCTAAACAGTAGAAACCCCCCACAAGTGACCCCATTTTGAAAACTAGAGCCCCCAAGGAACTTATCTAGATGTGTGGTGAGAACTTTGAATGCCCAAGTGCTTCACAGACGTTTATAATGCACAGTTGTGAAAATAAAAAATATTTTTTTTTTCCACAAAAAAGATTTTTTAGCCCCCAAGTTTTTATTTTCACAAGGGTAACAGGAAAAATTGTACCCCAAAAGTTGTTGCCCAATTTATCCCGAGTACGCTGATGCCCCATATGTGGGGGTAAACCACTGTTTGGGTGAACGGCAGAGCTCGGAAGGGAGGGAGCACCATTTGACTTTTTGAGCACAAAATTGGCTGTGGCATTTAGAGACCCCCTGATGTACCTAAACAGTGGAAACCCCCCAAATCTAACTCCAACCCTAACCCCAACACACCCCTAAGGCTTCTTTCACACTTCAGTTGTTTGGCGTCAGTCAGCTGCGACATAGTGACGGATCGAATGGATCCGCCACAATTGTTGAGAAAACGGTTCTAACGGATCCATTTTTTTGACGGATCTGTTACTTGGGGGTTGTCTGGGAAAAGTATCTACTTTTTGGAGCATGCGCAATTGAAAAAGCGGATTGGGGCGACGGATCCGCCGAAATGACGGTAACCGCCGTGCCATTTCGGCGCAGACAAACGTTACAATGGCCGTCAATGTCTAGATGACGTCCGCCAAATCTCGACGGATCCGTCGCATGGCAGATGAAACAGACGACTATCCGCCACAATCCGTCGCTAATGCATGTCTATGGGAAAATAGCGGATCCGCCAAAAAAAATGGCGGATCCGCTATTTGACGAAAGTGGCAGTTTCAGACTGATGCCAAAAGACTGAAAGAGGCCTAACCCTAATGCCAACCCGATCCATAATCCTAATCACAACCCTAAGGATAATCGCAACCCTAACCCCAAAACAACCATAACCCTAATCAGAACCCTAAATCCAACACACCCCTAATCCTAGTCTCAACCCTAACCTCAAACCTAACCCTAATCCCAATACACCCCTAATCCCAACCCTAACCTTAACCCTAATCCCAAACCTAACCCTAATCCCAAACGTAACCCTAATGCCAACCCTAATCCCAACTCTAACCCTAACTTTAGCCGCAACCCTAGTCCTAACTTTAGCCCCAACCCTAACCCTAACTTTAGCCCCAACTCTAACTCTAGCCCTAACTTTAGCCCCAACCCTAACCCTAGCCCTAACCCTAAATTTAGCCCCAGCCCTAACCCTAAATTTAGCCTCAACCCTAACCCTAAATTTAGCCCCAACCCTAACCCTAGCCCTAACCCTAGCCCTAACCCTAGCCCTAACCCTAATTTTAGCCCCAACTCCTCTCTCCTGCCGGCCGGCAGATGGCAGCAGAGAGCGGGCGCACTGCGCATGCGCCCGCCATTTTCTTTCCATAGGAAGAAGCCGGCCGGCAGGAGGGGATGCAGGAGGGCCCAGGGACACCGGTAAGTATGATAGGGTCCCCGAATCCCCCTATTTCTCTGTCCTCTGATGAGGACAGAGAATTACACATCGCTTTTTTTTTTTTTTTTGCGGTCGCCGGTAAACAGTTACTTACTGGCGATCGCAAAACAGGTTCATGTTCATGATCATGTTCTTTGGGGTCTCGGCTACCCCCAGCAGCCGAGGACCCAAAGATCTCCTGGGTGCCGGCCGGCGGGCGCACTGCCCATGTGCCCGCCATTTTTTTGCCGGAAGAAGATGGCGGCGCCCAGCGGGAGCCACGAGGAGCACCGGGGGAGACAGGTGAGTATCGGGGGGCCATCGGGGGCGATCGGGGACCCCATTTCTCTGTCCTCTGATGTGCGATCACATCGGAGGACAGAGAAATTAAATGGGAAATCGCGTTTTTTGGGGTTTTTTTGGCGACCGCCGGTAAACGGTTAATTACCGGCGATCGCAACTCCGGGGTCAGTAAAAAAACCCCGAATCATGTTCTCTGGGGTCTCGGCTACCCCCGGTAACCAAGACCCGAGAGAAAATCCGACTCTGGGGGGCGCTATTCACTTTTTCCACAGCGCCGTTAATTAACGGCGCTGTGGTTTAAGTACCCTTAGCGGCCTGTCATGGTTCCCAATGGCAAGGGAACGTCAGAGAACATAAATAACAGAACAGCTCTTGGGTGATGGAATCTCGAGTAGTGTTGAGCATTCCGATACCGCAAGTATCGGGTATCGGCCGATACTTGCGGTATCGGAATTCCGATACCGGGATTCCGATACTTGCCGCGTATCGGATACCGGAATCGGAAGTTCCAAGATTCAAAATGCAGAAATTCAGCCAATGAGAATGATTCCAAGTGTGGGCACATCCTGTTTAGCATGGAGGGCATGAAACTACTGGCAAGGCTGTGATTGGCTGCTGAAATGATGTCATGCTGCAGTTTAAAAGTCGCTGGCGCCATTTTGCGATCACTCTGCTGTGAATTCAGTTAGTGACAGGACGCTGTTTGCTGACTGAGGGACAGTTTAGAGATAGCGATTTGCTTCTTTGTGCTTTCCAAAGGCTAATTTAGCAACCGCTGTGTTCACCTACTATTCACCTTGCTTTTGCCTTGTAGCGCTGTTTTCACAGCGATCTGCAAGGTCTGTGTGTGTGTGTGTGTGAGTGCAGCCCACTCTCTAGTCTGAGTGCAGCCACATAGGCCATCCATAGCTGGTTGTATTCAGTTCAGGGAGGGTGGTTCATTGCCTCATACTGTTCTTTTTTTTTTTTTTTTTTTTTCAAGTAGTGTAGTCTGCTGCTAATTTATTCAAAAAAATCCTATTAGTGTCTTTCCACCCGTCTCCAGCTAATTTGTGGAAAAACACTACATAGGATAAAGTAGAGGAGGGTTTTTGGGCCTTGCAGCGCCGTTTACGGCTGTCTGCACGGTCTCCGTGTGACTGCAGCTCGCCCTGTAGTCTGTGAGCAGCCATAGCCTGGTTGTCTCCAGCTCAGGGTTGTTCACTGCGTCATACCGCCAAATCAATTTTAATTTTTTTTCAAGTAGTGTAGTCTGCTGCTAATTTATTTAAAAAAATCCTATTAGTGTCTTTCCACCCGTCTCCAGCTAATTTGTGGAAAAACACTACATAGGATAAAGTAGAGGAGGGTTTTTGGGCCTTGCAGCGCCGTTTACGGCTGTCTGCACGGTCTCCGTGTGATTGCAGCTCGCCCTGTAGTCTGTGAGCAGCCATAGCCTGGTTGTCTCCAGCTCAGGGTTGTTCACTGCGTCATACCGCCAAATCAATTTTCTTTTTTTTTCAAGTAGTGTAGGTTGCAGCTAATTTATTTAAAAAAATCCTATTAGTGTCTTTCCACCCGTCTCCAGCTAACTTGTGGAAAAACACTACATAGGATAACGTAGAGGAGGGTTTTTGGGCCTTGCAGCGCCGTTTACGTCTGTCTGCACGGTCTCCGTGTGACTGCAGCTCTATCTGTTGTCAGTTCAGCCCCCAAAAAATAAATAAATAATAAAGTTCACCAAACACACCAGTTACACCACTTTACATTTGTGTAGGCCACATTAGCTCATATTAAAGTCTAGTCCACACTTTAGAAAATTAGTGTTTCTTATACCTGTTAGGAGGAGTTGCTCAGGAATAAGCACACAAATCCGTTAGTACTTTTCTGCTTATCTTTATCAGTCAACCAAGATGAAGAAGGCAGTGAGTAAGGCACGTGGGCGTGGGCGTGGGCGCGGAGCAGGGAGGGGACGTGGGGATTCTGTGCCTGCTGCGGGCACCGGTGACTCATCAGCACCCACTTTCACCAGGCAACAGTCGTTCATGCGCAGCTTTGTGTCAGAGCGCCGTACACCGCTGCTGCGTCAAGAACAAATTGAAGCTGTTGTCGGATGGATGGCAGCTAATGCATCAACTTCCATTAGTGCCACATCCTCTCAGACACAGAGCACTGGAGAGCAGCCATCTGTCTCTTCACCACCTGCCAAATTGCCCAGGCAGACAGAGAGCCCAGGACAGGAGCCGTCTCTACTTCTGTTCTCTGAATCTCTTGGCTTGGAAACAGGGGGCCAGCCAAGCAGCATTGGAGAAATGGAAGAAGAGGCAGGGTGCAGTGATGCCCAACAGCTTTTTCTGTCTTCCTCTGAAGAGGCGGGTGGGCCAGTGGCTCCGGTCACCACATCGCAGGCCGCATCAGCTGATGATGACACTCAGGTGCCACTTACTGGTGCGTGCTCTGCTGCTGAGACTACCCAGGAGGAGCAGTTGGGGGCAGAGGGTAGTGTAGATGATGAGGTCCTCGACCCATCTTGGCGTGAGGGACAGGAAGGTGGTGGGAGCAGCTCTGAGGAAGAGATTCCCCGTACGGCCCAAAGAGGGAGAGGGAGGGGGAAGACTGCGGATCCTGCAGCCTCCGCTTTGGCACCCGTTAGGAGCATGTCTCTTCCAAAAGCCAAAAAGGGCGCTCCCAAGACTTGCAGTGCCTGGTCCTTTTTTGACACAGTTGCAGATGACATTTGCTATGTCAGATGCAAGGTGTGTCATCAAAAAGTCAAAAGAGGGAAAAATGTCAGCAACCTCAATACCTCCAACATGTGGAAACATGTGCGCAACAGGCACCCGGCGGAGTTAGAAAAACACACTGAAGAGGTAGGCCAACCAACAGCGGCAGCTACCACCTCTTCAGCTCGTGTTGCCTCTTCCTCTAGCTCACACGCAGCTGGTTCGGCTTCCTCCCAGGATCGCCGTGGAAGAACCTCTGGCCCTGTTGTCCAGAGACCCGCTGTAATTCCACCCGCAGCACCACTTTCCCAGTCATCCACACACTCCCAGCCCAGTCTACAGCCATCGGTAGTACAGGCATGGGAGAAAAGGCAGCCTTTCTCGTCAAACCACCCACGAGCACAGGCTCTGACTGCAGGCATTGCCAAACTTCTGTCACTGGAAATGCTGTCATTCAGGCTGGTGGAGACTGACAGCTTCCGTGACTTGATGTCATTGGCAGTCCCACAGTACAATGTGCCCAGCCGCTTTTACTTCAGCAGGCAAGCCGTCCCTGCCCTGCACAAGCATGTGGAGGGACACATAAAACACGCGCTACTGAACGCCGTCAGTAGCAAGGTCCACCTCACCACCGATGCGTGGACCAGTCAACATGGACAGGGGCGATACCTTTCCCTCACTGCCCATTGGGTTAATGTCGTTGAGCCGGGTACAGACCGTGCGAGTGGCGCAGGACGTGTCCTGCCCACTCCAAGGATTGCAGGAATCCATTCTGTACGCATTGACTCCTCCTCTTACACCAGTTCCTCAGAATCATCGCTGCAGGAGCCGTCACAGTCCACCTCCACATGGACCCGTGATGAACGTGTACCTGTTACGACCGACATGAGCACAGCCGTGGCCAAACGTCAACAGGCCGTGTTGAAATTAATTTTTTTGGGGAATCGTAGCCACACAGCGCAGGAGCTCTGGAATGCCATCAAGCAGGAGAGCGATGTGTGGTTTGTGCCAGCGAATCTCCAGCCAGGCATGGTAGTGTGTGATAATGGCCGAAATCTGGTGGCAGCTCTGGGCCTCGGCAACCTCACTCACATCCCATGTCTGGCACATGTGCTCAATTTGGTCGTGCAGAGCTTTTTGAGGGACTATCCGGATCTTGATGCACTGCTGCACAAGGTCCGCCTAGAGTGTGCTCACTTGCGGCGTTCCAGCATGGCAAAAGCGCGCATTGCGGCTCTGCAGCGCCGACACCGCCTGCCGGAACATCGCATCATATGTGACCTACCTACCAGGTGGAATTCCACGTTACATATGTTGGAGCGGTTGTGTGAGCAGCAGCAAGCTGTAATGGAGTACCAGCTGCTTCAGGCGCAAAAAAGTCGCAGTCAGCGCCGTACAGACTTCACAACCACAGAGTGGGCCACTATGAATGACGTCTGCCAGGTTTTGCGTCCCTTTGATTATTCCACGCGGATGGCGAGTGCAGATGATGTACTAGTCAGCATGACTGTCCCCCTTATCTGCCTGCTTGAAAAATCACTGCAAGCGCTAAGGGATGATGTTGTGGAAGAGGTGGAGGATGAGGATTCACCATTTCCATCATCTTCTGGACAGTCAGCGCCACGTGGTTCCTCACAAACGCATAGGCAGGGGACAGTTTGTGAGGAGGATGAGGAGGAGTCAATGGAGGAGGAAGACGTCCGTCCAGAGGAGGGAGTTACCGAATTGTCCAGTACTCAGTGTGTACAGCGAGGGTGGGGTGATGACGAGCAGGCAGAGATCACGCCTCCAGCAGGGGACAGCGTTTCTTGGGCAGTTGGCAGTCTGCAGCACATGGTGGATTACATGCTGCAGTGCCTGAGAAACGACCGCCGCATCGCCCACATTCTCAACATGTCTGATTATTGGGTGTTCACCCTCCTCGATCCTCGCTACCGGGACAACGTAGAAAGCCTCATCACACCGTTGAACCGGGAGCGAAAAATGCGGGAGTACCAAGACACACTGGTCAATTCCATCATCTTCTCCATTCCAACTGAGAGAAGTTCTGCTAGTGCATTCCAAAGCAGCTCAGTGCGTCCAGGCAGTGGTGGAGGCTCTGCACAAAGAGGGAGCAGAAGCAGTGCCTCTGCCCAAGGC